>NW_024070188.1:23862999-24462999 GCF_014754425.2 Oryx dammah
AAAAAAAAAAAAAATATATATATATATATATATATATATATATATCATAGAAACAGAGGTAATTCAGGCAGAAAGCACAGATGTTTTCTACTTTCTCTGTCAGGGAAGGCCAAGATAATAGTTTCCTCTGATGGTCATTCCAGACCATTGCTTCATGCATTTGAAAAGACACATCTAAGCATTTATATAAAGAAATCCACTTGAATCAACAGTTTGAGACTATCATCTGAAGACTCAATGGCTTTAATTAAACTGTTTGCTCAACACCCTTCAATACTTGATCCACAAACTTATCTCAAGATTAAAAGACCAAGGTGAAAATTAACATCTCTAGTTCCGGAACAGTAATAGGACATGATTTATTAATCCTACTAGAAAGTCTTAATTAGACACTGGAGCACTGCTTGTTTCATTGTTAAAAACTACCTAATCTCAAAAGAACTGAAAACTAAATAAAGACTACGATAGAAAGCAGTGTTATAATTAGGTCCCTAAAATGAAAGCAACACTTTTCCCACACAGAGAAGAGTATTTGTCACTTATTTCTCCTAAATAACTCAGTATTAGCATTTACAATGAAAGCTTGATATAAACATTCTTGAAATAGCTAGACATGTGGATATTGAAGAAACAGGAGACTGTGATTCAACAAAACTCCACTAAGGCAGTTTTGTTGTGAGTTTTAGCTGCAGCACTGTTAGTGCCATCCAGGTTAATTAGCTAGATGACTTCATTATGATTCTCTTCTTGTTCATTTATTAGGTTCTTTCTATTAAGAAACACTAATTTTTAACACAAGGATCTAATAATGCAAGTCTACATATTTTGACACTGCTTCATTTCATTGGCAGGTTTTTCAATCCACCCATTACACCCAAAAAGGAAGCAAGGGTGATGGGAGGAGCAAGGCAGCCACATAAGGGGATGGTAGACATTTCCTCAAGTTTCCTCAAGCTAGAAGGGTAAAACATTGCAAACCCACAATAATATGTGTGACCAACAGCTTTCCCAAAATGTGTAATGTTCTAAATTGTGTTTTCATTAGTAGGTTCAAGATAAGAGCAGAAAAGAAAAGAGGGGAGGGAGAGAACTTTGGAGATATTCACCTATTGTTTCAAAATAAGTCTCCTTGCTAAAATAGAGGTGGGGAAAATATTGTTGGCATTTTACACACAATTAGTCACAAAGTATACTAATAAGCCAGATTGTCAAATTGTGTCAATCACATCTAAATAACAAGCAAATTGCCTTACACAGATGGAAAATGCATGAGATGCATAGATCTCCTGTGTAAACAACCTCAGTTAAGATTTATTAATTTTGTTCTACTTATCTTTTCTATTTTAAATCACAGCCTTCATTCTTTTCAACTTCTTAAAAAATCATTAAAGCCTAAACCTCATATTTAGAAATCTTCAAGCTTTTCTAAGTCTCCTAATCTTTATCAGGAGTGGGGAGGATTTCAGCTGCACAGAATTCCCAGGAAAATGTCAGTTGCTCTCTCCTCATCCCTGGAGTTTCAGAAATGAAGCAAGAGCAGCCCCAATATCAAGTTTGGGGGAGCCATTTTAATAATGATCTAGTTGTTGTTATATTGGACAAAACTATTTTAAAAGAAAAGCTATTTTCTTTCCACATATACTAAACCCCCAAAATTGTGTTTTGAAGAGAATATTCTGAAGAATAAAACACTAGCTGGTGAGGCAAAAATCATGAAATTGATGGCTTCCCTCTGTTCACTGGCCACAAATAACACCTCTTATTCAGGTATAATGAAGGTGTGCTCTTATTCACAAATGACAATGGAAAATAATAGAAGCAAGCATAATATTTGGAAATAATATAGAAGACATCCAGCTCCTACACTCCTAGTATATGATGTGTGGCCAGTTTTAGTTCACTTCCCTAAGTGTTACGTTTCAAATCATAATATCTAATAGCTTTGCTTTGAGGATTTTATGGTGTAATGTATGGGGGAGAAAGTGCTCTGTAAAATATCAAGCAAAAGATATATGTACAAAAGAGACCAGAGCAAGAAGGAAGGGGGAATCAATGAAATCCATCACTGCTATTTTGAAAATTACTGAAAGCTCATCCTCTCCTCTGCCCAGCTTACGGGTCACAAGATAAATAAACACTAACCAGCTGGGAGGGGGTTTACCTGAACATGAGGGAAAAGTGTAATTTACGCTTGTATATCCACGTATGCCTAGATGTCATTGCCAGGAAAACTATTGAATAAATAACAGTTAGCTAATAAGAATATTTTAAACACAGCTCCCCCTTGTGTCCCAAATTTCCTTCCTCTTTGTACATGGCAGAGTAAAAATCATACTACTTTGCAAATCACAAGACATGTTGTCTAGTTTCAGATCCCTAGGTGTGCTTTGCATTGGCCGGATTCATTGGGCCAATGTTTATTGACCCCGTAAGCAGCAGGTCCTGCACTGAGCACAAGAGGTACAGGAGTATACTTCCTCCTGGGCTTCCATCCAGCAGGGATCACTCAGCTTCCCCCTCCAGGACTCCTGCACCTACAGGAAGGGGGAAATGCTCATGGCGCTGTCTCCAGTCTCTTCCAGTTCTGATGTCTATTTTTCTGTCTGCAGATTTTCATTCTTTATTCTCATCCAAAGACTCAGAAAATGCTAATATTTACCTATTCATTAAATTATAAAATAGTTATATGAAATATATATATACAAATATTTGAATATCTATAATACATTTACACGTATACATGCATTTTACCCATAACTTATTTCCTAAATAGCATTACTCCATTCATTTATGCAGCACACTTTGAGAGTCTTTGAAGAAAGTCATTCTATTTGTGGAGGCATATGCAGATTTTTTTAATATGTGCAGATATATTAAACAGCCCCTATCCTTTAAGTACTTGTAATAGAAGAAACAAAAGACATTCACATATAATTACATGTCAGAATCCTTTCTTTAGAAAAAAAATGCTTTCAGTTAATGGGATCAGAGAGTGTTTCTTATAGGCTGTGGAGCTAACATGAACTGGAAGAAGGGACAGGATTTTGAGAAGCAACATGGAAGGAGAGATGGTCATATAAGAAATAGTGTGGGCAGAGCAAAAGACTAAGAATAGAATTTCTGAAAAAGTGCTGCCCATCATGGACACTTCATGTGTGAGACATGAGAGCTGAGGCTGTTAAAGGAGATTGAAGTCAAGTGTGAATCATGATGCTAAATGCAGGTGCTGTGTTTTTATGCCCTAAAATCACTGCAGATGGTGATTGCAGCCATGAAATTAAAAGATGCTTACGCCTTAGAAGGAAAGTTATGACCATATGCAAAAGCAGATATTATTTTGCCAACAAAGGTTCATCTAGTCAAGGCTATGGTTTTTCCAGTGGTCATGTATATATATGAGAGTTGGACTGTGAAGAAAGCTGAGCGCCACAGAATTGATGCTTTTGAACTGTGGTGTTGGAGAAGACTCTTGAGAGTCCCTTGGACTGCAAGGAGAGCCAACGAGTCCATCCTAAAGATCAGTCCTGGGTGTTCATTGGAAGGACTGATGCTAAAGCTGAAACTCCAGGACTTTGGCCACCTCGTGCGAAGAGTTGACTCATTGGAAAAGACTCTGATGCTGGGAGGGATTGGGGGCAGGAGGAGAAGGGGACAACAGAGGATGAGATGGCTGGATGGCATCATGATATGAGTTTGGGTGAACTCCGGGAATTGGTGATGGACAGGGAGGCCTGGCGTGCTGTGATTCATGGGGTCGCAAAAAGTCGGACAGGACTCAGCAACTGAACTGAACTGAGCACTGTCTTTAGAGTATAATGCAAGCCATAATACGTAATTTTAAGATATAAGTGGCCTCATTAAAAAATTGAAACAAGTGAATTAATTTTTGTGATATATTTCCTTTTACCCAGTATAGGCAATATATCATTTCTTTTCAACATATGACCAATATAACCAATATAAAGCATTTTAATTAAATAGTTTACATTCTCTTTTTCATACTGTCTTTCAAATCTGTGGGTATTTAACACTTTCAGCAATGCTGTGCTAATGGCGAGTGACCACTGACTGCTCTATTGGACAGAGCAGCTCTAGGCTGTGGACAGACGCTGCTCAGTTTTGAGGTAGAGAGTGGTTCAATAAAAGCAATTTTTAGACAGCTGAATGAGGTTTTGTTATGTAGATGTGTAGCAGATTGTGAGGATATTTATGGTCACAAGACAGGGAGATGATGCTGGAGAAATAATTGGGGCTTTGAAATAATTGGGGATGCTCTGTACTGGGTGATTCATGTATTATAGAAAGTGTGAAAGTTAGTCGCTCAGTCATGTCCAACTCTTTGTGACCTCATGGACTGTAGCCCATCAGGCTCCTCTGTCCATGGAATTCTCCAGGCAAGAATACTGGGGTGGGTTGCCATTTCTTCCTCCAGGGGATCTTCCTGACCCAGGTATGGAACCCAGGTCTCTCACATTGTAGTCAGATTCTTTACCTCTGAGCCACCAGGGAAGCCATGTACTGCAGAAGTTTACAGAAATCCCAAGTCCGCACAATCCAGTTTGAAGGAGAAAGTAATGAGCAATGTGCCAGTTCATACAGTTAAAGGAAAAGGAGAACTATTTGTTTTATCACCTGATAATCTTGCTTATCTCACCGGATTAAAATCTCAGTTCCACAAATATCTACAAGTGAACTATTCCAGGCTTTGAGGGGGTGGTTATAAATGTAAAAATGTGAACAGTTGTTGTTAATGTAACTTAACATTATTGGAAAAGCAGGCATTTACACAACAGAGAGAAAAACCTGATTTTGAATGCTTTGGAAACACAAAAGAGGGAGTATACAATTCTGCCTGGAAGAATCTAGAAAATGTTGTTGTGGGAAGTTATCTCAGAGCTGAATACTGAAGAATAAGCACAGTTTCTACAAGTGGACATAGAGAAAGGACATCATGAGTAGAAGGACGGGCATGAAGGAAATTAGCAAGGTATCTGGCATGTTTTGGAAACTAGATATTGGCCAAATTTAGAGTTTATATGGACATATCATAAGAAAGGAAGTTGAAAGGTGAATAAGGAGAAATTGAGGTAAGGGAAGATCAACACCTAGTTAAATAAACAGTGTTCCACTTTGTTGCAGAGACCAGGAAAAGAAGCGCGCTTACAGAGGTGAGTATTAGGTAATGTGGCTTCAGCTTAAGAACAAGACACAGAGGGGTTGACTTCTGAGAGAGCCATATGAAGGCAGTAGCTTGTACATCATAACTCAGAGTACTGACTCAGTGTCAGATATAATGGTCTACCCTTTCAGTGAAAAGTATCCAACACGTCACTAAATTGACCTTTTCTTGCCAGTAGCAAACTCTTGTATTATCCTCTCTGTTCAGACTTTGAGAATAAGAGCTGACATTGTCAGAGGTACAATGTATCTCTTGAAGGCAAGCCTTCCCAATTTGGCACTCAGTATTCTACGAGAAGAAAGCTACAGAGAGAAATCGCTACTGCTTTTTTGTTTCCTTAAATTACAGATGGTGGGAAAATATACCTGTGTTGGTTTTCTAATGCTGCATAATAAATGACTACAAATAGCACAACCTAACACCCATTTTAACTTTATTTTTGGGAGCTCCAAAATCACTGCAGATGGTGATTGAAGCCATGAAATTAAAAGATGCTTACTCCTTGGAAGGAAAGTTATGACCAACCTAGATAGCATATTGAAAAGCAGAGATATTACTTTGCCAACAAAGGTCTGTCTAGTCAAGGTTATGGTTTTTCCAGTGGTCAGGTATGGATGTGAGAGTTGGACTGTGAAGAAAGCTGAGCACCGAAGAATTGATGCTTTTGAACTGTGGTGTTGGAGAAGACTCTTGAGAGTCTTTTGGACTGCAAGGAGATCCAACCAGTCCATCCTAAAGGAGATCAGTCCTGGGTGTCCATTGGAGGGACTGATGCTGAAGCTGAAATTCCAATACTTTGGCCATCTCATGCGAAGAGTTGACTCATTGGAAAAGACTCTGATGCTGGGAGTGATTGGGGGCAGGAGGAGAAGGGGACGACAGAGGATGAGATGGCTGGATGGCATCACTGACTCGATGGACATGAGTTTGAGTGAACTCCGGGAGTTGGTGATGGACAGGGAGGCCTGGGTGCTGTGATTCATGGGGTCGCAAAGAGTTGGACAGGACTGAGCGACTGAACTGAACTGAACTGAACACCCATTTATTAGCTCACAGTTCTGTAGGTCAGAAGTCCAGGGGGCCTCAACTGGATTCTCTCTGGAGAATCTCGAAAGACTGAAATCAAGCTGTCAGCTTGACTAGGCTCTTACCTAGAGACTCGGGAAGAATCTTTTTTCAAGGACATTCTGTGGTTGACAGAATCTAGTTCCTTGTGGTTGTAGAAATAATGTTCCCATGTTTCTGGCCAGAGGTCATTGTCAGTTCCCAGAAGTTGCTCTCCAAGTCCTTGCACCTTAAATTCTTGCTGCTGCTGCTGCTGCTAACTCGCTTCAATCGTGTCCAACTCTGTGCGACCACATAGACGGCAGCCCACCAGGCTCCCCTGTCCCTGGGATTCTGCAGTCAAGAACACTGGAGTGGGTTGCCATTTCCTTCTCCAATGCATGAAAGTGAAAGTGAAGTCATTCAGTCGTGTCTGACTCTTCATGACCCCTTGGACTGCAGCCCATCAGGCTCCTCCATCCATGGGATTTTCCAGGCAAGAGTACTGGAGTGGGGTGTCATTGCCTTCTCTGCTTAAGCTCTTGACAGCATGTCAAATCCTTCTTTTGCTTGGAACCTCTCTAATTATCCCTTCTGCTACCTGCTGGAGAAAATACCCAGCTTTTAAAGAGTTCCTCTGATTAGATTAGGCCTGCCTGGGTGGTCTCTTTATCTTAAGGTCAACTGATTAGCAACCTTAATTACAATCTGAAAAATCATTTTGCTCTGTCACATAAGATAATTGTAGGAGGAACAACAGGCACAAAGGTCATGGGAGAAATGAAGAATTTTTCCATACCTACTATGCCCTTACTATCATATCAAAATACATTTCAAATGGAACTATTTCATTTTTCCTTGGAAGTTGAAAGAAGCTTTTGCCACTTTACAAGAAGAAACAAAGAAACAAAATTTCTTTATCTATAAAAGGGCAAATTTTGTCCTAGCTGAGTGACTAGTTAGATAGATAGGAAAGAAATTTATATGAGTCTAAGGGAAAAAGAGAAGGCAATGGCACCCCACTCCAGTACTCTTGCCTGGAAAATCCCATGGACGGAGGAGCCTGGTGGGCTGCAGTCCATGGGGTCGCTAAGAGTCAGACACGACTGAGTGACTTCACTTTCACTTTTCAGTTTCATGCATTGGAGAAGGAAATGGCAACCCACTCTAGTGTTCTTGCCTGGAGAATCCCAGGGATGGGGGAGCCTGGTGGGCTGCCCTCTATGGGGTCGCACAGAGTCGGACACGACTGAAGCGACTTAGCAGCAGCAGCAGTAAGGGAAAAAGAATAGAAGAGACTTTCATTTCTAGTAATGTGGTCAAATAAGTTCCTTCTATTAACTCGCTACTCGCTAAGTAAAATGTATGGTGAAGTAACTGAACTATATGTCTGTCTCTGTAAGTATATACTAATCTGTGAAGCTACTTGAAAGAAAGGAATCAGTGGAGCCCAGAAATGAAATAAAATGAGGAATGATGAGGAAGTAAGTTCCACGTGAAAATAACTCCCAGAATGTCTGCCAAACCTTAGACCACTTTAGCTTTTACTTTGATGGTTATGTGGGCTTAGCTTTAAGAAAAAGCATGGAAACTGGTCAGTGCAAGAAATCTAATAAGAGATACTCATGAAAATAATACTCTAGAAGACTATAATATTATTATAAGAATGAATTAGAAATAGACCCTAATTTCCACAAGGAAATCAATTTTGGCACAGAGTAAGAGGACAAAGTTCCCTGAGGACTCATAATCACAAATTGGTCCTACCTTGAGTTTGACATTCTAATTCGTGCTACACATGGGCCAAAAAGCCTCAAGCATCATGCCAGAGAACCATGATGCCTTCATGCAACTAGCAGAAGAAAATCTGTAGCTCCTTTGAAAGACTCAGCTTAAACCCAAGCTTCCTGCTAAATGGGAAGGAAATCTAAAAAAGAGTAGATATATGTATATGTATAAATGTCATGTACATGTATAACTGCCACTTTGCTGTATAGCAGAAACTACACAACACTGTAAAGCAACTAAAATACAATTTAAAAAATCATGTTTTTTATGAGATGATCGCCTTACTACTCTTATATTTGAATCAGATAGTGTCTGTTTGTAATAGAAGGCATACAAGGATATGTATTGCATTATTCCTGATAATGGAGAAAAACTGACAGCAAACTTAGATGTCTAATAGTTAAATGTGTACTGCACATATTTGTAAAATTGCTTTATTAAAAAAAAAACAGATTTTCTGGGTTAAATAAAGTTCCTTAGAAAATGAACAATCCAGAGTGAAGAAACACAGAACAAGCAAGGAAATAAGACAACTATGAGTAAAACAAACAAACAAAAACCTCAACAGTCTCATTTAATGAAAATTCTGATGATATTGATAAATACGAATAAATCTAAACAAGCAATGTCTGATAAAGCAGTAATAACAAAAGTAAAACCTAACTTAGGAGGGGCCAGGGAATCCCATTAGAATGAATATCCTGACTCAAAGTGTACATATGACTGGGAGGAGGTGATTAAAGTTAATGTCCTAAGTTTGTAATTGGCATAATGATTGTTATTCTCAAGAATTATTCAATTAATTGGTTTATTTCCTCTTTTCCTATCCTGGCTTCCCTAGTGGCTCAGAGGTAAAGCGTCTGGCCTGCAGTGCAGGAGACCCAGGCTTGATTCCTGGGTCGGGAAGATCCCCTGGAGAAGGAAATGGCAATCTACTCCAGCACTCTTGCCTGGAAAATCCCATGGAAGGAGGAGCCTGATAGGCTACAGTCCATGGGGTGGCAACTTCACTTTCACTTTCACTTTCCTATCCTTGATGAATGTGTTGTCATCCTTCTCATCCTATCAGGATATTTTTCTGGGAAGAATGGATGACTCAACCAGAGAGAGAGAGAAAGGATATCAACACTTATTAATTCCAGATTACTTTAGACCTCTTTTTTCTTCCAAGCTCTATACTTTGACAAAAATCACTGTGGAACTCTCAAAATCTATAGCACCCAAGGATTAGATTTGTACTAATGAGTGAGCATCTAGGCCTGGTTCTAAAATGAATGCCAAATCTTCATAGAAAGAGGATGAATTTCCCCACAAATACTTAAGTCAATACAGCTAGATTCTATTTTGAACTCTGCCAGTCATTAGCTAAGTGGACCTAGTACTAAACAACCAGGCACTTGTTTCCTCATTTAGAGAATAGAGACTAAAATAGTTATGTCATATCTTTTCTGTGAAAAATCCAATAAAATAATGTTTAAACTAGAGCTTTAAAAACTGCAAAGTGCTACACAAATAGATCTAACTTTATGAACACTGTGTTTTCATGATTAAGTGGAAATCTCTAAAGTTTTTAGGAGGTTGTACCTATATAAATTCACTTAAATTTTATGTTAAATATGTTAAATTTTCTGAGTTCAACTTACATTTCTGTTTCATCAGTCTGCTAAATGTTTAATTCTTCGCTTTTGTGGCATTGGGGTATTCTTTATATATATCATTTCTTGATCCCTACCAAAATTAAAACAAAATTTGTGAGGCAAGAAATTGGGTTTAAAGGTTGACTTTTTGTCTGTCAGTTAATACTATACTTGATTTTGCAATAAATACACTCAACTGTTACTGAGTGTGACAAGTAGAACTGATTACTATCAAATTGACTGATTACTATCAAACTGATATACAAGGCAAAGGGAAGGACTTATTCAGTTAACTTGACCTCTTTAACGTCTTGAGCCTAAATTACTGGAAAGATCTGTTTGAACCATGTGTCTTCACTGAATCACTGTATAATTATTACCTCCCCAACTCACACTTTTCTGTATAAATACAAGATTAGAGAAGGAGAGATTCTGCTTCTGAACTTGCCAGCATGACAAGTTTACTAAACTCCAGCATCTATTTAATAAAGTGAAAAGAAACTTGAGGAAGGAAAAAACACCACCCTTCTTCTATAAACATTAGTTACATATTCCAATGAGATACCGACATTAAGAGTAATTGGTATTTCATGCCGAAATAAAATTCAGTTCCTATCTCTTTCCTTAAAACATCAGTCTACTAAATGAGACCCCTGAAACAGAATCAACTGGCTCCTTTTAAGTTTAGTCATTACAAATGCAAAATGAGTATCCTCCTGCAGACAGAGAGCAAGAGGACTACTCAAGCTAAAGCAATAATGGTAGCTGTGGTACATTATGTATGCACAATATCAGAAGCTGAACGGAGGGAAGAAACGGAGAACCTGTTTGAAATTTTAGAATTTGCTCAAAGCTGCTCCTGCAGTCGCTCCCAGGAGGATAAGCCCTCAGCACGGAGCAGTAATAAACTCCACAGTTCTGTATAATTTATCAACTTTTTTCGTTTTCATTTCTAATTTTGACCCCGCATGGTTAACTGAAGAAACAGAGTTAAATAGCTTCCTTAGCCATTTGATAGAGCAATTATGAGTATCCTGGCTGATACATTTTCTGCTTAATATAACAAATGGTGTTCCTTTTCCTCTTAACCTACACTGGCATCTCTACATTCGACTTGACACGTGTAGGACATCACTTCCCATGCCCTTGTTCTGAGCCCCTCTTCATTTGTTTCTTTCTCATTACACTCTCTTGCGTGATCATTTTAATAGAAAAAAAAAAAAAAAGAGAATTCTTTACAACAATTTTCCTCAGCTGCCCTTGGTTAATTTTTTTTTCAAAATGTGATTCCTATGGGCTCCCTGACAGCCTGGCAAATTGAAAGCTAATCAGTAGAATCTTTCTTAAGTGTCAGTTTTTTTTCAAAGAAATTTCATGTCTTTGAATGAGAATCACTTTTCACAGTAATAGGTAGCAGAATGTGATACAGCCATCTTGAAAGAGTTCAAGACTGTTTAAAATGAAAAGTCAACACTGATATTGACCTCAGGCACTAGTTCCACACCCCCACCACCACCACTGCACTTGTCTTTACTTCCTAGTGTTCATGATAAGATCACTTATTTAGTGCTAATCTGATGGAATCCCTTAGTGTATGAGTTTAGACCCAGAAGGGATTGTTAAACTCGTCTTTTCCAAGCCCTTTGTTTCTTGGGAGGAAAAATCAGAAGAACAGGGAGGGTGAGTGACAAACCCAAAATCACAAAGCAGATGAGCAATATAGTTTGAGCTTCCTGTTTTGTTTAACTTTAAAGGGAGCAGCGAGGGGAGGAGACATTTTTCTGCCATCCAATAAGAGCAGATTCTGTAGTTCCTGGGTCTCTGCATTTTCTCATCTGCATGATCAGGATGATAATACTGCCCTTTTCACTTCAGAGGATTTCTTCCCACTAATCTGTTGTAATGGATTCCCTCTGCTGGAGGGGGTATGTGTGTGTTTGTGTGTGTGTGACCACATTATTCTTGTGTGTCACACACCAAACCTAGGGTCATTGTACTTAGGATTGTAAGGCTTTGTATATAGCTATCTTGTTTCTGAAGACAGGCACTATTCCCAGGGTTGAGTACCCAAGAAAAAGATGGGCCTCAGGGAGGACCACAGAAGTAAGAGGGAGAAATAAAGGGGAATGGAATCCCAATGCTGTAGCAAGATGTGAAGGACTGTATTCCTATGTGATGGTGTTAAGACAGTGTCTCTCTAAAAGCCAAGTGTCTGGAAAAAGGAGGCACCACTGTGCAAATTCACAGCTTACACACAAGTAATCCATTCTCTGAAGGCCCAAAGGTCTGGTGGCAGGACTATACACATAATTTGTGGGACCCACTGCAAAATGAAAGTAGACTTCTTATTCAAAAGTTATTAAGAATTTCAAGACAAAAAAAAATAATTTCAAGACAGTGAAAGCAGAAAATTAATTCAAGCATTGGGCCCTTCTGGACACAGAGCCCTGCAAATACACAGGTCACATGCCCAAGAGCTAGCCCAGTCTAGCTGCAAGTTGCTCCTTTGGCAAATTCTGGTCTAAACATCCCCAACAAAGTCTTCACTTGAAGGACATCTTAAAGAGAAGAGTCTTGTTAAGAGAAGACTGATGTATTTTAGAGAGTAGTCTGACGGTGGCTACTTGGGTGGAAGGCAAGGACCATCCAAGGGGAGTGGGTCTTAGGGCCCACTCCTAAGAGATGAGACTCTAAGGTCCAGTAGACCCTCTCCCTGTGAGGAGTCTTCCTTCACTGCCAGTTCAAGAGGATCAGAGCTCTGTGTATAAGGAAAGATACAGTTTCCTTGTACTTGTACAAGAGTTGACTTTGAATGCAAGAAGATGATGAGAGTAATAAAGCAGGATATGGGTCCTCCACATCATTCCTGGCATCTTCAGTCCCTGGCCTGTGGCAGGCACTGAGCAAACATTTGTTGATGAATGATAATGTAGGCAGTTATCTTGAGGTCAGAATTCGGTGGAGCCTTTCTGGTCCTGAAAGAAAGAATTGCAATTCAGAAAAAAGAGGAGTCTCAGGTAATAAAAAGAGCAATGCTTTGAAGCACATTCAGTTCTGTTCAGTTGCTCAGTCGTTTCCAACTCTTTGCGACCCCATGGACTGCAGCATGCCAGGCCTCCCTGTCCATCACCAACTCCCGGAGTTTACTCAAACTCATGTCCATTGAGTTGGTGATGCCATCCAACCATCCCATCCTCTATCATCCCCTTCGGAGTTTACTCAAACTCATGTCCATTGAGTAGGTGATGCCATCCAACCATCCCATCCTCTGTCATCCCCTTCTTTTCCCACCTTCAATCTTTCCCAGCATCAGGGTCTTTTCAAATGAGTCAGTTCTTCGTATGAGGTGGCCAAAGTATTGGAGTTTCAGCTTCAGTATCAGTCCTTCCAATGAATATTCAGGACCGATTTCCTTCAGGATTGACTGATTGGATCTCCTTGCAGTCCAAGGGACTCTCAAGAGTCTTCTCCAACACCACAGTTCAAAAGCATCAATTCTTTAGCATTCAGCTTGCTTTATGGTCCAACTCTCACATCCATACATGGAAAAACCATTGCTTTGACTAGATGGACTTTTGTTGGCAAAGTAATGTATCTGCTTTTTAATATGCTGTTTAGGTTGGTCATAGCTTTTCTTCCAAGAAGCAAGCATCTTTTAATTTCATGGCTGCAGTCACCATCTGCAGTGATTTTAGAGCCCAAGAAAATAATCATGTTAATAATACCATTATTTAAGAAAATGTTAGCCTGCCCAAGAATGAAGGCTTTTAGAATCATCTTGCATGCAAATTAATTATAAGTTATTTTACAGATTTATTAAATACTTGAAAGGTTTTCTGAAGACATATAGCTGTACTTTTGTTATCAATGATACAAAAACCAGCACTGCTTTCTTTCTTCTTAAGCTCTGTTATTTAAAGAACATAGCAGCAGGATGCAGAGGGCAACTGGAAGGAGGCACAGAAAGCTAAGGAGAAAAGACCTAGAAAAGTGAAAATACAAAAAAGGGGGATTACTTGGGCCTCCAAATGAATGTAGGCCTCTTTAGAAACGGAGGAGAATGGAGGAGGAGGCTAAAAAGGGAAGGGGAGTAGACGGATAGGTACAGTCTCCTTTTCCCTGACAGCACTTGGCAGCACACATGGGTGCTCAGAAAACATGTGATTAATGGCTACATAAAAGAGAAAGCGAATGGGGCATAACTAGCAGTGTGCAACCTGCTCTCGGGGAGAGGGGATGGTCTGTAGCGTTTGTCAGTATCAGTTGTGTAAATCCTCCCTCCGTGGCCAATTTTAAACTATCCACATGAATTCACTAAGTGTGGAATTAGGAAGAGACCTAATTGCACAGATACTATTGCACAGTAGTATCTCCACTGTATAATAAACTTAACTTGAAGAGCACAGATAATAGTAAAAATAGTACAATAATTAGGAAATAATGTTTTCTATATTTATTGCCTTTGTTTCTTAATTTCTTTAACTGTGAATTTCTGTGATGTAGTTCTTAATCAAGGCTTTAACAACCGGCTTGCAAAGTGTGAGCCGGCTCCAGCCCTCCAATGGGTGGGCATCATCAGATGCTGCCACTACTCACGTTGTATAAAAAGAACTTTCTCCATTTTTATTTCTTTAAAAGAACTGAGAAAAGAAAAGTAAAATAGGAGACAGGACAAGAAATCTCCTTAGAAAATTTTCTCATTTGCCACTTTTCCAATTTTTTTTTGATATCTAAGTCATCAGAATATACAAGTTGAATGTTTAAGAAAAGATAAATGATGTATCTATCTCTACTAATAAACTCTAACATTTTCAACATTAAATGAACTTAATAGGGAGGCAGATTTGTAGAGTATAAAAAGCTCGAAAGTAGCAGTTAGCAACTCCAGGCTTAACAGTTTGAGGCTTTGAGCCGTTCATTTCACTTCCCTAGGCCCAAGAATACCCACTGCCCCACTTATATCACAGGACTTTGTGTGAATTCAGGTGGGGGTCTTCTAGCATCCTGAAATGTTGATAATCCGCCACTTACTCTCAAATGATTTGTAAAAATAATACATGTTTCTATAAAGAAAGATAAAGCAAATGTGTCAAAATTTAACAACTGGTAAATCTAGATGAAGGATATGTAAGCACTCAAAACTCTTTTTCAAAATAAACAGGTGCGGGAAATTAGGTTATTATAGGCATATAGCATATATGAACCTGCAAAGTACTCTACAAAGATAAACTACTGTTACCTACTTAAGGAGATGTGGTATCTAGATACCAAACTGTTTAAGATAGTCAAAGTTCATTCCATCTAGCTGATTCAGTTGTTCAGTAATTATTTACAGAGTGTCTACGGCCCTTAAAGTGCTGGTGATACAATAATGAGCAAGGCACACTCATTCATCTCATGGAAGTTATATTCTGGTTAGAGGGACACACAATACAAGCAATTAAAGTTTGGTTTCAATGAATTAAATAAAGGATGCTGTTGTGACACATAGAAGGAGCCTGTAAGCCAACCTTCCCAAGGAGCCTAAGATCTACAAGATAGGAATTAATCCAAGACCTGGAGAGAAGGCAGCATCAGTACATGTGGCGAATGGTTATTGAGCATTATGCTGCCCCAGTGTTCTAATTACTCTACATACTCCTTTGCCCCTCACGGAAGTTCTCTGGGGCAGGCTGTTATTATCCTACTGGGACACTATCTTGGTGCCCCAGACCCAATAGAGAAGTCACTGATAGATGAGGCACAGCTACTGTTTTCAGGCTCTGGAAACCTGCTGTGGAAAAGCCCTGATGCAAAACTAACCATGATCTATTCAAAGGAACTGCAAGCTGTCCTGTATGCTGAAGTTTGCCCGTGCCCATACTGGGGAGAGGTCGTGTTGGTGAGGAACTGTGGTAGAAAAAGGTGAAAGGCCTTTAAAACCCTGTGGATAATAGGGACTCATTAGAGTATTAAGCCTGAAGGCAATATGATCAAATTTCTGTTTGGAAAGACCGCTCTGTCTTCAATATGGAGAATAAATTGAGGCAGAAACAAAACTAATAGTGGGGAGACCAGTTCGGAGCCTATAAAATCTGAGAGAGAGTGCGGCCTGTACCAAGGCAGTCACAGATGACAGTGTGGAGAAGTAGGTAGATCCTAATAGTACTTTGGAGATAGAATGTTACTGGCGGGGGTAGAGCCAAGGAGGATGGATTTCAAGGTTTCTGGGCAGGGCAATCCCGTCAGCAGATGAGGACCCAGTCACTGAGTAGAGCTGCGGGGAGAAGGGCAGGGGAAAGGAAAGACGTGGGAGAAGAGCTGGGGGGAGGAAAGACGAGACAGGGTGATAAGGAGGGGACAATAGATATATCTAACCAAGATCTTACAGAGAACAGAACGTGAGAATCCGAACTGAGCGACAGGACCAGCTCTTTTGATCATCTACTATAAAATCTTTCAAAAGCAGAGTCAGTTTTTGAATTATTGGGAAAATAAGTGGAGTTCCCATGATTCTGGTTGGTTTTAATCATAAACAGTTTACTGAATATGAAAAATACTTTGTAAACTATAAAAATACTACCTTCATTATTATCATTATTTATTAATATTTTTCTTCCTTTTATTAGATTAAAGCCACGTAAATAGCCCTTTTTATTTACCCCTTCATAAAAACATTTTCCTCTTTTGGTTTTCACCTCCTTCTATATCAAGATACAATGGAAAGAAATTTGGGGTGAGTTAAAAGTGGTTTTATCTGTTCTCATCAGTCAGTAAACAAGCATTTATTAAGAGTCTCCCAGTGGTGATCATTTCTAAACGTACAGAAATATCAAATCACTGTGTTGTGCATTAGGAACAACATAGTGTTGTAGGTCAATTATACTTCAAAAATAAGTATACACACAAACTCACAGAAAGAGAGATCAGATTTGTAGTACCAGAGGCAGGCGTTGGGTGTAAGGGGCAGGAAATGGATGAAGATGGTCAAAAGGTACAAACTTCCGGTTATAACATAAATAAGTACTAGGGGTATAATGTACAACATGATAAATGTAATTAATACTGTTGTATATTATATATGAACGTTGTTGACTTCTCATCACAAGGAAAAAATATTTTTTTCTTTTTCTTTTATTTTGTATCTGTGACATGATGAGTGGTCACTAAATATAGTGTGATAATCATTTCATGATGGATGTCAGGCAAATCATTATGTTATACACCTTAAACTTATGCTATGCTCTAGAGCAGTTCAGTTCAGTTCAGTCGCTCAGTCGTGTCTGACTCTTTGCGACCCCATGAGTCGCAGCACGCCAGGCCTCCCTGTCTGTCACCATCTCCCAGAGTTCACTCAGACTCATGTCCATCGAGTCGGTGATGCCATCCAGCCATCTCATCCTCTGTCGTCCCCTTCTCCTCCTGCCCCCAATCCCTCCCAGCATCAGAGTCTTTTCCAGTGAGTCAACTCTTCACATGAGGTGGCCAAAGTACTGGAGTTTCAGCTTTAGCATCATTCCTACATCAATTATATCTCAATAAAACGGGAAGAAATTTTTAATAAAAAAACAAACAAATAAAAAAGGAGCCTCTCAGGTGAGCACCGAAAGCTGAGGGAGTGATGCTGCAATCAAGGGGTGATGTTCTTTGAGTTCAGAGAATTTTTAATTTAAATCCTCCTGTATTTACCAGCCATACGTGCCCTTGGGTAAATAATTTGTTCATCTCTCTGCTCTTTAGTTTCCATCAGAAAGAAATAGAATGAATAGTACTTCACAGGCCTGTTGTATTACATGAGATAATAAATGTGAAAGAAACACAGAGACTAGGGCTCAATAAATGTGGTTCCTCCGACTTTAGAATACAGCAGGAAAATGAGTTGGTGGGACAAATTAAGAGTAACACTGACGTCTCTACACTACCGTGTGTGAAACAGACAGCTAGTGGGGAGTTGCTGTGTAACAGGGAGCTCAGCTCGGCGCTCTGCGACGACCTAGAGAGGCGGGCTGGGGGGAGTTCAAGAAGGGGGGATATATGTAGACATATCCCTGGTGACTTAGTGGTAAAGAATCCACCTGCCACTGCAGGAGTCAGGGGTTCAATCCCCGATTCCAGAAGATCCCCTGGAGAGGGAAATGGCAATCTACTCCAGTATTCTTACCTGGAGAACCTCATGGACAAAGGAGCCTGGCATACTACAGTCGATGGGTTTACAGAGTCAGACATGACTCAGTGGCAGAATACACACACATAGTGGATTAACTTCGCTGAACAGCAGAAACTAACATAACATTGTGAAACAATTATGCTCCAATAAAGTAAATTAGTAAAAAATACATCTTTAAAAAAAAGAAAGAATAAATGTGGTTCCTGTCCACCCCATAAGGCTGTTGCCCTGAATAAATGAGCTAATACTCAGAAGACAGTTATAATTTCCTTGGAATAATTCTGGTATATAGGTTCAGTCATTTTTAATGAACTTTACTGCTGTTGTTTTTGTTACCGTTTTTACTAGTACCAGGGGCTTGCAGTAACTATGTCTACGAGCCTTTGCACACCACTTGAGTGTATCTTTATTATTACTTTTTTTGAATTCCCTTATTTCTTTGTGTGAGCTTGGGAATCATTTCCTTCTTTGCTTAGTGCTGCTTTGGAGAAACAGCCAGATGTCTCTACAATTTGTCATTTCTGGCCACATACTCTGTTATTTAGATACTCTTCTTTGTTCAGCTAAGATACTATGTCTATTAAACCATTCGTACTCTGGAGAAACTATAATTGTGCTGTTCTTGGCATGCAAAATGAAAGACACTGGAAGATTGAAAACTGGAGATAAAGGAGGGCTTAAATGTCACTGTAGGTCTTTAACTTTTTTTTAATAAAAAGAGATAATAAATTTTTTAAAACTTTAATTTTATATAAATTGCCTATTACCAGTGTGAGTGCTCTGATGAAAGATTATTAAACTATCCATTAAGCTGGCATACAGAGCTGAAGGGAAGGGACTTAGGGGATTGGAGAAGCAGTTAACCTTCTCCCCAGGTTAATGGCATTGTCTGTAAGGATCAGGGGGCATGTCTTCTCTTTGGTTGTACTCCTGGACCAAGACCTGCAGCTCCCAGCTTTTAAGACTCCATCATGGCACAGGCTTGAGCACTTCATGTCATAGAAAACCACAGAGGCATCTTAAATGTTAAATGTACCAAATATCTTTGGTTTTTCTTGAACATGGTTTATTCTGAGGCTGCTCTGATACTCTTAGCACATAATCTGAGTGCTTATAAAACAGATGGAGAAGGAAATGGCAACCCACTCCAGTATTCTTGCTTGGAAAATCCCATGGACAGAGGAGCCTGGCGGGCTACAGTCCATGGAGTTGCAAAGAGTTGGACATGACTGAGCATGTACACACACACAAAACAGAATGAGATTTCACCAAGTGGCACTAGTGGTAAAGAACCCTGTGTTAGGAAGATACTGGGGAGACGGAAATGGCAACCCGCTTCAGTATTCTTGCCTGGGAAATCCCATGAACAGAGAAGCCTGGTGGGCTACAATCCACGGGGTTGCAAAAGAGTCAGACACGACTTATCAACTAAACAACAAAGGGTGCTACACTTAGGTAGCAGAGGAGGCCAAGTGACCCCAGCCTCCTTGCAAGTTGCTCCTCTGTGTGAGGCTGGTG
Organism: Oryx dammah; assembly: GCF_014754425.2. Taxonomy (NCBI): domain Eukaryota; kingdom Metazoa; phylum Chordata; class Mammalia; order Artiodactyla; family Bovidae; genus Oryx; species Oryx dammah. The sequence continues at coordinate 23,882,312 of NW_024070188.1, forward strand.
ACCTTTGTTGAGGCCACGGACAAGCACATTTCACCATTGCTTTTCCCACCTCTCCCATTTGTAGCCATCCCTCTTCAACCGCCTCAGAGCTTTTGCTCTGTCATACTGTTTGTAAGCACACAGTAGATTCATTTACACTAAGATACAGTAACACACGGGCGTCCCCAGTGGCTCAGCAGGAAGGAATCCTCCTGTTATGCAGGAGCCACAGGAGACGCGGTTTGATCCCTGGGCCCAAAAGATCCCCTGGAAAAGGGCATGGCAACCCAATCCTGGGTAATTCCATGGACAGAGGAGCCTGGTGAGCTACAGTCCATAGGGTCACAAGGAGTCAGACAGGACTGAAGGGACTTAGCATGCACACGTGCACAATAACACATAATCCCTTATGTTAGTCTGGCCTTTGTATAGTGATGTCACTTGTAGAAAACTTATTTCATTCTCATTATAGCCCTAAGGAGTGGGGACATTAGAGACTGGTCTCATTTTGTCATTGTTATTGTTGTTTAGTTGCCCAGTCATGTCTGATTCTTTGCGACCCCATGGACTGCAGCAGGCCAGGCCTCCCTGTCCCTCACCATCTCTTGGAGTTTGCCCGAGTTCATGTTCATTGCATTGGTGATGCCATCCAGCCATCTCATCCTCTGACGCCGTCTTCTCCTGTCCTCAATCTTTCCCAGCATTAGGTGCTTTTTCAGTGAGTCGTCTGTGCACATCTGAGGACCAAAATACTGGAGCTTCAGCTTCAGCATCAGTCCTTTCAGTAAATATTCAGGGTTGATCTCCCTTAAGATTGACTGGTTTGATCTCCTTGCTGTCCAGGGGACCCTCAGGAGTCTTCTCCAGCACCACAGTTCAAAAGCATCGGTTCTTTGGTGTTCTGCCTTCTTTACAGTCTAGCTCTCACAACCATATGTGACCCCTGGGAAGACTATACAGACATTTATCAGCAGAGTAATGTCTCTGCTTTTCAACACAGTCTAGGTTTTTTCATCGTTTTCCTGCCAAGAAGGAGTTGCCCTCTAATTTCATGGCTGCCGTCACCATCTGCAGTGATTTTTGGAGTCCAAGAAGAGAAAATCTGTCACTATTTCCACCTTTTCCCTTTCTATTTGCCATGCAGTAATGCCATGCTGGACGCCATGACTTAGTTTTTTTAGTATTTAGTTTTAAGACAGCTCTTTCACTCTCCTCCTTCACCCTTATCAAGAGGCTCTTTAACTCCTTTTTGCTTTCTGCCATTAGAGTGGTATCCCACCTATCTTGATTCCAGTTTGTAACTCATCCAGCCCGGCATTTCTCACGATGTGTCCAGTGTATAGGTTAAACAAACAGGGTGACAGCCAACAGCCACGTCATACTCTTTTCTCAATCTTGAACCAATCAGTTGTTCCATACAGGGTTCTAACTGTTGCTTCTTGACCCACATACAGGTTTCTCAGGAGACAGGTAAGCCGGTCTGGTATTCCCATCTTTCTAAGAGCTTTCCACAGTTTGTCATAATCCACAGTCAAAAGCTTTAGCATAGTCGATGAAACAGAGATAGATGTTTTTTTCGGAAATTCTCATTTTATAGAGAAGGAACAAAGGTTCAGGGAATCTGAGCAGCCACTAGAATTTCACTCAGGGGAGAACTTAACCAGGAGACTTGAGCACAGTCTCTTTCCACCACCCAGTTGCACGCATTACTGCAGTATTTGCAGTTTGACAGGAATCAGAGTGCCGTGCTGAAGGCAGGTAACCACTTACCTGAAGGCTTCAGATATCAGCCCAGAGAGAGGAAACTGATTCTTTCAGTGAAGCCCTGAGTTATGCAACATAAGTTACTGGCTTTTCCTCCACATTACCTGCCAGTTGTGTGATCACAGGCAAGTTACAGAAAATTGTCTGTGCTTCTCTTCTCCTGTTTATGAGATGGAAATAGCTGTATCTGCCTCATAGGATTTTTCTGACAATTTCCTGAAATACCACCTGGACGATATTCTTGTCACATAGCGGGTCTCATCAAACCTCATCTACTCTTCCCCTTTTCTTCCCCATTTTACCAACACACAATGCAGGCCATGCCCAGCCAGAACCCTGCGCTCACCCAGACCCTGCAAAGACCCTTCTGAACACCTACCTCCTCTTCCCTTTTGCTCTCAGCCCTTTCTCCTGCCCCCTCAGTACCTGTGTCGAGCCACACCAACCTTCCTTCCCTTCTCAAACTAGCCACCCATTTTCCCTCCACAGTGCGCTCTGGGTCCTCTGACTGAGCCCACCCTCTTGCCCTCCTCTGTCCTCATGCTTCAGGTCTAAGCCAAGCCCCTTCTTCAGGAAGGACTGAAGTAGCTTCCCCCTATTGTTCTTTCTCACTGCGCTATGACTTTCCTTCTGTTATCACAATCTGAAGGTGCATACATTTACTGGTGTTGTTTCTCTCTTCTCCACTAGACTGTCGCCTCCCATGTTGGCCACTGCCTCCGGGGCGCCCAGGGCAGAATGTAGCACATAAGTTGTTTCCAATAAATATTTGTGACTGTGTGTTGGATGAATGCTTCTTTTCCCTCTCCCTTTTGGGATGCCCGCCTACAGCCTCCTCGCCAACTCATGCACTTCCTCAAAGGCACATACCTGAACATTCCTTCCATTTTCCCCCACATTTATTCGTACATTATTGTGAATAAGTGTTTCATGATTCCTGAATCACATTACTAATTTTCCAAGGGCTAAGACTCATTCAAGATCTTTTTTGGAATTCCCCATAAACCTGGTAGAAAAGCTGGAATGGCTATCCGTGCTCAGTATTTCTTGATGAATAAATAAATCAAGCAGTCAATGCAGGTATAATGTTTTTGCACAGAGGAAAATCTTCACTTAGCAAATACAGAGAGACTATTGCAGCAAAACAGTTTTTCACCATGACACATTGCTGTAGTCCCTCTTCTGGGGTTACTATTTTGAGTTTCATTGAGAAGCGAACAATCTTATCTTGAAAAGGGAATTGGATTTATTTTTAATAAGAAAGCCTGAATTGGAAGCTTGAATTTTCCCAAAATTTAATAACAGCATTGATAAAGCCTTACTCTCCTCAGCTAGCCCTATTTCAGATAAAAGAAAACAAAGCTTCCATGTAAGCTCCTGTCTTGGTGTTAGAGCAAGACCTGTAAGACCGACCATATTTAAATTCATTGAGAGCCATGAAGGGGTCACGTAGCAGGGGCTTCTAGTCTGAGCATGATTTTAGAATCTGCCACTCCAACCCAGGTCTGGGCAGAGGCAATGAAGGGAAACATCAAGTTACTTGGAGCCACTGTCCCCATACATTTGAGGGCCTGACAGTTCCCACTGATAACCTCAGTAAGTAAAGACATAGCTTTAAAAAAAAATTTTTTTTAAATTTTGGCTGTACCACTCAACCTGTGGGGTCCCAGTTTCCCAACCAGAGATCAAACCCACACCCCTTGCACAGAGTCCTGACTGGACTGCCAGGGAAGTCCCAAGACATAGCCTTGATCTCTCCTCCTTCCTCCATTCACAACTAAAACAAAACAAAAAACATGTCAGTAAAGCACGTCATTGTTATACCCCAAATGATAACTTACTGAGAGAGGATCTCAATTTCTATATTCATCCCCCTATACCAAAATAGAACCTTCAGTTTCCTGGTTGCCCTGCTGCTCAACCTCAGGTTGCTCAGTTGCTCACTTTATCAGTATTTTTGAATGATTAACAACAACTATATATATATATATATATATATATTTAAAATGATCTTTTCATTTTAATTTACTTTGACAATTGCCTAACAAGTCCTTTTAGTTAGTATCTTGTGTCTAATTTAGTTTTGATCTTAAAACATGTACCAAGAGAAGGAAAGTAAGTTTTGCCAAATACCTGTTGTGCCATGAACATTGTTAAGGCTGATGCGGCATTGATGTTCTTTGTGTGACATCACTTAATCCCTGTATTCTCACCCCTGCATGGCTTTGTGACAGTCAACAGAGCCAGTAAGAGATGACTTCTGATGTGTCCCCTTCTATCCCCTTCTCTCAGGCTACAGGAGTCCTGAAGGTTGATGGAGGGCCATGCTATTCAAACAGCAGGCGTGGCTGAGACAGAAGCTCCTGGTGCTGGGAAGCCTTGCCGTTGGAAGTCTCCTATATCTAGTCGCCAGAGTTGGGAGCTTGGATAGGTAGGTGATTAAACACATACTCATGCCCATATGACTTTACATGTCTCTTGATTTAAACTTCCTTAGGACATAATTTTAAATCTGTCCATTTGTTTTCCTCTCTCAGCATTCCCAAGAAACATTTTTCTGCAGCATTGATTTTGATTTATTGAGCCTTTCAAGAAAGAGATCTGAGTTGCTCAAACTAAGGTGTTTGTCAAGATTCATTTGTATTCTGTGTGTGTTGATGTTTGTTTTCAGAGAAGGGATAAAGCAATGTACAGTAAAAATGTCACTTACTAGAGCTCTGTGTGCATCTGGCTGCTGACCTCTAGCCGTAGCCAAATAGTGATGATGTGTTTATGTATCAACATTTTGAAATTTATAAGTGGACAATTAATGTGCTACCAAGAGAGTTAAAATCATGTATGAGCCTGTAAAGGAGCTCATCAAATTTGGAATCCATTGCCCTGGAAAGATGGCTGCAGGCTTGGGGAGTTTTAACTATGTTAATTAGCTCTGGTTTCTAGGAACTGAACATACCAGACAAGGAGGCTATCACTCAGAGTAATTCCCAGAAAGCAATGGAAAATCCATGGAGAGGAAATTTACAGAGTTAGGGCGTGGCTCTAACTAAGCCAGCATTGAAAGGCACTAGACCTGCGGAAGTCCCAGCAATGTCAGCTAGCTTCACATTGAATGCTTCTGGGTTGTCCCATTTCTGGAATGATTGGAAAGGATGCAGAAGTTAATTTCTGAAATGGGAAGCTTCCTTATTTGCCCTTTAAAATTAATTCTTGCACTTAAAACACAATTCAATTCCCATTTCGTGTCCAACTCTTTGCGACCCCATGGACTTCTCTAGGCCAGAAACCTGGAGTGGATAGCCTTTCCCTTCTCCAGGGGATCTTCCCAACCAGGTATTGAACCCAAATATCCCACATTTCAGGCAGATTCTTTACCAGGTGAGCTACAAGGGAAGCTCTATGAAAGTGCAGCCACACACTAAAATAAAAATATCTTCCTTACAATTTTTCTTCTCTATAGATCTTATCACACAAATATTTAACAAGTAATATAATCATGGTTTTTTCCTTCAGCCAGGGTTAATTTTCATAGATAAAATGAGCCCTTTGATGCTTTTCAATTCAAAATTCCTGAGTAAACTTCCTATTCACTAGTTGCTAACCATGGGAAAGGATATAGCCCAGAGCTTATCCCTGACTCCAAGTGGTTCCCTAAAGTAGTGCTTGTTGTTAGTGAAAAGCTTTGATGTGGTGCCACTGTCCTGTGTCCATAATGGAACTTTCATATCAAGTTTTCCTAATATTTTAATTTTTTTCTAGTCATTTAATTTGAATAATTGATCTAATGATCATTAGCAGGTTAGTTATTTAGTTGATAACTTTCCATTTTTAACCTCGTCTCTAGTCTCTAATGGGGTAGCTTTTATAAGGACTTGGATTGCTTTTCTTCTCAAAACCTCTCACTTGAGAGTCTGAGCAGAAGTTGGCACAGGTTGACATAAGCTTGTCCTTTAGAAACCGAAGAGCCTGCTCTCTTGGTAGGAGGCTGAGCTCAGTTACTTCTCCTGTCCTTTCCACTCCTAAAATTTCTTATTTTTTAGTCTGGGGTCCATGCCTGCTCTCTAGGAATTAGAAGAAATATGATATTTTCTCTTATCTTAAATAAGGAAATCCAAAAAGAAATTGTTCGGTGGGGAATGAGCTCCCATGGTAAAAGGTAAATAAAGGAAAGAAGGAAAATGGCCTTTTCTAGATGTAGGGAAATTTCTTTCCAGCTCAAACAAGGCAAAGAGTGTTTCAGCCTCTCTCAACCTGGGTTCTGTGAGAGAATCAAGTCCTACAGGAAAACATTTGATTGACCATTTCCTTTTTCTTCCAAGGACACCATCATTCAAGATGCCTAGGAGAAAAGTCCATCTATTACATTCAATGGATGGCTTAAGGAATTTGGGTTTAATTCTCAACTAGAGCCCAGCAAGACCTAAAAGATGCATTTGTGACATCCCAATCAATGTCACAATTAAAAACATACTTTGAGTATATATATCTTCCACTTAGAGCTCTAGCATATCAATCCTATTAACAAATCCATAAAAACAAAATTCATTTTCTCTAAAATATTAACTAATAAACCATATTTTAATAGTGTGCTATATGTTCATGCTTTACACAATGAGCAAAAGTTTTTTTAAAAAAAACCATTAAAAAACTCACTGAAAAATAAAATATGTTCATAAGCATTAAAACAGAGAGCTGCTTAAACAGCACAGGTGAAGCCCCTTCCCCTCAGTTCTGCAGAATGCCTTGGTATAACCTTAAGGTTTCTCCCTTCTCCTTTTAATTGTAAACATTACAGAAAATAAAAAAGATTCAGTGCGGTCTCTTGGGAAAAGCAAGAGACAGCCTCATTGCCCTACAAAGAGGAGGACATCAACTCCAAATTATTAGGGTAACAAGAAGCTTCAGTTGGAGGAATTGGTTTACCAGCCGTTTTGACTAATATTATAGCCTTTAACAAGAAAGTGAAAATGCCTTCCCAAGTAAACTCAGGAAAATTATAATGAATTTCAGTTCAATTCTAGACTATACCCATATGTATACCATATAAATTGGCCACACCAAATTAAATAGCCACTCGAGTCTAATCTGTTCCTTGCTTAGGGTAATCCTCTTTTCTGGCTCCACCCAATGCCTTCCTTCCTTCATAGATTTGAGAACCTGATTTAAGTGCACTTGGCAATGAGGACCTCAGGTTTCTGGGGCTGCCAAGGTCTTGTTGATTTCTGGTCCCAGGTGTGATAAGTGATATACAGCACTTGCTGATTGCATTGGATTTGCTCCTACATTCAGCAAAGGAAAAACATAAGCCTGACCTTTTTAGATAGAAAGAGAAAGAGAGGCAGAAGAAATATGTACTCTGCTAGCTGTCCCCAGGGCCAAAGGCAGAAATTCTCATAGAATGAAAAGCTCAGCAAGTGCCAAGATTGGAATTTTGCAGGTTGATGACGCAAATAGTCAAGGGCAGAAACTGGGACCTCTTTTCAGATTCTATCTCAAAGATTTTCAGAGTTATATGAGTGCAGCTGAGCTGTAATAAAATAATACAACACGAAACCCACGGGACGTGGCCTCCTAGCGGCCCTTTAGCCTCCCAGCTGAAGATTCTAATCTTCCATCTTTCATATTTTCTAAATGATGTTAACTGGTGAGCTGTTAAAAGGCTATTAGTATGGTTGGTGTCACTTGTCTGTCCTGTACTGTGAATGTCAGTACATGCTATAGTCAATTAAGTGCTTGGTGAATAAAAATTTTAAGAAGCACTAGTAAAAATATCCCATCAATTATGTGTGCTCCATTTAATACAGGGTTGCTTAAAATAAAATTTCCCAAACATATGTTGATTATAGTTTGCAGCAGGCAGGGAAAAGTGGTTTTCTTTTTGCAGGAACGAGAGAAATGAGAAGTTAGTTGCAACGAGCTCCTTAGAGTGTCTCTCTGTTGCTTACAGGCTACAACCCATCTGCCCCATCGAAGGCCGATTCGGAGCCCGTGGCCAGGCTGAATTCCCCCTGCGCGCCCTGCAGTTTAAGCGTGGCCTGCTGCACGAGTTCCGGAAGGGCAACTCTTCCAAGGAGCAGGTACACCTTCATGACCTGGTCCAGCAACTTCCCAAGGCCATTATCATCGGAGTGAGGAAAGGAGGCACCAGGGCCCTGCTTGAGATGCTGAACCTCCATCCAGCAGTAGTCAAAGCCTCTCAAGAAATCCACTTTTTTGACAATGATGAAAATTATGCCAAGGGCATTGAGTGGTATAGGAAAAAGATGCCTTTTTCCTACCCTCAGCAAATCACAATTGAAAAGAGTCCAGCATATTTTATCACAGAGGAGGTTCCGGAAAGGATTTACAAAATGAACTCATCCATCAAGTTGTTGATCATTGTCAGGGAGCCAACCACAAGAGCTATTTCTGATTACACTCAGGTGCTAGAGGGGAAGGAGAGGAAGAATAAAACTTATTACAAGTTTGAGAAGCTGGCCATAGACCCTAATACCTGCGAAGTGAACACAAAATACAAGGCAGTAAGAACCAGCATCTACACCAAACATCTGGAAAGGTGGTTGAAGTACTTTCCAATTGAGCAATTCCACATTGTTGATGGAGATCGCCTCATCACGGAACCCCTACCAGAACTTCAACTCGTGGAGAAGTTCCTAAATCTTCCCCCAAGGATAAGTCAATACAATTTGTATTTCAATGCTACCAGAGGGTTTTACTGCTTACGATTTAACATTATCTTTAACAAGTGCCTGGCGGGCAGCAAGGGGCGCATTCATCCAGAGGTGGACCCCTCTGTCATTACCAAATTGCGCAAATTCTTTCACCCTTTCAATCAAAAATTTTACCAGATCACTGGGAGGACATTGAACTGGCCCTAAAATAATAAGTCATACAACACTGTGTGTTGTGCCTGGAGACAGACAATGTCTCTTCTAGATTAAAATATGCACTTTTCCTAGACACAACTGTCCACGTCATTTTTCCATGTATACTTGTACATATGCAGTGTGTGACCAAATATAAGATCAGCTCTTTTTCTACTTAAAATTCACAAAAAAAAAAAAAAAAAACTACACCAATTTGCGGTCTACATAGTTGCATCTTTTATGCTATTTACAAAAAGAAGAGGTGGTGGTACTGGGAAAAAGTGACTTCAGCTATTCTCAAAGAGTTAGTCTTCCTTCAAGTCAGGATTTGTCGCCTGCCATTTTCATAGATTTAAGCCAAAAGATGAACGTGTGAAAATGTACCAATGGCTGTGAAGTTTCAGGAAGTAGAGGATTCAGTTATGCATACTTTTCTAAGGGAAAGCTGACTCTTTAATTCAGTTGCTGAATTGATGCCATGAAAACAGAAAATACTATTTTCTTATTATTTAAAAGAATCTTATCTCATAAAATTGACATCAGTCCAAAGTTCCTGTGGTGATTTTGCACTATCGTTTTCTCGTATGGACCATGGTGTCACTCGTAGCATGTCAATCACACGTCGGAAAGTTGAGTCCTTCTGCTTCCATGTTCTATGTCAACAAAGAGAAATGTCATGTACATAATGTATATAGTTGTAAATACTGCTTTCACACTAAGTAATTCTATTTTGTAAACTGAATATGGCTATTTAATTTATTGTGGAAATTAAATTTATTGTGGTATTTAAAAAATGGAATGGATTAAAATTACTCTATGTGCAATTTTTTTTACTCATTTGTCTTGCGTGTCCCTTGCTGGTTCCCAAAGTCAAAGCTGTTTATGTACACACAAGAGCCCTTGGAAAGATGCCCTTCTCCATTGAGTTTCTGTACCCTGTGACAATGGGGTAATGAAGTAAGGTTGACTATATTTTAGAAACTATCTCAACCATCCAGAAATCTAGTATAAAAGCCACCTCAAAGAGCACTAGTGCTTCTCTACTACAACTTTTAACAATTAAAAAGTTGCTTCTGGTGCCGGGAGACAGACAAGAAATACTTTTAACATAATCAAAGCATAGAAGAATCACAATTTTATTTGAACCCAGTCAGACCAATAGAGAAATTAAATAAAATTAGGAAATTTGTGTAGCCTCTATACTGTAAGCTGCCAAAGCTTCAAAAATAAATATGAACTCTCAGAACTCCCTCTTTGAGATAAAACAACATCAGCCTGCTCAAAAATGATCAAATTACATAGTGTTGCTATTACCAACATAAACATATGGCTCCAATTTCCATCCAGAGAAGTTAATGCTAAATTGGGTGCTTGCTAACATCAGATACCCTGTATTACGCTTAAATATAGTGCAGAAAATCTTGGAAAGAGGTATCAACTCCCCCCACCCCCCCAAAAAAAGAGAGAGAGAAAGAGATGGATTTTTTACAATCATGGTTGCTTATCCAGTGGAAGATATTTGAAGGAGTTTTGTTCACATTGACAGTGCCTAGTAAATTACAATGGATTCCTTTCTGATTGTACTAAGTGTTGATTTGCTCCATGAATTGTTCATCCTGTCCAGTAATTTGATGGTGAACTTTTCTAAATAAATAGCCCTTTCCCCTTCAGTGTTGGTATCTATTGCTTCTAAAGCTACAGCCTTGGTAATCATCTCTGCTGTTTCAATTAGCAGTGATGTTGTTTTCTCAGCATGGAATCGGCATGACACCAGCACATACTGACAGGCCAGCTTCTCACTCACTGAGCAGTGACTCTGAAAAGAGAGTCTTGGGTCTGAATGTCAGTCACTCTCCTTGAAGGGGCGAAGGAAATCAAATATAAGGAACATAGCATCCGATTTCCCTATCCCTCACCTCCCAGCTAACCATCAGAATAAACTGTGTTAATACCACACTCAAGAACATAAGCACACATTATCATTAATTTCATTATCACTCTTCCCAGAGCACTGTATAGTTCATACAATTTTATACCAGTATGTCAAAGTATGCCCCACTGGAACACTGATATTTCAAAAACTCAGCCTAGGTGTTCCACCAGTAAAATCGGAAAATGGCACTCTTTTCCTGAACTCACAGAAATTTTTTAAAGTAATGAAATTTTTCAGTGACAATCTTTTATAGTCCAAATTTGTCCTCAACTTTGCTCCTGCTACCAACAGTGTATATCAGAGTTGATTATAAGATTCTATTTGACTTGTGCTGACTTTTATAATTTGTTGTTTTTAGCTCAGGAAGCAAGTATTTCTTCATCACACACAGGAAAAAAAGTGCTGCAATTTCCAGTTGTTAAATAACTGAGAATTGTTTTAAACCTGGGAGCCTCCTCACAGAGATCTTGACCTAGAAGGATGTTTTTAGAGGCAGGTTTCATTTCAGTGAAAAAAAAAAAAAAAAATGAAAAAGAGAAACAGCCAGAGCCACTGCTGATTGAACTAGTTAGAAATAAAAATCCCATGACTTAAGAGCACGTTTCCACTAGAGGCTTCAAACCTCCATGTTTAAGAAAATGCTTCCTGTTGTCATCAAACTGGCAACCAACCTCTCAGGACATCTACAGCTCATTACAATAGATCCACTAGGATTCTCTTTAATAAGTTATTCCTTTTATATTATGAAAACTTTGCATTTCTTCTGGAGGCTTGGTGGCACCATACAGTTTTATAAAACAAGCTGCAAAGAGAGAGAGAAAAAAAAAAAAAAAACTGTTTAAACAATGGTGAAGTCTCTGCTGGATTATAAAGTTAAAACTACATCATTTTGGAAGCCAGGGAATTCCAATTATAATCGTACAAATGGGAGCATGAGTCCCAAGGGGATGAGAGAAACCAGAGAACAGAGAGAAAAAGAGACATTCAAACCCTTAGACAGACATCAAATTCCTGAAAATCATCTTACAAAACCCTTCAGCTGACGAAGGCACTAATTTTTTTCTACTCATTGCACTGTAGTATAGAGAAAAATGTATGACATCAGGGTCTTTAGCTAATCTATGATAAAACAAAAGCATGTAAACCCATCATAATCCCCTCTGATCTTAGATTGGGTACCTTTTATGGTGGTGGACCAGTTTGCCAGAATGCTAAAGCTGATGGAGCCTCATGAGCGCACTGCTTGGGGTCCTGCCTTTAGAATGAGGGCCCTCCTGGAGGACAAGCTCCAGGACCAGTGGAGGACTCCTGGGATCCTACTAAGGGAAGGTAAGAACCTAGGACAAGTACAGCCCAACTTCCAACCCTGCCAGTAAGATTGTGCTCTGTCCAATTAACAGCCTACTAAATTGGATTGCTTTCATAAGCCTAATTTGAGAATTTTCCAGGGATGGAGAATTTCAAATGATCATAAATAGTGTCTTCCTGCTGAAGTCTTTTGTACTCTTTGCATACTCAGCAGCCATTTTCTACTTAGGAGAAGAGACTACAGTCTTAAGCAAAAAAGAAAAATTTGCTGAGAACATTTTCCCTAAAAATAACTAAATACAGCAGAAATCTTAGCAATTTGGGCTAGCAAGGTGAAAATATAGAATATTTTAAAGCAAATTCATGGCACTTTCCCAAAGTGCCAAACTATACTAACAATGCATTGATAAATAAATATCTAATTGCACTTGATTTACAAATAAAAGCCTCTTAACTGGCATATTTTTTCCTAACTTGGTGTTACTTCCAAGTATTTCAAAGTACTGTTCTCTTTAAGTACTGTAGGTTACTCAGGCCTCCTAGAATCTGTTTATCAATTTTTATAACAAGCCTTTCTTTTACAGCTAGTGCAAGGATGGAATTTACACCAAAAAAAAAAAAAAAAAAAGATCATTTGTTAAGTTCCTAATAAAAGCGCCTTATGACACATCTTACAAAAACAATTTCCTTATGTTTTATTCTTTTAAAGATTTCTTTCCAATTACATTTTATCGTAGCTTTAAGGAATAAAAGTGCTATTTCATGATGATTAGAAGTGGATTGGGGCAGAGAAAAGGCAGAACTGAACTGAGAGCAATATGCATTTGCCGTAAAAAACACTTGATTGGTATTCCAAGAACAAGTGTCTGTTATTTAAAGGCAGCTCAGTCGAAAAGCAATAGCCTTTCAGTCATATCAAGGAAGCAGCCGCGTGCTTGGTACTTTATCAGGCTGGTTCCATCACTTCTGAAGTTGCAAACCATATCAGTCTACCAGGTCTTGGGGAGCTGTTGGTGAAAGAGTTTACTGTTTCTAAACATACATGTCATCCCCTTTTAAAAACAGTCCACCAAGAAGGTGCATCACTTCCAGACGACTGGTAACATCCTTTCAAAGAGCAGGCTCACTTTCAGCCCTTCTAAAGGCGCACAACTTTGCTTCGCATTACCCTTCCCTTAATGGCACCAGGGAACAATCTTTAAGACCAAGTAGCAAAGCTGTCTGTTTCTTTGGCAAGGCCATGCTGATGGCATCCTTCATCTCTGGCTCATTTTTTCCAGGACTGAGGCAAAGGTGTTCTTTCAAAGACAGGTCTCCCTGGATCTGCTGACCATGGAAGTCATACTCTTTCCCTGCCACCGAGCTTCTGGCTCTAGGGTCACACATCCATCAGGAGATGCAGGAAGGAGAAGAAAACAGAACACAACATTCTCCCACAAGTAGGACACTGGTGCATTTTCAGAAGGGTTCAGGAAATATCTTTGTTTCATTGAAAACAAAGGTAATAATATAAGCTAAATGTAAGTGAAACAGGCAAGTCAATTCATCAATTTGGGCCTGAGCTTTCTATTAAATAAAACAGGAGCATCAGATTAGGGGATGGTTAAACTCTCTGAGGATAACATCGTTCCATCAGATGAAAATGATTATTGGAGCAGGGTGTTTGCCAGTGATTGAAAGGCAAAGGGCATGAAGGTGGAGAAGAAGGAGGGGGTTAGACTCAATGTGCTCAGCTGTCTCTGTGGGTAGGATCTCTCCCAAAAGTTCTATGTCTGTGATTTGTCTTTAAGGGACAGGCTTCACCACAGTTCTCTAGCAACTGAATTTGCTTTCAATTCAACCTTGTTCTTGGTTTTGGCTTGCTTTTTACCCTGGTGGCTCAGACGGTAAAGCATCTGCCCACAATGCGGAGACCTGGGTTCGATCCCTGGGTCAGGAAGATCCCCTGGAGAAGGAAATGGCAACCCACTCCAGTACTCTTGCCTAGAAAATTCCATGGATGGAGGAGCCTGGTGGGTACATACAGTCCATTGGGTCGCAAAGAGTCGGACATGACTGAGCAACTTCACTTCACACTTCATTCATTAATTAACTTCTATTACCTAACAAACCACCTCCGAAACATCCTAATTAGCTCACAATTCTATTGCTTATCTGGGCAGTCCTTGTCTGGTCCAGTTTATCTCTACACTGCTGGCCTTCCTCACGTTCCTGTGGTTTCTGGCAGCTCGGCTGGTGACTGGATCGTCTAAGGTGATCTCTCTTAAATGCTGGTGGCTTGTGCTGTTGATTGATTGGTGCCACTTGCCACTGCCAGCTATTGGCTTGATGACGAAGGTTTCTGGGTCACATGTGTCTCATCACTCAATAGATTCACTTGGACATCTTCATGGTAGTCAAAGAGCTATTTAAAGAATAGCAAGAGAGGGTAAATCCCAGTATGCAAGCATTTTTCAAGCATTTGTTTACATCCTGTTTGTTATTTCTCATTGGCTAAACCATGTCACGTGGCCACACCATGAGTCAGTGTGGGAGGGGATGCCACAAAAGCATGGCTGTAGGAGAGGAAATGATTGTGGCCATTTCTGCAAATACAGACCACACCTCTCAACTGTGATCCTGCCATGATGAAAATTATAACAATTATAGTAGCAATTCACTAGACAAATCTGTCTTCCTCCATTCCTAAAGAAACACAATGATAATAAGAAGGATGGCTGTCAGAATAATACCCTCCTTCCAAAGATATATATTAATACATCCTCATCTCAGGAATCTGTGAAAATGTTACCTTCTTTGGCAAAAGGGACTTCGTAGATGTAATGAAGCAAAGGATTTTGAGATGGGGAGAGTTTCCTGGATTATCTGGATGGGCCCAGTGTAACCATGGGGTCCTTAAAGGTAGAAGAGAGAGAGAAGAGGACAGTTGGAGAAATGCTGATAATGGAAAAATGGGTTTAGATTTTGGGGACCTTCGGAGAGACCTGCACTGCTGGCTTTGAAGGTGGAGGGAGGCAGCCACAAGCCAAGGGATATAGGTAGCTTGAAGAAGCTGGAAAAGGCAAGGAAGGAGTTTCCCGTGGAGCCTCCAGAAGAAGACATAGCCATGGCAACATCTTAATTTTAGCCCAGGGAAACTTATGCTGGACTTTGCTATGATAGAAATGTGAGAGAATATGTTTTTGTTGTTTTAAGCCACTAGGTTTGTGGGTAAGTTGTTATAGTAGCCTTAGAAAATGAATGCAGGAAATCAGAGGAAACAGAGTGCTCACCAAATGCTGGAGTGTTTGACCAGCTTATGCTCCTCCAGCATCACAGGGGCAATAGCCGACAGTCACCAAGGGCATTTCGTCCAAGCAGAGCAAGCAGAAGTCCTGAAGCATAGGACCCCCGAAAATTCCCAAAAGTGAATGCAGGCAGGGGGACCCTCAAGGAGACAATTCCATGGTCCTAGAAACACAGAGCAAGTCTCATTGCTTCTGAGACACCTCCACCGAAGCCCATCAGGTAAGAAACAATTTAATAGTAAACTGCAGATAAATTTACAGCAAGGTCTAGATTATGCGACATTTAAAAATCTCTTTATTGTGCAGAAGCTTTTAATTTTAATTAGATCCCATTTGTTTATTTTTGCTTTTATTTCCAGTATTCTGGGAGGTGGATCATAGAGGATCCTGCTGTGATTTATGTCGGAGAGTGTTTTGCCTATGTTCTCTAGGAGTTTTATAGTTTCTGGTCTTACGTTTAGATCTTTAATCCATTTTGAGTTTATTTTTGTGTGTGGTGTTAGAAAGTGATCTAGTTTCATTCTTTTACAAGTGGTTGACCAGTTTTCCCAGCACCACTTGTTAAAGAGATTGTCTTTACTCCATTGTATATTCTTGCCTCCTTTGTCAAAGATAAGGTGTCCATAGGTGTGTGGATTTATCTCTGGGCTTTCTATGTTGTTCCATTGATCTATATTTCTGTCTTTGTGACAGTACCATACTGTCTTGATGACTGTGGCTTTGTAGTAGAGCCTGAAGTCAGGCAGGTTGATTCCTCCAGTTCCATTCTTCTTTCTCAAGATCGCTTTGGCTATTCGAGGTTTTTTGTATTTCCATACAAATCCTGGGATACAGGATGCTTGGGGCTGGTGCACGGGGATGATCCAGAGAGATGATATGCGGTGGGAGGCGGGAGGGAGGTTCAGGATTGGGAACTCATGTACACCGTGGTGGATTCATGTCAATGTATGGCAAAACCAATACAGTATAGTAAAGTAAAATAAAGTAAAAAAATAATAATAATGAATAAATAAATAAATAAAATAATCTCTTTAACATTGTGGGGTTCACACTGAAGAGAGAAAACATTTAGATTTTCTTACAAGTCCATAAAACCTACCCTGGATCCAGAATATCTGAAGTTTCCAAAGATCAGAGCCAGGAGCCTTCTCTTCTTTTCTTTACGTTCTTAGTTGCAGCACATTCCTGCGGCATGCAGACTCAGTAATTGACACTCACTGGGTTTGTTGCCCCCATGGCTTGTGGAACCTTAGTTCCCTGACCAGGGATTGAAGCCGAGTCCTCAGCATTGGAAGGCAGATTCTTAACCACTGGACCACTAAGGAAGTCCCAAGGAACCTCATTTTAGATTGGTCCCAAGATCTCCTCCAAACAACCTTGAAAATTCTCTTGTGAGTAAAACAAAGAGCTGAGATTCTTTTCCTGACCTTAATGAAATTCAGAGGCATTTATTGATCACCTCATATGTTCCTAGCTTCTGAAAGATCTATCAATTACTAAAGGTCACCAGGAAAGCCAGTTAGAGGTGTGACTAGAATACAGCCTTCCAGGGTTCCAGCCCAGGGCCACTTGTCAAGAAAAGTCTCTAAATGGTTCTATTTATTAATTATGTCTGCCTACTTCCTAAAAAGATTTGTGGTAGCAATTTTCTAATTAAAATTTGTTTCTAATCTCTTTCTAATCTTGTCTTTTTGGCTGCATTTCAACCCCCTTGTACTTAATCAACTTTGAATAGTAACGTGTATTGAGTCTGTATAAAAATATGAATTAGCTTTAAAATTAAAATGTACATACATTTATTACACATGTAATATGTATGGACATATTTGTAGTTCTAAGCGGTTGAAAGAAGCTAGTAATAACGGTTCATTGTGGGGATAATTAAAAGCATTCTTTTGTTAATGATTACCTGTCAAATTTGCTGCCTTTAAAAAATTACATTTCAAAGGTGTCACAGTCCAGTCAAAGTGAATACATGTAAAGAAAGGAAAATTCAGTACATTAGTATTTCAAAAGCACATTGACCAATCTGAAAACAAATATTTTCATAAAAGAACACAGTTTGCCTAATTAAAGTATCACTGCATGTAGTATAAGTTTCAATGTCAAAAACAATGTATATTTATCTTGTTAATTCAAGGATATTGAAGGTGCTCACCTGGGAAATATTCTACCTGACACCATTTTGTACTTGTGCATGTAGACACCTGTGTGTATGTGTGTGCATGTATGTGGTTCTTGCCAATTGTATAACCGTGTCTCATCCACATGTGATTCGCACATTACTTTTTGGCTTGATTATCACAAGTCTTCCACCTTGGAATTGTGTCAGGTTTTTCTGAGAGCACAGTAAAAATTAATATTAGTGATGAAAATAATTATATAATAACATTATATTAATGATGAAAGAGTGATTCATTCAATGCACAAAGTTAACTGAACCCCTATCACTAGATTCTGAGTTATTTTTCATTATTTTTAAACTTAAAGATAAATTTAAGAACAATGTGTGTACTTGGTATTATTATCTGCATCAACTGTGTTTGAGGTACTAACATTTAATTGTTTGAAATTAGTAAGTACACACACCCAAGCTCTGAGAGCATGGAATTGTTAAGTCTCTCTGGGAAACATCACTGAAAATAAAAGTTTTTTGAGGTGAAGGTCCAGAACCAAAATGATAGAACACCACAAGGCTTCATTTTACACTTGCAACCACCTCATGGGAAGGATTGCAAAAGGACCAGCCAACACACTGAGTGTTACCTGTGTTTATACCCACAGACAGACCAGCTGACTGACCAGTCACACAGACCCTTAATTTGGATGGAGTTTGTTGAAATTGGTCAAACTGGTTACTATGTGATTGTCCTCAAAAAAGTTACTTAATCTTTCTAATTTCTCCTTCCAGACAATATCTTTGAAATATTTGGAGAAAGAGCTTAACAATTCTTGATGTGGAGTTGCTTCTTTTTCCATCTCTTTGGCTGGTTCATAGCCACCATGGGCCCCAGCCCCTGCAACTTGTTCCCAGAGCTTTCAGGAGTCCTTGAGAACGCCTCAGCTCTGCTCACACCCAGCCAGCCAGCACCACAGGGCACTGTAGGTGTGGCTGCCTGTCAGGTGTGGCTGACTCTCAGGTGTAGCTGACTGTGAGGTGTGGCTGCCTGTCAGGTGTGGCTGGCTGCAGCACCACTGCTGACCCTGCTGGGCACTGTGGCCCCCCAGCTGGCACTGTCATCACCTCCACATCCCCAGAGGCCTATGGTGATGTATGTATGGGTGTGGCGGGGGAAGAGGCAGGGGGTCAGCAGGAATCCAGTCTCACCTTACATTATACTCTCTTTTAAAAAGTTCCAAAGTCATCCTATGGAGATATCAAAAAAACATCCCTTTCCACTCTGTGTTCAGAATCTACTCTCTCCATAAGGCCAGACTAGGGTGGAAGCCAGATCTGGGTAACAGATAGTATGATAAACTCAGAATCTTGTGATAGGTGTTCAATAAAACCTTGTGGATTGAATGAACAAATGATTCTTTCATTATGATGTTGGAGACTTTACCAGTGGGTTAAGCTTGTCTGCCTGTCTCTTACTCCCCTTAGAATGGAATCTCTACCAGGAAATTCTGAAGTCCTTTATTCAAAAAGATCTCTGGTGTGCAACCCACCATACATCCAGACATGTTCCCCAGCAGTGAATGTAGTGCAGACTTTTACTGAACTCCTGAATGCCCATTATACTTCTCATGGATTCTAAGATACAAATGCTAAGAACCAAGGGCTAGCTTGATACACTGCAAAGGCCTTTTCATGTCAGGAACCAGCATGACAGTTGAAATTACCTCTCTCTCTTGTACTTCATAATATCTGACAGTGAGGCAGCAGATGTCAACTTCTGTTTATATGAATCCTGGTCTCTCAATAACAAGGATCCTTACATTTTCTTTATTAAACTGTTACATTTTACACAATTTAGCATGAATTAAAATTTTGAATTTCAAAAACAATGATGGAAACAATAAACTAATTGCCGCTTTCATCACAGTAAACCATGGTAGTAAAAGTGAACAGCTTAGTTCACTAGTGATATAGAAGTAGAGCTCATTGTTGTCGTTTTTTAATTGTATTTGACTCTTACTTCTTTTGCATGTGAACACATCTTAGCCTGAGGATGGGCACACATACAGTGGACTCAAAGAGAAGTAGACTGTTCATGGGCCACCGAGACACTGGAAAGAAAACAGGAATCTAGGTATATAAAGTAACTCTGTAGTCATAGAGTGGGAGAAAACCCACTCTTATTGGCTTTGAGATATTTAGGAGATCATTATTAGATATTAATTAAAGAATGATCAATGCTAATTACTTGATGACGGCTCTGTATGTCCAAATGAAATAACCAGACCATGGTATGATCCACTTACTTCTACTCTAATAGTAGACATGCCTGCAAATTGAAATTGTCATTCTATGAGTCTAGCTAATTATTGTGTCTCAGTTGTTTGGTTATGTCATATAGACACAGGCATATCTTTTAGGAACATACATTGATGCATGAATGAATTTGGATAGTTCAGCAAGTGGAGAAGCAGCAGCTGTAAATACATGAAAAGCCTTGACCTGAATATTTACCTGTCAACAGAGTTACACCTGTCAGGGCATGATGGGAATATGGTTAACATCTATCCTCCAGGCTGCATATTTTAGTATCCACAGGTAATTCTGGGAGAGACTCAAAAGAAATGTTTATGTCAATTCCTTCCCCCCATATTGCAGACAAGCAGCCCAGGTGGGGAGACATTAATTCTTTATTCTAAAATGTAGGTGTTGACATTACTGTCTTAGTAAATGCAGTATCATTAAGAAAATGGTGTCTTGTTTAACATTTCTTCTCATTGTAAGCAACTTTAGGGCAAATATTGTTATCAACCCCTCCTGATCCGTTGAAAGTCCCAGCAAATGATTAAAAAAAATTTTTTTTCAAATGGAAAAAGAAAGTAACAATTTATTTACTTAAATATTAAGAATCTTGAACATTCATTATTTGCAGAAAATACCTTCTGACACACAATACCAGTCAGAGCCTACCGCATATGGATAATCGTAAATACATTCATCTAGTGGAGGGCCTGTCACGATGGGTACAAGGAGGGCCATTGGCTCCAAGCCTCATACTGGTGAAGAGGTCACAGTTAGCCTGGTGACATTACCTTCGAATGAGATTAGACTGCTGTTCCTGAAAAACTCTGACATATCTTATTTTTTGACATAGTTTTTCAGTACCCCCGAAATCTCAGAAAATGGTGGTAGGTCCCTTGAACTATGAGAGGCAACAGTCTCATACATTTGGACCTGAACTCATGCATAACATGACCAGCAGGATGGATGGGGCATCCCTTTAGTGTGTTCACTTTGCTTGTCCTTGTCAACTTGGTTGAGAAACAATACCAAAATCCACGGTCTGCAAGAGAATGCACTTTCAAGCAGGGCAAATACTAGCAGGGAGAAAAAGTACAGGAACACTAATCCATATTCCCATGGAAATGCTCTGGTTTCAATATTCCTTTTGAAAAAAACGTAGCTTCTCTAGAAAGTTGGTCACACTCCAAGAGGAATTAAGCTTGAAAGATAACAGAACTTCAAAAGCCAAATCGAAAAGACCAGACCCGAGGTTGTGAAGGACATTCAGAAGAGAGAAGAGTTTTAAGTCAGATTTCAAAGCATGTCCTCCCTCCTCTTTGAAAGTTTCTGACACTCTCAGAGTTGCTGAAGATTTTCCCACCTGAGACATCTTTCATCAGAAAACCATACAATAACAACAACAACAAAACTCTCTCCAGGTAGAATAAGAGGAAAATGTGAACTCAAGTAAGTTGCTGCTCATTCTGCTTATTCCTGAGCCTAACAGGTCATCTCCAAGAAAGTTGCTCGAGTGTTACTCATCTCACTGCAAATTAGCAGGATGCACATTCTCCCGTGTGTGGGATTGAGGGCCCAAACCTGTGGTGCCCAGCAGAAAGCATAGGTCTTGGCAGGTTGCCAGAAATGTGTCTCCATGACCTGTTTGCCAGGGATGGCCAAAAACCAGAAGGGAAAAAATAGGCAGTAGGAATAAAAGGTATAAATCCACATGTCAACACGTATATTCCTGCCTTTTCATTCTACTTCCTTTACCCAGAATCCCTTGGGTTCTGCATTTACCTGAGTAACCTTTGCTGACCCTTCATGGCTCAATTTCAGGTCCAGTGGCAGGCAGAGAAACATGGCAGTGCCTGATGCAAGATGCCTGCCCTCTAGGAGCTGTGTGTCAGCCTCACAAGTGGGCGTGGTGAATAGTGCACAAGGAAAGCAGTTATCTTCAGCTCAATGCTTGGCACAAGAGATGAACCAGTGCACAACACAGGATACCTGCCCCCAAGGAGCCGAGGGCAGGTTCAGTACAGACTACAGAGAACTTGACTGTGCCTGATGCAAAGTGCCTGCCCATAGTGGTTGAGTACCAGGCTCAACTGGACCCAAGAAGCACAACAGTGCAGAATGAAATGCATTTATATCTTCAGTGAGCGAAATGTGGAAAACTCAGCAGTGGCCACAGGACTGGAAAAGGTCAGTTTTCATTCCAATCCCAAAGAAAGGCAATGTCGAAGACTTTGTACTTTTACCGTACAATTGCACTCATCTCACACACCAGCAAAGTGATGTTCAAAATTCTCCAAGCTAGGCTTCAACAGTATGTGAACTGAGAGCTTCCAGATGTTCAAGGTGCATTTAGAAAAAGCAGAGGAATCAGAGATCAAATTACCATCTGTTGGATCATAGAAAAAGCAAGAGAATTCCAGAAAAACATTTACTTCTGCTCCACTGGGACTATGCTAAAGCCTTTGACTATGTGGATCACAGCAAACTGGAAAATTCTTAAAGAGATGGGAATACCAGACCACCTTACCTGCCTCCTGAGAAATCTGTATGCAGGTCAAGAAGCAATGGTTAGAAACAGACATAGAACAACAGACTGGATCCAAATTGGGAAAGGAGTACGTCAAAGCTGTTTATTGTCACCTTGATTATTTAACTTACATGCAGAGTGCATCATGCAAAATGCCAGGCTGGATTAAACACCAGCTGGAATCATTATTTCACCAGCTGTAAAAATATTAATAACCTCAGATATGCCAATGACACCACCCTTCTGGCAGAAAGTGAAGAGGAATTAAAGAGCCTCTTGATAAAAGTGAAAGAGGAGAGTGAAAAAGCTGGCTTAATACTCAACAGTCAAAAAACTAAAATCATGGCATCTGGTTCCATCACTTCGTGGCAAATAGATGGGGAAACAATGGAAACAGAAAGGCACTTTATTTTCTTGGGCTTTAAAATCACTGCAGATGGTGACTGCAGCCATAAAATTAAAAGATGCTTGCTCCTTGGAAGAAAAGCTATGACAAACCTAGACAGCATATTAAAAAGCAGAGATACTTTACCGACAAAGGTCCATCTAGCCAAAGCTACAGTTTTTCCAGTAGTCATGTATGGATATGAGAGTTGGACCATAAAGAAAGCTGAGCACCAAAGAATTGATGCTTTTGAACTGTGATGTTGGAAAAGACCCTTGCGAGTCCCTTGGACTGCAAAGAGATCAAAGCAGTCAATCCTAAAGGAAATCAATCCTGAATATTCATTGGAAGGACTGATGATGAAGCTGAAGCTACAATATTTTGGCCACCTGATGCAAAGAAATGATTCATTGGAAAAGGCCCTGATGTTGGGAAAGATTGAAGGTGGGAGGAGAAGGGGACAACAGAGGATGAGATGGTTTGAAGGCATCACCAACTTGATGGACATGAATTTGAACAAGCTCTGGGAGTTGGTGATGGGCAGAGAGGCCTGGTGTGCTGCAGTCCATGGGGTTGCAAAGAGTCGGACATGACTGAGTGACTGAACTGAATTGAGAGTGAGCAAGAATCTAGACTCAGTGCTGGACATGGGGAACAGAGAAGTTCACAGTCCAAGGTTCCAGCTCATTGTAGATGTGCACCTGGCTTCATATGGCCAAAATAGACATGTGGTGCACTCTGCAATGTGCAACAATGCAACTAATTTCCTTGAACCCCTTGGCCTGCTAATTACTTCTACACCTCTCTTTATACCCTAAAAATAAACATCACTTTTGAGTAAAATATTTACAGTATTTATTTCTCCCGTGGACAATAAGCATATTGAAGGCATCAGTTAGACTTTGTTTGTGTTCATATCCCCAACAGTAAGCACAGTGACCTCAAAAAACCCAAATCACCACCAGCAGTGATAATATAGATGTATGTGGCACTAAACCAAATTACTAAAGTTCTGCTCAAAACAATGTCAATGAACTTATAGAGAAATACTTTGTTTGCTGTATTATACTTAGTATTTTGCCTCAGTGTTCATGAGTGATTCTGTTCTTCAATATTCTTCCCTTGTACTATCTTTAAATGGTTTTTGTATCAGTGTCAAACTTGTTTAATAAAAAAAAAAAAACATGAGAAAGCTTTGCTTCCCATTCCATGTTCTAGAACAGGTGTCATTACATTTTTTTCTATGATGGGGATAGTAAATGGTAGCAAGTATTTTAGGCAATGTGGTCCCTATGGTCTCGGTATTGCCACTACAGTCGTCCTTCAGTGTCTTCAGGGAACTGGCTTCAGGATCCCCACAGAGACCAGAATCCAAGGATGCTCAAGTGCCTTATATAAAATGGCATGGACCAGTTGTACCCCAGCCTGCATCCGTGCATCTGCATCCATGGAAACAAGGGGCTGTGTGTACTCAACTTTGCTGGAAAGCAGCCATAAGCAATAGGGAAACAAGTGGGAGTGACTATGTTCCAATTAAACTTCAGGTGTTCCAATTAGTAACAGGTGGCAGACAGTCAGATTTAATCTCTGGGCCTTGGTTTGTGGACTTTTGATCTGGAATACTTTATAGAGAAAGAGGACCATGTGGTTTGGGAGAAATGTCCCTGTACCTCATCTTAGTGAAGAAGACTCTGGTGTTTCCCACTAAATAAGATCACAAGATGTTATGGGTTCATCTTGTATCTTCCTTGCCTCAATTCTGGAATGACCCACTTCTCCAAGGATCCAGTGCCATACTGTTTTAGGTATGGAGGCTTTATAGTATGTTTAATGTCTGGTAGAGTTAATTTCCCTTTGCAGCTATACTTTTATATTTTGTGACTAGATCTCTCCTGGTTCAGCCAACTACAGGAAAACAGAGACTAGGAGGGTACGTGACCCAGAGGCAGACTTGCTCACAGAGACAGGGTCTTAGAGGAGGAAGCCCAGCCTCACAGGCCATTAACTTGGATATGCAATATTGTGACCACAGGTCAATGTCCTTGATCTTGTGGAAGAGGATGAGAGTTAACACCAATGATATAAGGAAAGGTCTGGCAGCAGTGGATCCAGGTGTGAAGGCAATCAGATCCACTCACGTTGGGTAAAAGCAAGTAGCAAGATTTGCTCCAGGCAGGTTTACTGTCCTTACAGAGGGAGGTTGCCTGGCATGGACAAGGCAGAGCCCTAACTATAGAATACAGAAGGTCAAGATCCCTCCAACAGAGGGAACAAGTAAGATACCCTTGACAGAGCTGCAGGAATCCCAGGAGTAAACTGAGACCCCAAAATAAGGCCCAAGCTGAGTTACCAAAACTGGAGCACAGGACAGAACTGGACAAGGAGTAAGTGGGGTTAAACTCCAGATGTCAAGCTGGTGCTCCTAAGTTCCTCCTGTTCAATGTCCCAGTTAGTCACAGAGCCTGGAGGTGGGCTAGCTTTGAAGGAAGGAAGGAGAGAGAACTTGGAAATCATCAAAATTAGACACAAGACAAGTCTTTGGGGTTGTCCTTAGTTAGTCATGACCTTTGGTGGGCCACTTTGCCTCTGGTCTACCAAGGGAATTGAGTGACATTATATCTAAGGTACCTTCTAATTCTAAGAGTCCATGCTTCCACCATTGGGAGGCTTTGATTGCCTGGAGAATCTCATGGACGGAGGAGCCTAGCAGGGGTCCCAAAGAGTCAGACACAACTTCACTTTCACTTTCACTTTTGAGGAACTAAGATCCCATGTGCCTCATGGCATGGCCAAAAAAAGAAACTAACAGGAACAATAAGACTCCTGTTTCACCAACACATTTTATATGCCATACATGATTTACATATTTATATACATTAAAGGGAAAGAAACTAATGTTTTTTGTTACCTACCGGTAGTGTAACTGTTTAACAACCAGCTCTCTTCAGGGGAGAAAAATACCTCTGATTTGTAGCATTTGCCAATATCTGAGGTACAAATATTCCCACGATGGTTTCAAGTTATCTCCACGTAGTCACTGAATTCAGGGTTGGGAAGAAATGCACAGTGAGACACCATCATATAGTGTTTTCATCCTACAGATGCAATAGAGTCAAACAGGCTCAGAGTACAAATAATAATAAAGTGTAATGAACTGATTAGAAAGTCATGAGTATAGATGTGTTACATTTGTTTTTAATATAATTTATGTATATAAGTATATACAGTTTTCAACAATGACTGTGTTGAGCAACTGGCTCTCAGAATTTCTGACACTCTATCAGTCAGTCCTTGTTGGCTGATAAGGGCCAGCTGCAGCACACTACTGAGTATGACTTACTGTCTCCTAGAGGCCATGATTGTCACTGTAGTTCTATTATTTCATTAATCCTCATTGTGACTTTCTGAAATAGGAATTGTTTTTCTGATGGAAGGATCTCAAAAAGGTTAAATAACCTACCTGGGACCACACAGCTGCTATGGTTATGTGGCCTTCACCCTCCAAATCCCCAAATTCTATTATCTCATGCTGTCTCTCATAGAGCAAAATGTTTATTTTAAACAGTTTTTTTCTTTAAGAGAGTAAATTATGTTCCATGTAAAGCCAAAGCCCTCTGATTTCAGTGAGTGTGTGAACACTGATGTTTTGAGGTCACTGCCACTGAATCAGTTTGGTGTCAGAAAGTGCCATAAGCTACATAAGATGCCGCTGTGAGGCAGGACTTGACTATGCAGTTTTCCTGATGAGCACACAGTAGAGCACCACTTTCCCGGGAATACGTCTCCACCAGAAACACTGGGCATCCCCCAAGCTCTCCTCTCACTTTCCTTTCTTTTCCCTAAAGCAATTCCAACTCAATAAAGCTAATTCCTTTTTAATCAAGTCAATAGTTTGTACAACGAACCTCAATGTGTATCCAATAATATTTCAACTATTGTCTTCAACAAATTTACAACATTTCCTATAGTTGTAATTTTTGTGATTTGGTTATTGTGTCTTCTTACCACATAACATGTTCTTTTTCATAAGCAGCATCACTGTAAAATTACAATGAAAAAAATTTTAATTAATAATACACTTTCTCTAAAATAGAAGAAAGAGCTTACAGAAAAAAATATATATTCTTTATGAATCAAAAAAAAAAATACTTTTAGGGCATATTTAGACCGCTATACAGTCTACCTAAAAGGATCAGAGGCAGTTGTTCACAATCATGAGTGACCAGCCTCACCAGGAGAAAGACACACAAATACTGGCACTCTTATGAAAAATCATTTTGTCTACCACTGGTTGGTTAAGTTATTCTTTATTGTTATAGACTTATTTTACATCTTGGAACAAATATATTACTTTTAATTACAGCATCAATTTAAGATGTTATTTTTTCCCCCATGTTTGCTTCAGGAACACACAGGAAACTCAAAAGAACTGTGTGCAGCCCAGAAGCCCAATCTGATATCAAATGTTTCCTCTTATCTTCACGGTTCTTGCTTTTCTGTCCCCTATTGCCAGTTACGATCTTCTTTCTCGGGTGCTCTCATTTTCCCCTCTTCCTCATTTCTCTCCTGGCACTCACTAAGGGAGTAGTTGAAAAAGAGAAAGGAGAGTGGGTATGTACCCAGAGCCTGGCATGAGAGTAACACATGACAGGAACCAAGAGATGAAGAGGATACACGGTGCCAGGGCCAGGGCACAGTTCCTCTGCACCCATCTCATTCTTCATGCTTTTATGCAAGAGTTTTGGGCATTGAAGTAGAGGACATAGTGGAGAGATGGCATGAGGAAAAGGTTTTTTTCCTCTTTAGATATATAAATATACATATGGAATAGAATAACAGAGCAGATTGGGACAGGAGTATCTCAATACACCTCATCTGCTTCTCTCTTTTCTTCAGGATTAAACCAAAGGTTCAAATAAATTGAATGTGATCCTGCAAAATTATTCTATGTTGGTGCCATTAGTCCTATGGGGAAGGGCATGAGATTGTACTGGACCCAAGCGTCACCCAGGAAAAAGAGGACTGATGATGGATGGCGAAGAGAGATCTTCCATTTTATTTAGTGTACTTGTTCACTTAAAAAGATAGATAAGACTATGTTTAATGATTTAAAGATGAAGTTCAGGAATGATTGCCCCAAAAAAACATTTTTAGTACAATGCTGAGGGGATTGGTTGCCATTAAGCATATTAATAATGTTCCTTCCTGATCAGTAATAATAATGCCACTAATGATTCATGGGTTCGCAAAGAGTCGGACACGACTGAGTGACTGAATTGAACTGAATAAGTTAAAATAATTGTCACTCACATTGATTGAATGTTTATTATGTGACAAGCACTGTTTTAAGGACTTTACATGCACTAATTCATCTCACAATAAACCTATGAAATAGGAATTATTATTATCCTCCTAAACTTTACAGTAAACTGAAGTACAAAGAGATTAATGATTTATTCAATAATTTCTTATTATTCGAAAGATAAGCTCCAAATTCCTTAGGTTTCCAATCAAGGCCCTCCATGATGTAGCCCCAAGTGCTTTTTCTAAAATTAGGTCCCACTCCAGCTGACAGCAACAGTACTCATCAGAATCTGCCACATCTTCTGCTTAGCAATAGACCTCACTCCCACTGCTGTCCCACCCAAGAGGTCTTCTTCCTTGCCCTTCGACTATGTGTATCCTCCCACCACACAAAATTCTGCAGCAGTGTCCACTGTCAACTGGCATGAGATTTTACTGGACCAGGGCATCACCCAGGAAAAAGAGGACTAAGGATGGATGGTTTCATGGAGACATCTGTGACCATTCTCACCCAATGACTCACAATCCACTCTTGCCAGTCCTTCCCAGTAGTTCCTTGTGACTTGTTATCTTATATTGTCATTTAAATGTCCACATCAAAGTCTTGTTCCTCTAACTCCAATTCTAACTTGGCATGAATCATGTCTCCACAATGCCTAGCACAGTTCTGAATATATAGTTATCTTCAGTGTCTTTTTGTTAATGTATCTCATAGCTTGAAAGTGAACGTGTTAATCACTCAGTTCTGTCCCACTCTTTGCGACCCATATACTGTAGACTGACTGCCAGGTTCTTCTGTCCATGGAATTCTTCAGACAAGAATACTGGAGTGGGTTGCCATTCCCTTCTCCAGGGGATCTTCCCAACCCAGGGGTCAAACCTGGATCTCCCACATTGCAGGCATATTCTTTACCATCTGAGCCACCAGAGAAGCCCATCCTATAGCTTATGCAGAGGTTCTTTCTTTCATCAGAAATGCACTTTTTTCTTGGACCCACACCTCACATATTTTCAGCATGAAAAATGTTTATAGGCCTAAAGATTGTATCCATTCTGGTGAAAAGAACTGACAAGATTTATCTGTTAATCAGGATATTTGCTACCCCAAACTCATACTTTTTTTACTCTATTTTCATATGCTACAAGAAAATAGAATGTTAGAAAAAAATTTTCCCCCATAAGCAAATAGTGGGAAATAACACTGAAAAAAGCTCACAACTTAGGCAAAAAACGAATGTTTGAAAGAAAATGATTTTTCTTTTAATCATGTACAAGACCAAAGGTGAGGCAGATATAAATGAAGTAGAGGGCCACGTGCTACTGGAGTTCTTTTTTAAATAATTTCATAGACCATTGTAACCCTTCTGGTGGCTCAGACAGTAAGGAATCCACCTGCAATGCAGGAGACCCAGGTTTGATCCCTGGGTCGGGAAGATCCCCTGGAGAAGGAAATGGCAACCCACTCCAGTATTCTTGCCTGGAGAATCCCATGGACAGAGGAGCCTGGGCTACAACCCTTGGGGTCACAAAGAGTTGGACATGACTGAACAGCTAACACTTTCAGAGGGCCTTGTAGAAAGAAGAATTACAAAAGTTAAAATGAGGGAAAAAAAGAATTTTTAAATGGCATGTGAATTTGGAAGTTTGAAAGACTTTTCAGGACAGTCATTCACAGCTTTTTAAGGGTATTTAAATGAGGTGGAAACTGACAAAGCTGAATTGTTTGGGAAAACTTGCCCAAAGCAGACAAAAAGCAGATGGAAGGATGATGCCAGTGAACACACTGCACGCCACTTAACTCCAGTTTGATGATGGACCATTACACTAAAGATGAGAAAGAAAAAGAGTTTAACTCGAAAGAAGTAAACAAGCTAGCTACTTTTAACATACTCTGCCTGATTTTATTTCAAACTGCTCTTTAGGGGATCTGAAGTGCATCAACTCCTGCAAGCAGGTAGTGGAAACCATCTCTGTGTCCCTTCCAAGGCTCATTTGCTCGTAAAACAAAAGTATAAACTAGATTGCAGCATCAACTTTTACTAGCCACATTGTCAGAATTAGTGCTAACTTATTTTTAGAAGCCCTGATTGGCCAAATTCTTAGCACAGCGCTTAAACACCAAGGTGATTTAATTGGAATGATATCAGGCAGGAATTCAGGAGAAATTCTTGAGGAACTGAAATTAGGTAACAATAAAAAGGCCTGGGGATGCTCTGGATTCGGAAAACTGTGGACTGGCTAGTTTAACTTCTGTCCTGAAGAAAGTGTCCAGGCTTAATTTTAGAAGCCAATTGGGAATACTCATGAACAAAGCTTCTCTTCATTAAGAACAATGAACCTGGTTGCTGGAAAATATGGCCACTCTCACTAACAGAAGTCATAAGAGCTATCATTTGAAGATAGCAGAGCTGAGGAGGACAAAAGGAAGAGTCAACATCATAATTAGATAGCCTCAAAGGGTATGAGAGCATTTCACGCTCGCAGTAAAAGCTGTAAAGGGCAAAGTCAGAGAAATGCTAGCAATGGTCCTGCCAGCTCTGATTCTGTAAACTCAGATTCTTAGAAGGTTCAGGGGCAGAAACCTGCATGTGAAATTGTAATGAACTAACGAGTCATTTTTATTAAATATAAATAATAGATTACAACTTGCCTTAAAACATGTTCCAATATGATATTAAGAGCCATGACTGAGAAATGAAAATTCTATCCAATATGAAACCTGGTAATCCGGAGCCTATGTCTCATCCACACCTCCCTCTGGAGAAGGGATGAGAAGATAAAAGTATATATCTAGGAACTTCTGAATAAAACTAAATGTATTGTATTTCTTGTCATAGATTTTAACTCCAAAAACAAACAAACAGAAAAATACATTTGGCTCTGAACGAAAGATCTGGCCAATTTGGTCCAAAGTTCTATCAGTCATAGGAATGCTCCCAGGCAGCTGAATTAGTGACCTTTTAATGTACTGACTCTCCATTTAGGCGTCAGGATTTTATTCAAGGGCATAAGTGACTTCTTAAGAAAGTAGGTTCTTTGATGGATGTGGAACTCTTTTATTTCCTAGAGTTTGAAGCAGCATCCACTACTCTAGATTTGCACCATCATCAAACATTTACTGAGACAAAACCCAAATGTATAAAAGCATGTATTTAAATAACAAAGGGGCATAAATTATGTACCAAATGAGTGCTCAGGACAATAAATGCCACAAGAAGAGGTAAGAGTGGTCTGGAAAGGTCAAGAAAAGTTTCACAGAAAATGAAGTGAGCTTGAAAGTACTAGAAGAATTGGATGAATAAGGAAGAAGAATGCAGGCATCCAGGGATCTAGAAGTTGGACTTCATCTGGTCTGTGTTATTTGACTACAGTGCAGTATCCATATACTAGACATAATGAAAAATAAATCTAGAAAGATAATTAAAAGCAAAATGATATCATTTCTTGAATGCCAGGTTTTTGTACTCCGTCTGTAGATAAAGGGATTATCGATGATTTAGAAAGTTTGAAGGGATATCTGTGAACAAGATGGCCTCTGAATAAAACTTGTGCTATTATTGCCTGCTCCCCGCTGAATGCAAAAAGAACTTTCTGCTGCCAAGGCAGAGCTCCTGGGCAAGGACTAGGGCACAACTAAGTTCTAGACGACTTAATTTAGTAACACTGTGAGAGCACTCACCTCAGGTGCTTTAAAGTGTATATTGTGATGGACATGTACCCAGTTAAGTAAGTGGGTTCATGGATTATGTTATCTAATTTAAGCCAAACTCACCCTCATGAGTGAATATCATGAGTGAATACAGGATTTATAAAAATAAATCATTATAAAAGGAGAAAGATGTTTAAGGAACAATATTGTTACAACCTCAGAAACTTCATATTGAACACAAAAGGCCAGGCATAAGGAGGATATGCTATTTGACTTCAGTCATATAAAGTTCAAAACAAGCAAAACTCAACTATGAGGTCAGAGGTCAGGCTAGTGGCTATCCTTGGCAATGGGGGAGGAGGTGTATAGTGACCAGGAGAAGGTACAAAAGGAGCTTCAGAGGCACTGATCATGTTCTATTTCCTGCTCCTAATTCAAGTTACATGGTTACACATCTGGGTTCACTTTGTGAAAATTCATCAGGCTGGACACTCATGATTTGCCTTTTCTCCCTGCATGTTATCTTTAAATTTAAAAGTTCAGCTGCAATAACTTTTTAAAAAGTAAGATGTTTAATAATAAGGGCTCAAAAAGTACATGGACAAATTTCTGAAATTTGTAAGAAAACTGCTTTTGTCCTATTAAAAACAATTTTTAAAAATTATTGTTTTGCTCAATTTTACCTCATCTGAAATTTTATTTATAAGGTATAAAATATTAGATAACTAGTGCATGATTTAATTTCATCAAATTTAAGAGTATGCATAGTGAGGAGTTTATTGAAGGGAATATGAATTCCCAGTAGTATTAGGGATGAGAAAAGGAAAGAACAGTCATTAGTGGCTCCCAGGTTTCAGCGTGGGCTCCGAAAGGCTGATAATGTCCTTCACCAAGAGATAACCCAGGAAGACAACCGCTGTGGAGAACATGCAGACGTTTATCACCTAAAAATTCATTTATTATTTTCTGAAGCCACACAAAGAAGAGTCACACCTAATGAGAGATCTTAAGTAATTAATGTTATATACTTATACTATAAATATCATTTGCTTTTGAAAGCTGGTCTAAGAAAAACTATTCTGAAATCAAGTGCTGTATTTTTATATGTGTGGGAAAAAGTACACAGTATTTTATTATCAGGTCTATGAAAAGGGCAGTGTAATTAATTATCAATTACATTCTTAAAACTAGGCTTCTTTTGAAACATAAAAGCCAAAGAAATGCATTCATGTTTATTTGAGGCTTTAAGAATATGTTATAAATTAGCATCATGAAAATGTTATTAAGATAAAAATCATTTGCATTGCCTGCAAAAGACCCCATTCTCAGTAATGGGCATCAAGTGTATTGTCTCCAGTAAGACTTTGCCCTTACTTAGCTTTTTTTTTTAATCTGAAAAGCTTTCATTTCTTTGCAAACATTTATCCCATGTGCCTTATGAGGATAATTCTCTGAGAGATTAAACCACAAAAAGATGCCTGACTTTTCCTCAGGTCACCCTGTGACGGACTAAGCGGCATGGGCATTCGCTTCAGTCGTGTCCGACTCTCTGTGACCCCGTGGACTGTAGCCCGCCGGGCTCCTCTGTCCATTGCCGAGGTCCAGCCCCGATGGATCCAGGGTGATTCGAAGGTGGGGGGGACGGCGTCAGCGTCTTTGGAAAAATACATATTTAATTACAGATATAGAGTGAGATTAGAAACGGATAGTGTAGTAGGAGATAGTGTAGTGGAGAAAAGGAGGCTGGATCCAGATGGGAATTCAGCCAGAGAAATGGGAGCAAGAAAGAAGTGACATGGGAGAATCAGTCTTTCCGGAAACTGATCCAATTCCTTTATTTTTGGGTTTGCTTATATGCCTTTTGTTACACATAGGGATGAATACAGAGTCACGTGGGGGTCAGCAGTCCTGACCTTTATTAAAATCAGGTGCTTCACATAAATGTATAAAAAAAAGGTCTTAGGGATTTTATGATCCTTTCTTTCTGATAACCAAAAACTTATTTTTTCCAAGGGTGTTTTTTCTTAAACCAGGCACCACCCTCCAAATAAAGTTACATTCCTATAGGGTGAGGGTGTAGTGAGTTACAATCAAAAAAGGAATTTATTTAATGCAAGGTTAACATGATTAATCTTAAAGGTTAATACTTATTTCTCCTATATGTTAGTTATATTCACTATAAGGGCAGGGAACATGGAAATTTAGCAGCAAACATCAGCCCAACAAATGAAAATCCTTTCACCAATGTTCCCCTTAAGATCTATTTAGTCTTAAGATAGTGATAAAGTTACATTTTTACATAGCAAGGACACAGTAATTTATAACAAAGTACAGTGATCTATTACAAAAGAGAAAATCATTAACTCAAAAAGTCTAGTATTGCTAACATCAAAAACTACTATATTTCCTTTTCTATATTCCAAATACATTGATTAATATATTCCCAGGTGCCTAAGGATATGGAGATCTGGCGGCAATCATTGACTCAACAACAAGAAAAGCCCTATGCTAATTAAGACTCTCAAAATACTCCAAAACTCTCTGTGCTGTTTATGGTTGAGAGGTAGTAAACAATCATGTGCCAGGAGTATGGATAATCCTGTCACACAAGCTAGCCTGTCAGCAGAGAGGTTTGACCTGAGACATCCTTGTCACACCCAGGGCAGGGAATTAGCAGCAATTATTGACACAACAAATGAAAAACCCTTCACCAATATAATTCCTAACCAACCCACTATACTAATAATTTCTAACTCCCCCAAAGAATTTGCCTTTAGTAAGTCTAAAACATCTCGTGCCTCTCAGATTGGGAGGCTGTAAACAATCACATGTGGCCAGACGAGGCTAGATAACCTTCAGAGGAGTCGTAAGCTGAAACACTCTTGTCATGCCCAGGAATTTTTATTGCCTTGGAGCTGCACGTTTACTCCTTCTCCGAGAGAAACGGTTATGGGGGAGAGCCCCCCATAAAGTCAGAGGTGTAGGTGAGAGCATAAAAGACTCTGGTTTTGGGGTAGATGCTCGGGAACAGGGGGTTTCCTGAGGCTTGATCACGCCTTTGTGTATGCCAAGGCTGCTTCCTCATGACCTTTGCCATGGGCAGAGTTCCTCACGCTGGCCCCTGGCAGTCCATGAGGTTTTCCCGGCAAGAATACTGGAGTGGATTGCCAGTTCCTTCGCCAGGGGATCTTCCCAACCCAGTGATCGTTCTCCTGCATCTTTTGCATGGCATGTGGATTCTTTACTGCTGAGCCACCAAGGAAACCCGGGTAGACTTAATGGTGTCCCACGTTGCTCCCTTTACTCCAGTAAAAAATTATTCTACAAAGCTATGAAAGGTTATGGGAGCCCCTAAAATGTGTTGGAGGACAAGAAAAATATCCCCAAAGAAGAAAGGAGCCTATGGGTGGGGGAAAGAGAAAAGTAGCTCCAGCCTTGAAAGGATAATGCGCCACCATCATCTCTCCCCCTTTCTGAAGTATTTTCTTTCAATTACATTCATTCTCTACAACTGATTACAGTTTCCCTTCCCTTTTTTCCTTTCCTTCACTTCCTTCTTTGTTTTCTCCATAGTCATTAACTGATTGCTGACCATAAGTGGGTACAGCGCTGGCATTAAGGACACCAAGATAAGTAGGGCATGGTTCCTGCCCTCAAGAAGATCACAGGTGAGTAAGGAACTTTAGTCAAGGAAACACATGAATTTTATATATTTTTGTCCACAAAGCATTAGGACTCTTTAGTTTGATTAAGAAATTAACAGTATTTTTGCTTTGAAATCTTAAAACACTGATAGACTGGCTTCTTGACTATTCTTTTAGGGATTTAGGTAAATCCCCTTCACAAAGGGCTGAAAGACAAGTGAAGTTTGCTCTACCTATGGATGATGTATTTTGAAGGCTGGGAGTGATTCTTAATATATCTATTTTTCATGATACTGCTGCATACAGTAAATTTTTCAGGGTGCCATACTAATACCCCAGGCTCAGAGGTTGTTCAGTCACTCAGTCATGTCCAATTCCTGGTGACCCCTTGGTGCAGCACGCCAGGCTTCCCTGTCCTTCACCATCTCCCAGACTTTGCTCAAACTCATGTTGGTGATGCTATCTAACCATCTCATCATCTGCCACCCCTTTCTCCTTTTGCCCTCAATCCTTCCCAGCATCGGGGTCTTTTCCAATGAGTCGGCTCTTTGCATCAGGTGGCCAAAGTATTGGAGCTTCAGTTTCAGTGTCACTACTTCCAGTGAATATCAGGGTTAATTTCATTTAGGATTGACTGATTTGATCTCCTTGCAGTCCGAGGGCCTCTAAAGGGTCTTCTCCAGCACTACAATTTGAAAGAATCAATTCTTTAGCACTCAGCCTTCTTTATGGTCCAACTCTCACACCTGTACGTGACTACTGGAACAACTGTGGCTTTGACTAGACGGACCTTTGTCAGCATAGTGACGTCCCTGCTTCTTAATATGCTGTCTGGGTTTGTCACAGCTTTTCTTCCAAGGAGCAAGTATCTTGAATTATTTAACTTTAAAAATCCTCATTATTTTTCTCACACTTTTTGGTCATTCTAAGACTATTTCGGATAACAAATCACAGGCACAAGCAAGCCTGCTCTCCATCTAATGGACACTGCAGTGTTCCTATGATTTGCCTCCGTATTCTTCAGCTAGCTATTAAAGTTGAGAGGTCTGAACTTTCCCTGCATGGGCCAGAGATTTCTGGGAGATTCACATCACACTGGGGTCTGGGGTCCAGAGCTGCAGATTTCTTAATGCAGAAACCACCCTGCTGTTTGCAAGATCCAAGGCTTACGTTGGATGTAATGAAATGGATAAGTGAACTTCAGCCAGTGCACCTGAGTGTTCTCCCTCAGGGCTCTGTGGTGTATAAAGTGCTTTGATGTGGTTGCGAGAATGGGGCACTCCCTGGGATGCTTCTGCTGCCCAGCATGGAGTAAGTGTCTTCCAGTGACATAGGCAAATGAAAGGAAGCCACAGTCATTGTGCAGATGAAGCAGATTTTTGCCCAGTGACCTGCTGTAAAATGTAACAGAGCTTTTCTTTAATGGACTGAAAATCCAAACCAATTAGAAAACTGACCCAAACCATAGTTCAGTTCAGACTACGAGAGAAGCCATTGTCTTTAACGTGCTTCACCTCTCCCCTGAAATAAGCCCTGGTGCTTTCAAAAAGGTTAAAATTATGCTCAGGCAGCAAAACTATAAATGGCTTTGCCTTTAAAGGAGCAGACTTCAAAATGATATTTTGAATCCTTACCCTCGGCAAGACTGAAACCACAGAACATTGGAGAAACGTGGCTGCTAATTTTCAGGCAAAAGATCTGGAGACATAGGGAAAGAGAATCTTTAATAAATTTATATTTATTAAAATAAGAATGAGAGGAGTTTCAGGTGCTTTCCGTAGACTTATTCAGGAGGACAACACAAATCCCCTTATGTCCATGCACAGAAGGAAGCAGTCTGCATTTCCCAGGAGGAGACGCATGGCTATTATGGGACTGTCCATGAATTCCAGAGCCTAGAAAATCAAACTGAAGGTAGAGTGTGTGCACACAGCAGGGATAGTAACTCTATGATCTTACAGGTCTTCCTCAACTTACAGTTGGGTAGAGGTGAGGTGAGGTGAAGTCACTCATTCATGTCTGACTCTTTGCGACCCCGTGGACTGTAACCTACTAGGCTTCTCCATCCATGGGATTCTCCAGGCAAGAATACTGGAGTGGATAGCCATTTTCTTCTCCAGGGGATCTTCCCGACCCAGGGATCGAACCCGGGTCTCCCGCATTGGAGGCAGACGCTTTAACCTCTGAGCCACCAAGCTCCATC
Organism: Oryx dammah; assembly: GCF_014754425.2. Lineage (NCBI taxonomy): Eukaryota > Metazoa > Chordata > Mammalia > Artiodactyla > Bovidae > Oryx > Oryx dammah. The sequence goes on from NW_024070188.1 coordinate 23,919,578, forward strand.
AAACTCATCATAAGTTGAAAATACTTTAAGGGGATCCCCTGGTGATCCAATGGTTAAGAGTCCACACTTGCACTTCAGTTTTGATCCCTAGTTAGGAAAGTTCCGCAGGTCATGAGGTGTGGCCAAAAAGCAAAAAGAAAATATTGTAAACCAGAAATGCACTCAATGCACTTAACATACCTAAGAGCATAGCCGAGCCTAGTCTACCTTAGATGTGCTCGGAACACTTACGTTAGCCTGCCGTTGGGCTAATCATCTAACACTAAATCTATTTTATGACAAAATGTTGCCTAACTCGTGTCATTTATTGAATACTGTACAGAAAGTGAAAAACAGAATGGCTGTATGGGAACAGAATGGCTTTAAGTGTACTGGTTGTTTACCTTCGGGATCTCATGGCCCACGAGGAGCCACCGCTCATTGCCACTGCCCAGCATCAAGAGAGAAGATCATACCACATATCAGTAGCCCAGAAAAAGGTCAACATTCACAGATGCAAGTATGATTTCTACTGAATGCATATCACTTTCAAACCAAGTAAAGTTGAAAAATCATACGTCAAACCATAAGTCAGTTGGGGACTGTCTGTACACAGTAACACTGGGAAGGAATTAGTTTTGAAAAAAATAGCGATAGACCAAATTAACCAAAATATTGCTTTCTTCAGCTGAATCATGTGCCACCCCCTCTGGTTATATATGAAAATCCTGACAATAAAGACAGACAATAAAAAGTACAGAAACTTCTCAAATCACATGTGGAAAGAAAATATAAGAATACCTAAGGTAGGCTACAAGCCAGTGGACTTTTTGTGCTGTGGAGATGAAAAACAGGAGGGGCAGATATGTATCAAACGCATGGTGGGCCAGTTATTAACAGATTGTCTCACAGCTCCAAATCCTCTCTTCTTTGTCCTGCCTTGTCATACTGGAGTGAAAGTGAAGTGAAGTCGCTCAGTCGTGTTTGACTCTTTGTGACCCCATGGACTGTAGCCTATCAGGCTCCTCTGTCCATGGGATTTTCCAGGCAAGAGTGCTAGAGTGGATTGCCATTTCCTTCTCCAGGGGATCTTCCCGACCCAGGAATCAAACCTGGGTCTCCTGCATTGCAGACAGATGCTTTACCGTCCCTGTAAACATTATCTTCATTGCTGGCTGGATTATTTAAGGCTTTGCCAACAGAGAGCACTAGAGAGAATCTTCTCCGCCAGACCCAGAGGCAGGGACTTTCCTTTTTCAGGTGGACTTTTCCACTCAGCAGTTGGTGGATTTGGCTCACTGTGGTCAACCTACACCTTCCAGCAAGGTTCTGCAGCATCAGTGGGCCACATGTACCCTCTCCTCGGAGGTTCTGAAGCTCAGCCTGGGGTTGAGGGAAGAGCTTCCTCTACGTTTTTAGTTCTTTCTTTTCCACTCTCTTTCTGCCTAGAGATAGATGCTGCTTTACCTCTTGGAATCCTTCTTCACTCCTTTTAGTTAACTACCTGTTGTACATTAACAGTTCTTCATGTTAAATTTTCCCTTTTCAAATTATTGATGTGATTTCTACCTCCATGAGATCTCCATGGAGACAAAGTCTTCAAGGGTTACCATGGTCCAGGGTCTGGTACTTGGCTTTGCAGATCTAGAAACTCAAAGAATATGGAGAATTTAGAAGTTTACTTAATTTCAATCCCCTACTCACATTTCAGTCCCCTACTTGCATTTCAATCCTGGTTCTACCACTTCCTAGTTTTGTAATCAAGAGCAACTTGTATAAATAACAACTCTACTTCAGGCAATGATTCACTCCTTCAATATATAAGTTTATTGAGAATCCTACCATGTATCGGGTACTATTGTAGTCATTAAGGATATTGACAAAATCCCCTGCCCTCAAGGAGCTTATAATTGGTAGGGGAAGACTGGCAATAGATAAAAGCAATATAGGAAATACATTGTATAGTGTGTGTATGCCTAGTCACTCAGTTGTGTCCAACTCTTTGCAGCCCTTTGGACTTTAGCCTGCCAGGCTCCTCTGTCCATGGGATTTTTCAATCAAGAATACTGGAATGGATTGCCATTTTCCTCCAACAGGGGACCTTCCGAACCCAGGGACTGAACCCAAATCTCCTGTGCCCCCTGCATCACAGGCAGGTTTTTTTGACACGCTAAGCCATCAGGAAAGCCCATCATGCATGGATATGGGAAAGGGAAGGGGATAGGAAGCACTGGGAAGTTGAAAGTTTAAGTAGAATGATTGGAAAGAAAACTTCTCTGTGAATCTTACATTTGAGTCAATATCTGAAGGAGATGAGAGAATAACTGGGGGAAAGTATTCTAGGTTAGGGATTGTTCAAGTGTTGCTTCAAGACTTTGTGGAGGACTTCCCTGGTGGTCCAGTGGTTAAGACATTGCCTTCCAATTAACAGGGTGCAGGTTTGATCCCTGGCCAGGGAAACAAGATCCCATGTGCCTCACAGTCAAAAAAACCAAAACATAAAACAGAAACAATAATGTAACAAATTCAGTAAAGACTTTAAAAATGATCCACATCCAAAAAGAAAAATCTTAAAAAAACATTTCATGGATCAGATTGGCTGGAGCAGAGTGAATGAGAAACAAGAAACTCCAGGAAAGGTCAGAAAGGCAATAGGGAGTAAGACTGTGAAACAGTCCATTGAAAGCACTTAATCCATTGAAAGCACTTAATCCATTCCTGACACACACTCCCTAAATGGTGACTGTAATAGTAACCCTTGGGAGTGAGCTCCTAAAAATGAGACAAGCCCTCAGAGTAGGAATTGCATCCTATTCACTTCTGAGTCTCTAGCACCTAGAGTATGTCCAGCATAAAGAAAGTGCTGAATGAATGACGAACAAATTATTTACTCTAATTACACACACGGGACTGCTATGTGAGGTCAGAACATGAAGTTATTAATTTATAACATGTGGTACACCTCTCTAATGTACTAATTATGTCAGTTGGCTATGTAGGGCACTTCCTACCAGATATCAAGGTAGTTAGGTAGCATAATTAACCAAGAGAATACTGCTTAATAAGCGTGGAATAAGGTCAAAGAAAGCCAGGAGCCTTCAGGGATGTTACTTGCAATCCTGTCTTCCCTGCTCTGGCAATTTTACATATCAGAAGATATGCCAGGCTAGTAAATTGGATCAGGGCAGAAAATGGGATAAGCACATGAGAAGGATCTATCCAAGACTCATCCCTTCTCCCCACACCACAGTTCCTGGCTAATAGATAGCCAGAGGGTAACTGATTCAAGGGGTTCTGGGCCCCATCCCAGTCCCCAAAAGTGACTAACAATTGATCTAAACCAATCACAGTAATCCCAATCCCCTCGAAGGGATTATTTAGGCAAAAGTGTATGATACCATTTTGACTAAAACAGGAGGAAAGGATTTTGAGGGGTGGGGTGGGGTGGAGATTCTGGAAAAGTTTTTTTCACTCTTAAACAGGTTTGCATGAGAAGAAGCCTACTATTCTGCTTCTAATACAGCTGTGTACACAGGCAACACTTGGGGCTGTTAGCTTCCTGGTATCCGTGTGTGCGGACAAGTCTAGGGGTTAAAAGTCAATATGCTGCGGATGGCACGACAAGAAAATGAAAAGAGCCTGGGTCCTTGTTTACATTCAGTTCTGTTCAGTCACTCAGTTGTATCCGAATCTTTGTGACCCCATGGACCACAGCACGCCAGGCCTCCTACTCCCAACTCCTGGAGTCTACTCAAACTCATCTCCATTAGTCAGTGATGCCATCCAACCATCTCATCCTATGTTGTCTCCTTCTTTTCCTGCCCTCAATCTTTCCCAGCATCAGAGTTTTTTCAAATGAGTCAGCTCTTTGCATCAGGTGGCCAAAGTATTGGAGTTTCAGCTTCAGCATCAGTCCTTCCAGTGAACACTCAGGACTGATCCCCTTAAGGATGGACTGGTTGGATCTCCTTGCAGTCCAAGGGACTCTCAAGAGTCTTCTCCAACACCACAGTTCAAAAGCATCAACTCTTGGACACTCAGCTTTCTTTATAGTCCAACTCTCACATCCATACATGACTACCAGAAAAACCATAGTCTTGACGAGACAGACCTTTGTTGGTAAAGTAATGTCTCTGCTTTTTAATATGGTATCTAGGTTGGTCATAACTTTCTTTCCAAGGAGTAAGCATCTTTTAATTTTATGGCTACAGTCACCATCTGCAGTGATTTTGGAGCCCCCAAAAATAAAGTCAGCCACTGTTCACACTGTTTCCCAATCTATTTGCCATGAAGTGATGGGACCAGATGCCATGATCTTCATTTTCTGAATGTTGGGCTTTAAGCCAACTTTTTCACTCTCCATTTTCACTTTCATCAAGAGTCTCTTTAGTTCTTCTTCACTTTCTGCCATAAAGGTGGTGTCATCTGCATATCTGAGGTTATTGATATTTCTCCTGGCAATCTTGATTCCAGCTTATGCTTCCTCCAGCCCAGCGTTTCTCATGATGTACTCTGCATATAAATTAAATAAGCAGGGTGACAATATACAGCCTTGACGTACTCCTTTTCCTATTTGGAACCAGTTTGTTGTTCCATGTCCAGTTCTAACTGTTGCTTCCTGACCAGGAGCTGACTGTGGCTCAGGTCATGAACTCCTTATTGCCAAATTCAGACTTAAATTGAAGAAAGTAGGGTAAACCACTAGACCATTAATGTACGAACTAAATCAAATCCCTTATGATTATATAGTGGAAGTGAGAAATAGATTTAAGGAACTAGCTCTGATACACAGAGTGCCTAATGAACTATGGACGGAGGTTTGTGACATTGTACAGGAGACAGGGATCAAGACCATCCCCAAGAAAAAGAAATGCAAAAAAGCAAAACGGCTGTCTGAGGAGGCCCTACAAATAGCTGTGAAAAGAAGAGAAACAAAAAGCAAAGGAGAAAAGGAAAGATATACCCATTTGAATGCAGAGTTCCAAAAACAGGCAAGGACAGATAAGAAAGCCTTCCTCAGTGGTCAGTGCAAAGAAATAGAGGAAAACAATAGTATGGGAAAGACGAGAGATCGCTTCAAGAAAATTAGAGATACCAAGGGAACATTTCATGCAAAGATGGGCTCAATAAAGGACAGAAATGATACGGACTTAACAGAAGCAGAAGATATTAAGAAGAAGTGGCAAGAATACACAGAACTGTTCAAAAAAGATCTTCATGACCCAGATAATCACGATGGTGTGATCACTCACCTAGAGCTAGACATCTGGAATGTGAAGTCAAGTGGGCCTTAGGAAGCATCACTACAAACAAAGCTAGTGGAGGTGATGGAATTCCAGTGGAGCTATTTCAAATCCTGAAAGATGATGCTGTGAAAGTGCTGCACTCAATATGCCAGCAAACCTGGAAAACTCAGCAGTGGCCACAGGACTGGAAAAGGTCAGTTTTCATTCCAATCCCAAAGAAAGGCAATGCCAAAGAATGCTCAAACTACCATACAATTGCACTCATCTCACACGCTAGTAAAGTAATGCTCAAAATTCTCCAAGCCAGGCTTCAGCAATACATGAACCGTGAACTTCCTGATGTTCAAGCTGGTTTTAGAAAAGGCAGAGGAACCAGAGATCAAATTGCCAACATCTGCTGGATCATTGAAAAAGCAAGAGAGTTCCAAAAAAAACATCTATTTCTGCTTTATTGACTATGCCAAAGCCTTTGGCTGTGTGGATCACAATAAACTGTGGAAAATTCTGAAAGAGATGGGAATACCAGACCACTTGGCCTGCCTCTTGAGAAATCCGTATGCAGGTCAGGAAGCAACAGGAAGCAACAATTTGTTCACATTACTGAGTTTCTAATTAATCAACCTGGAAATGTTTTTATCTGAAACTGTCTATATGAAGTGGTAAATTTGCTCATATTTACAGCAATTTTTTTAATCTTGTATCAGTTTGTAGGGCTATAATAGTAATATACCACAGACGAGGTGCTTAAACCATTGAAATTTATTTTCTCACAGTTCTGGAAGCTGGAAGCTTCGGTGTCTCGTGAGGCCTCTCTCCGTAGCTTGTGGTTGATGACCTTTCGCTGTGTCCTTAGGTAGTCCTTCTTCTGTGAGCACATGCCTGGTATCTCTTCCTCTTCTAATATAAATAAAGGCCATATTGGATTAAGGCTTTATGCTTATGATCTTAGTTAGCTTTAATTACCTCTTTAAAGGTCCTGTCTCCAAGTTCATATGTGATTCATATACCCACATATCACTGTAACTGTTTATAACAGATCTCCTCTTATAGATAATCTTCTATCTTTTTAGGTGATTGTAGAAACTTCAGAATGTCAGTGCAAACCAATTCTTACAACATCTTCTAATAGTGATTATAGGTTAGCCATCAGCTTTTCAGTTTGCATATGCAGATGGTTAGACTAAATAAACTTTAAAGGTCCTCTCAACTCTGAAATTCTATGAGTACATTTGTGTATAGTTAATATTTTTAAATTGTAATTATTTATATGAAATACAACTTCAGTTACTTCCAGCCTCAAGGAACATAAATATCTTTTTAAAAATATAGCTGAAAATGATTGAAGTCACATCATATGAAGAGAAATCTAGAAATAAAGAAGTTCTAGAGTTAAGTTTTAAAAGGTGATTAACAAATCAACAGGGCCAAAAGATTTTTTTCATCATTCCAACCTGCCAGTTGTCAAATGTTTCAGCACTTCCCCCACGGCCATGAAATGGCTGCAGCAGCCCCTGGTATCACATCACTACACAGCACCTCCACAGACAGGACAAGGAAAAAGGAAACATCTTTGCTTCCTTCCTTTTTTTTTTTTTTTAAGAATAAAGAACTCATTTCATAAAACTTCCCTATTAAGCTTCTCATTGGCCAGACTTTTGTCATGTACTTACTATAATTGGTAAGTACATGACATTCCTCTAATTGGTAAGTATGAAGACAAATGAGAAATAGATCTAAAGCAATTATGAGTCTTCCTTGGGGTCAGCTTTCTCTGAAGCATTTGCTTCTTGGAAAAGAGTTGACCAAATTAAGGTTCCTTTAGCTAGGAGGAAGGATGGGGACATCAGTTGTTTACAGGTAGAACAACCACATTATTAAAATCCTGAATCAGGCCTGACTGTGGAAATGAATATTTGATGTTGAGATTGCCCTGGGATACCTGAGAGACCAGAGCTGGTGACTACACTCGTTCCCCCTGTAGGTACCTAGAAATATCAGAAGGCACTGGGGGAATTTCTTAGCTATATTCAGGACCTCAAAAATCCTAGGAGAAAAGTTTGCTCAGACTAGCTAAAAAATTTAAATGTTTTGAAACTGACTGAAATTCTATAAGGTCAGTACATTAAGGATTGTTCTCTCATGCAAATCAGAGGCTCAAGTTGAATGTTAAATATATATTGAAGTAATAACATTTTTCAGTAAATTAATAACTAAATATATATATTTGAAAGACTCTTATAAGAAGGAATCCATAGAGGAAAAATAAATTTTTGATATTTAAATAATAAATGCTGGAGAGGGTGTGGAGAAAAGGGAACCCTCTTACACTGTTGGTGGGAATGCAAACTAGTACAGCCACTATGGAGAACAGTGTGGAGATTCCTTTAAAAACTGGAAATAGAACTGCCTTATGACCCAGCAATCCCACTGCTGGGCATACACACCGAGGAAACCAGAATAGAAAGGGACACGTGTACCCCAATGTTCATCGCAGCACTGTTTATAATAGCCAGGACATGGAAACAACCTAGATGTCCATTAGCAGATGAATGGATAAGAAAGCTGTGGTACAGATACACAATGGAGTATTACTCAGCCATTAAAAAGAATACATGTGAATCAGTTCTAATGAGGTGGATGAAACTGGAGCCTATTATACAGAGTGAAGTAAGCCAGAAAGAAAAACACCAATACAGTATACTAACACATATATATGGGATTTAGAAAGATGGTAACGATGACCCTGTATGCGAGACAGCAAAAGAGACACAGATGTGTAGAGTGGACTTTTGGACTCTGAGGGAGAGGGAGAGGGTGGGATGATTTGGGAGAATGGCATTGAAACATGTATACTATCATGTAAGAAACGAATCACCGGTCTATGTTCAATGCAGGATACAGGATGCTTAAGGCTGGTGCATGGGATGATTCAGAGAGATGATATGGGGTAGGAGGTGGGAGGGGGGTTCATGTTTGGGAATTCATGTACACCCATGGTGGATTCATGTCAATGTATGGCAAAACCAATACAGTATTGTAAAGTAAAATAAAGTAAAAAAAAAAAAAACTAATTTCAAAACAAATTTTAAGAATAACTTTAAAGGTCATTGGTGGAGTAAAACATGAGAAATCTTTGATGCTCAAACCATTCCCTTCCTCAAGGAAAGGTAAAGGATGTCAGCTATTCATGACTCAGGAATGCTGTCCTCTCTAAAGAAATGAGAATTGTTTACAGACATTAAGCCATTCAATCTTATTCTATGCTATGTCTGAGAGTTATCTTTTACACTGACCATATGCTCAAAAATTATTCTCTTTCCATATCATTAACTCATGACACCACCAGGATTTCTTTAATATGTAAAATGCATTACTTAATCTAAGTGGGATGTAATAATAGGCAACCTGTTATCATTTTTCTTATAAGAAAAAGACCAACCAACAAGGAGTATTTAAATTAAATTCTCTCAACAAAATATATTTATTTGATATCAGGGAAATTACTACTAGCCGATATAATTACCATCTGCTGCTACTGCTGCTAAGTCACTTCAGTTGTGTCCAATTCTGTGTGACCCCATAGACAGCAGCCCACCAGGCTCCCCTGTCCCTGGGATTCTCCAAGCAAGAATACTGGAGTGGGTTGCCATTTCCTTCTCCAGTGCATGAAAGTGAAAAGTGAAAGGGAAGTCATTCAGTTGTGTCTGACTCTTCACAACCCCATGGACTGCAGCCTTCCAGGCTCCTCCGTCCATGGGATTTTCCAGGTAAGAGTACTGGAGTGGGGTGCTATCACCTTCTCCATACCATCTGCTAGTAGTAATTTATTAAATAGGGCTAGTGGTAAAGAACCCGCCTGCCAATGCAGGAGACATAAGAGACCTGGGTTTGATCTCTGAGTCAGGGAGATCCCCTAGAGGAGGAAACGGCAGCCCACTCCAGTTCTTGCCTGGTGAATCCCATAGACAGAGAAGCCTGGCAGGCTACAGTCCAGAGTGTCGCAAAGAGTTGGACACAACTGAAGCAGCTAAGCACACACCAAGCAGAGTAAACATTAATGAAAATTATGAACATTTTGAGTTCATCCAGTTTTACTTTTCAATAATGACAACTATATTTAATACTTTTAAAAAGAGTATTAAGCAAAGTCAGAGAGTGATGATGAAAGATGATTACATGACTCTTGAACAGTAGATGGTCAAAGGAAACGGTGACTCTAGAAGTACTGTCTGAGAAGAAGAATAAGGCAGAGCATCAGTTGTCAGGCGTTTTGAGTGTTCTGATGGTAATGTGATTGGGTGGGACAAAAGCAGTTGGCTAGAAAGAGAACGCACTGAGATAGCATCAACAATCAGCCTTGTGCCTTTCTATTAGACTGGCACCTTCTCCTGCTTGGCAGCTTAAAGGTACAATTAGCCTCCTTAAGAATCATCTACAGAGGAGACATTGATCTCAGATGGTTGGAAGACATCCAGGGAGGAATTCAATATATATATCTTAATCTAAGTGGGTTGTAATAATAGGCACCCTGTTATTTTTCTTACAAGAAAAAGACCAATCAACAAGGAGCAATCAACAATTTAAATTCTATCAATAAAATATACTTGACATCAGAGACTTAAATATATATATATTATTTAATATATAATATATTGTTAATATTATATATATTTAAGTCTCTGATATAATAAATATATATATATGTTTAAGTGAATGACCATGACTTGCATTCATACCCTGGTAAATTGGACACTGAGTAAGAAATATGTCTGATACTCCACATCAGACAGGAGGAGCACTGTCCAAAGGAACCTTTTAGTTTCAGGGAACAAAGACTCAAGCTAAGTAAAATGAGTCTGGTTATTCAGTTCAGTTCAGTCGCTCAGTCATGTCCGATTCTTTGCGACCCCATGAATCACAGCACGCCAGGCCTCCCTGTCCATCACCAGCTCCCAGAGTTCACTCAAACTCACGTCCATCGAGTCGGTGATGCCACCCAGCCATCTCATCCTCTGTTATCCGCTTCTCCTCCTGCCCCCAATCCCTCCCAGCATCAGTCTTTTCCAATGAGTCAGCTCTTCACATGAGGTGGCCAAAGTACTGGAGCTTCAGCTTTAGCATCATTCCTTCCAAAGAAGGAATGGTTATTAGGAATCTCTAAATGGTATTTTTAAAAAAAGAAGAGCCAGAAGAGGGTCAAGGCTCAAGTGTCAGGAAGAATAAACTGAAGAGCAGGTCTCAATCCAAGACTGCTTGGGAGTCCTCGAGATGAGTCTTATCCTTGCCGCAGTGCTCCACAATTTACAGAGTACCAACATTGCCCCATATGCCTTCTGTATTTTCTTTTCCTATGAACTGGCGTCTTTACACTCCAGTCTGTAATTCTCTTCTCCGTCTTGAGTGTATGCTCATTCGTAACCATGGCTCATGTATGATTTTACCTCACCCTTGATCTACCTCACTCCTTTTCACTTTCTCTCCATTGTTAATACTTTATTCTCTTGGAACATCCCACTTGAAATGCCGGAGGGAGACCATCTGATTGGCTTAGAGGCCCGGTCACTAACTAGTTCATATGCTGATTGGCATCTTTAGTAGAACAACTAAATCAGGAGAACTCAGCCAGAAGACACACCTGTACGTAGCTGCTGCTATCTGGTCTGCAGATCTTCAGTGATTCAGTAAATTGGATAATAATTCTGTATCTATTTTATGTAATGTAATCATACTCTACACTTCTTTCAATTTAAAAGTAAATGTTAGCAATTATGAGAGATACTTTTCAAATGTATTGGAGTTTCTTTTTTTAATATTTCACTTTATTGTATATTTATTTATCTTTGGTTGTATTGTGCTTTGTTGTTGCACACAGGGCTCTTCGTTGTTGCATCTGGGTTTCCTCTGGTTGTGGTGAGCAGGGGCTACTCTCTCGATGCGGTACACAGGCTTCTCATTGCTGTGGCTTCTCTTGTTGTAGAGCACGGACTTCAAAAGTTTGCAAACTTCAGGAGTTGTGGCTCCCGAGCTCTAGAGCATGGGTTCTTGGCTCACGGACTTGGTTGCCCCGTGGCACATGGGATCTTCCTGGACCAGAAATCAAACCTGTGTTCCCTGCCTTGATAGATTCTTAACCACTGGGCCACAAGGGAAGTCCCTGGAGTTGTTCTTGATGCAACTGGTTTCTTGTATCAACTCAATTCCAAAAGATTTAGATCCATGGGAATCTATCATCTTCTTTGTTGTTGTTGTTCTTGTTGTTCAGTTGTTCAGTTGTGTCCGACTCTGACTCCATGGACTGCAGCACACCAGGCTTCCCTGTCCATCACCAATTCCCAGAGCTTGCTCAAACTCATGTCCATCAAACTCATGATGCCATTCAACCATCTCATCCTCTGTCGTCGCCTTCTCCTGCCTTCAATCTTTCCCAACATCAGGATCTTTTCTAATGAGTCGGCTCTTTGCTAACTCCCATGAAATAAACTCCCTCAGATATCCATAAATCATGACTATCCACTCTTATTAACAAATTCTGTAAAGACATTTCAAAATAAAGGGCAGTTTATTATTTATTGTTTAAAATGAAGCCTCCTGGAACCAGAGGGACATTGTGAGGATCACTGTCAGATTTTGTAAAATGCCTTTGGCTTTTCAATGGATAGGTACTATATATGATAATAAAAGAAATAGAAATCATATTCTTGAAGAACCCTGACACTGAGTTCATCTTTTTCTTAAAAAATAAGACAGTTCATCTTCAAGTCTTATGGGGACACTAAATTCAATTTGTTCTGAGAATGCCAAGCCTGATGAAAAAAGATGCTCATTATAAAAGCACTTTCTCCAGTTCCTGTTCTGTTCAATATGTATGACTCTTAACTTTGGTTTATATTGAAGAGTTGTGCATCATTTGTAAATGTGTAATGGTAATAATTGGAATCTGAAACTTATAAAAATATTACAGTGACATAGGAGGAACATTTTTAGAATAAGGGACCACAAACTTTGCAAATGTGCTCACCTAGCATTCATGTGCTCATGCAGTTATGTATACACATATATGAGAGAGAAGCAAAACAGGAAAAGGAGCCATGGAGTAAGACTTTTAAGACTAATGCTATGATCATACCTGTATGTGGGTTGTGCTTGTATTGCTTTACAAATCACCTTTGAATACCTATTTCCTTTGGTTCTCACTAGAAACCTTGGAGCTAGGAGAGAAGATGAGGCTTGTCTAGCTCTCTGGCCCTGGGCACTATAACATTCAAAAGCAATCAGACTTTTCAGAGGGCAACAGAGTTTGGCAGGTGGGAAGTCGAGTGCATCAACAATTTCCTGCTGGAGACAAAAGGACAGACCCCATGAAAGCCCAGGAAGCACTGAACCGGAAGCAGTGTTCCCTATCAGGTCCCAACGGAGATTCCCAATTGCTTTTCCTTTAAACATCTAGGTTAGGGCTTCCCTGGTGGTAAGGAATCCACCTGCCAATGCAGGAGACACGAGAGACGCGGGTTTGATCCCTGGGTCAGGAAGATCCCTGGAGAAGGAAATGGCAACCCACTCCAGTATTCTTGCCTGGAGAATCCTATGGACAGAGGAGCCTGGTGGGCTACAGTCCTTGGGGTTGCAAAAGAGCTGAACACAACTGAGCGTGCACACACACACACACACACACACACACATCTAGGTCTGGGTAAGGGGAAGGACACACTGGGATGCAGTGAGATTTGAAGGAGGTGTCTCACTGGAATTCTTTCTTCCTAAGCAATTTTCAGGAGCCAGCAGGGACTAAGAGAGTAACACAAGCCCTAAGAGATAGCAAGGTACATGTGAAGAGTCCTTCGAAATCCAAAATTCATGCAAAGGCTCCTGTAGTCAGGCCTCTATGACTCACATGTCTGATGTGCTATTAACTTTCTATAAACAAACAAGCTGTTTTGATAGAATCACAACCCAGAATTCAAGCCATTGTCTCCAGAGGAGCTGCCCTAAGCCTGCCTCTGCAGATTCTCTGATCAATCCCTGCCTCATATGAAATGATCACTCTTTTCTAGCTTTTCTTGAAATCTCACTTTTCAGAAATGCCAGGCTGTCTCAAATGTGGCAGCCTAGCAACTTTCTCCCTATAGAAAACTCCACCTTGTCATTCTGCCATCTCTAAATCTAATTTAGAATTGCTTTTCTGGTTTTTACAACTCTTCCTCGGCTTGCTCCTCCCTCCCTTTCCAAATTCATTTCTCCTTCTCTTCATCAATCTGTCACCTTCAGCTCCACCCCCTCACTCCACTTCTTGGCTTTTCAGGCAGTTACTGTTTGAATGAGAAGATTGAAAATCTCATTTATCATTTTTGAGAAGTCTCACAGGGGCGTACTGCAAATCTTCCCTCACACCCAAGGAAGAGAGAGAAAGCGCAACACCTAAAAATGAATCGCTAAAGAGAGAATACTCCTAAAATAGAGTGGAATAATAAATGGATGCTGCTGTGCTTTCTTACCAAACAAAACTCACAGGGAAACTTCCCTTTTATAGTTGAGCTACTATCAAAGGGCTCAATTCTGGAAATATTCCACAAATTGCTAAATTCCCTTTAAAAACATGAAGTCCACACTACTTGAACCATTGCAACAAATCTGCAGCTGAAACAGCTGCAAAAACAAAGCCCCACTCTCATTTGGTACTGACACTGCCCTGGTCCATGCTACACCACCTCACAGACTTGGCAATCCAAACATCTGTTATAAGGCACACTTCTGATGCTACTTGCACTCACACTCCTTCCTTCCATGAGCTTGACAGATGGATGAATTCCTAATGGCCCCAGGTGACAGTCACAGGGTTGTAACAGCCACCTCCTTCTTAGCAAACACTGCGTGCCCCTCCAGGCAGCAAAACTGAGATAACTGTAGAGGGATGGATAGCGACATAAATTGAGGATCTAGGCTCAAAACCCAACTTTGTCTGCTGGCAGGAACACCTGCCTGCTGGCAGGCAACAGTGTCTTCATCCTGCCATGCTCACGTGCTGCAAGTAACAGGCAACGGAACGCACAGGAAGAGAAAGATATGCCCCCCAGGTACCGCCCAAACGGTGACCAAGGGTTTTGTTTGAACCATCCTGTGGCTGATGGAGATTGAACTGCAGGCTTCCTGAAAGACTGCCTACCACCTTATTAGTATCTTTGCTGATCATCACCAAGGGTCTTTTGTCTTTGGAATGCAATGAAAAGTAACTCTCAGAAAGGAAGGTGGTATAAACTGGGAAATTCAGGCTATGTCAGAATAGTGTGGATGGATATGCTCTGCTAGCAGGCTTCCATTTGACTCTGCAACAGGAAGGAAAAGCGATGCAACTCCTAGAAAAATAAACCATGAAAACTGCTGCCAGTGAAAAGAATTTTTACTACCAAGTCACACAGACTGGGGTCTCCACTTACAGACGGTGATTAACATAGACTATGGATTAAACTGTGTGGACACATATAGACCAGAAGTCTGTGTCCTTACGTGGACTCTGTTTGGGCTTCTTTCCTCATGCCCTTTCTTACACTCTCATGTTCCAATCTTGCTTTCTGCTCCAAGTTGGCATAAGATTCAAGTTTCTAAGGGTGTCAGGCTGTGAGTGTAGGACTGATTCCATTCTAATTTTATTTTTGTATATAAAATGTAATGTAGAATGAAGTACGTTTGTGTCATCTTTGAAACAGGCTATGAAGAATATTCTTCTAGTGAAGCATCTACTTCCTATAGCTTTGTGGCTTCCGACATGACAATAGAAAGTGATACATTTCTATTTGCATTAAAATGTATCCATAGTCTTGGCATGTCCCTTTTTGGAATCTGCCAATACTCTTGTCTTTTCTACTATCAAACCCACTGATGAAAAGTTTGCATGTTGTTCAGTTTAATAGCATGCAAACATTTAACATTATTAGCTTCTGTAATAATGGAGATGCCCTCTACACCACATTTTCCCCTCTTGCCAACTGCTATCCTGTCTCATGTTTGACTTTTCATACATATTCCCTAATCTAACATTTCTATTTGCTTTCTTCCTTCTTTTATTTTCTCGCTAATTCTCTGGAAGGGATGAGATTCTATCACTGTTATTGCTATTTTCTTTTTTCTATCTAAATACTGGAAGAGTGGAGCTGAAATATATGAAAAATGATGACCAGGTCTATAAATATCAAAAGGTGAGAAGTATGTGGAAGCTGGTCCAGGAATCCTAATAGATTGTGTCCATTTGTCATGAACCACACATGATAGGGGCAAGAAGCAAAATCCAGTGCCCTTATTTTTCAAGTCTGTGCTTGGAGAGGGAAAGGGTGGACCCCACAGGAGCCCACAGCTCCTCTTCTCCACGTGTAACCAGAGAGCAAAGCCTGGCAGGTGGGAAGCCAGCAATCAGCAGTAGTGGGCTGTGAACGACCTCAGCTAGGGAAGGAGGAGGGTCTCTCCAGTCGACAGCTGAGGAGCAGGACTCTTAAAACCAGTGTTGCCTTTACTGAAAGAGCAGAGGGCAGGGTTTCCCAGACGCTGGTGAGTAGGAGAATCAGGTCAACTGCTAACAAATTCAGATCCCCGGTGCCACCTCCAGAGTCTCGGGGCCTGGGAATTTTTTTTTTTTTTTTTTAATCATCATCTACAGTGATCCTGATGCTGCTGTACCAAGTGCAAGCGAGTGCGTGCTCAGTTTCGCTCAACTCTTTGTGACCGGATGGACTGCAGCCTGCCAAGCTGCTCTGTTCATGGAATTCTCCAGGCAAAAATACTGGAGTGCGTGGCCATTTCCTAGATTAGGGAATCTTCCCAACCCAGAAATCAGACTTGCACCTCCTGTGTCTCCTGCACTGGCAGGCAGATTCTTTACCACTGTACCATCTGAGAAGCCCCAGCTGTGCCAGGAACCACACTTTAAAAATCCCTGGCTGGGGTGCAGCATCTCTGACTTTAAAATACAAAGAGTATGATAATTATGTGGGTGGTAGGACTATCTCTTAGAGATTGGACTTTCTTTTTAGCCTTTAAAAAATGTACCCATGAAATTAAATTATTTAGGGACTATTTAAGACACTTCCATGTTCTGATATTCTAACATCTTATCAAGCAATGTATCCTAATTTGTGGCATTCTAAATATGATCCTCATAAATTGTACAACACAGAGAATATAGCCAGTATTTTGTAAGAACTGTAAGTAGAGTAAAATCTTACAGACCAGAAGTCTCTATGTCCTTATGTGGACTCTTTTTGGGCTTCTTTCCTCTTGCTCTTTTCTCATACTCTCATTTTCACAATTTTTTCCCCAAAATATTGTGAATCACTATATTATAACCTGTGAGTGAGTGAAAGTCGCTCAGTTGTGTCCGACTCTTAGAGACCCCATGGACTGTATAGTCCATGGAATTCTTCAGGCCAGAATACTGAAGTGGGTAGTCTATCCCTTCTCCAGGGGATCTTCCCAACCCAGGGATCGAACTGGGGTCTCCTGTATTGCAGGCAGATTCTTTACCAACTGAGCTACCAGGGAAGCCCATTATAACCTGTAACTTATATAAAAATACCTAAATATTTTTCCAAAATATTGTGAATCACTATATTATAACCTGTAACTTACATAATATAAAAATATAAAAACACCTAAAAAATAAATAAATAAAAATAAATAGATATGATCCTCATTTTAGAAAGAACTATGATCTTTGCTGTTGCAATAGTTATTTATATTTGTTGCTATTTCATTCTTGAAATAAAGCAAAGCCCACATAAAGACAAACATCCAATTCCTACTTCTCTCAGAAATAAAATAATCCTGACTATCACTGAACCTAAGCAATGCCAAGCCTGCCTGGGAGCGGCTGGCCAGAATGCCTGAACCTGACCTGGAAGGAATAATTGTTCTCCCAAAGGCCAGCTGTATTGCCATTTCCTACACGAGTTCTGATGCTCAGGAATGCTGTGCTCTGGTGGTTCTTCATTGGCGTCCATTCTAATCGTTGCTTCATAGTGGGCCACAGGGTGTCAGTGTGAAGACGGGCTTCACCACAGCGCAAAAGCACCATTTTACGATGCATATCTTTGCAGTCAGATGGAGGACTTGAGTGGCACAAGATAAAGTAACTGCTACAGGCAAGAGCAGTAGACCTAGAGAAATAAATCGAAAGAAAAGAATTGTGGAGGAGTACATTTAACCATATGCATTAGATTGGCAACATTTCCTAGGTCTTCTTGGTAGGATTCTCAGACTTTGTCTAAAGAAGACAGTGCTACTGCCTTCCTCCAAAATTCATATCCTGCCATTGTCTGCAGGTCAAGGTGAAAGTTAGCTTTGAATCAGCTATAAATCTAATAAGTGGCAAAGAAACAGATGGTTTTTTTTTTTTAATGGAAAAGTGATTTCTTTTAGACAGACTGCAAAAATGTGCTGACCTTAAATCACAGTTACAGGGTAATGCTTGAGATATGCAAGAACACTATTGAATTCTAAAACTATTTTCAGAAATATAAATACATAGGTTTTTTTCTTTTTTTCTTCAAAGCTCTAAACTGAATCATCACTAAATTAACACATCGTTGAGAGGTTTAAGCAAACTGGAGCCTTATACCCTGGTTATGTAAGCATTAAAAAGTCGACTACAGGGTCTCTTCAAGCTTTCTGTCTTTCTGGTAGGCATTTCAACCCTGTTGCCTTATGTTGCATCTCCCTCTGCTGCCCACACCCTCAGTAGCAATGGCAGAGCTAGACAATCGGTGGATAGGGAGAGAAGTAGTGAGTCTAATATGAGGAATCAGACTGGGAGGAAACTAGTATTTTCCTCTTGGTAATCAGAGGATTTGATGTGCAAATATCTTCATATATTTCTTATGGTTGCCATAGACACTGACCCGGGGCTGATATTCTCTTTTATCTTCAAATTCTCTCCCTAAGCACAGGCAGACTATTTAACAATGACAATAGTAACCCTGTGTACTGAGCACTAGCCAGGTAAAGTTGAATGGCATTGATTCCAAAGGTGAAGTGGTCTGAAAGATACAACGAGGAGTTTAAGCCCCCTGTTTCTGGACTGTGGGAGAAATAGCAACCTCTTCCAGAGGTTGAAAAATAGACCTGGAGGAAATAGCAGAAGACGGAATTTAAGGCAAGAAGGTTGTTGAGAGTGTAAAAAAGCTAATTATGTACTGATTATGGTAACATGAGACAAATGCTTAGACAAATAAGCCCCAAGTTTTCCGTGGCAAGTGTTCTCAATCCAGGTTCACAGTCTAATGCAGACAATCTGTGTTGGCTACAACTTTCCCTATGGAGTAGCTCAGAGACTTAAGCTCCTTCCATCTTGTGACTCTGCCAACCCCTACAACTGCACAATCTTTCCTATTTAAGCAGGAGTAAGAGAGCAGGGAAACCACAGATTCTTTTTAAAAGCCCATCTGGGAGGTGCCATAAAACGCTTCCTCATTCCATTGGTGAGCACTAGTCAAGTGGCCACCTCTGGGTGTAGCAAGGACTAGCGGAGGCCGTTCCTGCCAGCAGGGGCCTCCCAGTGACTTCTCTGCCCTAAAGTTGGGGAGCAGCTGTCCTCTTGTTTCTCCCATCGCTGCTGCAGGAGCCTCTTCATCTCTTCTTACAAATATGGGTGCTTCTCACAGTTCTGTTCCAGACCTCGTCTCTTCTCACTTTGCACATTCTTCCCCAGTGATATCATCATGGCTCTGACTGATTTTCAACTACTTGCTGCTAACTCCCAGATCTTCATCTCCAGCTATTTACTCACAACTCAAAACCCTTCAGGACTCTCATAACCTTGAGATTAACGTGCATTGTAACTACAGTTATCTGTTTACCCTTTTGCCTGCAGCTCCCTGCTTTTCCTGAAGAACTAGAGTCATGGATCAAAAATGATTTCTGAGCATCTAAAGTCATCACTATAATCAATTTCATTACCAGGGTTTTTTAAGCTGTGGGTCATGACCCATTATTGGGACTAGAATTAATTGGGGAAGTTACAACTAGTTTTTCAAGAATGAAACATG
This sequence comes from Oryx dammah, assembly GCF_014754425.2. Classification (NCBI taxonomy): domain Eukaryota; kingdom Metazoa; phylum Chordata; class Mammalia; order Artiodactyla; family Bovidae; genus Oryx; species Oryx dammah. The sequence goes on from NW_024070188.1 coordinate 23,938,830, forward strand.
GAATAGAATGGAACAGAAATAACCAAAAGCTTCCCTTCTCCCCCCAAAATAATAGTAAGTATTGCTTTAAGATTTTTTGTTTTGGGACTTCCCTGGTTGTCCAACTCCATGCTTCCAATACTGTGCGTATGGGTTCAATCTCTGGTCTGGGAACTAAGATTCTCAAACACTGTGTAGTACAGCCAAAAAAAGAAAAAATTAATTAGAAAAAAACCTTTTGTTTCAGTGTTTGTGCATTGGGTCATAAAAAAAATTTATTTATTTGTTTACCATAAGTCATTGACATAATCAAATACCTACTGGATTAGACCACTGTTTCTTCCAGAGCATCCCCAATCAAATTGTAAGAAGAAGGATCAGGAATTAAGTTATTTGAGTTCAATCACAAGCTTCCATGCTTATTAGCTGTATTTTCTGGGACAATTTCTCTACTTCGAAATTTTCTTGTCTGTAAAATGAGTATAAAAACAGTACCTCCTCACGGACCTATTGTGAAGATTAAATGAATTAATATAGTTATTACTGGACATGGGTGAGTACTTTCCACCTATTAACTATTCTTAAACAATGAAATATCTAAATACTCTATTAAGATACCAAATTGTGGAAGTAAATGAGGATATCCATATAGAGGTGTACTACCTACAATGAGGAAATAGACAAACGTATTAGATTGTTTCAGCTTTTTTATGAGGTGATGAGCATGGCAAATGAGAGTGTCGTTTGGAACCACAGACTAAAGGGAATAAGCCACTCTGGCTGGAGATGACTGGCCAGATGTGATGGTGGCTTCTGGACAGGGACAAATGACAGTTTTAAGGCCTAAAGGGATCAGTATCTCTACATTTGATCCGTTCTCAACACAAGATGAGAAACTCTAGACTGTAAACCAAGATCCATCTTTCCCAAGGTCAGTTACCAGTTCTGGGTGGGCTTGTAATCAAGGTTGGCCAAGGAGACTGGCAAGAGGGACTTACACCCCAAGGTACTTTCTATCATTTACTCAATGAGAAAAAGGAAGCCCATTACCCAAGTTGATGCCAGCCGCAGGAAGGGGCATCTCTGTGATGACAGAAAAGGTGATCTAAGGAACCTAGTCTCTGACAAAGTGGCTGAGGTGCTGAATCAACCAGCAGCTGTCCTATTCCAGACTCTCTGTTAGGGGGATAATAAATGTTTTTACTGTTTAAGCCATTTTGAGTGATGATTTCAATTATACTCAGCCCAAGTATCTAACTGATTCAGTGTCTTGTTCTATTTTATAGGTTTTTCAACACTATAATTTATAGAATGATACTGTACCATGAAATGCAAAGTATTACACACAACTTCAGTAATCAGTGTTATCAGCCACAGAGCACAATCACAAGTGTTAACATTCGGAGTTTCGAGTTCTTTTGAGATTTTCATTAACCTCTTTTGAGATTTTCATTAACCCTTCCGTGGCAAAAGTTGCTACTAACTAACAGACTGTTTAATTCACTGCACTTCATTTAGATTTTTCTGTTTTTTGGTGGACCTGATGCACTTTCAAAAGTCTGGATAATTTCAGAATTTAAACTGCTGGAAGCCACGTGCCGCCCTTCTCTGTAATTGCTTCTTTGGGTGCCTGTAGGTCTCTGTCCTGGCAATTCCATATCTGCTGTAGAAAAGACTTAAGTTCATAGAACTTAATGCCTGTGAGGACATAAGGACGTTTTGCCCTCTTGATGGCCCCTGACCATGTTGTACTTCCTCTGACTATCTTGAAAGTGTCAAAATCTCACAGCTACTGGAGAAGGAAATGACAACCCACTCCAGTATTCTTGCCTGGAAAATCCCATGGGTGGAGGAGCCTGGTAGGCTACAGTCCATGGGGTCGCAAAGAGTCGGACACGACTGAGCAACTTCACTTCACTTCACTGCAGATAGTAAAAGGCCAGGGCAGGCACCTGGAGCATCTTCCTAAGCTGTTCATTGCTCTCCCAACTCTTCTTCAGGCTGCTGGCCTGACACCATCCTCTAAATGAACTGGCAGAAATGGAAGATGCATCCAAGGAGTGAGCAGCCTGGGAACTCCTGAGAACCCCCTTAATTGCCACATGTCAAAGCCTTTCACATGTGACAGAGGATGGGAGATGGGTTTCAGCTCCTGCACCTGCCGCTGCAGGTGAGTGTGTACCAGAGGGGAAGAGTGGTCAGAACAGTAATGAAGCAGGTTTTGAAGCAGAGTTCACACTGTCTCTACATTTTGTAGGGAACTTTGGATGATGAGTAGTAGCAAACACCCATCTTCAGCCCTGCAATTCCTCTCCTTGTCTCTGCCACTCGAAGCAGCCCATCTGGAAACAGTCCACCAAAGCACCAGCAGACTCACTAGAATGACGAGCTCCTTTTTACAAATTCCTCCTGTTGCATCTGTTGGTTTGTTTTTGTTTTTACTATTAGAAGGAGCTGGAGAGTTTTGGCTGCTGACCACTGGACTCTACTTACCCATTAATTATTAATCCATTATGCTCCACTCCTGACTCAGTGCTTTGAATTTAGCATCCACAGAGTAACTTCTCTTGGAGAAGAGTGACCAGGACAGGATGGGTTCTGGGATTCCCTCAGGAGCACCTCTGAAGTCCCATCACTTCAAGGTCCAGAGGGTCTGATCCCCTACCAGTCCCAAAGGCTAGTTCCAAATCCCTATGTGTGATGCTTCTTGCAGGAAAAACTGTTACTTATGTTATAGCAAACCAATGGCTTTTGGCACAGTTAATAACAGTTTCAGTCCCTACAAATGAAGCCATCATTATATTTGAGTTTGGTGCCTTCGTTTTAGGAAACTTAATGGGATTACTTATGCAAAGACAAAGCTTAAAACCATCCATTGTTTTCAGAGTAGTTTGAGGTCACCTAAAATCTGTGACAGATGCTAAACATAGGATTTAAGGATTGTAGAAAATAATAAACACTGTAGAATTAGTCAGATCCTTCCCTCAAAACAGAACAAAACAAACAAACAAACAAAAGAGAGAGAGAGTTTTCATTAGAAGGAAAAAGGAAATCTAGGCTGGGGCTCTCTTATGGGATGGTGTAATATAGAAGAACCAATTACCAGCAGTGCTGTTTTAGGCCACAGCATTCATGGCTATTTGTATGGAGCAAATCATCTGTACAGAGTTAAAGGAAATAGACTGTATGCACAGTTGGGAGTAAGCTGTCCTAGGCATTTGTTGTTGTTCAGTCACTAAGTCATGTCCAGCTCTTTGCCACCTCATGGGCTGCAGCACACTAGGGTTACCTGTCCTTCACTATCTCCCAGAGTTTGCTCAGACTCTTGTCCATTGTGTCAGTGATGCCATCCAACCATCTCATCTTGCCTCTCCCTTCCCCTCCTGCCCTCAATCTTTCCCAGCATCATGGAAAAGCATCATTTCCAATGAGTCAGCTCTTCGCATCAGGTGGCCAAAGTATTGGAGCTTCAGTATCAGTCCTTCCAATGAATATTCAGGCTTGATTTCCTTTAGGATTAACTGGTTGGATCTCCTTGCAGTCCAAGGGACTCTCGAGAGTCTTCTCCAGCACCACAGGTCAAAAGCATCAATTCTTCGGCATTTGATCTTCTTTATGCTCCAACTCTCATATCATTACGTGACTACTGGAAAAACCATAGCTTTGACTAAACAGACCTTTATCGGCAAAGTAATGTCTGCTTTTTAATACGCTGTCTAGGTTGGTCATGGCTTTCTTTCCAAGGAGCAAACATGTTTTAATTGCATGGGTGCAGTCACTGTCCGCAGTGATTTTGGAGCCCAAGAAAATAAAATCTGTCACTGCTTCCACGTTTTCCCCTTCTATTTGCCATGAAGTGATGGGACTGGATACCATGATGATCTTCATTTTTTGAATGTTGAGTTTTAAGCCAGCTTTTCCACTCTCCTCTTTCAATCTCATCAAGAGGCTCTTTGGTTCCTCTTCACTTTCTGCCATTAGAGTGGCATATCTGATATTGTTTATATTTCTGCTGGAAATCTTGACTTCAGCTCGTAAGTCATCTAGTCTGGCATTTTGCATTATGTACTCTGCATATAAGTTAAATAAGCAGGGTGACAACATAAAGCCTTGACAAACTCCTTTTGAACCAGTCTGTTGTTCCATGTCCGGTTCTAAGTGTTGCTTCTTAACATATGTACAGATCTCTCAGGAGACAGGTAAGGTGGTCTGGCATTCCCACCCCTTTAAAAATTTTCCACAGTTTGTTGTGATCCACACAGTCAAAAGCTTTAGCATAGTCAATGAAGCAGAAGTAGATGTTTTTCTGGAATTCTCTTGCTTTCTCTATGATCCAGTGTATTTTAGCAATTTGATCTCTGGTTCTTCTGCCTTGCCTAAATCCAACTTGTACATCTGGAAGTTCTCGATTCATGTCTCTCAAAGCCTAGCTTGAAGGATTTTGAGCATGACCTTGCTAGCAATTGTGAAATGAGTGCAATTGTGTGGTAGTTTGAACATTCTTTGGCATTGCCCTTCTTTGAGATTGGAATGAAAACTTAACTTTTCCAGTCCTGTGGGCACTGCTGAGTTTTCCAAATTTGCTGGTATATTGAGTGCAGCACTTTAACAGCATCATTTTAGGATTTGAAATAGCTCAGCTGGAATTACATCACCTCCACTAGCTTTGCTTGTAGTAATACTTCCTAAGGCCCACTTGATTTCACACTCTAGGTTGTCTGACTCTAGGTGAGTGACCACACCATCATGGTTATCCAGGTCATTAAGATCTTTTGTGTATATTCTTCTGTGTACTCTTGCCATCTCTTCTTCTTAATCTCGTCTGTTTCTGTTAGGTCCTTGTCATCTCTCTCCTTTATTGTGCTCATCATTGCATGAAACGTTCCCTTGGTATCTCTGCTTTCCTTGAAGAGATCTCTAGTCTTTCCCATTCTACTGTCTGCTCTCTTTCTTTGCACTGTTCACATAAGGCTTTCTTATCTCTCCTTGCTGTTCTCTAAAACTCCGCATTCAGTTGGGTATATTTTTCCCTTTCTCTCTTGCCTTTCACTTCTTTTCTTTTCTCAGCTATTTGTAAGGCCTCCTCAGACAACCACTTTGTCCTCTTGAATTTTTTTCTTAGGGATGGTTTTGGTCACTGCCTCCTGTACAATGTTACAAACCTCGGTCCATAGTTCTTCAGGCACTGTCTACCAGATCTAATCCCTTGAATCTATTCACTGGTATAGTGTTCTGGGTGCAGTATGTGGCTGATGCTAGAGCATCTTCTCACTGGGCATTCAAGGACCTGTTACTGAAAGCTCGGCCTCTGTACACGGGTGACAGTCAAATCCTGGAGACAGGAGTTTTGAGTGAAGCAGGAAAGGATAGTTTTATTGGTTTGGAGTTAAAGGGAGACACATCAGGCTTCTTCTGCCTTAAAGGACTATGTGTCTGAAAACTTAATGAGGGTTTTTATAACAGTGGGCCAAAGATGGGGTCTCTGACAAGAGTAGGGTGTGACCAGGGCTTGCCTGCCCTTAATCTGTACCAAGTAGTCTCCTAATCTTGATGAGCTTCTTTGCTCCATTTAACCTTGTCTCGGGTAGTTCCTTGGCTGCTCCTCCCTTGATTAGCAACTGTTTGAATCCACCTTTTGGAACTCAGGAAGGTCATCACGGCTGGGGTCTTGCCTGCAAGAAATGGGGCCAGAACAGCCTCCATGCCTGGGAACCCACAGAGCCCCACTCAGTTTCAGGCCCAGTTGCAGCAAAGGGGCTGCTTCACTGGCTATTAGACTTCTTCATTTCCTATGGTAGATTCGGCCCTTCTGGATAAAGTACCCTCAGTATCCTTAAATTCATCACAATTGGGATCCTAGAAAGATCAAAGGATAAGGGGAATAGGAGTCCCTTAAAAGCGTCATTCTTATCCCACAGCCCATGAATTGAAGCACGTTCCTAGTGCAAGCAAGTGTAATAGATATGTACATTTGAGTACATGATACTGCTTCTTTTCCACTTAACAGATATAACTGGTGAACAACAAACTGCATATGTTTGAAGTACACAATCTGATGAATTTCAACCTGTGAAAATTATCATAATTAAAATGAAGACCCTACCCATCACTTCCAAAAGTCTCCTTTTGCCCTTTTGTAATCTTCCCATTTTCTGCTCCTCCCCAATGCTTCTTTCATCTCTAGGCAACCACTGATCTGCTTTCTGTCACTATAGATCAGTTGCATTTTCTAGAATGTTATATACTTGGAATTATACACTATGCATTTTTTTTTGTCCGGCTTCTTTCACTCATTGTAATGATTTTGCAATTCATTCATGGTGCTTTATATATCAATAGTCCATTACTTTTTAAACACTGAATAGTATTCCTTTGCATAGATGCCCTACAATTTGTTTATCCATTTACTTGTTAATGGACATGTTGTTTCAAGTTTTGGGCTATTGAAAATGAAGCTGTTATAAACCTTCATGTACAAATCTTTGTATGAGCATATTCTTTCATTTCTTTTTGATAAATGTGTGCTTAATCTCTCTTTGTGACCCCACAGACTTTACCTCAGCAGGCTCTCAGCAGAATCCATGGGGATTCTCCAAGCAAGAATGCTGGAGTCGGTTGCCATGCCCTCCTCCAGGGGATCATTGCAACCCAGGGATCGAACCCAGGTCTCCCACATTGCAGGTGGATTCTTTACTGTCTGAGCCACCAGGGAAGCCTGGTCTTTGATAAATATACAGGTGTGGAATAGCTGGATAATATGATAGATAATATAATAAGTTAAAAAGTTTAATTTTTAAAGAAACTGCCAAATTGTTTTCCAACGTGACTATATCACTTTATATTCTCACCACACCTTTGCAACATGGTATAGACAGTCTTTTTTCATTTTAGCCATTCTAATGGGTGTGTAGTGGTGGCTCATTGTGATTTTGATGTACATTTCCTTAATGGTTAATGAGATTGAACATTTTATGTTCTTGGTATCTGTATATCTTTATAGGTGAAATGTCTGTTTAGATATTTCGCCCATTTGTAATATACATATACATATGATACTCTCTAATTAAAAATAGAAGTTTTGACTAAGTCACTGAGGCAGATTATTACTTCCTTCAGCTCCTCATCTTCACAACTACTAAATACCTTACAAATAGGATATTTGAAAAGTCAGTCCATTCGAAGAGTAGAACATAGAGACTAGAGTCTGACTCCAAAAGTTTCCACTGCCTTAGAAATCTTATAGCATGGAACTTAGACAGTCTTGGAGCAGAAGAGTGGAAGTAGTCAATTATTAGAATGCCTATATCCTAGGACCAGAGTATAAAAGTGGTATTCAAAAGGAACTGAAGACTAAGGAGATTACAAAGTCAACCACTGCTTCTAAGTGGTTCTGGGATTGAGGACAAGGTGGGGATCTTTTTTGGGGGGTGGGGTGCATTCTCTTCTTTGCCTACCAGGCTTACAGGAATGTACCACCTTTCACCTGGATATTTGTGTTGGATGGCAGCAAGAGTCACAAAAAAAGACTGGGCCACCAACAAACCCACTGGATGTTAAGAACAGAGCTCCCCCGAGAATTCCAATCTTAAAGAGCATTTCCAGGGGCTGACAAACAGACAGGGCACACAAAGTGGAAGGGATGTCACAGCTGCGGGGAGAAAAGGGCTTCGGCTGAGTAGGCACAGAGGTGCGGCCCAGTGTGGCAGACAGCATTTTTCAAAACTGGCTGCCAACACTTTCAATCCCTGGGGTTTCCTTTAGTGTGGTCCTGACATTCCACCCATCAAGCAGTGAGCTCTATATCCCCTCATCTTGAATTGGGGTACACTTTTGTAACCACTTCATCCAAGAAAGTGCTGTAGAAGTGAAGTTATTTGACTTGTGAGGCAAAAAGCACCAAAAATGTCATGTTCTTTGACTTTGTTATCCTGGCATGTTCATTCATAGAACTCAGCCACTATGCTGTAAGAAACACTAAGCAACCCCATGGAGAGTCTCAAAGTATCTCCCCTCAACTACCTTACTATTTACAAGAGGAAAAATAAAAAACTATACAGTGGAGAAACCTGGAGACACCGTCTTAACCGAGTGATCGAAGTTAACATGACCAGTGATGAGGAAAATGGATATCATGTGTCTCCTAAAACAATGTACTAAGAAGGACGCATCACTCCAGCGGCATTTCTGTAAAAAATTCAACCTAATAATGAGAAATGGCAGATAAACACAAGCAGAAAGGCATTCTACAAATTAGTTGGTTGTACTCCTCAAAAAATGGGAAAATCAAGAAACACAATGAAAAGCTGAGGAACTCTACAGATTAGAGGGGACTCAAGAGACATCACAGCTAAACTCAACACACGATCTGGGATTAGCTCTTAAACTGGGTGGGGACAGGGAAATAGTTATGAAGATATTATTGGGAAAGTTGTGGAAATGTTAACCTAGGCTCTGGGTTTGGTAATGGTGTTATACAAATATTAAATCTCCTAATTCTTATAAGTCTACTCTGATTGTGTAAGGGAATGTCTTAGTTCTCAGGAGATCATACTGAAATGTTTTCAACCTACTTTTAAATGTTTCAGGAAAAAAAAGTGTATGTGAATAATTGGCAAACCTGGCAAGCAGTGTACAGAACTCTCTAGTCCTATCCTTGCAACGTATTCTAAAAGTTAAAAAGTATGTCAAAGTAAATAGCTCTCCCTAAGCCCCTAAAAGAAAAGGAGTTAAGTTTTCATGGGATACGGCTGGGTTGGGCACCAACAAAACTTGCTCCTAAAGATCCTCTGAATCCAGCGATGCTCATGGGATGGTTGTGCGTTGGCTGATCTTCGGAAAATGGGAATACAGTACAGAGGGATGTCATGGATTCCAGACAGGGGCTTGGACCAGCAAGTGCTGCTTTGTAGCAGAGGGCGGTCAGGCCATGCAAACTCTTCTGTGACACCTTGTGGCAATAAAGAGCTACTGCAGACGTCACTGCTGTCTATTTGCCAGGAATAATCTTTGAACTTGGTCATCTTTGAGTTATTGGACAATCTGGGAGGAAAAACATTAAGAGGAGACACTATGCTTCCTGTTAAATACGGTACGTGAGTTTTCAAACTACAATGGGTAAGAATAAGAGATGAACAGCATTTGTATCCTGAGCTTACAGAATGATGCCAAGCATTCTTCCTTAGCTTGATATGTTCCTGCACAACAATTGCGTCAAAAATGATGCACATGCTACGAGAAAATGGTGAAAATACAACCAGATAAGTTTGCACAAAAGGAGAAAGTGCAACTGCCATACAGAGTTATGTAACAGTCTTTTACAGAATATGTGTTCTTAAAAAGCTATGAGTAATTTATAGTTTTATAATTGAAACCATATTTTCATTGCACAGAAGCACTTAAAAGAATATCATAGAATAATACTTTGAAATGTGAGAACATGCAAACCTTTTAGTTCAATACAAATTTTCAGTCTTCTAAAACATTCATCATTCCTTAAAGTTCAGTATTCTGCAAAGTTGGATGCTTAGATAGGCAGATGCAGAAAGAAAGTGAAGTAGCTCAGTCATGTCCGACTCTGGCTCCTCCACCCATGGGATTTTCCAGGCAAGAATACTGGAGTGGGTTGCCATTTCCTTCTCCAGGGGATCTTCCCACCCCGGTATCAAACCCAGGTCTCCTGCACTGCAGGCAGACTCTTTACCATCTGAGCCACCAGGGCAGAGGCTAGTGACAAATCATGCAAGGTTGAGAGCAGAAATTTTATGTTTTAAAATAATGGGCCAGATGATAGGAAATAAATGTGTATATAGATACTAAAATAATTTTCTTCATGTATTATCAAGGCTGTTATGGTTATATAAGTGGTTATAAGTGACAGAGATCCAAATCAACTTAGTTTAAGCAAAAAAAAAAAAAAAAGAGAGAGAGAGAGAATTTATTCTACATTACTAGGGAGTCCAGAGGTAGTTGTAACTTTTAGGCATGGCTAGATACAGAGGCTCAAATCTTTCCTATCTATTGATATCTATCCATCGTCCATTCATCCATCTCTCTAGCTATCTACCTATCAATCATCTATCATTTTCTAATTCCCTCTGTATTTCTCTCAGTTGCTCTTTGTACAAACAGCCTTCTTCTTAAGGCCAGGGAAGACAGCCAAGAGTAGATAAAATAAGTCTCTCAATTTGCTTTATCAGCAATGTCTGGGGGAGTGCTCTGGTCCAACTGGGATCACAAGCACATGCCTGGGACAGGAGAAGGGAGGCAAGGTGATTAACAACCCTTCCAGGATCGTGATCCAAGGTGGGGGGTCGAAGGGCAGAATAGGATGTTATAAGGTGCAGTTCTCCTATAAGAACCAGTAGAGAGAACCAAAAAGGTGGTAGGCAGACAAAAACCAGAGCTACAGTTTCCCCCTCTGCTTCATAAAGGCATAGTTTTATAATTTAATTGTAATGACCCTAATCATAGACAACTATATATCAAAAGATTTTTAAGGTAAATGTTGGACAAAAACATAAAAATCCATTATAGATTTGAAGAAAGCTCTGTTTTGTGAATCAGGCTTTTTTTTTTTTAATCTAAATAGAGGTTTGCTTAAACAAATATTATTCATGAAATGGTTTTTTATTTATTTATACAGAAATGTATTGTATTATTGAAAAAATAAAGACAAATTTAGAACTGTATGTATTATACAGCAGTATTTAAACACTCAGCTTCTCTTTTTGTTTTATAATATATGTTCTTATGTGCTTACATGGATACATACGCACTTAAAAAGTAGAGGAGTATATATGACAGAATGTTAGCAAGGGACATCTCAACTGGAAAGAGAAGGATGATAGGTGATTTTTTTAAAAATTCAGCCTATGTATATTTTTATCCTATAAAACTCAAATTCTATACAAAATTTTATACATAAACTGTTACTTGCAGGTAACCCAGTTAATTACATAATGGTGGCAACAGGAAGGTGTCAGCCCCACTAGCTTACCTAGTTAACTTAGCTTAACGATTTGCAATAAGAAAACTTTGGCCAAAAGTCTCAGTGGATTGCAAAGACCTATAGGAAAATAGGGCTTCCCTTGTGGCTCAGCTGGTAAAGAATCCGCCTGCATTGCAGGAGACTTGAGTTCAATCCTTGGGTTGGGAAGATCCCCTGGAGAAGGGAAAGCCTACCCACTCCAGTATTCTGACCTAAAGAATTCCATGGGCTGTATAGTTCATGCAGGAAAATAAATACCAAGCATTGGTAATGTTTCCCAATGCGTGGATTTTGGGTCACCTATATCAGAATCCTTTTTGAGGAGTTTGCTAAAATGCAGATTCCCCGGTCTTATTCCAGACTTTCTGATTCAGAAATGTAGGCAGTGGGCCAAAGAACTGGCATTTCCAGTGATTTTTATGCACACTGGAGCATGAGAACACCTGTTTTGGAGATCATGATAAACACGGTACAAGGGAAGTGACTGCACGGCCAAGAGGGGACCACTGCACATCCCATGGCCTGTATGTTCTCACTGTTATCAACAGCACAGTTCTTTCATCTAATACTTCAGCTAGGAACTATTAATCAGAAAATTAAAAAGGTGTCATCAAACCTTCTTTGATTTGAAAAATAGAATAATTTTACTACATATAAGGCTCAACATCTTCTTCCCAGTAGGATATATTCCAAATTTTTAGGAGTCAAAATTCATAAAATCTACAAAAATTCACATTATAGAAACCATTCTAGCATCATATCTATGTTGTTAGCAAGGTAGTATTGAGAGTATAGATAGTACTGAAAGAAGCGGAAAAGGCAAGGAAAGAGGGAGGAGGAAGGAAAGAAAAATTCATTAGAATTTTGCTAGGCACCAACTAAATACCAACGCAAGCACTTTTATAATCAGAAAACTCCATCAAGATTGTTTTCCAGGGACTTTCTTGGCAGTCCAGTGGTTAAGACTCCATGTGTCCAGGGCAGGGTTCACAGGTTCCATCCCTTGCTGGGGAACTAAGAACCCACTGCTATGAGGCCAAAAAAAAAAAAAAAAAAAAGAAAAATTCTCTAAATGATTTGAAATATAATTTTATTATATCAAAGTTGAATTTTCAGATTAACTTTTAGGGGATCTACAATTTTAGGTGTTTCTTATTGTCTTAAAACTTTAGTAGAATGACAATTAAATGAAGAAATAAAAGGTGAACAATTAACCCTGTTTCAACTCTACCTACTCAATGAGTTTACACAGTAATGGAATGGAAAGCAGTGAATAATAAAGGAAATAATGGAAAAGATTTGTTTAACTAAATAAAATGAGGTAAGCTAAATTCTGATAAATGTTTATTATGAATATACTTAATTTTCCACTGGGAGTAGTAGAAATCTTTATTGGCTGCTATAAGTAGTTCTAAAGTATAGGGATAACACAGAGACACTGCTGGTTTGATTCTAGACAGCCATGATTAAATAGTATGTAGCCTATTAAATAGGATTATTTCTAAAGAAACAATGTAAATACCTTGACTTAAAAATATTTAATTGCTAAAAGGTGCTAACCATTATCTGAGCCTTCTGCAAGTCATAGTAGTAATATTAAAGATCACTGATCATAGACCATAATAATAAATATAACAATAACTAATGAGTTTAAAACAGTGCAAGAAGTACCAAAATGTGTCAAAGAAACATGAAGTAAGCAAATGCTATCTGGAAAAAAAAAATAATGACAACAACCTTGCTTCATGCAGGGTTGCCACAAACTTTCAATTTGTAAAAGAAAAACAAACAGTATCTGCAAAGCACAGTAAAATGAGGTACACTTGTAGTTGGAAATACCATTAATCTTGAGTTAGATATTCATCTTAAAATATCTATAGGTTCACAGTATAAGAGAAAATTTCTCACTGTTAACGTTTTGGTGTTATATGGTTATAAATTGTGAAGCATTTGAGATTTTTATCCCTTCTTTCAAGCTTACAAATTAACCTGTCACAGTTTCATGGACTCTAACTGAAGTCAAGAGACTGATCCTGGATCAGAGACAAAGTACTTTACTGCTCACAGAACAGCCAGCAGCATGAGCACCAACATACTCACGTCCTTCCTCTTGCTCCCAAGCCCCACAGGGGAGTATGTAACGGACCCAGATGACACCTGTACACAGAGTGGGTTGCCACAAAACAGGAATTCAAGAGTCCAGGCTTCTTGAAGAACCAGTGGCAAGCCAGTCTCCCCAACCCTGAGAGCAGGCAGTTACACGATAGTCATGTTATGGTGACCTTGACCTATTCAGCTGTCTGTGTGACCAGCTACAGAAACTGCTCAGTCTCGGGAGATGGAGAAGCCTCACAATCTGGTGTGCTCAGCAAGGACATGCAAGGACACTCAGGGTCATGGAAGACCTGCCTCTTCCGCCAACCCACCCTACACGTTCTTGGCAGAACTGCAATTTTCATTTGGATACAGAATTCTGTTGACCACTCTGATTAATCTGACAAAGGCATCATTCAATTTTTCTCATACAGCATTTAATTAAGGCACTGTCACCAACAGCCTAGTAGCAGAGTAAGGCCAATCTGTAGTGCTGACCTCAATCATGCCCCCAGGTTCCTGAAATACCATAAACCACTGAAGTCTACCTTAGAAAGCCAGCAGCTTTCTCCTTACAGCTCTGATTTGACCTCTCTACTTGGTCTGAGGCATTAATCCAGGTACATTTGGATTAATCCCTTAATTAATTAAGGGACAGTTCAGAATCTGCCATCTATGGCAATTCTATAACAACTCTGGCCAGTGAGTTAAGGCGGGCCTGACTACTTTCTAAGGCTCAGGCAGCATTGCTGATCACTTTAGCTAAACTCAGGGATACATTTTTAACCACCTTTTCTAAGTAATTGACTCCCATCATTGGGATTACCTATCACAGAGTGTACTAAATGAGTCAGTTATCGCTCTGGGAAGTCCTTCCAAGAAACTAAGGATGGCCCTGTTCCAGAGAGATCTCCATAATCATCTGAGTCTCTTATGACTACCCCTGGACACACATTATTGTGATCTTGGAAGTGGAAAAATTAATGTGTGGCTTCCATTCAAGAAGGACAGTTCTGGAGGTGAACAGGGTGTCCCCTGAAAGGAAGTCTTGCTTACAATTGTTGGGGCTCTCCAGTGGAACCAATAGAAGTCTAAAACCACAGATGGACAGTGCCCCCAGCATGGTGAAGAAGTTCCCATAGCTGGAGGAAAGTTGTAACAATCCAGACACTGCTCAGGCATCTGTCTCTAAATCCACTTTTCATCCTGAAACCCCATCCTCGATTGCACCTCATTAGCAGGCAATACAGCAGAGGGCCATTTAATTCCCAGGAAATTAGTAGCAAATATATCAATCAGTTTAAAATACTGAGACATGACAGAGGAAGAATTAAGATACAAATATAGAGTAATTAGGTGATACTAGCAAGCAGATTTCCTTAGAAACTGTGTGGGTATAGAATTTTACTAGAAAATTTATGCAAGTAGATGGAGTACATCAAAGTAATACTATGTTTTGAGGGTTATAGGCAAAGTAATACTCAACAAGCTAACAGAGGTGATTCAAAAGGTTTCATGTAACTGAATAACTTAGTAGATAAGCTATAACTCAGAAACATATTTTTAAGGAATATGAGTGATTTTAAATTTTATTACACAAATACACAGTTCAAATAGCATTCATTGTTTTGGTACTAATATTTAGATTTATGAGTTACAGTTTATACTATTGTGTAAAAATAGGCACCAAGCTTACAAGGAAATCAGAATTCAGCTTGAGGCTGTTTCAGTTTGTGACAACACCCTACTGTTAGTCAATATACTTTACCTTCTGTATTACCTTATGGAATTGCTACATAGAATTTAACACTAAGCAATCTAAATTTCCTTAGGGTAGAAACAAGCTTATATGAATAATTTTATCGCAACCAAAAATTAAACTATCTGCTGCAGTTAATAGCAGGGTTTAATTTTCGGTATAAGTTGAGGCAATCAGTTTCTAGACAGTCATGTTTCTAAATAATCCATTTAATAGATCATTCAATTGAATAATCTCAAAACACTGAACATCTTCAAGACTGAAAAAAAAAAAAGTCCATGTAGACGAAGCAGGAAATAAAGAAAAACAGTTTGAGAATAAAGAAAATCCTCTATGCATGCTGTGAATTATCCCTGCACCTAATTGTTTCCTTCTACTGATTATTGTCTAAAACTCCCTTTTTTCTAATGGTAAAAAGGTTTGAGAGAGATGAGTTGGAATATGGAAATAAACTTGTCAATAGGTTTCAATAACCTGATTCCAGGTTTAGCTTTAATGATCTAAAGTTCACTATGGATGTTTAGGCACATAATTGTCATGGGCATAATTATTGGTATACCAAACTCCTTCTCCAATACCAGTTTCTAGGGGCAAAATAATTTACTCTGTTGATTTAAAATTGTTAAATAACAGGGTGGAGCTCAAGATGGCAGAATAGAAAGACATGGAGCTCACCTCCTCCCACAAATACATCAAAATTCTGTGGAATAACTCTCACAAAATACCTACTGGATGTGTGCCGTGTGCTCAGTTGTGTCCAGCTCTTTGCGACTCTGTCCATGGAATTTTCCAGGCAGGAATACTGAGTGGTTTGCCATCTCTTCCTCCAGGGCATCTTTCCTGGTCCAGAAAGCAAACCCATGTTGCCTGTGTCTCTTGCACTGCAAGGGAATTCTTTACCCACTGAGCTATTAGGGAAGTCTCTTGGACTGCAATGAGATCAAACCAGTAAATCCTAAAGGAAATCAACCCTGAATATTCATTGGAAGAACTGATACTGAAGCTAAAGCTCCAGTCCTTTAGCCACCTGATGCGAAGAGCTGACTCAATCTCTTTGGAAAAGACCCTGATTCAGGGAAAGATTGGAGGCCAAAGGAAAAGGGGGTGGCAGAGGATGAGACGGTTAGATAGCATCCCAGACTAAATGGACATGAATTTGAGCAAACTCTAGAAGATAGGGAAAGACAGAGGAGCCTTGTGTACTACAGTCCACGGGGTCACAAAGACCCAGAGACTGAACAACAATACCTCCTGAAGGCTGGCAAATCTCATACAACCAAAATCATTGGGCTGAGAGCTCCAACCCAATGCAAGAAAGGCCGTTACACAACCAGGAAGGATGAAAGGAAAAAAAAAAAATCAGGATGGACCTGCACCCCTGGGAGAGAGCTATGAAAGATGCAAGGTTCTTTCACCCTGAAACCCCCATCACCAGACTGAAAAGGAGCCTCAGAGGCTTAGAGGAGAGCACTGCAGCTGGACTGTAGCAGGCAAAATGGACAGACACCGGCACAGAGGGTCCTGGCCACTTCCTACACTCCTCAGCTGGAGAGCATAGCTGCTAGTGTGCATGGGAGCTGGATGCTAAAATTCAGGCTTCAGTGGACAGACCCAGGAAAAGACTGGGGTTGGCTGTGTGGAGACAGACTGAAGGGGCTGGAGTGTGGTCCAAGCTGCAACTGGGGGATATAAGCAGGACCCAGCCCAGGTCTGCCATAGGAGCCCCATTAATTGGAAGAATTAATATTGTTAAAATGGCCATACTACCCAAAGCAATCTAAAGATTTAATGAGATCGCTATCAACTTACTGATGACATTTTTCACAGAACTAGAAAAAATAACCCTAAAATTTATATGGAACCATTAAAAAAAAAAATAAACAGAGTTGCCAAAACAATCCTGAAGAAAAAGAATAAAGCTGGAGGCATAACCTTCCCAAACTTCAAACATACTGCAAAGCTACAGTATCAAAACAGTATGGTATTGGCACAAAAACAGACATATATATCAATGGAACAGAATAGAGAGCCCAAAATAAACCCACACACGGTCAAGTAATCTTCAACAAAGGAGGCAAGAATATACACAACAGAGAAAAGACTCTCTTCAGCAAGTGGTGTTGGGAAAGCTGGACAGCCACACATAAATTAATGAAGTTAGAACACTTCCTCAAACCACACACAAAAATAAACTCAAAATAGCTTAAAGACTTAAATATAAGACATAACACTATAAAACTCCTAGAAGAGGATATGAACTGTAGCAATATTTTCTTAGGTCAGTCTCCCAAGGTAATAGAAATAAAAGCAAAACTAAACAACTGGGACCTAATTAAACTTATATGCTTTTGCACAGCAAAGGAAATGAAATGAAAAGACAACCACAGACTGGGAGAAAATATTTGCAAAGGATGCAACCAACAAGGGCTTAATTTCCAAGATATACAAACAGCTCATACAACTCACTAACAAAAAAACCAAACAACCCAATCAAAAAATAGGCAGAAGACCTAAATAAATATTTCTCTGAAGACATATAGATGGCCAGTAGGCAAATGGAAAGATGCTCAACATTGCTAACTACTAGAGAATTGCAAATCAAAACTAAAATGAGGTATCACCTCACACTGGTCAGAATGGCCATCATTTAAAAGTCTGAAATAAAAAATCCTGGAGACAGTGTGGAGAAAACAGAATCCTCCCACACTGTTGGTGGGAATGTAAATTGGTGCAGCCACTGTGGAAAACAGTATGGAATTCCTTAAAAAAACTAAAAATAGACTTGCCATATGATCCAGCAAGCCCACTCCTGGGCATCTGGAAAAACCATAATTTGAAAAGATACACATACCCCAATGTTCATTGCAGCAATATTTACAATAGCATATTTACAAGACATGGAAGCAACCTAAATGCCCATCAACAGATAAAGAGATGTGCTATACATACACACACACACACACACACACACACACACACCACACAATGGAGTATTTCTGAGACATAAGAAAGTGAAATAATGCTACTTGTAGCAACATGGATGAATGTAGAGATCATCATACTAAGTAAAATAAACTGAAAGAGGACAAATACTATATATCACTTATATGTGAAATCTAAAATATGATACAAATGAACTTATTTACAAAACAGAAACAGACTCACAGACATAGAATACAAACTTATGGTTACTAAAGGGGAAAGAAGATGGGGCAGGGATAAACTAGGAGTTTGGAATTAGCAGATAAAAATTACGACATATAAAATAGATGAACAACAAACTCCTACTGTATAGCACAGGGAACTGTATTTAATGTCTTAAACAGCCTTATGATTATAGAGTGGAAGTGAGAAATACATTCAAGGGAGTTAAATCTGATAGAGTGTCTGATGAACTATGGACAGAAGTTCGTGACATTGTACAGAAGACAGGGATCAAGACCATCCCCATGGAAAAGAAATGTAAAAAAGCAAAATGGCTGTGTGAGGAGGCCTTACAAATAGCTGTGAAAAGAAGAGAAGAGAAAAGCAAAGAAGAAAAGGAAAGATCTGAATGCAGAGTTCCAAAGAATAGCAAGGAGAGATAAGAAAGCCTTCCTCAGCAATCAATGCAAAGAAACAGAGGAAAACAACAGAATGGGAAAGACTAGAGATCTTTTCAAGAAAATTAGAGATACCAAGGGAACATTTCATGCAAAGATGGGCCCGATAAAGGACAGAAATGGTCTGGACCTAACAGAAGCAGAAGATATTAAGAAGAGGTGGCAAGAATACACAGAAGAACTGTACAAAAAAGAGTTTCATGACCCAGATAATCATGATAGTGTGATCACTCACCTAGAGCCAGACATCCTGGAATGTGAAGTCAAGTGGGCCTTAGAAAGCATCACTATGAACAAAGCTAGTGGAGGTGATGGAATTCCAGTGGAGCTATTTCAAATCCTAAAAGATGATGCTGTGAAAGTACTGCACTCAGTATGTCATCAAATTTGGAAAACTCAGCAGTGGCCACAGGACTGGAAAAGGTCAGTTTTCATTCCAATCCCAAAGAAAGGCAATGCCAAAGAATGCTCAAACTACCGCACAGTTGCACTCATCTCACATGCTAGTAAAGTAATGCTCAAAATTCTCCAAGCCAGGCTTCAGCAAACTGTGAACTGTGAACTTCCAAATGTTCAAGCTGGTTTTAGAAAAGGCAGAGGAACCAGAGATCAAGTTGCCAACATCCGCTGGATCATCAAAAAAGCAAGAGAGTTCCAGAAAAGCATCTATTTCTGCTTTATTGACTATGCCAAAGCCTTTGACTGTGTGGATCACAATAAACTGGAAAATTCTGAGAGACATGGGAATACCAGACCACCTGACCTGCCTC
Organism: Oryx dammah; assembly: GCF_014754425.2. Taxonomy (NCBI): domain Eukaryota; kingdom Metazoa; phylum Chordata; class Mammalia; order Artiodactyla; family Bovidae; genus Oryx; species Oryx dammah. The sequence goes on from NW_024070188.1 coordinate 23,958,021, forward strand.
TTGAGAAACCTATATGCAGGTCAGGAAGCAACAGTTAGAACTGGACATGGAACAACAGACTGGTTCAAATAGGAAAAGGAGTACATCAAGGCTGTATATTGTACCCCTGCTTATTTAACTTATAAGCAGAGTACATAATGAGAAATGCCGGACTGGAAGAAACACAAGCTGGAATCAAGACGGCTGGGAGAAATATCAGTCACCTCAGATATGCAGATGACACCACCCTTATGGCAAAAAGTGAAGAGGAACTAAAAAGCCTCTTGATGAAAGTGAAAGAGGAGAGTGAAAAAGTTGGCTTAAAGCTCAACATTCAGAAAACAAAGATCACGGCATCTGGTCCCATCACTTTATGGGACATAGATGGGGAAACAGTGGAAACAGTGTCAGACTTTATTTTTTGGGCTCCAAAATCAATGCAGATGGTGACTGCAGCCATGAAATTAAAAGTGGCTTACTCCTTGGAAGGAAAGTTATGACCAACCTAGACAGCATATTCAAAAGCAGAGACATTACTTTGACAACAAAGGTCTGTCTAGTCAAGGCTATGGTTTTTCCAGTAGTCATGAATGGATGTGAGTGTTGGACTGTGAAGAAAGCTGAGCACCGAAGAATTAATGCTTTTGAACTGTGGTGTTGGAGAAGACTCTTGAGAGTCCCTTGGATTGCAAAGGGGTCCAACCAGTCCATCCTAAATGAGATCAGTCCTGGGTGTTCATTGGAAGGACTGATGCTGAGGCTGAAACTCCGTACTTTGGCCACCTCATGCGAAGAGTTGACTCACTGGAAAAGACCCTGATGCTGGGTCGGATTGTGGGCAGGAGGAGAAGGGGACGACAGAGGATGAGATGGCTGGATGGCATCACCGACTCAGTGGACATGAGTTTGAGTGAACTCCAGGAGTTGGTGATGAACAGGGAGGCCTGGTGTGCTGCAATTCATGGGGTTACAAAGCATCAGATATGACTGAGGGACTGGACTGAACTGAACTGAAACAACCTAAATGAAAAGGAAAATAAAAAAGTATGCATATATAAGCTTTAAAAGTATATATATATGTATATACACTTTGCTGTACATCAGAAACTAACACATTGTAAATCAACTATACTTCAATTAAAAATTAAAAATAATAAAATTATTAAAAAATAGTTAATATAACAAGTTCCTAGACCAATCAAAATATGTAAATATATGTCCAGGCTCTTTTCACGTGTTCAAAGGTAGGTTCCATGGATGCCAATAATAATAATTATTACTAGTATTATAACAATAATCATAATAGTCCCTTATATTCACATAGTTCTTCATTGTTTAAAAACTATTCTGGGGACTTACCTAGTGGTCCAGTGATTAAGAATCTGTCTTGCAGTGCAGGGGACACAGGTTCAGTCTCTGGTCGGGAAACTAAGATCCCACATGCCATGGAGCAACTAAACCCAAGCACCACTACTACTAAGCCCTGTGTGTCACAACTAAGACCCAAGGCAGCCAAATAAATATTTTTTAAAAAATCTATTCTATATTAATTTTCTTATTTGAGGCAGTCTATATTCATATGAAGAATTACTCTCCAAGTAATACTGCCCCATTTTACAGATGAAGCAATTCAGACAATCGAATGACTTACGCATACAGATATACTTACCTGCAAGACAAACATTGTCTCCTCGTGACACTGTTCTAATGAGAAGTTCAGAGAAGTTGCAGACAACTGCAATATGCTGAGAGTTGAGCTAAAAGTGTACAAGTCACAACTACCAAGTAAGGGGCAGAAAAAACTGACTGGAGATTCGGGAAGAAGTAAAGTCAAGGAAGTCTTCCAGAAGCAAACAAAGTCTCATTTCAGTTTCCACTCTCCTGGCTCTGAGAATGTTAGTTTCTACTAAATTAACTTATTTTGTTCTCAGACTATACCAAGTTGATTTAGGGCTTGATAGCATAAAAGCTGTAAAATAGTATCATGTAATTTTTAACCTCTAAAGTCAAAGTTTCTCACTCTGATTCTTGTACCAACTGTGTCCCTTACCTGGGTGCTTGCTAAAAGCATGGACTTAGGTAGAGGGAGATGAAGGCTACCTTGGATTTATTTTTCTTAATATCATGGGGGTGAGGTCCAGGAAAACTGCTGCTTTAAGTATGAACTACCTGGAGATTTTGAAGTCAAATATTTAATAGCAAAATAAAAAGGATAATTTTGTTACTGGCTCCCAATGATTCCTGCTTCAATAAGGACTTTTTGTTTGTTTTTTGATAGGGATGGGAGAGAATGTGTATTTGGGGAAACGTATAAATGGTAAATGGGCTTCCCAGATGGCTCAATGGTAAAGAATTTCACCTGCCAACGTAGGAGACCGGAGTTCCATCCTGGATCAGAAAGATTCCCCTTTTAGAGGAAATGGCAACCTGCTCCTCGCGGGGGGTGGGGGTGGGGGGTGGCACAGTCCAGGGGATCGCAGAGTCAGACAGGGCTGAGTGACTAAGTCTGCACCTATAAACAATAAATGGTATATGGGAATAAGAGTTTTACCTATGCACTGTCAGCATCCCCCACCCCCACCCCAATCACCTACAAGGTGGGTGGCTTAAAAGGCTCCATGTTTGATTACTTATTGAACACAGGGGCAAAGGTATTTATAACGTCCCAAAGTTCTGAAAGTCCTTTCTCTAAACTTTATGCTGCGATCTTTAAGTGCCCGGCCAGCAGAAGCAGTCATAATGGAGAAACTAGGATGTGTGGACTTCAGAGAAAGGCTGAAATCAAACCCCAGACCATCAGCCTTGGAGAGGACCAAGTGCGTTCTAAAGTCCATTTATAAAGAAGAACTAGAAACAACGTCCCAGCTTACTCCCAGTTGTTGGGGGTCTCAACCGAGTTAACACATATCTATTATAGATATAAATGAAATACATCATAAATTACTTAGAACCCTAACACATACATGCACGCCATAATTGCCTATTTAAAGTCAGGCAGTACTCTCTGCTCTTTAATGTCTGCAATAGGTCCCCTTAATAGGGGGGAACTCCTCCGAGGTCAAAACCTCCTCTGAGCGATTATCAGCAGAAAATGAAAAAAATAAATGAAATGCACGACGACCCAGTACAGGGATCGTGGGTTGCAGCTCGGCGGGTTCGAGAAGGTCGAAAGGGGTGGGATAGTGGTCTCTCTGCGCCCGGCTCGGAGCACGTGGTCCGCCCCGGCGGGAGCTTCGCGACAGAGGGGGGAGGGGAGCAGCGTGGGACTTCGCGGAGGGGGTCCAGGCGGCCCGGGCTACGGTTGGGGAGGCGCCGACTGCGCAGGCTCAGGATAGGCGCAACCACTGCGCCAAGATCCGAAGGGGGGAAGCGTTCACCCGGCTCCACGCTCCCTTTACCTACCTAATCTAAAAGCGAAAGCTCCCTCTTTAAAAAAAAAAAATTATTTTACGACTGTATTGGGTAGCCGTCCTTTGCAAGTTGCTAATCATAAGAAAGCCTCTTTTCCCAAATTGAAGAAGCCTCTTGCCCCCTCCTCCCCCGTGGAGTCGCAGTGGACGCGCCCCACCTCCCCTCGGCCTCCGGAGGTGGTTTGGCGCCCCCCTCCCCCTCCCCAGTGTCGCGAGTTGGCGCCGCTGCCACCCCCTGGTCCGCGCTCTCGGCCCTTCGGCCGGGCGGTACCCAGCCCTCCCGGCACCCCCCTCCTCTCCTCCCTCCGGCCTGCCCTTCCCCGCGGGACTGCCACCCTCCACCTTCGCCCCAGCCTTCTTCTCTCCCCGCCGGAGCCGCGGAGGCAGCAGTAGCAGCAGCAGCAAGAGGAGGAGCCGGAGGCGGCGGTGGCCGGGGAGCCCATGGCGTACAGTCAAGGAGGCGGCAAGAAGAAAGTCTGCTACTACTATGATGGTGAGACGCCGGGCAGGCGGGAGGGTGGGCGGCCCAGGGCTGTGGCGCCGGGCCCGGAGCCGCATCGGCTCTGCGGCCGCCGTCGCGAGTTGTCGCGCCGGGTGCTGAGGGGTCAGGAGGAGGGACCGACTTTTGGCAGCATCTTAACCCATTCCCGACCCGACGCCGTCCGGCAGCCTCCTCGGGGAGCTAAACGGACGCCCCACTTTCCCTCCGGCCCCTCTCGCTCCGGCAGTGCGGTCCGCCGCCGGCCTGCCTTGCTTGGTGCTGGTGCGAAGGGGACGGCCCTTCCTCGCGCCTGTCCCCCCGCCGCTCGTGGGAGGGAGGTTTTGGGGGTCCCCTGCTCCTGCCGCCTGCACCCGATTTCTCCTCGCGGGCCCAAACAGCTACCCCGGCCCAGACTGCACACAAAGCCCCACGGCCCCGAGAGCTCCGCCCCTCCAGCCCCCATCCCTCCCCTCCCCGCCTCTTCCCTCCTCTGTGTCCCCGGCTGGCCCGAGCGTCTCCTCCTTTTCTCTGCCGCCGGCCTCATCTTGGACCCCTCGACCGGGTTGGGTGCTGGAGAGTAGCCCCTGAGGGTGGGGGCCCACGTCCACCTGGAGGCTCGTTCGCACCCCTGTTTTGCGTGGGCTCCATCCCTTTCCTTTGTTTGCCGGGTTCTCTGAGCGCCACTTTCTCAGCACTCAAATGAAAGGGCTTCACTTCCTCAATAAATAATGAGGGTTTTCGAGTTTGAGGTAGTCAGTCTTCACGGGAAATGCGACGGTGGTGGGGCAACATGTTGTCGCTGTTGTTGCTTGTGTTGTAGATCAGCCTCAATGGGTCCTGGCTTGCCTCTCTGAGAGGCGGTTACCACCCACTTCTTTGTTGCTCTTTGTTCGATCAGGAAATACACCCTGCTTTGGAGGTGTAGGACCGATAGGTTTGGCATCTGGCTTGCAAAAGCTGTTTCTAGGTGGTGGGAGTCCTGGTGTTGGAAAACTTTGAGGAGTACGGCAGAAAGTACTAAATAATCAGATAAACTTGAGCTCATGGAACAGTAAATTATAAAAATCAAATGATTTTGTTTTAGAGGTCCTGACTTCATTTGCAATTTTAGCAGTAAGTCTTTTTGAATCCCGTTTCCTGTGCTAGTCTAAATTAAACTAAAAGAAGTGGTTACCTTTTTTATAGCTTGCACGAAGACATTAACTTGGTAAATAGTTTCTAGTTAGGTTACTCTCCAGAGAAGAAATTCTAAAATTTAACAAAGAAGCTAGGTTCAGGGACCTGAAAGTCCATCTGATTTGTGTGAAGCAGGAAAAATTTTGGAAGCTGTTTCCTACATTTAATGTATCATAAATCGTAAAATCGTAGACTGATGGAAAGATCTTAGAGGACTAGGTCAGAATAAATCTAAACTTTAATTTTAAAATGGCCATATCTTGTGTCTTCAGTTAGCAAGCATGAATTATTTTCATGCCTGTTTATATAAAATAACCACCTGTGTAATTTGTGGAAAAATCTAAAATCTTACAGAAGAAATCTAAGTGTTAAATATTAACAGCCATGTTTTTAAAATATTTTTTGAGAAGACTGCATGTATATGTGATACAAATTGATTTGAAATTATGCCATCAAGAAGGGGTGGGGATGGGAGTAGATTTTAATTTTAATGTAAATTACTGAAGTTCCTTAGAGTTAATTTTTTAAGAGTTCATGCATATTTGGGGTCACTGGCCTTGACTTGGGTTCCATGACCAAATTGAAAAGTAAATAACCATGTGTGTAAGTTAATTTTTAAAATGATACTGTTTCTAAGGTTTAGAGATGTGTTAGCAGGGCTTGGGGTAGAGAAGAAAGGTTTTAAAAGGTTAGGGTAACTGGTACTAAGGCTCTGCCTGCAGCTGTTAGTTGCTGTTGACAGTGATAGACTCTGATGAAGTGAGCTGCTTGAAACTTCTTGTCACCAGGCTTGAACTGCAGAACCAGAAGTTACACTTAAGTAGCAGTTTTATCAACAGCTATTATTTTCCTGGGCCCATTTACAATGAGCCTTCATTGAGGGGATGGGAGCAAGTATTGATCCCAAGAGCAGGATGCAGACTTGATAGAAAGAGTAATCTTTGTGATTTAGTCAATACTTTATAGTGGACCATTCAGCTGCTTCATCTGATGGCCAACAGCAGGTGTATAATTGAATGTTTAGATGTCTCTGGTTAGGTTATCTGTCTTTTGTCTATGGCTCTTTCTTGACTAATTTTTAGAATGGAATATGTAATTGCTTACATTGGGAATATGCTTTGGGTTCTCTTTGTGGGGGTGGGCTAATATTTTGCACAGGTTATTAAAATGAATAGGTATCATTATGCTAATTCTTTGTAGGTGATAGTATGTTAAGCTGTGGATGGTTAATTCCAAAAGCTTAGATTTTCATCACCAGGAAAACCCTATTTTGTCCGCTTATAAGGATAGTGATAGTAGTTTTTTTTTTTTTTTTCAATTGTGAGGAAAGAGCTTGTGCATCAGAGAACTGACTCTAAGATAAACAAACATCCAGTATTCCTTGCCGGGGGAAGTCCTGTGGACAGAGGAGCCTGGCAGGCTATAGTCCACGGGGTCCCTCAAACACCACATGGCAGCTAAGCAACAACATCAGTGTCAAAAATAATAGTGTCAGTGTCAATAATCTATGAAACTAGAATAGCTGTTTTTAATTTGTTGTAAAGGAAGTAGAAGGAAGAACGATCAAGAGGGAAGCAGTGAGGTATAGCGGATTCTGCAACCATAGGGATCCTCCTACCTTTAGGCTTACTGGGACCAGTAGGCCTACTCTTGGTGACAGAGAGAGTGTCTAGCAAATGAAAGGGACTTCTAAAGACGTATGTTCTTTCCTCTGTTCACATTACAGACTCAGTACATACCGTTTAGGTCACTGGAATGAGAGTTTCAAGGCATTGATGGATGAAATATCCTTAGACCTTTGAGGAAAAGTAAGAGAAGTTTTGGGGCTTCCCCGCTGGCTCATGGGTAGAAAATCTCCATGCAGTGCAGGAGATGCAGGTTTGATCCCTGGGTGGGGAAGATCCCCTGGAGAATGGAAAAGCAACCCACTCTAGTATTCTTGCCTGGAGAACCCCATGGACAGGGGAGGCTGGCAAGCTACAGTCCACAGGGTTGCCAAGAGTCGGACATGACGGAAGCAACTACACGCACACGAGAGATTTTTACTTTCGCAGCTTCTGACTCATGACTCATTTCCTAAATCTTGATCATCTAGTGTATACTGCAAGATTGTTGATAATCTGTTAAACGATATAGTTATATCCCTTCCGGCTTTAAAATAATGTGATTTCTAGGAATTCCCTGGTAGTCAAGTGGTCATGGTTTTGAGCTTCCCCTGCAAGGGCCGTGGTTTCAATCCCTGGTCAGGGAACTAAGATTCCACATGCCACATGGCAAAAGAGGAAAAAATTAAATGATGTGATTTCTGTACTTAAATATAATTAGCAAACCAAGCTGTGTTAGGCTCTGATACATGTACATGTATCTGTATGTACTGACACATACGTCAGTAATACTTTATCAAGAAATGTTAACTGTAGTTTGTTTTAAATTAGCTTAAAGCCAGTTACCTTTAGTGTCTATTTTATTGTATATATACTATATTAATGATAAGGTTGTATATCACAATTTATATAATTATATGCATTGCTCTGTGTTGTATTTTTCCCTTCTCTGATAGGGTTCGTCATATAAGATTTGGAGAAAAGTGGTTCAGAGAAAATCACTCAACACTGTACAAAGATAGACTATAAAAGTTACCAATATCAAGTCTCCAGTATACACCAAGTCTACTGTAGCACATTATAAGAATTCTGCTTGGCAGTCAACTATTGGCAGATTTCCTTAGATTTTATTTATAACAGTGATGCCAGAGCCTTTTGCTGCTTCTGCTTAGGTGCTCAGCCGTGTCCGACACTGCAACCCTATGGACTGCAGCCTGCCAGACTCCTCTGTCCATGGGATTCTCTAGGCAGGAGTATTGGAGTGGGTTGCCATGCCCTCCTCCAAGGGATCTTCCCGACCCAGGAATCAAACCTGGGTCTCCTGCATTGCAGGCAGATTCTTTACCGCTGAGCCACCAGGGAAGCCCAAGCCTTTTGCTAGGTAGTCTTTAATATATCTGCATGGGTTCTTAGATATAATATAAACATTATTATCCATGAAATAGGTAATCTTTTCTTCGGAGGCAAATCTGGATACTGAATTATAGCAGTAGTTCATAAATACCAGTGGTTTTATTCCACATCATTTATTTAAACATGGCAAAACATAAGACTGAGATTTTCATATACTTGAATTCTCTTCCCCAAGATTTATTTTTTTTTAACCATTTTCTTCCTTCAGATTTCACCTTAACAGAGAAGCTTTTCCCTTTTACCTTAATCCCTGTTACTGTTTTTCTCTCTATCAGTTACACCTAATTTTTGTCTTTCTTCCTACTGTAGTATAAACTTCATGAGGATAAAATCTGTTTTGCTGATGTCTATACTTCTACCATTTCATACTGTTCATGGGGTTCTCAAGGCAAGAATACTGAGTTCAGTTCAGTTCAGTCACTCAGTCGTGTCCGACTCTTTGCTTCCCCATGAATTGCAGCACGCCAGGCCTCCCTGTCCATCACCAACTCCCAGAGTTCACTCAGACCCACATCCATCGAGTCATTGATGCCATCCAGCCATCTCATCCTCTGTCATCCCCTTCTCTTCCTGCCCCCAGTCCCTCCTAGCATCAGAGTCTTTTCCAATGAGTCAACTCTTCGCATGAGGTGGCCAAAGTACTGGAGTTTCAGCTTTAGCGTCAGTGCTTCCAAAGAAAGTGGTTTGCCATTCCCTTCTCCAATGGACCACATTCTGTCAGACCTCTCCACCATGACCCGGCCGTCTTGGGTGGCCCCACGGGCATGGCTTAGTTTCATTGAGTTAGACAAGGCTGTGGTCCTAGTGTGATTAGATTGGCTAGTTTTCTGTGATTATGGTTTCAGTGTGTCTGCCCTCTGATGCCCTCTTGGAACACCTACCGTCTTATTTGAGTTTCTCTTACCTTGGACGTGGGGTATCTCTTCACAGCTGCTCCAGCAAAGCGCAGCCGCTGCTCCTTACCTTGGATGAGGGGTATCTCCTCACGGCCACCCCTCCTGACCTTGAACATGGAGTAGCTCCTCTCGGCCCTCCTGCTCCCACACAGCCACCGCTCCTTGGACATGGGGTTGCTCCTCTCGGCCACCACCCCTGACCTCGGGCACGGGGTTGCTCCTCCCGGCTACTGCCCCTGGCCTCGGGCGTGGGGTGGCTCCTTATGGCAGAAAGTGAACAGGAACTAAAAAGCCTCTTGATGAAAGTGCAAGAGGAGAGTGAAAAAGTTGGCTTAAAGCTTCACATTCAGAAAATGAAGATCATGGCATCTGGTCCCATTACTTCATGGGAAATAGATGGGGAAACAGTGGAAACAGTGTCAGACTTTATTTTGGGGGGCACCAAAATCACTGCAGATGGTGATTGCAGCCATGAAATTAAAAGACACTTACTCCTTGGAAGGAAAGTTATGACCAACCTAGACAGCATATTCAAAAGCAAAGAACAAAGGTCCTTACCTTGCGAACAGGTCCGTCTAGTCAAGGCTATGGTTTTTCCAGTAGTCATGTATGGATGTGAGAGTTAGACTGTGAAGAAAGCTGAGCGCTGAAGAATTGATGCTTTTGAACTGTGGTGTTGGAGAAGACTCTTGAGAGTCCCTTGGACTGCAAGGAGATCCAACCAGTCCATCCTAAATGAGATCAGTCCTGGGTGTTCTTTGGAAGGAATGATGCTAAAACTGAAATTCCAGTACTTTGGCCATGTCATGAGAAGAGTTGACTCATTGGAAAAGACCCTGATGCTGGGAGGGATTGGGGGCAGGAGGAGAAGGGGACGACAGGATGAGATGGCTAGATGGCATCACTGACTCGATGGACATGAGTCTGAGTGAACTCCGGGAGTTGGTGATGGACAGGGATCGCAAAGAGTCGGACACAACTGAGCAACTGAACTGAACTGAACTGATACTTCTACCAGCCTTAATAAAGATACAAGATTTTTTGCATTATTGATGAATAAATGATAAATACCTTATACTTTTACAGCTGGATTCCTTTTATATATTCTAATTCTTAAAGCCACTCAAGTTACAGACAGGCAGGATGAGTGGCATTTTATTTATTTTCTCCATGAAAATAGATTTGTGTATCTGACTCAGCTCACCATCTATCCTTTTCTACATTGTCTAGTTTTAACGTCCAAGGAGAGAGCAACACCTGGTACCTAAAAGATTTTTATTTTTTCCTTTGATGACACAAGTTTGGAACTATTGCCCCTGCTACCATAAAGAAAGAAAAGAAAGGGTTTCTCTGCTACCAAAAAAAAAAGTATTAGTAATTAACAAAAACTTTAAATGCTTGTGTTGACACATCCTTAAAGGAAACTATTGCAGTTGAGGAGAAAGGTTATCTCTTCAGAAATGATAATAGCATTGAAAGGTGGATGAGATCAGATTTAAAGTTCAAGTGTTAGGGTGGTATCAATTTTGAGTTCAGAAATATTAAGTGGAGTTAAAGTCCTTAATCTGTTTTGTGTAGACAAAAGATTGAAATCCTAAGAAGAAAATATAAGAGTATGTTAGAAATAAATACTGGAGAGAGTGTAGAAAAAAGGGAACCCTTCTACACTGTTGATTGAAATGTAAATTGGTATGGCCACTATGGAGAACAGTATCAAGGCTTTCCTTAAAAATCTAAAAATGGAGGTACCTTATGATCCAGCAATCCTACTCCTAGGCATGTATCTGAAGAAGATTCCGTAGAGGAGGAAATGGCACCCCACTCCAGTATTCTTGCCAGGAGAATCCCATGGACAGCGGAGCCTGGCAGGCTACAGTCGACAGGGTCACAAAAAGTCAGACATGATTGAGCAGAGAGGCATATATCTGGAGAAAACTGACTTGAAAAGATACATGTCCCCCAGTGTTTATTGCAGCACTGTTTACAGTCATCATGACATGGAAGGAGCCTAACTGTCCATTCACAAAAGAGTGGCTAGAGAGAATGCAACACACATACACACACAGAGCAATAATGGGGTACTACTCAGGCGTAAAAAGAATGAAGTAATGCCATTTGCAGCAACACGGATGGACTTAGAGCTATCACACCAAGCGAAAGGTGAGTTGGAGAAAGACAGAAATCATGGAACCATTTGTATGTGGAACCTAAAAAGATAATATAAATGAATTTATGTACAAAACAGATTCAGACTTAGGAAAGAAATTTATGGCTACCAGAGGGGAAGGGTGGGAAGGAGGGATAAATTAGGATTTTGTGATTAACATATACAAACTATTGTATATAAAATAATCTGTATAATACTGTATGGCATGGGGAACTCTACTTAATATCCTGTAGTCACGTATATGGGAAAAGAGTGAAAAAGAATAGATATGTGTGTAAGTATACTTGAATCACTTTTCCGTACACTTGAAACTAACATGACACTGTAAATCAACTGTACTCCAATATAAAAAATATTTTTAATTAAAAATGTTTTTAAGAAGGAAAGGTAGGACTATGTTAGATAGTAAGTGAGGGGACCTTGGTAGGGTAAATTTAGACAAGGCAAGCCCCTGAAGGCATAGAATGGGGCAGCCTCCTTAAAAGAGTTTTCTTTCATAAGAGACTGCAGACCTCAAAGGCTGCATAGTTAGAAGAGACCTGGTGTGCTTAACAGAGAGGAATCTAAGGGGAAGACATGGGAAACTATAGGTTCAGGCCAGGCAGTAGAGGGCCAGACCACCCAAGACTGTGTGGTTAGAGATTTGGACTTTATTCAGGAAGCAGAAAGCCACTGAAGTTTTCTTAAGTGTCTGGAAAGGAGAGAAAGGATGAGAAAGAGTGATAGAATGTAAGACTGAAAGTAAGAATTGAGTATATATTGGTCCACATACAAGGTAATGAATGCAACTGATAGACATGGACTTATTTAAAGAGAGATTTTAGGAGTAAAACTGATAGAATTTGTTGATTGGGTTGGAAATGGAGTTGGGACTTTGTGATCACTAAATAAAAGCTGCCTCCTAAATTTCTGAATTGTGAGCAGTTAGGTGCCTTATTCCTGAGAGAAGAGGATTTAGAGCAGCACTGTTGATTCACTTACTCAAGCACCCGCCTGGCACACAGCAGGCTCTTGATGTGTGAGATGAATGAGTGAACTGAAGAGACTTGATAAATAAAGGTTGGTGGAAGAATGGCTGTGGGGTGGTATGAAATCCAGGAAAGTGGTATCATGGAAACCAAGACTGAGTATTTCAAGAAGTAGCCAGTGTGTTAAAGTCACTAGTGGTCTATCTAGTCTGTGGAAGACAAAAATAATACAGTAGCTCTCTGTTTTTTCTTGAATCATTTTTTAGTCAACTTTTCTTTAGGCATAAAGGTTAATTTCATAGTCCTGCCGCTAAGTCACTTCAGTCATGTCCGACTCTGTGCGACCCCATAGACGGCAGCCCACCAGGCTCCCCCGTCCCTGGGATTCTCCAGGCAAGAACACTGGAGTGGGTTGCCATAGTCCTAAAATCCAAAATTATCTGAAAAGTGAAAACAAATTTTACAACTCATTTGGAATCAAAGCTTAACTTGAATTAATATTTACCATCTTTTTTATCATCCACTTATTTTGAATATTTACACATTTTTGCTGCAGAAATATTAATGTTTGCTTACAGAATGCGGCCCAGACTTAAGGTTGCCACATAATATATGGCAGATACATCATATTACATTTATAAAATCAAATAGATCTAGTCTCCAGAACTTTAAAGAAAAGAGATTGTAGACCTTAGTAGCCACTTCTATTCTGGGAGCTTCTTGAAGAGTGAGCAGTTTTGAAAATTTTGCAGGTAATGCCTAAATCTTTTTGTTAATTACTTCACATTGACAAAGTTTGTTGTATTCAAGGAACCACTTCAGGCTAATTTTTCTGAATACTTATTTCACTGGTAAAGCCTTTTTTAGTATTAAGATGAAAATCAGGGTAACATTTTAAATACCCAAGTTACATTGCGTCCTTGCTCAGTTGTGTCTGACTCTTTGGGACCACATGGTCTGTAACCTGCCAGGCTCCTCTTTGCGTGGAATTTTTCAGACAAAAATATTGGAGTCGGTTGCCATTTCCTAGCTAGGAGATCGCCCCGACTCAGGGGTTGGATCCATGTCTCCTGCACTGGTACTGCACCACCTGGGGAGCCCCCTAATTACATTACTGACCATTTACATGAGGTGAATGAAATCCATAGGTTTTTGCAACTAAGGAGAGCTGTTTTATCTTTATGGAAAAGTGGATGTCTGCAAAACAGTCATGTAGAGAATTTTGTGATAGGGGGTCAAGCAGTTCTTCTAGTACTCCCTTACGTTTTGGAAGAATTCTTCATAAACCAAATAGCAGTTATCTGTAGCTTGGCTGCCTTTGTGGACGTGTGTCATTTATGTAGTATGCATATTCTTGGTAGAACTGGGCCCCCAAAGTATAGCCAAGAAACTTGTTGAAAGCTGTGTATATTCATATAAAATTTGAGGACCCTGTTGGTAGATAGGTAGTTTTTTTAATGTTCATTTTCTTTAAATGTTTGTATTCCACTTTGTGTTCTTTTCTTGTCAGGCTTCCCCCTACCATTTCTTTCTAGTGAGTGTAAGTGCCATTACTCTCCCAGTAGCTACTACTTAAGATGGGTGGAGTTGCTCTGCCTAAGTTTGAACCTAGCTCTTCTACTTGCTAGCTGTTGTGACTTTCACAGTGTCACATGACTTGCTTACATCTCTCCATCTTCACTTTAATAAAATAGGAACAGTAATCATATTAATAATACCTACATCATAGGGTTGCTGAAAAGATGAACAGATAATACATGTGAAGTGCTTAGAACAGTGCCTTCTCGGATGCTCTGAATGAATGCTAATCACTGCTAACATCTTTTTTTTCAAGCCCTCTTGCTGAGAAATTGCAGCTATACTTTCCTTTTGTAGATTATTGTTGTCTTTCTCATTATTAATTCAGTTCAGTCCAGTTGCTCAGTCGTGTCAGACTCTTTGCGACCCCATGGACTGCAGCACGTCAGGCCTCCCTGTTCATCACTAACTCCCGGAGTTTACTCAAACTCATGTCCATTGAGTCGGTGATGCCATCTAACCATCTCATCCTCTGTGGTCCCCTTCTCCTGCCTTCAATCTTTCCCAGCATCAGGGTCTTTTCAAATGAGTCAGTTCTTTGCATCAGGTGGCCCAAGTATTGGAGTTTCAGCTTCAACATCAGTCCTTCCAATGAATATTCAGGACTGATTTCCTATAGGATGGACTGGTAGGATCTCCTTGCAGTCCAAGGAGCTCTCAAGAGTCTTCTCCAACACCACAGTTCAAAAGCATTAATTCTTTGGCGCTCAGCTTTCTTTATAGTCCAGCTCTCACATCCACTTTGACCTTTGTTGGCAAAGTAATGTCTCTGCTTTTTAATATCCTGTCTAAATTGGTCATAACTTTTCTTCCAAGGAGCAAGCATCTTTTAATTATTAGATTAGTGATAGCTTTTTATTGAATTCTCAGTATGTACATAACTAGAGTATTTGATCTTAAGATATGGATATTAGAGACATTTCATCTTGATAATTTTTACGCAGAGGAGATGGAAGTTATGTGAAGACTGTGTGTGCTCGGTTGCTCGATTGTGTCCAACTCTTTGCAATCCCGTGGACTGTAGCCCACCAGGCTCCTATGTCCATGGGATTTTCCAGGCAAGAATACTGGAGTGGGTTGCCATTTCCCACTCCAGGGGATCTTCCTGACCCAGGGATCGAACCTGCATCCCTTGCATATCCTGCATTGGCAGGTGGATTCTTTACCGCTGTAACACCTGGGAAGCTAGAGAATCTTTATTCTTATTCTTGTTATCTCCTTTAGTAGGGATGATAAGTTAGAAATACCTTCCTTGTGTAACTTAGGCCCGTGATACTTTGTAAATCTACTGGGCTTTCCATATCTAAGAATTCACTGAGACCAGGATGCTTTCAAGGAACTTTGTATTGTCATGATGTAAAGCAGAGCTTTACAGCTAGGAAATTAACTGTTAGTTTCCTGTACTCTCATAGCCTCTGAACTGTGATAAATGCAGAAACGTATCCCCATAGACTTGTCTGTATTGTCTTAGCTTTATTGTTGGCACAGATTAAGAAAGGTTGACCATGTATAATATGAATTGTTTTCAGAGGAAAGCTTGTTTTGAAGATGAAGAGTTAAGTAAATTAAAGGTGCAGCACCAACAAAATCAGTTAGTACTAGTATTAGAAACTAGTATGTTACAATGTTGTAAAAGTGAATGTTCATCCTGAACTACTATTAAAATATATGGAAGAAAGAAGCAGAAGTTTTTAATTCCACTGTCATTAAACAAATCAAAAAAAGTGTGTATTTAGGCAGGATTTTGAAAGATATTTTTGATCTAGAAAGGGAGTAAACATCCTTCTTTATCTCTAGTTTTTATTATTTATTAGTTTATTTAAGATGAGTTCAAACCATTGCAATCAGATTGGCTCAAATTTTAGACTTGGTTATTTAAAAACTAGAATTAGTACTGAAAGTAATTTCTAATAAACATTGTTGTAAAAATTGCCCATTGCATTAGAAAAATGGTATATATTTAAGTGGCATCCTTAACACTTTTTATTATAGAAACACTGGCTCTTTACCTACCTAAAAGTATTTTATTGGAATTTGGTAGGCAAAAATCTGGGATTTTGGTGTTATTTAAAGTAAACCTTATATGTAAATTGTTAAGACCTGGAATATGATACATCATAAAAGATAGGAATTATAATTTTTTAATCATGAAGAAAGAGGCAAAATATTCTCATTAGCCTGAAAAATGTAGTAAGTATGTCATAAGAAAACTTTATTTAGGATCCCAGTTTCAGTTACCAAAGTTCCTTATTGACCGATATGGATGTATAAAACATTCCAGCCTCGGTCATAGCAACTATACAGGGTTTGAGGATGCCAGTGAATCGTCTAAGAAGCAATAAGTCATACTCGTGAAACTCCTAATGTACCTTACGCATCTGAATTTGCCATTGAATACTAAAAGCAGGTGTCACTTTAAGGAACAGTAACTCCTTTTTGTAATTTGAGTAAAGAGTATTTTATTTATGCTAATCCCAGACTTCTAGTAAACTAAAAATCGAAAAGCTTGCTTGCCTTAATATTTGAACAAACATAATGTATTGATGGAGTCCTCAGTCTGTAAAAGCATGCATAGTATCTTGGTTTTCTAATAGTTTGAGAGTTGCAAAATTTAATATCATTATTTAATATTTTAAATAAAGCTTATTTTATTTAGGTGACATCTTCTAATAGTGAACAATAAGTAGTTCATTAAGATTCTCTTGTCTGTATTTTTCATTTTGTCTTTCCTTTTTTAGGTGATATTGGAAATTATTATTACGGACAGGGTCATCCCATGAAACCTCATAGGATTCGCATGACCCATAACTTGCTGCTAAATTATGGCTTATATAGAAAAATGGAAATATATGTGAGTACACCTTTTGCTAAATATTCAGTTTTCTTTGTTTTTTACCATTGCTTTGAAACTTTGTTTTCAAAGTTGGAGGGCATTTAGCAGATGAAAAGGACTGGAAGGAAACAAAGTCCTCTTTCTTTGATTCAGTTTTCAGTGAGAACTTGAGAGTGTGGGAGCTGTGGCCTCCTTTTTCCCTTTTTCCTTCAACCATTTAAAAAAAAAAAAACAGTCTCCCTCCCCCAGGTTTTCCCATAACTAGAAACCAACTCAATTTAGCATACTAAATATTTTTGTTAAAATAATTATTGACCTGTCTGTCTGTGCTGCTGAAGAGTTGATCTGGGACTATTACAAAAGAATTAGGTAGAAAATTAATTGTACAAATATTTGTTGGCATATGAAACACTGCATTAGTAAGCATGCAGAGTGTCTGTTGTGCAGAAAAGAGAAGAATGTAGAAAAACAGATATAAGATGTGACAGTTCCTGTCTGCTGGGGGAGAATAGGACAGCTTGGAGCAGTGAACAGTGTTGGGCAACATATGTAAGCTTCTTTCTTTGAGATTATAAACATTTAGAGAAGAGGAGTTGAATAGGACTTGCATTCAGGAAGCCTTGTGGAAGAAGGGTGTCATAAATGAAGTGAACTTCCTAGGAACAAGGATGATTAGGATAGTCAAAGGAAAAGGAAGCCAGATCATGAACTAATAGAAAATGAGTCTCATTTTACCTGGATGAGTCTCAACCTTCCTGAAAATTAATGGTCAGTGATGAAATTACTGGCAATGGAGCAGAAGGTTTATGGTAGAAAATGTTAGAAAGTAGAGTCTTTAGAAGGATGTTAGAAATGTAGAGTCTTTAGAAGGATGTTAGAAAGCAGAGTCTTTAGAAGGATTGAGCTGTTTCCACTAAAAAAAAGGAGTGATTAATTCATAGTTGGTGTTAGACCTGTGTAATCGTTTTAAAAGGAATATTGTTTTTGAAATTGATTACTGCTTTCTAAAACACACATGTATAAATTTGGATTTGCTTTGAAATGTATCCCTTTTATTCTGGCAGACCTAGTTCTTTTGAGAGTAGTGGTAGGGAACATTGTATACTTTGTGTTTGGTAACCTTGATCTAACCAGTTGTAATTCCACAATTCTGACATTTGTTTTTCTTCACAGAGGCCCCATAAAGCCACTGCTGAAGAAATGACAAAATACCACAGTGATGAGTACATCAAATTTCTACGTTCAATAAGACCAGATAACATGTCTGAGTATAGTAAGCAGATGCAGAGATGTACGTTTCTATGTTAAAAGTATATATTAGTAGTGATAAGTATAAATAAGTACTTTCAGAACTTGCAATTAGAGTTAGCTAAATCTAGATATTTTCCTGATCTAATTATTTTAATTATTTATTTTTAAAAGTCCCTGTGACAATACTAAAGCTGCTTTAAAAAAAAAACAAACCAGCCTACCTGAAGCTTATTGGTCTGCCGAACTGCCAAAGAGCTATTTGGATGTTCTTTGCTCTTTGGTTTGGTTCCGTGTTAACTTTGAGATAGTGGATGTTGGTAGGGATACCTCATTCCCCTGCTTTTAAAAATATGACTGTACTTTGGCAGTAGTCAGGTGTGTATATTTCTTGTCTTCTATTTGTGTGCTTTAATCCAGACTATTCCAGAAAGTTCCAAAAAAGCAAAACTTGAATTTACCTCTTGTGGGCAGCTGTTTACATTGCATTTACAACTATCTGCTGGTGCTGCTTAAGTTACTTCAGTCGTGTCTGACTCTGTGCAACCCCATAGACGGCAGCCCACCAGGCTCCCCCGTCCCTGGGATTCTCCAGGCAAGAACACTGGAGTGGGTTGCCATTTCCTTCTCCAATGCATGAAAGTGAAGTTGCTCAGTCGTGTCTGACTCTTAGTGACCCCACGGACTACAGCCCACCAGGCTTCTCCGTCCATGGGATTTTCCAGGCAGGAGTGCTGGAGTGGGTTGTTATTGCCTTCTCCGTTACAACTATCTACTTTCAACTCAATACAACTTATTTCAACTTAATACAGCTATCATTGTATTAAATATTGTGAGTAATGAGAGATGATTTAAATATATGGGAGGATGTTCCATTGGTTGTATGAAAATACTGTATGAGGGATTTGAGCGTCCCCAGAATTTGCTATCCTCCGGGTCCTAAAAACAATACCTTGTTGATACCAAGGGACAATTGTACGTATATCTGTATTTCCCTTTGTTGTATCAATGAAGCTTTTGACTCTCTTCTACACAGTGTTATCTTTTGTAGATATTTTATTATTAGAGATTGAATGCAAGAAGATAGAGTGCAAGATGTCTTTCTAAAATGACTAGAACAATGTTTTTTAAAGCTTGATACTGGCGTTCATTCCGATGTTTTTATTGATGGACTTCATTAATGATTTTGTTAAAAGAAGACAGTATTATTTGTTCAGTAATACTAAATTAAGTGTAGTTGCCAGACATCTTATAAATTCATAGAATTTGATGTACATTTTGTTTATCTCATTTGATTCAATAAGATGTTGTATTACAAATATTAATAGATATTATTTGCCCCTGTTTTTTCAATGAGGATTTAGGCTTAGATTAAGTCATAGTTAGCCCTAAGGTAAAATGAACTAACAGGATTGGTTTTAAATTTACATAATACTGAATTGTATTAAGATAATGATCATATCTGAATAGCAGGAAGCTAAAATGTATACGTTAAAATAAATTAAGGATGTGCAAAGCTATACAAAGTAATGACCCTTTTTCTTGAAGAAGATATAAATTGAGGGGTGAGGAGAACTGAGAATGGGTTGTACAATCTTGTTCATTTCATCCTCTCAGTACGAAGAAGCTAACTATGTTGTGGTGTGCTGTGTATCTATATGCACGTGTTGTCTCCTTGTGCATTAAGTATCTCTTTCATCTGTATCTTGGCTGTCATGAGCTTAATTAATTCTTACCATCTTTTAAGATTAACACTAACCATGGATGTGGGCAGCCAACTGTTATATTTTTTTGGTGATCAGTACATTTCAAAGTTATGGATGTTCTGTATACTTAAAGGAGTTTTAAAGAATGTAAATCATAAAGCAATTGAGCTTAAATTTAAACTTTTTAGGATTTTTATTAATTTACTGTTCTATATTTAAGGAGAAATGCCTAGGAAATTTAACCTCATATTTTAGTTAAACAACCCCAAATACCTTTTCTATTTTGATAGCTATTGATTTGTTTAAAAAGCAGATATTTTCCACAGATAATCATGTTAAGAATTGGTGGTGGTATTTCAGACATAATATTTTAACTGCCTTGGATAAAATTGCAAACTTTACTACTATGATATGTATGTTTTATGATTGCATCAAACAAATGTTATTTTTAGGATATAGTTTTTATAAGAAAAGGCTTTCATTGATTCACAGAATGGATTGAAATTAATGAAATCCGTCTTCCATAGTTAATGTTGGAGAGGACTGTCCAGTGTTTGATGGACTTTTTGAGTTTTGTCAGCTTTCAACTGGTGGCTCAGTTGGTAAGTGTCTTGATTTTGTCAAATTTAAAAGTTGATTTAAACCTGTGTGTGTTTTTTGAGATGTTTGTTTGAAACAAGCTTTAATGGTGACTGATTTTAATAACAAAAGTAGTATGTGTATAGTATGTTTATAGCTGTCTACAGTTAGTTGTTTTCAATGGCACGCACCCCCCCCACCCAGTTTTGTGATCGTAATGTCGCAGACTTTTTATTTGCAGCTTTTTACTTCAGTTGCATGTTCACTTAGAGACTTCTTTTTCCTCCCTTTCTTCTAGCTACCATTGTCACTACCGCTTTCCAACTATGTGCTCTTATTTAACCAGATCACAGCTGCAGGAAAATAGTTACCTAAAGAGAAGCTGTTAGTGCCCATAACAGTGATCCTTTTATGATTTTATACTCATGTGCTTATCCATGACATCCTGTTCCCTCTAGAGCTTTTGTCTAGTTATAGTAACTTTTAATTTTGAACATTTAAAAATTTCTCCTATCTGTTAGCTGGTGCTGTGAAGTTAAACCGACAACAAACTGATATGGCTGTTAACTGGGCTGGAGGATTACATCATGCTAAGAAATCAGAAGCATCAGGATTCTGTTATGTTAATGATATTGTGCTTGCCATCCTTGAATTACTAAAGTAAGTTCATTGTGTTTGACATTTTTCCTGTAAAAAGTATTTTAATTCATAATAAAAACCTGTGCCTTTTTTAGAACATGAACAATGGGTTGAAAATAGTGAATAAATCATGTACAGATTCATTCCAAACCATTGTAAAAATGTAGGAAATTTGGCTAGTTCTTGGATTATTAAGAATGAGAAGTGCATATTAACGTCTGAGAGTTTATTAAGTACCTTCCTAAAAGTATTAGAAGTAGCTTGACAGTTTAGATTGAAGATGTAGTTCTAACTATCGAAAAAAAATGGTGTGACCCTAGAAGTTTGTGTTTTAACATTTTGTAAGTTTTAACTTTCAAGAAAAAAATTTGAAACCTGTGTTGAAATTTGTTTACCTATTGAATGTGACCAGTTCACTGCCTAGCTCCCTCATAGAGTGAGGTTTTGTTCTCTACTAATGGATATAATTATCTCTAAATTGCTAAAGGAATCAGTTTTAAAGTTTTTCTTGACTGTCAGTTGGAGAGAAAGATCTATAGAGGTATTTGTGATTTTGGAGATTTACAAAGTTAGACTTTTTTAAAAAACTCATTAGATAACACATCTTAGCCAATTCTACTTCAGATTGTAACAAATTGGTATTTTTCTCAAATTGAAAATGTTCTTGCCTAACGTTATTCCATGCATACTATTTATAAAGGCTGATTTTTCAGTCACTTAAAATTTGGTATTGACTCAATAAACAACTGAGCTGTGTTACTTGACTAATAGAGAGCCAAGGAAAAACCACTTGAAATCATTTGCCTTGTTTTAACTCACTGTTGGTGTTGGTTCCTGTGTCTTCATCTCAGAGCAGTAGTTCTTGCCCACATGCTAGTAGTCAACAAGCTTAGTTTAGTTTCTCTGGACACATTTCTTCAACTGGTACAAACTTGATTTAACTAACAGAAAACAACTTTTGAGCCATTCAGACACTTTGTTCACGCTATGTGAAAGTGACTCAGTCGTGCCCTACTCTTTGCAACCCCATGGACTATACAGTCCATGGAATTCTCTAGGCCAGAATACCAGAGTGGGTAGCTATACCCGTCTCCAGGGGATCTTCCCAACCCAGGGATCGAACCCAGGTCTCCCACATTGCAGGCAGATTCTTTACCAACTGGGCTATGAGGGAGTCCTGTTGACGCTATTTTTATTTTATTATTTTAAAGAAAGTCTATGATGAGACATTATTTTCTAAGTTTCTGAATGTTGCTTTCCTGTGAGTTGAGGATATTCTTGTGAAGGCTTAGTCTTGTTTTGTCAGCCTGTATGTATTACATTCTTTTAACATGGCTGTGGTAGTATTGTGAAATAAATAATAGTACTATGCCATCTAATTCCATAAAAATCACCACTTCCTTGTGCCTTGAAAGGATGATATGTGACATTCACTTTCTTTATTTCTTGTTTTGACATGAGTTTATAAGATGTCCAGTATGATGGTGTGGGTGACTCTTAAAATGCGTTCGGATTCTGCTGTGATTGGTCGTTCTCCAAGCAGCACTGAGGTTTCTGTCACAGCCATTCAGTTGAAATGGAAAAGAAGCCATAGAGAATAGTGAACAAACAAGCATGGCCATATTTCATTAACACTTTACTTAGAGACATTGAAATTTAAATTTCGTTTAATTGTTCACATATAATGAAATTAATATTTTGATCATATTTTCAGTCATTTAAAAATGTAAAAAGAAAATATGTTCTCAAAGACTGTACAGAAGCCATTGTCCACATTTGAACTGTGTCACACCCTATTTTATAATACTAAAGATATAATAGAGAGATGTGAGATGCTTTACAGTAGCAGTTGTAACTAAGGTGTAATCTTCATTTATAAATATATAGGAACATACACTATGTTTTCAAAGCAGAATAAGAGAGATTTCAGAAAGTAAATACATTTTCTTACCTAGATGTAAAGGGTGTAAAGAGAAGATTTATAAGATCTGAGGTTCAATCTCTAACTTGAATAAGGATGGTCTCTTTGAATGGTCTCTTAGGCTAGAAGTAAAGAAAAGAACGGAGATTAAACATTTTGGAATGCGGGAGCTCAAAAACAGATTTCCTGAATCCATGGTAGTTCTTTCTGTCTTAAAACCTTTTTGAAAACTTTGTTTTCAGGTATCATCAGAGAGTCTTATATATTGATATTGATATCCATCATGGTGATGGTGTTGAGGAGGCTTTTTATACAACAGATCGTGTAATGACTGTATCATTCCATAAGTATGGGGAATACTTTCCTGGAACAGGAGACTTAAGGGTAAGATTGAATTCTGTCTGAATAAATGTTATGAGATGAACCTTAGAGGAGGTTAGTAATCTTACACCTGAACTAATGTTTTTCTGGATCATTAATTTGAAGCTTATATGAAGGATTAGGTCATTTTTATGTGCTGTAACATTGTAATTCGCTTTTTTGCTGACTATAAGCAAAAATTCAATAACTTTAAGGGCTTTCTTTTCCTGAGCTTTTTATTTGGTTGAATAAATACTTTTGAACATCCACAAAGCATGAAGCAGTTTTTTAAATGTTAAGTTTGAATCTTCAGAACCTACTTGATTGTAGCCTATATTGCTATTGAATATAAAGATTGGTGGGATAAAATAATTGACTTGAGTCTTTTTAAGGTTTTTGTATTGCCCCCTTTTTGTGATTCATCATCAATTACTCAGACTTTAATCTCTTTTTTTCTTTAGGCTTCCCTCTCTCCTCCATCATTCCTATCCCCCAACTCCCTCGCAATATAGGGAGAAAAAGAATATTATAGTTTATCCTGCCTGCCTATTTATATATTAAGCACATTTATTTCTATTATATTTCTGTTATCGTCTTTCACTTAGTGCTTTGAAGTTCCCCCCACCTTTTTTTTTCTTTTTGCTTCACTAGAGGTTTTGTTTTTTGAACCAAACTACATGCACGTTGAAGTTTATTCAAAAATTTATACAGCTGCTTTTAATTTAGCTGTATTATATGGGAGATTTCTTTTAGCATGCCATTCAACATTAGTCCTAAACTATTATGTTAAGGTAAGTTTTAAGTCTGTGGTATGTCATTATGTAATTGTTTGATCACAAGGTTGTATTCTTTCAGTAAGAGTGCAGATGGTGAAACTTTTCTTTACCCATAAGTGTGTAGGAGGTCATTTGTTTCATTTATTTCAGTTTAAATTATGTGGCTTTTAAAATAATTTATATTTTCAGTTCTTTCTTGCCATGTTAGCTCATCAAGTGCCTTTCCCCACTTGGTCTTATCTTACAGACCGGTGATTCCCAGTGATCCTTAAACTAGCAAGAGTCATTTATACCTGAGAACTTAAACGCACATATTCTCAGACTCCAGAAACTCTGAATGATTCTATTCTGCACACTAAAATTCAAGAACCAGTGCTCTAAACCAGTAGAATTTGTCTGTAACCATTGCACTATGATGGAAATTAAGCAAAAACTTTCCCAGCTTTAAGCTTAAAGAAATAGTGCCTTGCAGTATAATTTTAACTCATCTCAGAAATGGCAGTGGAAGCCTCTGTTTAGTTTCTAACAGTGTACTTAGAATTGTTTAAAGTTGGAAGATACTGGAATATGTGTGTTTTAAGTGAAAATGACTTGCAACATCTCTTTTCCTCTCAAGATTTTATACTCCTATGAAATGTCACATTTCGTTTCCGTTTAGATATTAAAAGATATCCCCAAGTTTAGGAAACTAAAATCAGTTTCCTACATTGTATGTGTTGTTGAATTTGGACTTTCATGAAGCTCAAGTATTATATAATTTAGTAAACATTACCTTTTCTACCTGAGAATTCATTCTAAATCAGAAAAGAAGTCTACTGTGAGCTTAGATCATTGTTAAAACTATGCTTGCATTATTATTAGATTAGTAGTCTACATGGAAGAAAAAAAACAAAGGTGTGATAAACTAGCAGTTATGGAGGGTATAAAACTTGGTCCGGTAAGGGCCGAAGTTCTGAACTGTGAGTGAGAAGTGCTTTTAATTCACTTTTAGCTCGAGTGAGACGTGCTGACCAACTTTCTGTATTCTGAAATCTTAATGTCAGTGTATATTCCAACTATGTTTTTTTTACTACAGAAGTTTCAGGATTTACAGCATTTTAGTTTGTCCATAGGTGTTTAGTTTGTATTTAGTTATATAAAAATTTAGATTCTTTAAGAGAAATTGTGGGAGTGGGTGTGTAATTTCATGCTTTTTCGTCAAAAGTTGGATCATAATAACTCTAATATTGAAGGGTAAACTATGCTCTTTAAAAAATGGATTCAAGCTGAGATTGTTCCATGAGAAAAAAGGGAATAACATGTATTTGTATTAGTAATCCTGAAGATTCATAAATATTGAGACATTATTCAATTGACCTTTGAAAAACAAGGGAATCAGGGATGCTGACTCTCCTATAATTGAAAATCTGCATATGACTGACTCCCCAAAAGCATGACTACTAATAGCCTTCATGATAACATAAATGGCCAATTAACATATTTTGTATATGTATATCTACATATATTTTATGCATTCATGACATACCTTTTTCTTAATTTTCAAAAATATTTCTATACTGCAGTTCATGTACAAGTTTTTTCATATTGTTTCAAATCTCCAGAAAAATTTTCTAATACATTTATTGGAAAAAAAATCTGCATAAAAGTGGACCCACCATTCAAACCCTTGTTGTGTAAAACACGTCAGTTGTCATTTAAAACACATGAAAAATGTCTCTACCATCTCTTCTAAAAATATACAGTTGACTCTTGAACAACACAGGTTTTGAATTTCTGTGGGACTTTTTTCACTAATTACTTCAGTGCTACACAACTTGGAGTTAATTGAATCCACAGATGCAGAATTGTGAATATGGAGGACAGACTGTAATGTTAAACTCAGGTTTTCAACTGTGCTGTTGTTTATACCCCAGTGTTGTTCAAAGATCACCTGTTTATAGTGTGTGTGTGTACATATATACACATACACAAGCATAGATTTACACATGCATAAATTATAATTAATAAAATAAGTATATATGTTTTTTGTGTGTGTAGCTGGAACTCAGTTTCTCTCCTTTGCTTCTTGTGGGAGGTATTAATGCCTTGAGTGATACTTTTTTAACAAGTAGAAACAAAATTTATTTCAAGCCCAGTTAAATAAGACAGATTTCAGTGTTTTAGTCTTTAGCTGTTAAAACTTCAAGAAAGTCTTACAAGTATTCATCAGCTCATACCAGATTGTGAGCCACGAGAAGGGTTTTGCATTAGAGACAACCCTGTCCTGCAGGCTTCTTTGGCTCAGAGCTTGTATTTCCTACAGTTTGACTGGTAAATTTGTCTTGTGTATTTTGTGTATGACAAATTTCTTGTGTTAATGTAATATTTAATTTCAAACTGCCCTTAACTGTGTTAAATTTCTTTCCTCCCCAAAATAATCATTACAGGTTAACTAGAATTGGTTCTTTTCAGCTTTATAAATATCCATAAATTTTGAAATACATACTTATTCTGTATTATTTCCTCTCTCAGCCTATAAGATGAATTCAGAATTGGGTTTGTTACCTACTCTTTTAATCTTTTAAAAATATTTTAATAATTAAATATGTCAAACTTTTCATTATGATGTATTCTCTAAGATCTACTTACACTATGTATTTTAGGATATTGGCGCAGGAAAAGGCAAATACTATGCTGTCAATTTTCCAATGAGAGATGGTATAGATGACGAATCATATGGCCAGATATTTAAGCCTGTAAGTATAACTATTTTTTGAAATGAAAAGGAGTTCTAAAATGTTTTAGAGACGCTAACCTTTGTCGCCTTACGCATAGATTATTTCAAAGGTGATGGAGATGTATCAGCCTAGTGCTGTGGTGCTGCAGTGTGGTGCAGACTCACTGTCTGGTGATAGACTCGGTTGCTTCAATTTGACAGTTAAAGGTAAGCGAGTTGAAGAGTGATACTCCAGAAAAAAAGTTTTCTTCTTCCTAAGAACTTCCTGTAAAAATTGTCGTTGTTTTACCTGCTACTTAACACGGAACCACATGTGTCTTATATTTTTTATGGCCTTTGGCATATGTATGTATGTATTTCGAATTGATTTATATAATTACAGTTAACTCTTTGCGACCCCGTGGACTGTAGCCTACCAGGCTCCTCCGTCCATGGGATTCTCCAGGCCAAAATACTGGAGTGGGTTGCCATTTCCTTCTCCAGGGGATCTTCCCGACCCAGGAATCAAACCCAGGTCCCCTGCATTGGAGGCAGATGCTTTAACCTCTGAGCCACCAGGGAAGCCCTACAGTTAATCTAGTTTCAGTAAATTAGGTCTTTTATTTTTTTTACTTTATTTTTATTTTGTCAAATTTTTATATACATTTTTACATGAGCAGTTTTGTAAGACTTGTTGCTGTCCCAATCTAGGCAGTGATTTTCTTCTTTTCTTTAAACTTGTATTTGTTTATTTATTTATTCTGGCTTTATTAAGATGTAGTTGACATGCAGCCGTGTGTAAGCTTGAGGTGCACATTATAATTTGACTTCAACAGCATGATTTCAGCATCCTGAAATGATTAATTAACACAGAAGGTTTAGTGAACACTCATCATCTCCTATAGTTAAAACATTAAAGAAATAGATTGAAAATGTATATGTATATATTTTTTCTTTGTGATGAGAACTCTTAGGATTACTGTCTTTAATAGCTTTCATTTATAACATGCAGCAGTGTTAATTATCCGCATCATGTTGTACATTTTATCCCTAATACTAAATCTTTTAATTAGAAGTTTGTATCTTTTTATTATCTTCGTCTAATCTCCTGCCCACCTCTGGTAATCACAAATCTGATCTATTTTTCTGTCAGTTTGTTTGTTGATTGTTTTTGAAGTATAATTGACCTGCACCATTATAGTAGTTATTTTCTGGTCCACAGCATTGTAATTTTATAATCTGTACATTTCCAAATGATGACCACAGTAAGTCTAGTTGTCATCAATTATCATGCAAAGATATTATTTTGCTATTGACTGTATTCCCAACACTATATATTTCATACCTGTTTCTCATTTATATTGTACCTTTTAATCTCCTTCATCTGTTTCTCTGCCCTCTTGAAACTATCTTATTTGTTTTCTGTAACTATTTCTATTTAGTTATATTTGTTCATTTGTTTTTTAGATTCCACATATAATAGCATAATTTTCAACATTTTTGGTTGATTCTTTTGGTGTTTACCTTTCTTAAGACAGTATGCAAGCTTTTTAAATTTTTTTTGGCCATGCCGTGCAGCTTGTGGGATCTTAGTTCCCCAACCAGGGATTGAACTCAGGCCCTCAGCAGTGCAAGCCCAAGAGTTTTAACCACTGGACACCGTGGGAATTCTGCAAGATGTATTATTATTTTTAACTTAATTTTAACTTTGTATATTCACTTTCCATTGTGAAAGAAAAGGGAGTCACCACTTTGTCCCTAACACATGCATTTACCCTTCCAGTATGCCATTTTTGCAGTTTAAATCTAGACCAGAATTTTAGTTACGGTAGTCATTGTTTATGGCATCATCAAAAACATTAAAGCAGGGTTCAGCTTGCTCAGTTTCCCTTTTGCATAACTTGTTTTTCTGTGCAATTTTGTCATTTCCTTAGTTTTCTCCTTACTCATTAATAAATGAAGGTGGATTAGGTTTTCTATCAGTTTTACCTTCTTGAAGAACAGCCTTCTGACCTGTTCGTGTTTGGGTGAATTTCCTGTGTAGATCTGTTAGAATGTTGAGCTCTTCTTTCCTTTTAAGTGTTAAAATCAACGTGATAGAGGTCCAGACCAAAGTAAAGATCACCATGAGCTGCCAGGGTGTAAGAATAAATCTGAAAATTTATAAGTTCTTAAAATTTATGGTATGTAGGTTAGTAGTGATTAATCATGGATATTGTACAGGATTTTGGAGTTGTTTTCCTTGTAAACTTTTAGGTAACAAGTTCATGTTCTGCTTGAATTTTCTCATGAAAGGTGAAGAAGCTCAGGTAGAACTTTTTCCAGTACTGCTTACTATTGACTTAAACGGAAATTAGTAACTAAATTTAGATTTTAAAGACTATTTTATTTAATACTAGGATAGTTCCTGTGCCAGGCAGCATTAGAATTATTATATAGTCAATCTATTCTGCTTATATTAGGTTGAACGATTTGAAATTATCTGTTTCCTCAGAAATTGATACGATCTTCTTAAAATCTATCTAATGTACTCAAAATGTGCATTAATTTGTCAATTCTCTTGTCTTAACTTTTTGAAAGTTCTTAATGCCTTTGTATGTAAAAGTAATAGCTTTCATAACTACAAGCTACAGCATTTACTTTTACTATAAATCTACATTATATTTCAGCTGACTGATAGAATATAAGTTGTATAAAGCATATAAAGGTATTTGCAATCCCAAAACTTAAACTTGATTCCAAGCTTTTTCCAGTGCCAGCTTCAATTCAGATTTCTCAGGTCTGCTAAAGTCAGTGTACCTCTTGTCTGTCTCCTTTCTATCTTCGTTTATATTGTTACCATTGTATGTTCTCCATTCTTCATTTTTATGTTTTAGCCTTTAAAAAACTCCCTTTATAATCATTTTTGTCAGATTTTGAGATGAAAGAAAAGGAAATGTCCTTTTTTAGCCAGCTTTCTTAGAAGTCTTTAAGTTAATTTTTTGTTTGTTTCATCTTTAAAAATACCCAAATGGCTTTCCCCTATTATAAGAAGCATGCATTTTTGTAATTGCTGTAATAAAAATTGGATTGTGAATCATATAATGACTATTGAAGAATACTTAATGAAAATGCCCACAGTTATAATAGTTACATGAAGAAAACATTAAGCTTTTAAAAATTAGAAAGAACTGGAAGGGAATATTAAAAAAACTATCTTTGGCTGATGAGGCTTCACTGGTAGCTCAGTGATAAAGAATCTGCCTGTCAATGCAGGAGACTCATGGGTTCGATCCTTAAACTGGGAAGATTCCCTGGAGTAGGAAAGGGCAACCCACTCCAGTATTCTTGCCTTGGAAATCCCATGGACAGGGGAGCCTGGTGGGCTACAGTCCATGCAGTTGCAGAGAGTAGGACATGACTTAGCAACTGAATACAACAGCGGCATCTTCGGATGATAGAATTTTAGGTAGTTTTTTCCTTTGTACTTATTTTGATTTTTCCAAATATTCAACATGTATCAGTTTCTTCTGTAATTGAAGGATTTTGTTCTTGCTTTAAAGGTTGACTTATATTCCTGAATGATGATAATATAAGAAGTTAGTAGTGACTCGTAATTGATTATTGAATGATGACATCCAATATGTTTTTATGTTAGGTATACTTTATATTTAAATTTCTACACAAAGAAATTTGTTAAAGTTGTTTTTAATAGTAATAGTTTAAATAAGAAAAGTGTCCATAATACCACTATCTAAAATAACCTATGGAAAAGGTCAGTTTTCATTCCAATCCCAAAGAAAGGCAATGCCAAAGAATGCTCAAACTACCGCACAATTGCACTCATCTCACATGCTAGTAAAGTAATGCTCAAAATTCTCCAAGCCAGGCTTCAGCAAACTGTGAACCGTGAACTCCCTGATGTTCAAGCTGGTTTTAGAAAAGGCAGAGGAACCAGAGATCAAATTGCCAACATCTGCTGGATCATGGAAAAAGCAAGAGTGTTCCAGAAAAACATCTACTTCTGCTTTATTGACTATGCCAAAGCCTTTGACTGTGTGGATCACAATAAACTGTGGAAAATTCTGAAAGAGATGGGAATACCAGACCACCTGACCTGCCCCTTGAGAAACCTGTATGCAGGTCAGGAAGCAACAGTTAGAACTGGACATGGAACAACAGACTGGTTCCAAATGGGAAAAGGAGTACATCAAGGCTGTGTATTGTCATCCTGCTTATTTAACTTCTATGCAGAGTACATCATGAGAAACGCTGGGCTGGAAGAAATACAAGCTGGAATCAAGACTGTCAGGAGAAATATCAATAACCTCAGATATGCAGAAGACACCACCCTTATGACAGAAAGTGAAGAGGAACTAAAAAGCCTCTTGATGAAAGTGAAAGAGGAGAGTGAAAAAGTTGGCTTAAAGCTCAACATACAGAAAACGAAGGTCATGGCATCTGGTCCCATCACTTCATGGGAAGTAGATAGGGAAACAGTGGAAACAGTGTCAGACTTTATTTTGGGGGGCTCCAAAATCACTGCAGATGGTGACTGCAGCCATGAAATTAAAAGATGCTTACTCCTTGGAAGAAAAATTATGACCAACCTAGATAGCATATTCAAAAGCAGAGACATTACTTTGCCGACTAAGGTCCGTCTAGTCAAGGCTATGTTTTTTCCAGTGGTCATGTATGGATGTGAGAGTTGGACTGTGAAGAAGGCTGAGCATCGAAGAATTGATGCTTTTGAACTGTGGTGTTGGAGGAGACTCTTGAGAGTCCCTTGGACTGCAAGGAGATCCAACCAGTCCATTCTGAAGGAGATCAGCCCTGGGATTTCCTTGGAAGGAATGATGCTAAAGCTGAAACTCCAGTACTTTGGCCACCTCATGCGAAGAGTTGATTCATTGGAAAAGACTCTGATGCTGGCAGGGATTGGGGGCAGGAGGAGAAGGGGACGACCGAGGATGAGATAGCTGAATGGCATTACGGACTCGATGAACGTGAGTCTGAGTGAACTCCGGGAGATGGTGATGGACAGGGAGGCCTGGCGTGCTGCAATTCATGGAGTCGCAAAGAGTCAGACACAACTGAGCGACTGAACTGAACTGAACTGAACCCTGTATAGTCTTACGTAATTTTTTTGTTCATGTCTGTGGAGGAAAGTGGTGACAAAACATCAGTTTAGATTAGGTTGTACTTAATGTTTCATTGTAACCTCACTTATTTTTCCCCCCACGTAAGCTTATAAGAGCATAGGATCTTCATATCACATTAATAAAAATGTGTTATATTTATATGTTAATCTTAATAGAGTTGTAGGTTTGACTTTTCCATCAAGGACACTTGTTAACATAGCCCGTTATGTCTACTTAATGAGTTTTGTATATTGTGTAAAAGGTGTTTGATGAAAGTTTAGACTAGAAATTTTCTTAAAATTTTTACATATTATTTGTTTTCTAAATATTTAGAAAAGCTATTTTGGTTGAGTAAAATTTTGTTTGTTATCTTTTTAAATTTTTCTTTCCCAGCTGTTACAGTGTGTAAATATATTGTTACCCAAATCTTCTTTGTCTTAGGTCATGCTAAATGTGTAGAAGTTGTAAAAACTTTCAATTTACCATTACTGATGCTTGGGGGAGGTGGATACACAATCCGCAACGTTGCTCGGTGTTGGACATACGAGACTGCAGTTGCCCTTGATTGCGAGATTCCCAACGGTAAGTGTTCTTATATCATGTCTTTATTGGATGAGCTGTCTGTTTGTAGAAAAAGATGGTTAGGTCATTAGAGTTGATTCCAAAACTATGTAAATAGGAGAGCAGTCACTAAATTCATTTTGTATTCACTTTTAAATATTTTCTCTGGAAGTATTTTACATGAGTCTGGATTTTGTGTATGGATTAAGCTTTTAATATGTAACTTTATTTCATTATTTTTAATAGAATTGCCATATAATGATTATTTTGAGTATTTTGGACCGGACTTCAAACTGCATATTAGTCCTTCAAACATGACAAACCAGAACACTCCAGAATATATGGAAAAGATAAAGTAAGGCATCATCAAACTGATCTGATTAACATTATTAATGTAACTTTTGAAGCTTTTAGAAGGTCATGTGTAGTAAGTCAGTTTAACTTTATACATAAGGTATTCCCTTTTGTCAAAAGCATTTGAAACCTTAAGACTGTTGGTTTCTTTAATTTTATAAAATAATGGAACATGTATAATAGATTCATAGCTCAAAAATACTTCCATTTTCTGTTAGTTAAAATGGACTTTTTTGTTGAAAAGGGTACTATAAGTTGTATATTTTCTTGCTTTACACAAAAGTGAAATTTATTTTCATTGAAACATTTGATAAACCTTTCTCTAAGAAATAAGAGTCTGGAGAGACATTCTTAGTACACAAGTCTGGGTTTGTGCCCTTTCTTACTACACACTAACTCCATGACATTTGGCAAGTTAATTTGCCTTTGTGCTTATATTTCCTCATCCTTGAAATGGGGGATGAAATTTAGTATCTACCTTGTAAATTTTGAGGATTAAACAGGTTAATAATAGATAAAGTGTTAGTACCCAGTAAATGTTACGATTTTAATTCTTAGGTTAAGCTAGATAAAAGATACAGTTTATTTTGCTTAATGTTTCCTCTTACATTGAAAAGGAACTTGAAAGAAAATATTTTTTTCTAATAACTATGCATGTTGTAATTTAGACAGCGTTTATTTGAAAATTTACGCATGTTGCCTCATGCACCTGGCGTCCAGATGCAAGCTATTCCAGAAGATGCAGTTCATGAAGATAGTGGAGATGAAGATGGAGAAGATCCAGACAAGAGAATCTCTAGTAAGATAGTCCTTTGATGTGTATTCTGTTACATTTTTCAGGTTTATTAAAAGCATACTACAGACTGAAGATTTTGGTTGCCCAAGAACTACACCTGTTTTCATGAGCACACTATTATTACTGTCTTTATTTTCATCATTTTTTTAATCCTATGTAGATTTAACTTCCTTTGTCTCAGAGCCTGATTTGAGTGTCAGCAATTTCAGTTTCTACAAATTAACCACTTAGGTGTAGAGTAAGTTGAATAACATGAAGCACCTTCTGTTTGATTCTACAATCTAATTCCACTTAATATGATTTATAGGCTTTTAGCCTAATAGTATGCTATTATGGTATAGACATTCGAACATAATTGACATAAATGATATTTCTTATTTTCTCTTCTTCCCCTCTCAGCTCTGAAATGTTACTTTTTATTTAAAGACATCACTCCTACTTACTATCAGGAAAGCAATATTTTTTTCCTCCGAAGTTTTTTTTTTTTTTTTTTTTTAATGAAAACCTCTAATATTCTTCATATTCCTTTGAATTATTTCTGCCTAGATTAAAGCTAAAGTTTCAATGTTTAGCAAGCCACGCATTCAGTTATAATCTTAAAATCTGTTATCCTTACTTTTAAATATGACTGGCTAGTTCTTCTATAGAGCAGTACACTTAACAGTTGTAAAACCTGTTGTAAAGCCTTTGTCTAAATTTTATTAAAAACCTTTTAATGTGTCAGTTCGAGCATCAGACAAACGAATAGCTTGTGATGAAGAGTTCTCAGATTCTGAGGACGAAGGAGAAGGCGGTCGTAGAAATGTGACTGATCATAAGAAAGGAGCAAAAAAAGCTAGAATCGAAGAAGACAAGAAGGAAACGGAGGACAAAAAAACAGGTCAGATTTATTTTTTTATAGATGTTTTAATTGTAAGTTTTTGAAAGTGAGCAACCAGGCAATTTTTATAAGATCCTGAAATACTTACACGAGTATCAGAAATAGGTGACTGTGCTAAATAAATAGGTGACTTTTTTTCCCCCCATGTAAGTAAACTTTTAATTCAAGCTCTCTAAATGTTATTAGTCACATTTGCTTTTACAATACAGGAAACTATCTCTTCTTGGCAACAGAGGCTTAAAATATTGAACACTGCACTGTGATCTAGACTGAGTAAGAGAGAGAACAAAGTGGTTATAGACCCACATGTAGCCCCTGAGCAGACCCGAAATTCTAAGCTAGTTTGTAACTACCTGTAAGTTTATTTGATGAGAATAAAGCATAAAAGAAGACTCACATTATATAACCTTAGACCAGTTTCCCCATTTTGAAAAGGCTCAGAGAACAGACTTTGTTATTATTTGAAAGAAACATAAAAGCTGTGGAAAGATGGGAAGGGATTTGAGAGCTGCCTTAGGAGGAGATAATACTTTCTGATGTCTTAACTTTAAAAATGTGTCTTGTCTGTTGAGACAAATGTGTCAGTTTGTCTGTTGAGAAAATAGATGATTCAGGGCATTGAATTTGCTTTCAGAGTGTGTTATTTTTTATCTGAGTTTCCAGAGCACTTACACATACCTCACTTAGTCATTTTATTTAACACATCACAGTATAACACCTCATTAGGAACTTTACATATCTCCCTGCTAGATTGAGCTGCTCGTGGCTAAAGAATGCAGTATCTTAAATACCTGAATTCTTGTACTTGGTGCATTTCCTGCTGGATACCTGCTACCTATATGCAGGTAACGGTGAGCAGCACAGGTTTTAGTTGACCTGTTAATTTTGACCCTGTAGCATGTGGAAAACAGATTCAGAGGTACTGGGCCAACATGCTTTTTCTATCCTATTGAAGTTATGTGAGTAAGCTGGCTCTCGTGTTCTTTTTTTACTAGAGAGTGTTCGGAATCTGTAGCATGTCTGCACATCTAGTTCTGTTTTGTTTGTGGATTGACTCCACTATAGGCTACTGTTCTCTGTCTATCATTTTATAATTTTAACTTCACAATGTATTACAATGATGGCTCCAGTCTGCTCTTGTGTACTGATTGACATCTGAGGTAAGAAGGACTTAACTTTAGCTGTAGGATTTTTCTAGTATTTTTCTTTTCTCTGTCAATTTGTCTTTTCTGTATTTTTTGTTTGTTTGTTTGTCTTCCTTTCTGGCATTTATTCTTGCTTTTCAAATGGTTATCTTTCTATGCTTTTTCTTCCAAATGGGAAAGTGGGTGTACTAGAGTACTTATCTCTCATTGCTATTTTAGCTGAAAATGAGAGTGCCTTTTGATCTGGCTTTAATGGCCTGGTGGTGGATTAATCTCACAGTATTTAGTTCCTAAATACTTCTGTTGCTGATAATAATTGATACTTAAATTTCTTAGTGTAATAATGAAATTCTTCTTATAGTGTCTTACATTTGTTAAAATCTTGCAACATACAGATAAAAGAAATACTACCATAGAAAACATTTTTAAAAGTCTATAGTTCAGAACCTAAAGTTAGGAATATTTCTTTGCTCTTCATCCCTCCCCAAACCCCACTTGGCACTTTTGTTTACATATCTAAAATTAAGCCAGAAGCCAAAACAAATATCATAATAAACATATTGCTATATGTTTGTATTATAATCAGTGCCTCACAACTTTGGTTCATTGGTTTATCTAAAGAAAAAATTTAGCACATTTTGGCTAATTTGTTTCAATGATCTTGAATGGATAGTGTTACTCTTACTATTCTGTTAATTTTTATTAAAATGGTAAAGTTCTGATACTTATATAGTGAAGGTTCAAAAACTAATGGCTATGTATATGTATGGCTGAGTCCCTTCACAATTCACCTGAAACTCACAACGTTGTTAATCAGCTATACCCCAGTACAAAATAAAATGTTTAAAAAAGAAAAGAGGGTACTAGAAAAGAAGGGTACTAGCCTAACCATTATTTAAAAAAAAAAACAAAAAAAAAACCTCTTGGTTATATAAGCAATAGAATTTAGCTTCTGTTTTGTCTCTGACCTCATCTGATTCTGTCCCCTTGTCACAAAACTCCAGCCAAATTAGTCTTGCAGTTTTTCCTTCCAACCTAATTCCTTTTTGCCTCAAAGTCCTTTTGAGCTTTCCCTCTGTTCAAGGTACTTCTTCCCTTTTCCCACTCAAAAGCGATTTGTTCTTCAGAATGCCTCTCAAAGGTCACTTGTCACAGCCTTTCCTGATCTGCCACGGTGTTATGCACGTGTCTGTTGGCTGGACTTCATAGTGCACACCCTGCCTATAATGCTGTGATCCCATAGGGCAAAGCTCCTAAAGGCAGGACTGTGATGTTGCATTGATCCTGAACTGCTGTCATTTAGTACATCTTCAGAAGCTTAGTTAGCTGTTGATTTCATGAACAATAATATTGTATGTGGCAGTTTTTTATATTTTAAGTAAGATATATTTTAAAATAAAATATGTACATTTTATATTTCAAAATAGGTGTTAATCTCTTCCCAATTTTTGTTTTTAGATGTTAAGGAGGAAGATAAATCCAAGGATAATAGTGGTGAAAAAACAGATACCAAAGGGTAAGCTGCATTCTTTTTTTAGTAATTTTTATATGTTATAAAAATAATGAGTATGTTTACTGGGGTTGGGGTGGGTATACATATATTCTTAGAGAAGTACTGAAAGGAACCTGGAACATCATCAGTAGGTTGTTATTAGATGCTCTGAATTTTAGTATGGTATGTAAGACAGTATATATGTATCTTAACCATTAGCCTATATTTCATTTACTTGCTCGTTTTTCATTTATGTAGCATGCCTTAAAAAATTACAAAAGCTAATAATAATCAGTGTTAACTGAATGTATTAAAATAGATCAGTTTATATTCTTGAACATAATTTATTTAAGCTTGTTTTGCTATTAACTTTTATATGGACACTCATCATCTTTCATGGTGCTCTTATTTCTATATACATGATTTTTTTGGTGTTATGAGACAGGTAAATTTAAGACTCACTGGGCTAGTATAACACACTTTTTGAAAGACCGTAATTGACCTTTGTATTGTCAGAAAGCATGTAGATGCTTGGCCACACATGATGTTGTGTTAGCCTTCATAGAATGACTTGGAATAGGTTGTAAAACCACTCGAAAGATCAAGGCAGTCAGTGCTCCAAAAACTCAAGGCACTACCAGCTTACATGTTCCTTGGTGGGAACCATAGGACTGATCTATCGGTCATTGCATTTAAACTGAGATGGTGCAATTTTTAATATTTCATATTGCCTCTTTTAACAGAGCCAAATCAGAACAGCTCAGCAATCCTTGAATTTGAGTCTCACCACTTTCAGAAACCATAAAAATGTGAGAAAATATTGGGAAGAAAAATGTTTTTTCTTTTTGAAGACTTCTGGCTTCATTTTATACTACTTTGGCATGGACTGTATTTATTTTCAAAATGGCTTTGTTTTTGTTTTTCTTGGCAAGTTTTATTGTGAGTTTTCTAATTATGAAGCAAAATTTCTTTTCTCCACCATGCTTTATGTGATAGTATTTAAAATTGATGTGTTATTATGTCAAAAAACTGATCTATTAAAGAAGTAATTGGCCTTTCTGAGCTGATTTTTCCATCTTTTGTAATTATCTTTATTAAAAAATTGTACTTCGATTGTCTTTTGTCTGTTTATTACAACATGGAATCTAATTTCATAGGCTAGTAATGTGACCGTTTCTGTAGAAAAATAGAATACCCTAAAGGTGAAAGATACTGATTACAACTTCAAAGATATCCATAAACTGTTTAGGAAAATACTGTGTTACAGTAATTATTATTTCTTACTCTAATAGGAGTTCTACCATCTTATCCTCTGTAGGTTAACCAGCCAATGTTGGTGACGGTTAATATCTCATAATCATAATTTATCTTCGATTAATGATACAAGCTATGCAGTTGAGATATAGGAATTAGCTTTGAGCTGAACCAAATATTCTCAAAAACTGGTAATCGATTCTGAGTTGAAAGAAGAAATCTATAGTCAGAAAAGGAAACTATAGCTTCCATACTGAGCTCTGTGGGACTCTTTTGCCAACCCCTACTATATACCAAGTAGACAAAGAATTGTATGGTGTGTTTGAACAGAACTTTCCTGTGTTTATGTCAAGGCTAAAATAAAACCTGCTGTTTAGACAAAACCTGGTTCTTGTACTGCATATTCATGGTACCCAGGTTCCACTATTACCCCCAGGCTTCCAAACGAAAGAAAGAAACACTTAAAAGTCATTTATCATTAATTTATTGAATGTCTACCCACTTTAAGGTTTTGAGCATACAACTGAACATAATGGGAAAATGCCTGCTCCCACAGCTTACACTTTAATGGTAGGAAGCAGACAAATGGGGTAATTTCTGCTACTAAGATATGCAAAGGAGAAAGCAAAACATTTTAGAAACTTGCCAAAATCAATGAAATCTTTTTGCTGGGCCAAATTGACTATTTTGAGGTAAAAATTGGGACAGTAGATCAGTCAAAAATATTTCTCTAAAAGCTCCTGTTGAATACTTCAGCATTTACAAAAGCACCTGCACTTTAGTAATGAGCAGCCGTTCTCACCTGTATTTAACAGATATTTCACTTTTGCCATGTTGGTTCCAACTCTTTTTTTCTTTAAATAAATTTACACAGAAGTCGAAGCCTTCTTTATCCACTTTGTCATTTGATTCCCTTACGACTCTTCAGAAGTAACCATCCCTTATGCCTGTTTTCACTCTTGCTGCATATCTGTCAGCATTCAAACCCTTGTGGTGTTAGGAATTATAGAATTCAGTCCTTCATTCATGAAATAGTTACATACATTTAGTGTTTGTGAAACACACAATGATATTGCACATGTACACTTGAGTAACTTGCTTCTTTACATTTTGATTAACCCTGTTGAACAAGTACAACTCATTTTAACTCCTGTATTAAGCTTCCATTAAAAGGACATACCAAAAATTTGTTTCAGTAGTGTAGTGAACCTCCTTGGTTACACTTAGGTTTTGTTTTACTATTTACAAATAGAAGTGTCTATATAAAACTAAAGCCTAAGAGAATAATAGGAAACATGAAAGTTCAGCAAGGTGACTTGGTACATTAATACACAGAAAACAGCAACTGGTAATATCCAAAAACAGAGCCAGATTTGCCAGAAAAAGTAAGGTCCTATTTACAAGAGCAGTAGCAAAAATTCTTATAAATAAAAAATATAAAGAAGCTATGGTTCTGGCATATAGTGAAAAAGATGATAAGATGTCAAGATAAATAATACCCTAATACATTTGGAACAATATTGAATAATAATTCGATTGATGAAGAAAGAGATTATTCCTTGAGTGGTATTGGGATAATGGGCAATTGAATAAAAAGTTGTATGCTTTCTATGAGAAGAGTCAGATTAGCCGGTTGTTGAATTTTATGAAAAGCATTTTCTGCGTCTATTGAGGTAATCAATTTTTATTCAGTTTTTTTAATGTGTAATTTTTAATTAAAAATATAAACATAATTTCTGGTCAAAGGGATGGAAATTTTACACATCCTTACAGCTTTCATTTCCTTTTTTTCAAATGGTCTTTTGTGATTTGCCGATTCATGCAGTTCAGTGTTTGTGGGACAATAGTGACTCTTAGTTTCATTTCTTCCCTGGAGAAGGAAGATTTACCTTGTGGCTACAAGTCCTAACAGAGTCTTCTGGGAGAATCATATGGTCCTGATAGTACTCACTATCATTTCAGTTTTAAAAATGGCACTTTAAAACAGACCTCAACTTGGGGAGTGGAGAAGCTCTTTACTTAAGGAAGATACTGGTGTTTCCTCAATTTTTCTCATTTCCTTATGGCATGGATAAAAGCTTCCAAATTCCACTAGTACTATAAGATAGTTAATATAATAACCAATGCTACTAGCATTCTGTCAATAGGAGATGCTTTGAGGTTCTTAAGAGTGGAGTAATTTACTTTAATCTTCTGATGTGGCTTCAGTAAAATTACTACTGAAGCTTCTCTGATTCCAGGATTTATAACATTTCTTATTGTTTTGTGATATAAATGACATGGATTTACGAGAAAACTTCAATTTGTATGCTATCACAATAATTTTTGATAGTTTAAGATCCTTTTTTCTTCACAATCTTG
This sequence comes from Oryx dammah, assembly GCF_014754425.2. NCBI lineage: Eukaryota > Metazoa > Chordata > Mammalia > Artiodactyla > Bovidae > Oryx > Oryx dammah. The sequence goes on from NW_024070188.1 coordinate 23,998,413, forward strand.
TGCAAGTTACTAACTTCTCTGTCTTAATTGCTCCTTAACTTAAAATGAGGAAAATACTAGTAGTCCTCACCTCATTAAGGTTGTTGGAGATTAAGTTGATACAGTTAATGCTGTTTACTACTGTTATGTCAGGTAAACAGATAGATGGGACCAGAATTGTGAGGGAAGTCTTAAATCTTCAAGTGCTATTTAGACAGCAAATGAATTGCTTCTGAGCCTTGTGTTTGAATTTGATGTCTACTAGTATCAAAATACTAGGGCCATGGTGGATAGGGAAACAATCTTTTGAGAACTAGTTTCAGCAAGGAATCTATTAACATTTGGTTAATTTAGGGGGATCTTAGTGTCCCTGCAATTAATTCACTGGACAGTAATCTGTCAAGCAAAATGGTTGTGAATGGATTATGGAAAAAATGAAGCTCTTAAATTGTTATTGTCTGTTTACATGAGTAGCAATGTGAAGAAATAATCCTCAGAAGGGTTACAATATAAAGAAGCTACTCAACAGTTGCTGCATTTCCTCCAGCTTGCCACAAGATGGCAGATATTCCATTGTTTAAATTTTTTTTTTTTTTCTATTTTTTTGTGCATTTTCTCCTGTAGTTGCTTGATGGTCCATTGAACAAGCTGAGTAACATCATTAACAAGTTCTTTTGAATGCAGTGTTGGACTCCATACCATTTGAATTAAGCTACAGTGTCGTTTACCGATTGGGATTTTTCTTTAGGTAGAACGATTATACTAATTCCTGAGCTTTACATCCATAAAACAGTAGAGTGTATCTGATAGTAAATGTTATTTGTGACTTTTCTAGTCAAAAGTAGAATGGAAATGAATATTAGAGCCAGAGTAGTTTTCTGTTTTGGTTGGGAATGGAATCATTTAAAATACACAATAGAAAAAGAGGGATGAAATTTGATTCTAAAAAATGTAGTTCAGTATAGTGAAGTTCATATGCAGGGACACTGGACTGCATATGAAGTAGTTCCACAACATTTGTTACTAACCTAAGTAGCTAACCTCTTTGATCTTTGAAATTATGAAACTTTGAAGTGTTATGATTAGGATATTAGTTAATCCTGGTGGAATAAATTATAAAGGAGAACTGAACTTGACTAAGTTATTTGCTCTTAATGTTTACTCCAAATGTTGATAAAATATGTACATATACATTTATTTGTAAAATAACATGAATAGTAAAATTCTGGATTGCTGAATTTTTTTTCCAGGCCCATCTTGTAACCAATGGTATGTGTTTGAGAGTGAGTTCAACAAAGTAATGATTGAAATCTAAGACTAATCTCAAGTTATGAATTTTGGTTCTATTGGTAAATCAGAAGCTTCTGGCTTTTCTTCTGTATTCTTTAACTTAGTTATCTTTTTTGTTTCTTCAGAAATCAACATTTCAAGGGTGACCTTCCTATAGAGTAATTGCCTGTTAGGCAGGAAAAGTTTTTCAGTAAACAAATACTAACAAAAGGTCACTGCATTCTGGTAACTAGTAAACTGAATGTTTGACTTAAGAGACAAGTGTTTCTCCTTTTGCCTTTTTAAATTGCATTTTTGCTGTGTCCCTAGGTGAGAAACACTTCAAAAATCTTATTCTGTAGTCTAGCCAGAAAGTTCAAACATGGGTCACCTTTAATTGAATTCGAGGTGGGACTGAGATGTTAAAGGCACCCTAGTGTGCTCCTTTGGTAGATAACAGCCTTCCAGGTACAAGAAAGGAAGACCTACATCTCATCAGCCTTTCAGAAGTGGTCTGAAATGGGCTGAATTCTAATTTCCGTAGGATCCACCTGATGTGGACATACAGTATCTTCCAGGAAAAAATTTTTCTCTGCAATCTGAAGTTCAAACTATTACTAGCTATCCTCTTCCCCATTAATCAATTGCAAATCTCTTTGGTGAATTTTAAAAAGTATATTATTTTTAGACATATTTAGTTGTATAATGTTTATATGTACTAGGCTTAGGTGCAATTTCTGTGCTATTCCTTTTAGATGGTGAGTACGTTTTGGAAATCTCAACATCTGTGATATCTTGAAGTAAATAGTAAAGCATTGGGGTTTCTTAATGACTCAATGCCATCATATTTCTAGAGTTAACATTGTAAGTTCATTTTATCTCAGATCTATTTTTAAATATGATGGGCAATAAATCTGAACTTCCAGATATGCACCACAGATCCTAAAAGTTATTTCATGGTGAACAGCCTCATCTCTAGCCTTTTTTGTGCTTCTTGGCCTGTTCAAAGCACCATCACCACTTAGAGCAGCAGTAGGTAAAGAGCAGTGCACTAGAAATCACAAATGTGGTGTAGGCCCCAGCTTTACATTATTTATTGAAATATTATTTACTTTATTATTTATTGTTTTCGCCTTGTCATGTAAATTGCTATGCCTCGGTTTACTAATCTGAAACTGGTCAGGTAACAGTTGACAAATACCTTGCTTTTCCATCATGTCTCTTCTTTTACTTGGGGTTATTACACATTGATCTTTGTTTTCTGGCCTTAAAATCCTTCTCAACCCAGATAGCCATTACAGTTAATCGTGTCCAACTCTTTGCGACCCCAAGAATCACAGCACGCCAGGCCTCCCTGTCCATCACCAACTCCCGGAGTTCACTCAGACTCACGTCCATCGAGTCCGTGATGCCATCCAGCCATCTCATCCTCTGTCATCCGCTTCTCCTCCTGCCCCCAGTTCCTCCCAGCATCAGAGTCTTTTCCAATGAGTCAACTCTTTGCATGAGGTGGCCAAAGTACTGGAGCTTCAGCTTTAGCATCATTCCTTCCAAAGAAATCCCAGGGCTGATCTTTAGAATGGATTGGTTGGATCTCCTTGCAGTCCAAGGGACTCTCAAGAGTCTTCTCCAACACCGCAGTTCAAAAGCAGCAATTCTTCAGCACTCAGCCTTTTTCACAGTCCAACTCTCACATCCATACATGACCACAGGAAAAACCATAGCCTTGACTAGACGGACCTTAGTCGGCAAACTAACATCTCTGCTTTTGAATATGCTATCTAGGTTGCTCATAACTTTTCTTCCAAGGAGTAAGTGTCTTTTAATTTCATGGCTGCAGTCACCATCTGCAGTGATTTTGGAGCCCCCAAAATAAAGTCTGATTGTTTCCACTGTTTCCCCATCTATTTCCCATGAAGTGATGGGACCGGATGCCATGATCTTCCTTTTCTGAATGTTGAGCTTTAAGCCAACTTTTTCACTCTCCTCTTTCACTTTCATCAAGAGGCTTTTTAGCTCCTCTTCACTTTCTGCCATAAGGGTGGTGTCATCTGCATATCTGAGGTTATTGATATTTCTCCCGGCAATCTTGGTTCCAGCTTGTGTTTCTTCCAGTCCAGCATTTCTCATGATGTACTCTGCATAGAAGTTAAATAAGCAGGGTGACAACATACAGCCTTGACGTACTCCTTTTCCTATTAGAGATGGCATTAAATATGAAATGCTTTTGCCATCTCTGGCTGAAAGATCTTTCAAGTTCAAAATTAACAGTATGTCTTTTTGTTTTTTTAAACAGGTATGCAATATATTTATTGGTTATTGAATATATTACTATCACTTCTTTTTTAACAGCAGTCTTTCCCTCATACCTAAACATTTACCATAAAGGTTAATTTTTAAAATTTTATATCAGTTCATTATACCAAAATTTGCTATTGGAAAAATATAAAAGTCACAAAAACAGGGGCTTCCCTGGTGGCTCAGTGGTAGAGAATCCGCCTACCAATGCAGGGGACGTGGGTTTGATCCCTGGCCTGGGAAGATCCCATGTGCTGCGGAGCACAAGCCTGTGAGCCACAACTATTGAGCCTATAATCTAGAGCCCAGGAGGTGCAACTGCTGAGCCCATGTGCCAGTTACTGAAACCTGCGCACCCTAGAACCTGTGCTCCGTAACAAAAGAAGCCACCTCAACGAGAAGCCCGTGCTCCACAGCTAGAGAGTAGCCCCCACCTGCCTCAACTAGAGCAAAGCCTGCGCGGCAATCAAGACCCAGCACAGACAAACTAATTTCTTTTTAAAGTCACATACAATTTATGCCCCTTTCAAAAAAGTTACAGAGACCAAAGATTGCCTGTGCCAGAGTCTAATCATGAGAGAAAAGCCACAATGTAATTTGAACATGAAAAGTTCAAGATTGGACTAATGAAGGATTCTCCAGTGAAAACTAAGGAGACTTTTAAAAAAAAAAAAAAAAAAAGGTATAAAAGAACAGATATAAGGAGAGGCCATTGGCCCTGAGAGTATCCCAAGATGAGCCCACCCCCGACCCAAGACTGAGACCCAGATTCTGGAAAGGACACATCTGTGGCTCTCTGGCTGGCGGAGAAGTCACTGGGGATTGCATGGGTGGAAATTGCTGGGAATCCACCCTCCAACAGTTGCTAGAAATGCTCCTTCTAAGGTGGTAGGGAGATGCTGCTGCCCATTGTGTGATGGGTCCAAGTGCCAGAGAACTGGTTGGTGATGCAGGAGCCAGGTGCCAGAGGAGCCATTCACGCTGCAAGAACCCGCAGACAGGAGCACACTGGAACCAGAGAAGCTCCTCCTCCTCCAGCGCCTTTTATTGACAGCTTGGTATTGTGCCAGCTGGCAAAGTAGAAGTATTTAAAAATCAACTCTAGTATTGTGGTGCAGGCAATAATGGATCTATTTGGAACTGAGAGGAAATAAACTCATAGCTGGCCTGACCTTCTTCCCAAAGGACCCTGGCACGAGCTATTCTTTGTAACGGAGTAGTAACAAAACTTGTTTTAGAACACTTGCTGAAGCCAGGTGACATTGGAGTAGCTGTAACTACTCAATGCTTGGTAAAGCTGTATAATGGAGAAGGCGATGGCACCCCACTCCAGTACTCTTGCCTGGAAAATCCCATGGATGGAGGAGCCTGGTAGGCTGCAGTCCATGGGGTCGCGAAGAGTCGGACACGACTGAGTGACTTCACTTTCCCTTTTCACTTTCATGCATTGGAGAAGGACATGGCAACCCACTCCAGTGTTCGTGCTTGGAGAATCCCAGGGACGGGGGAGCCTGGTGGGCTGCCATCTATGGGGTCGCACAGAGTCGGACACGACTGAAGCGACTTAGCAGCAGCAGCAAAGCTGTATAAGGTAGTATAAAGATGGCTACTTACTATTTTTGTGGCCTTGGACAAGTTTCCCAAGCTCTGAGCCTCAGTTTTCTCATTTATAAAATGGAAATAATATTATTTTCAGATAGATATAAAGGTTAAATAGGAAATTGTCTCTGGTCCTTCTTAAAACCACTAATATATTTTTTTGTTTCTCAGATTCTCAATCATGTCCCACTCTGCAACCCCATGGACTGTAGCCTGCCTGGCTCCTCTGTCCTTGGGATTCAGCAAGTAAGAATACTGGAGTGGGGTGCCATTTCTTCCTCCAAGGGATCTTCCTGACTTAGAAATTGAATCTGCATCTCTGTATCTCCTGCATTGGCAGGTAGATTCTTTATCACTAGTGCCACCTGGAAAGCCCAATAATATATAAAAAGGAGCAAAAACTAAGTCCAAAAGGAGAATGGAAGTGGATACCACAGCAAAAAAAGAAAAATGATCATTTTGAAAAGTTACGGAAAGTGGTGACTGGAAGCAACTCCTACAAGGATAAAAGTCAGGAAGCAGTGAACTCCAGAAAGGCTTAGAATGGGAAGCATCACTGAAAGCTGTAGTGCTGAATGAAAATGACAATGGGAAGATTGTGATGTCTTCAAGAGGATCAGCTTGATCTCCCTAGACTGAGAAGCCCAACAGGCACCCCTGTCCTCCACCCCAACAGAAGAGATTTGCCCTCTACAAAAGCTGGACCAGATTGGCTCTGGGCTCAGAAATGGAAGACCTGAGGTGACACCCTGAGAAAATCAAAGCCTGAATGCTGAACTGTGAGACCCATTGTGTCTCAGTATAGATCTCCTCTACTTATAATTCTTGGAGAGCATTGAGCTTGTTCGATTCGTATTTGTAGATTCATATATACACAACAAATTTGAAAAGGCCAACAAAACTGACGGTTTTAACTCAGCTGACTAAGAGAAAGAGAATGCATAAATAACTAAAATCAGCAATGTAAGTGCAGACGTTGCCAGCAAACTTACAGAAATAAAGAGGATTATAAGAGAATACTATGAAGAATCATATGCCAACAATTTAGTAAACTAGAAGGTATGGAGAAATTCCTAGAAATACACAAATTATCAAATCTGACTTAGAAAATCTCAATAGATATAGCAAATAAAAGGGGATTGAATCAGTTCAATAACAACAACAACCCAACCTCCCTACAAAGAAAAGTCCAGAACCAAATGACTTCACTGGCAAATCCTGCCAAACATTTAAAGAAGAATTAATGCCAATACTTCTCAAACTCTTCCAAAAAGTAGAAGAGGAAGGAGCACACTATCTCATCCTTTGAACCCAGTCTTTCCCTGATACCAAAGCCAGATGAAGATATAAGAAAAAACTACAGACAAATATATTTATATATATATGTGTGTGTGTGTTATATTAGTCTGTATTGTATGTGTGTGTATATATAAATATATATATATATAGTGAAATATTATAGGAATGCAGTACTAATACAGTGTAGATGAACCCTGGAAACATTACACTGAGTGAAAGAAGCCTGATACACAGGATCACAGATCATATGATTCCATTTATATGAAATATCAAGAACAGGTAAATTGTTAGTGCAAATTAGTGGTTACTAGGGTAGAGAGGTGGAGAAGGCAATGGCACCCCACTCCAGTACTCTTGCCTGGAAAATCCCATGGACGGAGGAGCCTGGTAGGCTCCAGTCCACGGGGCTGCTAAGAGTCGGGCACGACTGAGCGACTTCACTTTCCCTTTTCACTTTCATGCATTGGAGAAGGCAATGGCAACCCACTCCAGTGTTCTTGCCTGGAGAATCCCAGGGACGGGGGAGCCTGGTGGGCTGCCATCTATGGGGTCGCACAGAGTCGGACACGACTGAGCGACTTAGCAGCAGCAGCAGGATAGAGGGGGAATTTGGAAGTAAGTGCTTAATGGGTATGAGATTTCCTTTGGAGGTGATGAAGATGTTCTAGAACTAGATAGAAGTGATGGCGGTACAAATTGCAAATGCACTAAATGCCGCTAAGTTGTTTGCTTTACATCGCTCAATCCTACGTTATGTGAATTTTGCCTCAAAAAAAAATGTACATGTTTCTGTTAGGCTGTCTTCTGAATATTTCTTGTAGCGTTCACAGTACTGGCACTAAATCTAATCTAGTCTACCTTCTAGTCTCATGAAAGAGGCAGCATTAGATAAGCCAACAAGTAGACAATTATGTGGTTATGACTGTGGTCAGTGCTATATACAACAGAAAAAGGTGTGGCATAAAAAGAATATGAGGAAATTGAGTTAGATTGGGAAGTGAGGGATAGAGGCTGTCAGGAACATCTATCTAGGAAAGTAACTTTTCAGCTGGGAGCTAAAGAATGATTAGGAGGGACTTACCTGGTGGTGAAGAATCTGCCTCCGAAGGCAGGGGAAGCAGGCTCAATCCCTAGTCAGGGAGCTAAGATGCCATATGCTGCAGGGCAATGAAGCCCTTGTACCACAACTAGGGAAGCCTGCACGCTGCAAAGAAGACCCAGAGCAGCCCCCACCGCCCCCCCAAAAAAGGAAGGAAGAAACAGCTTTGTAAATCAACTATACTTCAGTATAAAATGAACATTAAATTGAATTTTAAAATAAATCAAGAATGAATAGAAAGTGTCCTAGTGAGGAGTTAGGTATTACAGACTCCAGACAGAGAAGGCAGCATGCCTAGTGTCCTGCAGCAGAGAAGAGCTCGTACATGTGAGAAGTGGAAAGAGTGGCCCAGCTCGGGCCCTGTGAGTGCCCTGAGTGACCTCAGTCAGTCCCTTGAGGAGCACAAGAGTTGCTCAGCACTGTGTGGACACCCTTCAGTCGGCTCAGATTCTGACAATCCATTTCAAGGCTCCTGGAGGTGTGGGTAATTTTCTTGACTCTGCCCTGCCTAATAAATTTTTCAAATCAATTTTTTTTTCAGAAAGAGAAGGTAAAGAAAAGGAAGAAGGGGAGCAAAAGATCAAAATTGGAGTCTTGTCTCTGCCACTATTAGTACTTAATTTAAGGTGAGTTATTTACTGTCGTTATTCCATAATTAATCAATTCATTGGCTAATTAGTTATCTCGTGGGGGGAAAAAGATGTCCTGAGGTCAGTAAATTAGAGAAATGTGTTGATTGGCTGGACACTTTCTGATCTTTGAATATATTCCTCTTTCCATTTCCTATATTCAATCCATTGGCCTTTGTTTCTTCCTTCATAATAGCTTTCACTTGTGTCTATTTAAAAATCATATATTAACATTATATACTAGGCATTTTAAGAACTGTAATTTAGTCCTCACAAGAATTGTGTATGTTATTTCACATTCATTTTCTAAGCAGAGAAACTAAGGTTTAGCGAGGTTGGGTATCTTGCTTGGGGTCACAGAGCTCATACATGATTGAGCTCTGATTCAAAGCCAGTCCTTTTTAACTCTGAAGGCTGCGGTTTTCCCAGGAGCACAGGCTATTTTCTTTCCATTCTGCTGCTGTAACTTCCTCATTTTCCCTATGAACAACAGCAACAGCCTCCTGGTTTGCCTTACTTCCCTCCATCCTCTTTCTGCTTCATTCAACCCACACTATCCCACACTCTGCCCTCCCTCCAGGTTAATTTCTCTTAAACGCATATACCCCCAAAATCAAGGTCCAAAAAAACTTTTGATTGAATCTGGCAGAGGAGAGAGCTGAGGTTCCATTGGCTTCATAGAACTTTAGCTGAAGGGAAAATTTTTCTGCACCCATTAACATTTTCAGAGAAAAAAAGACGATAAATTATTAGAAGCAAATGAGACAGTTAAAACCTTCCAGAATACTTGAAAACAAGCCCTCAGGTCAGGTGGGGTCTGAAGAGGCACAGGACGTGCTGAAGGGACGAGCCAGTGGTCTGGGTATCGGCCTGCTCTCTCCTCTGTTCCCCTCCCCACCAAGAGGAGGTGGGTCCCTCTCCACTGCACAGGAGACCTGGTCTGGGAAACCTACCAGCAATCCAGGATGGAAACTGCAAAAGGAAACTGATGTTTTGATTAGGCAAATATTTGAAATTATTTCATTCCAAAGAAAAATATCCCAATTAAAGTGCCAAGCACTGAGTATTCACAAACAGAAAACAGATGCAACATGTGTTCAGTTTGAAACCGACTTGGGAATAACTCTCCCGAAACTGAATGTGGACATATTTACACAATATAATTCATAACAGAGCTCTGGAAGGGTTTCTAAGAGGAGACAAAGGAGTACTATACACACATTTAGCTATCCCTGGAGTATGGGCATGTACCAAATGTAATAAATATATGTCCGCTAGTTAGCTCTGCAATTTCCACATGTTTTTTAAGTGACTGCATTACTGATTACATAAGACACTAAAATCTTTTTAGAAATATGTATAATGGTAATGTTTTTAGAACCAAATTATAAGAATAATTAACCATTGGAAAATATTTTTTTTCCTACATCTCAAGTTCAATGCTATCCTAAGAAAAAACTTCTTCCTGATTTGGAAAATGAACTTGGAGCCAAGATTTACTTTCTCTTAGGAAGGAAACGTCAATAAAGATTTTTCATCTTTTGATCCTGTTAGGAAAATGAGGTTTATCACTCTTCAGAAAACAAAATTCTTGATGTTTCTTTGCATTCCTTTTACACAAACATAGAAGTGTTTTTTGAAGTGCAAAAACAGAATCATAGTTTTTTTAAATGGCTAACTTTTAGCCAACCTTCCATCCAAGTGAATCAAAAAGTTTTAAATCCATAAAATACTCCCACATGTTTCTAACTAGAAAGATGATGGTGGATACCAAATTGTAACCTTTTACAGTCAATATTGTCTCAGTATTTTTGCATGTATTTTTTTTGTTTTGTTATTTTTGTTTGTTTCAACAAATGACAGTTCTCACATTTTGAATGTGTGGTTTTAGCAACAGTTTGCACATTCAAAATAAGTTTATATAGACTCTATTCAATAAATGTATATTGAGTACTCCCAATGCATGAAAAATTATACTGTGCGGTTAGCTTTCCATTTGGATTAGACTTTTATATTGGTTCATTTATGTGTTAATTTTATTGACTAATTCTTAATTTTTTAATTAAAAAAATTTAATGTGATACATTTTGCATCCAGTGAAATTTTAAATTATCGGTCCTATTAAAAAGGTAGAAGAAGATTAAATGTAAGTAAAATTAGAAATATATAGCATATAGTAAGCGTATGGTTTCAGGGCTTCCATAGTGGCTCAGACGGTAAAGAACCAGCCTGCAGTGCAGGAGACCTGGGTTCGATCCCTGGGTTGGCAAGATCCCCTGGAAGAGGGCATGGCAACCCACTCTAGTATTCTTCCCTGGAGAATCCCCATGGACAGAGGAGCCTGGCGGGCTACAGTCCATGGGGTAGCAAAGAGTCGGACACGACTGAGCGGCTAAGCACATATGATGAAAGACTTGCAATATAAACTGGTGTGGACATCTAAGATAGTAACATTATTGGCCCTAGTCGCTCCTCCCCCACTCTCTCTCCTCCACGTCCACACTTTGCTGGATCTCTTTTCCATTCTCTCCCCCAGCAGGCATGCCTCTAATTGACTTATTTAGATTGAGTTCATTCTCTACCCTGGGCTTAGTCATTTGAATTGCTTTGGTTAATAGAACGAAGCAGTCAGTAGTTTGCTAGCTCCAAGACTAGGCCTCAAAAGATTTTTCCACCTTATCTCTTGTGTTCCTCCCATCCCTGGGTGTGACATGCCCAGGGCTAGCAACAGGTCCCAGAAATAGGAATTTAGACTTGGAGGGTAAGTTGCCCCAGGCAACTTGTCAAACACAGCCCAGAGCAGAGCTCCCAGTTCACTTGTACCCAGAGCCCGGCTCATACCTGCTATGTTACTTTTTAGGACTGTCACAACAAAGTACCACAGACCAGGCTGTGTAAACAACGTAAATTTATTTTCCCAGAGTTCTAGGGGCTGGAAGTCTGCACTCAGGGGCTGGTAGGGTTGGTTTCTCTCTTCTGGCTTTTTAGATGAGTCTTCAAGCTGACATGGTATTCTCTCTATATATATGTCTATGTCCAAATCTCTTCTTGTTAGGACACCAATGGAATTGGAATAGAGCCTGCCATAATGACCTAATTTTAACTTGATTAATTCTTTAAAGGCACTGTCTCCAAATACAGTCACATTCTGAGGTACTAGGGATTAGGATTTCAAACTATGAAGTTTTGGAGAACACTATTCAGCCCATAACGTTGGCCAAACTTAGTCTAGATCAAGCAGCCCAACAGACTCAGGTGCTATAATAATAAATTAGCATTTTAAGGCACTAAGTTTTGAAGTAGTTTGTAACAAAACATTAACTAACCAATACAAATGATATAAAAAGGTATTTACATAGTTATAGGTGATGAGATTTTGAGTAATTTAAAAATATTTTCTTTAAGAGCGATACTACATATTCTTTTAAACTAGTGTTTTTGACTATAAAGTAATACTTTTTCATCATTCTAAAAACAGAAAATATAGTAATATATAAAATATAAAAACAAATATCTAGGGACTTCAATGGGACTTCCGTGGAGGTCCAGTGGTCAAGACTCTATGCTCCCAATGGAGGAGGCACAGGTTGGACCCTGGTTGGGGAACTGAGATCCTACATGCTATGCAGATCAGCCAAATATATATACGTATCTGCCAACCTGAGAGGAAATTATTTTCCTATTTATAAACATACATTCATACATATTTTTCCACTAACAGTCATACATATTTTTACCCAAACAGGTATTCTATCATACATACTTTAAACTGCTTTTTTTTTAATAAAAAATTTTTCCAAGGATAGCATTGTTAATAAATATAGAGCTCTCTCATAATTTTAATGACTATGTAGTATGCCATTTTATCAATTTTCATAATTTATTTACTAACTTCTTGTTGACTATTATATAAATTGTACTTGGAGAAGGAAACAACAGCCCACTCCAGTATTCCTGCCTGGAGAATCCCATGGACAGAGGAGCCTGGCAGGCTACAGTCTATGGGGTCGCAAGAGTCGGGCACAACTTAGTGACTAAACCACCACACAAACTGTACTCATTTTTCATGATTTTTATTTTTCCACTATCCAACCAGTCCATTCTGAAGGAGATCAACCCTGGGATTTCTTTGGAAGGAATGATGCTAAAGCTGAAGCCCCAGTACTTTGGCCACCTCATGCGAAGAGTTGACTCATTGGAAAAGACTCTGATGCTGGGAGGGATTGGGGGCAGGAGGAGAAGGAGGTGACAGAGGATGAGATGGCTGGATGGCATCACCGACTCGATGGATGTGAATCTGAGTGAACTCCGGGAGTTGGTGATGGACAGGGAGGCCTGGTGTGCTGCGATTCATGGGGTCGCAAAGAGTCGGACACGACTGAATGACTGAACTGAACTGAACTGACCTGAAAACAGAAAAAAATGTAACATTTCTTTCTAAAATCCTCTGGGATCTGGGATTGAAAACACAAGATGCATGTAGAGACTATTATTGCTAACTCTAGATTATTGTAAGATTTAGTTTCTGCCAGTTTTACATAGATTTCTGTCAGTTTTACCTTGGTGTAAAGGCTATGGTTTTTCCTGCGTTCATGTATGGATGTGAGAGTTGGACTGTGAAGAAGGCTGAGCGCTGAAGAATTGATGCTTTTGAACTGTGGTGTTGGAGAAGACTCTTGGGAGTCCCTTGGACTGCAAGGAGATCCAACCAGTCCATTCTGAGGGAGATCAGCCCTGGGATTTCTTTGGAAGGAATGATGCTAAAGCTGAAACTCCAGTACTTTGGCCACCTCATGCGAAGAGTTGGCTCATTGGAAAAGACTCTGATGCTGGGAGGGATTGGGGGCCGGAGGAGAAGGGGACGACCGAGGATGAGATGGCTGGATGGCATCACTGACTCGATGGACGTGAGTCTGAGTGAACTCCGGGAGTTGGTGATGGACAGGGAGGCCTGGCGTGCTGCGATTCATGGGGTCGCAAAGAGTTGGACACGACTGAGCGACTGAACTGAACTGAACTGAAAGGTAAGTGGATTGAAATGAGAATTATGATAACAAAAAAAGAAGGGATATACGCAGACACATAACTGGTTCACTTTGCTGTGCAGCAGAAAATAACACAACTTTGTAAAGCAGCCATACCCTGCTGCTGCTATTTACTCACTCAGGCATGTTCAACTCTTTGTGATCCAATGGACTGTAGCCTGCCAGCCTTCTCTGTCCATGGGATTTCCCAGGCAAGAATACTAGAGTGGGTTGCCATTTCCTCCTCCAACTATACTCCAATAAGAATTAACTTAAAAAAAGAATGATGGTTTCTTTTAAGCAGAAATGATGGTTTCATTTTATGAAGCATGAATCCAGTCAGAATTTCCTCAGTTATCTACAGTGTGTGATGCTGGCCTATGCACTCCAGAAATGAAAGACACAAATGTGGCTTCAAATATCTTCCTACCTGGCAGGGGGAACAGACAGGGAGGTGTACAGTTGACCCTGAGGAATCGCCACCTTAAGTCCACAAGGTTGCATATGGAATGAGGAAGTAAGATAGGAAGTAAGTTCAAAGTAAATTTGGGAAAGAAGTATGTTTTCTAATGTTTTAATTGATAAAATATACTTCTTAAGAAAACTGCTTTTCTTTCTTTAAAAAATTTTTTTTTAGTTATTTGGCTGTGCCAGGTCTTGGTTGCAGCACTCAAGATCTTTGATATTTATTGCGGCATTCGAACTCTCAGCTGCGGCATGTGGGATCTAGTTCCCTGACCGGGGATCCAACCTGGGCCCCCTGCACTGCGAGTGCAGGCCTAGCCACTGGACCACCAGGGAAGTCCCTGCTTTTCCTCTTGGTTGTTCTTTCTGAATAAGAGAAAAATAAAATTATAGTTTCCCTAACATCTGGGTAAATTTAACAACCCTCTGTCTCTCTAAGGAAGAACCTCGCAGGTGATTATTTTCTTCCAAGTTCTAGGGTAGTTACTTTGTCCCTGGAGGTTTGGCCGGCCACCTGTTAGTTGTGGTGGTTCTGGTTTCTTTCCTGCCTCCTCCCAGTCCATCTCAGTCAGCCTGGCCACAACAGGGGGTCAGCACTGATCTGACAAGAACCCTTCCACTTCTGACCCCTCGAAGGTGCCTGGTGGTGCTAAACTGTTGGTGCCATTTGTTTCCCGGTTTGGGGCCCTCTCCTTGGTGGTGGCTGGGCACCAGAGAATCTTTACTTCTGGAGAATGTGGTGGTGATGTGCTTGCAGCGTTTCTCCTCCAGGAAGAAGGTGCTCATTGTGTAAGTCATGTTCCACACAGAAGTGTTTTTCTCTGCAAAGTCAGGAGCTTCCTTGGAGGGAACAATATTTTTATCTAAACACACTGTTTGAATTTAGGTTAGTGTGATACAGAAATTGTACAAAAGCCATGCCAGCCTACTTTCTTCACTTCTGTCAGTAAATTTAGAAAGCACAGATTAGTGTAGCTATATTGAGCTTTATTTCATTTAATGCTTTTAGCAATGCTGTATGTTTTTAATATTAGGATTCTAGGGAAAAAATATGCCATCTGATAATGTAAATGACAAATGTATTTACTGTAAACTTACTTGCTTTGGATACACTTGGTCAAAGGTCTGGGATTACATAATGATGAGACTGGGGACCAACAGGTATACATATATTCAATCAAGATGAAAAGGTCTGGGTCAAGGAGGAGATTAGATTTTATACTAAAGAATTTGTTAACAGAGGAAATATGAGAAGTGGAAGATAAGGCTAGAGTCATTGTAACAACAACAATAATAATAGCAACATTAATGATAATTACAACAACTATAGTTTATTGAAAGGTTCCTATTGCCAAGTATCAACCTAAGCATGTCATATACTTACGTTGTTTCTTCTCCACAGCATTATAGAGATAAATATTATTATTATCATTATTATTTCCATTTTTCAGGTCAGGAGATTGAGGCACAAAGTGATTAAGTGACTTGATCATCACCTTAAAGGTAAGAAGCTACAGAACTGAGATTTTTACCAATCTTGGGCTTTTAATTACAGCAGTATACAACTTATGTTCATCTTTCACTGTTCTGTACTGTGCAAGTTATTATTATCCATACTTTTATAATAACTATAAACACTGAAGTGGAGGGAAAATTGCTCAAGTCTTCTTGAGAAACACTATTGCAGGGAGCTAAGACCCAGCCCTCGCAATGGGCTGTATTATACCTACTATAGTCATTGGCAAATATCCTTGTCTAGATCTTTCTAAACACAAGATAAAATAGTGCTTTTCAGGAATGGCTTTGGGACCTTTGCACAAAGTTTCCTACTGACGAATGCACTGTTCACACGGAGGGCACCCTCCACAGCGCAGGTCCTGAGTTGTCCTGGGTTGCTCTGCTTGCAGCAGTTTCTCTCAGGCTGTCTCTCAGAATCATTAATAATGATTTACCATCCATACTTTCTATGTAAATAAACCCCCCCCCTTCCTCCTAGGCCCACTCCTCAAGCTCTGTTTCCTCCTTAGCTCACCTCCATCCACTTCATTCCAAGGAAGCCCCGGTCTTGGCTGTGGCCTCATCTGCCTGGGCTGCAGCCTCCTAGAGAACAGTGCCACTGTAAGCCACAGAGGACCCAGGCGGGGATCCTGGCAGCCAGGTTGCTAAGGGGAAGAGGAAAAAAGATGCACTGCCCCTCTCTCACGTGCTGCCTTCTCGGGAGCACAGCAAGATTCCCAACCAGTCGTGAGAGAGGTGTCGTTTCTTTACAGATTTAACAAAACTTCAGAGTGACGAATAGCTTCGACATGTCTTGCTGATGTCCTGTCCAACAGTTATCTATATCCACATTGACTCTTACAAGCTGTGAATCTAACAGCATTTGGGGTAGGCGTTGCATGGCCCAGTAATTAAATTCATCTCAGGCCTCCTCATTAAGGCCACTGAGGTCTATTATACCTTGTGTTTTCAGTGACTGCAGAGAAGTCTTTGAAATTTTATTGTAATCTGTGAATCTGGGCAGCAATCAACATGAAGTACAAAAAAGGAACAAACTGCTGATACACACAGACAACATGGATAAACCTCGACACCTTTATTCTAACTGAAAGACGGTATATGAAACAACTACATATTCTATGATTCTACTTATATGAAATTCTAGAAATGGCAAAACTATAGCAATAAAAAGACCAGAGGTTGCCTTTGGCCAGAGTTTGGAGGAGGGGGTTGACTTCAAAGGAAGGACACAAAGAAAATTTCCAGGATGGCAGACATGTTTTTATATTAATATCTTATGGTGGTGACTATAAGACTGTACAATTTCAACATTCATCAGCTATACATATAAAATGAGTGAATTTTATTATGTGTAAATTAAACCTCAATACAAGTGAAAGAAAACAAAGTAGCTTTGAAGACAATGTGAGAGGAATAAGCATTATGAAAATCAAGAGGAAGGGGTCTGTTCTGACGTCTTTAAAGGAAGATTGGTTTGAACACCCAGGCATGTCATAGAGGCTTCTCCTAGTTTAGTTCCGCGGGTCTCCCATTGCAGGGTTTGTGAAATTCACTGTACTGGGTTGTATATACAAAACCGCGTTTCTGCACATCACTTTTTGGATAATTCAAGGTATTTTCAAGAGTAACGTTGACTACACACAACATTTGTGTTTCCTGTTTGCTTCAGGTCCCAGCGGGCTAGAAGACGCAGGTCCACGGTCATAGTGCTGGGATGGGGCAGCTGGGTTGCATTTTAAGGTCAGGATCTAAGACTGACAGACAGCCTTCAAAAGAGAAAGCCGCCCTTTCCACCCATTCCCAAGGCTCACTCCCAAAGCGAGCCATATTGCGTTCATCATAACTGGCTACCACATCACTTCGGGTGTTCACACTGTTGCTTCAGACACACAACTCCAACAGTTGTTAGCTTCCAAGAGGGAGGTGTTTGCAGAGCTGGCCTCATAATTACTTATGTTGGCATCAGCTTCTCCTGGCATCACCTTGATCAGGGCTGTCACATTCCCCCAACACATAAGGTGGAGGTGAACAGCTGGCAGCTATGCAGTCACCCAGGCCTCACTTTTATCTTGGCAGGATTCTTTGTTAACTTCTCTGAGTGTCGACTTGGTCTCTTGACAATGGAATGTTAACCATCCACCCCTTTCCTAAGTGTCAGCCAACATGCATTAACGCTCTCTTCTGATTCCATCCAGGCCTTTGCACGAACTGTCCCTCTGCCAGGCCAACTTCTCAGCGTCCTTAAAGACTCCACTTATATCCCCTGCTCTACAAGGCAACTCTCCCTGCTGCTTGCCACCCTCCTCCTCTGCAGGTGGGCTGAAGAGCCCCTCCTGGGGGTTTCCCAGTGCCTGGGTTTCCACCTGCCTGGTGAGGACACTCATCTGCCTCCTTATTGGTCTCCCCACTTAGCTCTGTGTACCCTAACCCAGAGATGCAGAGATGATGGCTACTTTTCTTCTAAGCCTTATTATGACTTGTAAGAGTCTGGAAAATTCGTATTAAATAGTAGAGGAACCGAATATCATCCCTCTAGGGCTTCAAATGAGATAGTGGATGTAAAGCATAAAACCTAACACCTGACACACAGTAGACGCAGTAGACAGTATTAGTCTTTCATTTCACTCCCCAACTCCTACAAATCCCGCTCTTGTCTGACTCTGTCCCTCAGTGGGAGAAGTGATTCAGTGGAATCCACTCAGAGTGATCCCTCACTGCAAGGAATGATGGGATTTGGTTGGGAAATGTATATTTCTGGAATAGTTTCAAACTGAACCAGTTTTAAGAGGATATAGGTTCATCAATGAGGACATTTTATAGAGTAACAAATGATGACCTCACTTCCTGGGAATATATATAGGAAATTAGCTTGTACATTAATTAAGAGATAATTGCAATGTATGGCAAAACCAATACAGTATTGTAAAGCAAAATAAAGTAAAAATAAAAATTAAAAAAAAGAGAGATAATTGCATTTTGGTGAGATCGGAAACTCAATAAACACGTTATTGAAAACTGATAATTACCAATCATAACAATAATAGTAGATGTTTAAATTTACTGTGAATATTATTGAGCCTATTCAGAACATGGCAAAGAAATATTTTAAAGTACAAATTCAGTTCTAGAAGTTAAACGTTTTTACCATTAAAATTAGTTAAATATGAATGAGTGGCACAGATTTGATCAGGTGATAAGGACTGTTTTGGCCACTAGAGGGAGCTCATACTTTAAAAAATATTTCGAGCAACCACATTGTGCCCCCAGCTGCCAATGTGGGTTTTAAAATTAGTAATGACGCTGCCCTGATTTTTTTTTTTTTTTTTTTGCAGCTTCTTTCATTATTAACGTTCCAAAGGGATGGATAAGTGACAAAAATTGTAAATCAATATGAATATATTAGAAATGTTTTCTAGCAATGTTCAAAAGGGTAATAATCTCTGATGGCACATAAAGTTACAGATATAAACTTTCTCTTTTTTTTCCAGAACATCAACTGTTTTTTTAAAGGTACTTTCTTTTAAATACAACATTTATTCAAAAGTAAAAGTTTTAGAATTATTTTTCATTTTTTTCACAGATGGGAGAATTGGCATCATAATTTTACTATTTTGCATACAATACGTGTGTGAAGTATATAGTGTTTCAGGGTCATATGAACCTCTGGAATGTCTCCTAAAACTAGTTTTACCCTCTTCTTACTGCCACACCAAGTGCAAGAGCTCGTTCTCCCCAGATGGTCGTAATACTTTTTATTGGCCTCCTCACCGTCACAGACCACTCTTGCCTAGTGTCTTCCAAATGCAATTGACTGTATATACACACTGCTCTCAGACTAGTTTTCCTGAAAAGTTTTTTTATCACACACCTGTCTGCTCAGAAACCCATAGTAATTCCCTATTTCCATAAAACAAAGCCACACATTCCTTCTTGGCATTCAAGATCCAGTTCAATATTATCTCCTCTTCAGGCCCACCAGTTTCAGGCTAGATTAATCCTCTCTTTTCCCCAAGTTCTCATGGTACTTTTTCTCTGCGAAAGTGGAAGTGTTAGTCGATTAGTCGTGTCCAACTCTTTGCAATCCCATGGATTGTAGGCTGCCAAGCTACTCTGTCTATAGAATTCTCCAGGCAAAAATACTGGAGTGGGTATCCATTCTCTTCTCCAGGGGATCTTCCCAACCCTGGGATCAAGCCCGGGTCTCCTGCATTACAGGCAGATTCTTTACCATCTGTGCCACCAGGGAAGTATTGACCTTTATTTTATGGTTCCTTGTGAGCATGTCTAATGTAACATCAAAGAGCAACTTCTCTAGAGGTATGAGTCCATGCTCTGACCAGACAGCAAGATTTGCCTTAGCAAATATTTGAAGCCAAAGTTCTGCCTAAGAGGACCAGACTGGGGAGACATTCAGAGGCCGCATGGATAGAACCTGGTGTTCTATTGCTATCAAGCCATCACACAATTATTGGTTTAAAGTAACAATTTGTTATTATCTCTCAAGATTCTGGGGATTGTCTAGACCCCCCTGGATCATTCTTGCTTGATGTCTCAAGTGTGTTTGCAGTCAGATAGTGGCTGGGCTGGAGTCCTTTGAATGCTCAACCAGGCTGGACATCTAAGATGGCTTCGTCACTTATGTGTCTGCCATCCAGGCTGAGAGGGCGGAAATCTCTAGGGGCTCACCAAGCATTTTGTTCCTCCCTGTGAACCACGTAGGATTCCTCACAGCATGGTGGTCTCAGATTAGACTTCTTACATGGTGGCTGACTTTCCCCTGAATAGGCATTTCAAAAGACCCTAGTATAAGCAGCAAGGCTTCTTGGACATCACATGACCCCACAGTGCCAGTCCAGACTCAGTGTGGGAGGGGGCTGCACAGGAGCACCGTACTGGCAGGAGTGGCTGTTAAGGGCCATCTTTGGAGACCAGCTCCCTCACCAGCCAACATTTTCAATATGGAAATCACCTGAAGATAGACCAGTCAGAAGGACTGAGAAGATCAGGGTGATGAAAACTTAATTGCAAGACAAAAGGGAGGGTCAATCAATATTGTTTAGTATGTCCATAAACCCTTTTAGATTCTTCCCATCAAGAGATGTGGGTTATGTTTCCTCTCTCCAAAACTGGACTGGCTTTTCTGACTGTGATGCTATGTAACTTCCAAGGCAAGTTCAAAAAAGGCAGTCACGATATTTCTAACTTGCCTATTGGAATACATGCTCTTATTACCTTCAACTTCTATATAAGCAACCTACCTTCCTGAGGCTGCCATGTTGTGAGCAAGCCCAATATAGTTCACCTGGGATATTGTACATACTGCCATTCATTTTACTGTCATTATTTAGATGTCATATAAAGTGCAGGCTGGGGATTCCTGGTATCCTCTCTCTGGAGGGATGTTTAAATTCTCAGATGCTTAAGAGAGGGTCACAGGAGTTGGATAGAGAAATGATTTTGTAACATTAAAGACCTTCTTAAGACAAAATTGAAGGCTGAATTAGGACTTGGTATGGGCAAGAATAAAGTTAGAGCAGGTAGGATACAGAATATCCATCAAATAACTTTGGACCAGCTGCTTTTTCCCTCCTATTTCAGGCCAAGTGTTTAGTGTACTGTTCTTTCCTTTAGTTCACCCTTTGAAACTCTTTTCTTTTCTTTTTTTTTTTGTTTTGTTTTTGAACTTTTGTATTGAGATATAGCTGATTAACAATGTTGTGATAGTTTCAGTTGAAGGGTGAAGGGACTCAGCCATACCTATACATGTATCCATTCTCCCCCTAAACCCCATTCCCCCCCCACCGCTTCCCCATTCCTAGGCTGCTACATAACATTAAGCACAGTTCCATGTGCTATACAAAATGTCCCTGTTGATTATCCATTTTAAATATAGCTGTGTGTACATGATCATCCCAAATGCCCTCATTATCCCTTCCCTCTGGCAACCGTAAGTTCATTTTCTAAGTCTGTGAGTCTCTTTCCATTTTGTAAGTTTATTTGTATCATTTCTTTTTACATTCTACATATAAGTGATGTCATGGATTATTTATTCTTCTCTGTCTGACTGACTTCTCTCAGTATGGCATTCTCTAGGTCCATCTATGTTCCTTCTAATGGCATTATTTCATTCTAATGGCTGAGTAATATTCCTTTGTATATAGTAATATTCCTACGAACCACATCTTTTTTATCCATTCCTCTGTCGATGGACTTTAAGTTGCTTCCGTGTCTTGGCTATTGTAAACCGTGCTGCCCGAACATTGGGGTGCATCTATCCTTTCAGGTATTCTCTGGATATATATCCAGGAGTGGGATTGCAGGGTCATATGGTATCTCTACTTTTAGCTTTTTAAGGAACCTCCATACTGTAATCCATAGTGGCTGTAAGAATTTACATTCCCACCAATAGTGTAGGAAGGTTCCCTTCTCTCCACACCCTCTCCAGAATTTGTGGATTTTTTTGATGATAGCTATTCTGGCTGGTGTGAGGTGATATCTCTTTGTAGTTTTTATTTGCATTTCTTGATTAAATAGTGAAGTTGAAGATCTTTTTATGTGCCCATTGGCCATCTGTGTGTCTTCTTTGGAGAAATGTCTATTTAAGTCTGCTGCCCATTTTTTGAGTGGGTTATTTGTTTTGATGCTGTTAAGCATCATGAGCTGTTTGTATATTTTGGAAGCTAATCCCTTATCGGTCACATCATTTGCAAATATTTCCTCCCAATCTGTGGGTTGTGCTTTCGTTCTGTTTATTGTTTCCATTGCTGAGCAAACACTTTTGAGTTTGAGTAGGTCCTATTTGTTTATTTTTGTTTTTATTTCCAATTTCCTGGGAGATGGATCAAAAAAGATGTTGCCATGATTTATGTCAGAGTGTTCTGCTTATGTTTTCCTCTAGGAGATTTATAGCGTCCAGTCTCACATTTAGGTCTTTAATCCATTTTGTGAAACTCTTTATTTCTTTAAAGATCATCTCACTTAAAAGTTAAAAACTTGCCATGGGCACTGTAAGTGTGAAAAGCCTGAAAGGAAACCGTTTGGGCATGTTTGGGGAAGTGTGATTGGAGGCGCACTAGCGCCGGGTTCCCACACCGACTCCTTTAGTCCTCCTGCTCTGCTGCTTGTATCTCTGCAGCACAGTCGAACACTCCCAGAAAAGCAGCAACAAGCAAGCATCCAGCTAAGGAAAGAAGATGACATCGTTAGAGAAAAGAAGACGGGAAGACTTCTGGTCAAGAAGATGAGATAGTTAGGGAAAAAAAGATTCTTTCAGGCTTCCCAGTGGAAACTTGGTGCTTCAGATAAACAAAGGCATTGGCAGGAAGGAAGCTGAAGCTCAGAGGAGGGGCTGGCAGGGCCACTCAGCTAGCAAGGACAACTGGAAGAGAAGCCTAGGCTGGGAATCCCTGGGTCTCTTCTTCAACAACTTTTGGGTCCCTCTTTCAGAAACAAGGCTCCTGGGGACACTCTCTGGCCTGGGGGACGTGGGAGACTCTGAAGCTGCCCAGAGAGCAATAAATACGGGTTTTTGCGCTTGTGACTGGAAAGAAGTAGGCAGCACTAGAAGCAATAGGGTTGAGGGTGTGAGGGACCTTCTTGCCAAACCCATTCCCAGACTTCCTAACTCTCTAGGAACAGAAGAGAGAATGCTGCGGTCAATTTCCTGTCATTCAATCAGCAGAGTCGGGGCCCCCACAAGTGTTCACTCTGAGAAAACAAACGCACAAGAGAAAAGGATGAAAAGCCAGCTAGGCAACTCCAAAAGAATCAGCGGCTAAGCTCATGGGCAACCAGATTCGGTGAAGGAAATAAGAAGATCCTTATTATTTGTCCTTTGTTTGCGGGGGGGAGGGGCAATAGTGTATACCTGCGCAATGAAGTCAGAGCTCCGGATTGGGGGCGCGAGGGGCGCGACCTGCTCGCACGCATTGTAGAGCAACCAGCCTGCTTGCAGCGCAGTCGCCAGGTCCCTTAGGGTCATTAAGAAACGCATACAAGATCAACACCAAGAGTTACTTTCCGGGGAAGTTGCCCCAGGGAGGAGGGGTGGGGGCATTGGAAGGTATAATGAGTGTTCCTAGGAGAACTCTTGTGATCCACTCAGAATATGTTTGCAAATTCCTAGATGTATTCAATGAGTTAGCTTTTCGTGAAAATACCTTTGCCTCAATAGATCGTACTGACGTTTTGGAGTCACTTCTTCAGTGACTTCTTCAGTGATGTGCTTTTCTTTACGGCCTGTGATTGTCAGCTCCCTGCGTGATGTTACTTTGGGGTGAACAATAGATAATAAGAACTTTCTCATGGACTGTTTTGTTCAACATGTGTTTCTAGAGACAGCTTGAGGAGCTTTGGGATGTGAAAGAATATCAGCATGGTCTATCACATAGTTGCTGCTGCTGCTGCTGCTGCTGCTGCTGCTGCTGCTAAGTCGCTTCAGTCGTGTCCGACTCTGTGCGACCCCATGGACTGCAGCCTACCCAGGCTCCTCGGTCCATGGGATTTTCCAGGCAAGAGTACTGGAGTGGGTTGCCATTGCCTTCTCCGATCACACAGTATTCTATACCAAAAAAATGAATGAGTTTAGGTATTACAAAGAAAAGAGGGCATAGATTAAGAATCCAGAAAAGTCAGTAGCTCACAGTCTTTCAACAAATAGAGATTCCTTCACTCTTGGGTGGTATTTCCCACTCTTTTACAAAAGGTGGTACCTTTCTTTTAGCTTAACTCATTCTGTTCATATTTTCCAGAACTCCAAACAGGCAGAATTCATTAACTTAAAAGTGGGGGTAGGGAGAGCAAATGCTCAGATTAAAAAAAAATAAAATCTCTCCTAAGGACTTTTTAAGTGGATCCAGCTGCTCTCACCTGATAACTTCTATCTTTTCTGACACTTTCTACTCTGGGTTATGACAAGTCACACCAGCCTTGTGAGCTCACAAGTCACGTAGAAGGAAAGGTGGGGACACCTTGGGGCAACAATGGACCCAGAATGGGAAAGCAAAGGGAATGGGCAGCTGGCCACATTAATCAGATGATTTTGTATCCCAGGGAAATTTACAGGCTGCTTCTGGGTCTAAGATGCAACAAGACATTTCTCTGCAGGCTCCTTGCACATGCCACAGAGAGGGCCCTCACCTGGGCCCGCTGGTCTTAACGTTTTCCTTTCCTTTTTTTTTTTTTTTTCCCACTTGAACTTTTTCTCTGGAAACAATCACCTGGTGAAGATTCATCCTAAATGTTGGTGAGGAGTCACTAGACACAACTGGATTCTCACACCAGTAGAAATGTGTATTTTATTTTATTTTACAGCACCATGCACCTCGAAGGATCTTAATTCCCTCAGCAGGGATTGAACCTGCCTTCTCTGCAGTGCACGTGTGCAGCCCTAACGACTGAACCACCAGGGGAGTCCCAGGAATGTGTCTTAAATGGAACGCCCTGAGATGATTCATGGGGAAGCCAGTGAACTATTAGTGGTGCAGGCCTTTGTTGCACAGATGTTGGTCCAGGCAGTGCTTTTTCAAAATGGTAGAAGTTACAACTGAAATTTAAGACAATTTAAGATCTATTTATAAAATGGAAATATATATATCTACATATATATTCATATCTAAGACAGCTGCATAAGAAAGATGCATTTTTAATGTATCAAATGTGACTGCTTTTCCCTCCCCAACATAATAATAAAACTTTCCTCTTTCTCTCCTGCAACTTTTCTATTTTTGATTGCGTGCTTAAAGCAGATAGTCTAAAGAAGTTGTAACTATTGCCCTGTGAGTGGCTTACCAGAAGCTGAGAAATGAAGAGTTCACTGTTGTAATTATTTAAGTATAACAGCTGCAACAATAAAAATGCCTATATTTGACTGCATTGGAATCTCATAAAATGTCCATTTAAGTTACTCAAATTCAACCATTAGTAATAAGGGCTGATAACTGCCTTCTGGTTGTCTCTGGTAGCAGATTATTTGGACTGAGCTTCCAACAGGAGACTGACTCGTCATCTGGGCTCAGCCAACAGTATTGTGTTCTAAAGTTGTACGAAAAGGTCACTTCATGTGACATACTTAGAGCTTGTATGGTGGAAGGAGATTCTGAGATCCGTTTTGACTCTTCACTGTTTCTATCATATATATGTATGATGTGTTTCCACCTGGATACATGATGGTGTTCCAGGGAGGACTAATGGAGACAGGCAGCAACGAGACATTCTTCTCCATGTGCTC
Organism: Oryx dammah; assembly: GCF_014754425.2. NCBI lineage: Eukaryota > Metazoa > Chordata > Mammalia > Artiodactyla > Bovidae > Oryx > Oryx dammah. The sequence goes on from NW_024070188.1 coordinate 24,023,820, forward strand.
TCACTCTTGATGCTTTGACCTGGAAATTAGAATTGGGAGCATTAATATCAGGGAAGTGGAAGTCAGTTACCCTGACATTCTCATATTATTGGAGAAAAATCTAAGTATAGAGCTTTATTATTAAAATCAGGCAATTTTATTAGAAACAAAAATATTTTCCTGCTTTCTTATTTCAAGTAGAATATTTGTCTGAAGACTGAGATTTTCTGCAGCCATCTTGCTGGGATTCAGATATGAGAAGAGATTTTTGCTCTCAGTTGAAACCCTCTACAGCCCAACACCACTCTTGTGCTCAGAGACAAATAAGTGACTGAGCTTGGTTTGGTTTTAAATCGTAGTTAGGATGGAGTGTTTGGTGGGGGTGTTTGAGCAGGGACTGAGGCTAAGGTTGCTTGGCTCATGAGGCCTGATGTTTTTCCTGACTGAGGTGCTATGATTGAATTTATATGTTTTTATGACTGCAGGCTTATTTCCTGGTTTTTCAGATTTAAAGAAACTATTTGAAATAATAAACTTCCTTTTTCTCTTGTGATTGAATCTCTGGTGGTAATAAAAAAAAATAAGGAACAGCTGTGCAGAGGGGTAACCATGACTCCAAAACTTCTAGCCAACTTTAGTTAACAACAAAGGCTTGAAATGCAAAAAGTGAAGATATTTTGGGGAGCCAGCATTCTGGTCAGCTTTATCCTAACCCTTGCGGTATTCTTGATGTTACATACTTGAGAGAAAGCAGTGAATCACAGGGTTTTAATCCTGAAGACTTGGGAGCTGGGAGAAGCATTATGATAGAATTTCCTTTTTGCTACCTGGTAAATCTGAACCCCACCATCAATCCCTCTTTTCCTCTTTCCAGGTATATATACCTACTCAACTCCCTAATGAAAATAAGCTCTTCAACAGTAGACCTCATCCTAGGCAAAAGCAGAAGGGAGCTGAACACGGACTTAAGGAAAGTGTATAGATTCCTTATCCTCTACAGGGAGAGATAAAGTATAGAAAAATAAACATTTTATTATCTAATATACACAATTTGACCTATGTTTAGTGCTGTGCATTATTATGCTGGAACCTAGGTCTCAAGAACAAGCTTCTGGAATGCAGTTCTGGTCTGCATGTTTGATTCTGTCAAAGGAGTTTGGGAATTGAAATTCTGTCTTACTTTCCCACTAAACTCACAGTGGTTATACATGATTTTCTGAAACTGAGCAGAGACAATTTCTGATGTCTACAAATGGTTCATATTGACACAAGGTGCTGAGGAGATTGCTGAAATGGTTGTATCTTGGGAAAACTTTGTAAGAAAGATGGTATGTATGAGAAATGTTTGATGAAGGAGTATGTATGAGAAATGTTTGATGAAGGAAAAGGACAGACAGGTGGAGAAGAGAGGCCAGGGGGAGTTTGGAAGGGAGCAAAGAGCTTGGTATTGCAGGAGTGGGTGTCAAGTGATGGGGTGGGATGAGTGGAACATACTGGCTAGAACTGAGACCTCTGTTGAGTTAAGCAAAGGGTTGCAGTGGAAGTGGCATTTGGCGTGAACCTTAAACTAATGGTTATGAGCTCTAATTTAAAGAAGTAGGTTAGCAACTTGGATTCATGAAATGATTGAATGTTAGCTGTTGGTAAATTTCTCAGTGAGGTGCTATATTTAAAATGGATAACTGAGGACCTACTGTATAGCACATGGAACTCAGCTCGATGTTATGTGGCAGCCTGGATGGGAGGGGAATTTGGAGGAGAATAGATACATGTATATGTATGTTTTAGTCCCTTCACTGTCCATCTAAAACTATCACAACATTTTTTGTTAATTGGATATACCCCAATACAAAATAAAAAATTTAAAAATAAATTCTGAGTGAGGGATAATGTCATGAAAAAGAGGCATGAGAAAGATTATTCTTAATCCCTATGGGAGAATCTGGAGGAATGAAATGTAGAAAAGGTTGAATAATCTACAGTGGGGCCTAAAGGGCCATGACTTGAGTCAGGTGTGTAGCAAGAGAACAGATCAAAGCATTGTATGTGAAGGAAAGAATTACTGTGAGAGAGTGACTCCAGGATTAGAGATGAGGCTAAGAAACATTGTGGTTGAAGGGAAACCCAAGGTAAAGTAATGCCACCAATGACAATGGAGGAGGTGGAAAGAAAGAGGAATCGCTGCAGTAAAATGAATGATCACTGGGTGTCGAGTATGGCACGTAACAAATTCTTCACAGGTAAAGTTAGCAGAAAGTTGTGGTACATAAAACATTTTGTTGATGTCTAAATGGCCATGTTTAAATTTTATGTTGTTATTATTGTTATTCAGTTACCCAGTCGTGTCTGAATCTTTGAGACCCCATTGACTGCAGCATGCCAGGCCTCCCTGACCCTACCCATCTCCCTAACTTTGCCCAAGTTTGTGTTCATTGCATTGGTGATGCCATCCAGCCATCTCATCCTCAGCCTTCTCCTTCTGCCCTCAGTCTTTCCCAGCATCAGGGACTTCTCCAATGAGTCGGCTGTTCACATCAGGTGACCAAAATACTGGAGTTTCAATTTCAGCATCAGTTCTTAAGATTGACTGGTTTGATTTCCTTGCTATTCAAGGGACTTTCAGGAGTCTTCTCCAGCTCCACAGCTTGAAGGCATCAATTCTTTGGTGTTCTGCCTTCTTTATAGTCCAGCTCTCACAACCGTATGTGACCATTGGGAAGACCATAGCCTTGATCATACAGACCTTTGTCAGCAAACTAATGTCTCTGCCTTTCAACACACACTCTCTAGGTGTGTCATCACTTTCCTGCCAAGAAGCAATCATCTTCTGATTTTGTGGCTGCAGTCACTGTCCACAGTGATTTTCGAGCCCAAGAAGAGGAAATCTGTCACTGCTTCCACCTTTCCTCCTTCTATTTGCCATGCAGTAATGGGGCCAGATGTCATGATCTTAGTTTTTTTTAATATTTAGTTTTAAGCTGGCTCTTTCACTCTCCTCCTTCACCCTCATCAAGAGGCTCTTTATTTCCTCTTCACTTTCTGCCATTAGAGTGGTATTATCTGCATATGTGGGATTATTAATATTTCTCCCGCCTATCTTGATTCCAGCCTGTAACTTGTCCAGCTGGGCATTTCTCATGATGTGCTCAGCATCTAGGTTAAACAGGGTGACAGCAGACAGCCCTGTTGTACTCCTTTTTCAGTCCTGAACCCATCATTGTTCCATGCAGGGTTTTAACTGTTGCTTCTTAACCCACATATAGGTTTCTCAGGAGACAGGGAAGATGGTCTGGTATTCCCATCTCCTTAAGAGCTTTTCAAATTTTGTCATGATCCACCCAGTCAAAGGTCTTAGCTTAGTCAGTGAAACAGAGGTAGGTGTTTTTGTTTTTTGTGTTTTTTTTTGGAATTCCCTTACTTTCTCTATGATCCAGCAAATGTTGGCAATTTGATCTCTGGTTCCTTTGCCTTTTCTAAAACCAGTTGATGTCTGCAAGTTCTTGCTTCACATAATGCTGAAGCCTAGCATTCAAGATTATAAATCTGACCTTACTAGCATGGGAGAAGAGTGCAGTTGTTTGATGGTTAGCACATTCTTTGGTACTACCTTTCTTGGGGATTGGGATGACGATTGACCTTTACTAGTCCAGTGGCCACTGCTGGGTCTTCCAGATTTGTGGACATATTGAGTGCAACACTTTGATATCATCATTCTTTAGGGTTTTGAATAGCTCTACTGGAATTCCATCACATCCACTAGTTTTATTAACAGCAGTGCTTCTTAAGGCCCACTTGACTTCACACTCCAGAACATCTAGCTCTGGGTGACTGACCACACCATCGTAGTTATTCAATTCATTAAGATTACGTAGATAATGTAAAAGACTTCTCAGAAAGATGTTTATTTTGATCTTTACCTTACTGACAGCAGTTTGGCTCACAAACGTGTCTTTTAGCAGCTGGTGATTTCTTCCAAAGAATCACTTCCTTGGCTCTGGGAAGGCACACTTTAAGAAATGCAAGAGCTGGGATATGAGGGCACAAGAAGCAGAGTAGATGAACAGTGACATGGGGAGATTAAAACAAAAACAGAGTGAATGTATGTACCATGTCAGGAGGTCTTGCTTGTGCTTAATGGGTTCTGGAAAATCACTGATGGTTTTTTAAGCCAGAGGGTGACATGGTCAAGTGCATGTTAGAAAAACTCAACTGGCAGCAGTTAGGACTGGAGATTAACGAAGAGGAGATCATACAAGTAAGACCACTGCCTGCAAGGGAATTATTTAAAGAATGAATAGAAATCCCATTTGCTAGAAAATATTAGTTATGAAGATGCTGATATTGGGACAACTAAATGACTTGGGCTAAATTTCCATTATTTTTAGACTTAACAGTATTAATAGGATATATTAGAGCTATACTACAGAGGGTCATCGGATAGCTAGAGGTTGAAAAGGAGAAGAGGAGACTTCCCTGGTGGTCCAGTGGTTAAGAATCTGCTGTGCAATGCAGGGGATGTGGATTTGATCCCTGGTTGGGAAACTAAGCTGCCACTTGCCACGGAGCAACTACTGAAGCCCCGTGAGCCACAACTAGAGAGTCTGTGCAATGCAAAACAAGAAATTACGTGACACAGCGAATATCCCGAGTGCAGCAATAAGACCTGAGGCAGCCAAAGAAACAAATATTAAAAAAGAAAAAAGGAGAAGGTATATGGGGTATTCTTAGGATATGTATGTATATAGGAAGAGAATTGGTTTACTCAGTTGTGGGGGCTAACTAAACAAGCCCAGGGTCCAGAGGATAAGCAGTTAGGAAGGGAAAGTAACTAGCCAGCTCAAGTTCATGGATTCCCAATTCATTATTCTGAGAGAAAATTATATCAAACTGTTGCCTCCACTTTTGATAGGAAGAAACTGGTGACAATTTATTATTTTTAACTTTTTTTATCGTCAACTGTTTTTAAGTAAGAAAATGAATGTAAAGTCTTCCCTGGTGGCTCAGTGGTGAGAAGTCGGCCTGCCAATGCAGGAGGCACGGATTCTATCCCTGGTCCAGAAGGATCCCACATGCCATAGAGCAGCTAAGCCCATGCACTGCGACCATTGAGCCTGTGCTCTGCAACAAGAGAAGCCGGCGCAGTGAGAAGCCTGCGCACTGCAACTAGAGGGTAGCGCCCACCCTCCACAACGAGGGGAAGTTCTCATCAGCGACGAAGACTTGGCACAGCCAAAAATAAATAAAAAATTTTTGAAAAGAAAATGAATGTGAAATACCAAGTCAGGCAACACATTAAAGATTTCAAAGACTAAGACAATGTAAATAAGGAGATACATCATATGAAATTGCTGGAAGGAAAAAGGAGAGAACAAAGAAAAAGGAGGAAAAAGGAGAGGAAGGCGTCTAGGCTGGCGTTTGCTGGAGTAGACACCCAGTTAGACCTAGCAGTACTGCCACGCTCCAGTAGTTTGGACTTTTTATTAAAGATTTTCAACTATGACGTGCAATCCTTAACTTACATTGCTAAGTAATTTATTCTTTCGATAGGTATCTACTGAGCCTCTACTATATACCAGACGTATGGCATATGTAAGAACTAGAGAAACAGCTGTGAGCCAAGGAAGACTTGTTGTGGCTATTTCGTTTACCGTGTCTCTCAAGCCTGTGCATAATGAAGTAGGAATACATACATGGAATGCAAGATATATTTTCATCTTAAGATAAAATCAGAAGATTAAAGAAATTTTAATCTGATGCTTAAATATTTCTCTGATGCTTCTATGTTTTTATTTTCATAGAAGCAAGTTATGATTATTACCCCTGTTTAGACACTTCCAGTCAGACATTACATGGTTTGTCCAAAATGATGCTTGTACAATTTTTTAAAAACTTAATATACATAATGAACAAAAAAAAATCCAGTAAAACTGTGATTTTCCCAATGTTAAAATTTGATCATCAATAATTTCCCTTTTGTCTTCAGGACTTAAATTTGTTTAAAGGTTTATAATTATCTTATAAGAGGCCTTGTCTTTTAAAGTATTTACATATGAAATAATGTAATGCTTGGGATTTTCTTCAAAATAATCTGGAGAAGAGAAAGAAAATGAATGTATAGATGAAATAGGATTATGGAGTTGACAATTATGTTGAAATAGGAATCAGTTCTGTTCAGTTCAGTCGCTCAGTCGTGTCTGACTCTTTGCAACCCCATGAATCACAGCACGCCAGGCCTCCCTGTCCATCACCACCTCCCGGAGTTCTCTCAGACTCACGTCCATTGAGTCAGTGATGCCATCCAGTCATCTCATCCTCTGTCGTCCCCTTCTCCTCCTGCCCCCAATCCCTTCCAGCATCAGAGTCTTTTCCAATGAGTCAACTCTTCGCATGAGGTGGCCAAAGTACTGGAGTTTCAGCTTTAGCATCATTCCTTCCAAAGAAATCCCAGGGCCGATCTCCTTCAGAATGGACTGGTTGGATCTCCTTGCAGTCCAAGGGACTCTCAAGAGTCTTCTCCAACACCACAGTTCAAAAGCATCAATTCTTCGGTGCTCAGCCTTCTTCACAGTCCAACTCTCACATCCATACATGACTACAGGAAAAACCATAGCCTTGACTAGACGGACCTTGGCAAAGTAATATCTCTGCTTTTGAATATACTATCTAGGTTGGTCATAACTTTTCTTCCAAGGAGTAAGCATCTTTTAATTTCATGGCTGCAGTCACCATCTGCAGTGATTTTGGAGCCCAAGAAAATAAAATCTGACACTGTTTCCACTGTTTCCCCGTCTATTTGCCATGAAGTGATGGGACCGGATGCCATAGGAGTTGATAATTATGAAAGCTAGGTGACAAGTACCATTGTTGTTGTTGTTCAGCTGCTCAGTTGTGTCTGACTCTTTGCGACCCTATCAACTGCAGCATGCCAGGCTTCCCTGTCCTTCACTATCTCCCGAGTTTGCTCAAACTCATGCCCATTGACTCCGTGATGCCATCCAACCATCATCATCCTCTGTGGCTTTCCTTATACTGTTTTGTCTACTTTATATATATTTGACACTTTCCATAATAAAACACTTTTTAAACTATAGTATGATATATAGAATAATATATCTAAATATATATGTATATATGGCATGTAATATATAATTTATCTAATATAAAATATATAAACTATTATATGACTTTCTGGAGTGCTTAGAATCAGAATGTGAATGACAGGTGAATTCAACCCACAGAATAAGAATTCTGCCACAACAGTCCTTCAACAGTGTTTTCAACCCTCTGAGTGAAATGCCAATGCGATTTCATGAGTCAAATCAACGGTCTTTATAACAATATTTTATGTGTACTATCCTTGAGGGTCATATTCTTGAAAAGAATTAGATAACTAAGAGAAGGAAAGAAAAACTTGTAACATCTCAGTTGTTTAACTAATTTGGAAGGAAAATAAGCAAAAGTGTTTTTAGAGCCAACTTGAACATTTGGTGTCCATGGAGAAATGAAAACACTGAATTGAGATTGTAGATACAAGGCAAACAACACTATTTACCGACTGGGGAACCACGGCTGAGCAGTCACGTGGCAGGTGCTGTAAGTGGGCTCACCCGGTGTGCATACAAGCCATGTGTTTAATACAAGTATTTATGTTGAGTGATTCCATAAATACAGAGTTTATGAAGAACTGGGGCTTATGAGAGTGTTTACATAATAACAAATACCTGATGGAAAATTTAACTTATAATCAATTTTGGTGTTCCTGAACATCTGAACTTTGCGTACTTTGTAGTACTTCTGTTCTGGTGTTTACTGGATGCTTATACTGCCCCAGGCCCCACTCTGGGAACCGGAAAACCCAGAAGCAAAATGAGCAAGTTCTTGCCTTCATGAAGCTTATATTCTAATGGAAAAAGATGATCAACATAATAGAAGTTAGAGATGTATGTGTTGAGGAACAAAATAAACAGGGCTGAGCAGGAAGTACAGGAGTGGGCAGGTAGATGGGGGAACAGTTGTCGTTTTTATAAAGAGAGCTTGGCAAAGGGGCCTGGCTAAGGAGACTTATGATTCTGTCAACACGCAGACATTCAGGGACAGAATGCCATGCAGAGAACAGTGAGTCCCAGGCACTGAGGTAACAGCATCCCTGAGGTGCTAGAGGACACCAAGGGGGCCATGGGTCAGGAGCGGAGTGAGCAGGGGAAAGAGGCGGAAACGAAGTGGTCAGACCAGGAAAGAGGTCTGAAAGTTCTCTCCACCCACACTGGGAGCTCGGCAGCAGCAAAGACTGCTTGTTAAAGTGGTTGGGGTGAGTGGAAAATGTAAAGTCCTTGGCCACCGCCTTAGTCCCTGATGGGACCACTGAGAAGAGTCTAGAAGGCTGAGGTGGAAACTGTCAGCTCAGCAGTGAGAGGCTGTCCAGGCAGCCTACTCCCCACAGCTGAGCTTGAGGTCTTTCTGGAAGCTCACATACAGACACAAGCAGAGCCTCCTTTCAATAAGTAAAATATTCAGGTTTCTCATGGTCATGGGAAGAGAAAGAAAGAGGAAAAGAAAAAAAAAAAAGCTCCAATACTTTGGCCACCAGATGTGAAGAGTCAACTCATTGGAAAAGACCCTGACACTGGGAAAGATTGTAGGTAGGAGGAGAAGGGGATGACAGAAGATGAGATGGTTGGATGGCATCACTGATTCAATGGACATGAGTTTGAGCAAACTCCAGGAGATAGTGAAGGACAGGAAAGCCTGGCATGGTATAGTCTCTGGGATCACAGAGTGAGACACGGCTTAGTGAGTGAACAACAATGACAGTTCACACTTAAGGTTTTACCCCTTCTTTGGCTAAGCCCTGCTATGAGCTTAGAAGCCTCCAGGGAATGAGGTGGGCAAGCCCAGCTGGCTTTTCTCTCTTTAGCACCCCCTCCATCATTTACTAAGTGTAGCCTGAAGGGAGAAGGGATTAGAAGGAGGAAGTTCCCATCCAGTGAGGAGTGGGGGCCTCCCCGCCTGGTGATTGTCTCAGAGGCGGGGCTGATAGTTTACAGTCAATTGTGTATTTATGGCCTCAGAGGAGAGAATTTCAATCCAGGGCCAGAGACAAGGCTTGATCACTCAAAGTTTTGTGTAGCAGAGTTTTACTCCAGTGCAAAAGGAATAGAGAAAGCTTCTGACATAGACACCAGAAGGGGGCAGAGAGTGCCCCACTCACTAGTTTGGGTGGGGCTTTATATACTTTTTCAATTGGTTACTAACAATAGAAAGGTCTTACCAGACCCACTCCCACAACTTGAGTATTAAGATAACAAGATTGGTCAAAAGGTTCCTATTAAGGAGAAGCAGGTCCTATTGTCATATAATCATTAGTATAGAGCTTAAGGTAAAACATACCCTGGAGCTAGATGGGTGAGGAGAAGGAGGCACTCCCCTCTGCACAAAATTTAATGAGGCACCCCTAAAGTGCAGTAATTAAAATAAAAGTAATATCTTAGTGGAATTATATAAAAAACAGAAATTAATGCAAAAAACCTATGATGAATGAGCTCTCCCATCCTTCACAGCTGGTCTAGGACAGGGGTGATAGGCACCTGTGGCTTTGCTCTGCAGCTTTGAACCGCTGAGGCAACAGAGAGCTGATTGAACAGCATGCTCTCGGACCATGTGTGCGCCTGCAGCCCACAAATCTGTCAGACCTGCCATTCAGCACCTCTGTGACCAAGTCCTTCCTCACCTTGCCAACCTGGTGTGCCTCTCACTCTTCCAGATCCAACTCAAGGATTCTCTGCTTCATGAAACCTTGTGGACAGTGTTTGTGTCCCTCCCAAATCCCTATGTTGAAATCCTAACTCCTGAGGCGGTAGAATCTTTGACAGGCGATTAGGTCATGAGAGTAGAGCCCTCACGAGTGAGATTAGCACTTCTATAAGAAGAGGCGCCAGCAAGCTTTCTTCTTCCCCTCCACCAAGTGAGGAAACCATTAAGAAAGCTCTCACCAGAACCCAATCCACTGGTGCTTTGACTTCTCAGCCTGCAGAACCAAGAAAATATCAATTTCTGTTGTTTAAGTCATACAGTCTATGGTATTTTTATTGCAGCTTGAACTGACTAAGACAGTGACCCAGCCTTTTCCCTTTTCCCAGAAGTTACTAATTCCATTGCATCACCCTCATATCTCACTCACCCTGATTTGCATCTCTCCAGTAAACCATGACATCCTCTAGATCACAAAACCTTTCTTCCACTTCTTCAAGACCCTGCAGAATATCTGGAGCATAGTAGATACCTAGAATTTTCTCTCAACAATGTATTTTGGACATTATTATGTTTTTTTTCAACCATCTAATCTATTTTGTTTTACTGATGTACCACAGTTTGTTAAACAATCTCCTAGAGGTGTTTAAGTTTTTCTAATCTTTTGCTAGAAAAATCACGCTGCAATGATTTTTGTTATGCTGACATCACTTTGCACATGAACAGTGTTTGATCAACGATTCAGAGACAAGGAAGAATCACATTTGAGATTTTGTTCAAGTTTTATGTTTTGCTGAAACATCATAAACTTTTAAATTCTCACTATGTAGCACACCCTTTAGCATTTTTCTTTCTTCTTCTGCATATGTCTGACTCATAGAACTAATTATTTAAATCCTAAAATAGCTTTGATAGATACAAACAAGTTGAATGTCAATGGCATCTGTCCCTTCATCCAGTTTTTTTGGTGAGGACACCCAGTGAAGCTCAGCATAAAATTAATGAAAAAAGAAAAGAAGAGAAAACACAAAGCCATGACTCTAATGCATTTACTGCTGAGTGGCTCTTCTGGGACTGATCAACTGCATAGAGCTTTCTGAGTATTACTCTGCAGATTTAAGGAATAGAAGCACATGAAAACAATTACACAGGAAAAAAAATCAAGGAAAGTTAAGAGAATTTTTAGGATAACAAAATGAAGCAAAAACATAGGTTTAGAAACATCTTTGAAATTCAAACTAGATTTCTTGAATTATTTTGGAATAACTGAGGGCTGATGGGAAGAACCGCACATCTCGGACACAAATCTGCCTTCCAATTCACTGCTGTTTTGTAAGAGATTGTGTGTGTGTTTATAAAATACAATGTTAAAAAAAAAAAATCAGGCCAACCATTTATAAACAAATCTTCCTAAATTCCAATTTTCTGACAAAGTATGTCAACTCAGAATGTCAAAGACCAAGTTAATTAGCTGAAGGCTGACCTCAGAGGATACTCATTAGGCCAAGTGTTTCCAACTGCACATTGCAAAGTGACGGAAATGGACGCCTGAACACCCGTGTTCTGCACTGAACACCCGTGTTCTGCACTCCTCCGGGTGTTCACCCTCAGCAGGCTCCTCAAAAATGCAACTGTAGCAGATATAACCTCTCATTTAGGGGTTGTTATAGACCTTTCTCCAGTCTCAGGCCACAGATGGACTGCTGAGTTCCACCCAGAAGAAAAATTTCTGCAGCGCTTGCTTTCCTGGCCCTCAGGTGAATGAACATGGTCCAGTAGGCTCACAGCGCCCTGCTGACCTTGAGCCTTCATTGTGAGCCACGTGACACACGTTTACGAGGCCTATGACATGTAATGCCTCAGCGTGGGCTACGGTGGGAGCCTCTTTGCAGGTAAATACATCCATCAGTCACTTCCTGGCACCCCTGGACTGGGACCCTTTCCCTGGATAGAAAAAAAATAGATTCCTGCCTTCTTCCTGTTATCCTTTTCATTTTCCTCTTTCATTTTGTTTTTCTGTGATTTCTAACTCCAGCCCTCTCCTGTCTGATGCACTAAGGCACATGCCACCCTGGGAATGTTATGTCATTGCTAGAAGGGTTAGTTCCTATCATCTTTCCTCCCATCCTAAACCAAAAGAAGCTAATGCTGTTGCAAAAAAAAAAAAAAAAAATCTAAAGCTTGCATATTCATAAAGACAGTCTAAAATGACATATGAGACACTTAAGCAGAGTTTACCTATTGGATGGGTATAGAAACTGGACAATTTGGGGGAAAAGATGGGAAGGATAACTTTTGTTGCATATATTTTTGAACTGCTAGTTTTTGAGCCATATACATTATCTAGTCAATGAAAGTATAATACAAAAATAAATAAGAAATATATCTAGAAAAAAATTACTTGTTGCTACTCAGATCTCACTTTTCCATGGAGAAAATAATATAATAGTTCTATTTTGTTTTATGTATATTCAGTTCAGTTCAGTTCAGTCACTCAGTCATGTCTGACTCTTTACGACCCCATGAATTGCAGCACGCCAGGCCTCCCTGTCCATCACCATCTCCCGGAGTTCACTCTGACTCACGTCCATTGAGTCAGTGATGCCATCCAGCCATCTCATCCTCGGTCGTCCCCTTCTCCTCCTGCCCCCAATCTCTCCCAGCATCAGAGTCTTTTCCAATGAGTCAACTCTTCGCATGAGGTGGCCAAAGTATTGGAGTTTCAGCTTCAGCATCATTCCTTCCAAAGAAATCCCAGGGCTGATCTCCTTCAGAATGGACTGGTAGGATCTCCTTGCAGTCCAAGGGACTCTCAAGAGTCTCCTCCAACACCACAATTCAAAAGCTTTAATTCTTCGGCACTCAGCTTTCTTCACAGTCCAACTCTCACATCCATACATGACCACTGGAAAAACTATAGCCTTGACTAGACGGACCTTTGTTGGCAAAGTAATGTCTCTGCTTTTGAATATGCTATCTAGGTTGGTCATAACTTTTCTTCCAAAGAGTAAGCGTCTTTTAATTTCATGGCTGCAGTCAACATCTGCAGTGATTTTTGGGCCCCCCAAAAATAAAGTCTGACACTGTTTCCACTGTTTCCCCATCTATTTCCCATGAAGTGATGGGACCGGATGCCATGATCTTCATTTTCTGAATGTTGAGCTTTAAGCCAACTTTTTCACTTTCATCAAGAGGATTTTTAGTTCCTCTTCACTTTCTGCCATAAAGGTGGTGTCATCTGCATATCTGAGGTTATTGATATTTCTCCCGGCAATCTTGATTCCAGCTTGTGTTTCTTCCAGTCCAGCATTTCTCATGATGTACTCTGCGTAGAAGTTAAATAAGCAGGGTGACAATATACAGCCTTGACGTACTCCTTTTCCTATTTGGAACAAGTCTGTTGTTCCATGTCCAGTTCTAACTGTTGCTTCCTGACCTGCATACAGGTTTCTCAAGAGGCAGGTCAGGTGGTCTGGTATTCCCATCTCTTTCAGAATTTTCCACAGTTTATTGTGATCCACACAGTCAAAGGCTTTGGCATAGTCAATAAAGCAGAAATAGATGTTTTTCTGAAACTCTCTTGCTTTTTCCATGATCCAGTGGATGTTGGCAATTTGACCTCTGGTTCCTCTGCCTTTTCTAAAACCAGCTTGAACATCCGGAAGTTCACGGTTCATGTATTGCTGAAGCCCAGCTTGGAGAATTTTGAGCATTACTTTACTAGCGTGTGAGATGAGTGCAATTGTGTATATTAGTTTTGACAAATAAGTTTTTCTTTTTACTGAAATGACCATAAATATGAATTATACTGTATCTGAATTATAGTATAAGGCAATAAATTTTTTAAAATGTCACTTCAACTTTCCTTTCTTATTCCATCCAGTGTGTAATAAAAATTTCCTGAGTGAAATGTTAATGTTTGCAAAGTGCTTTCAAGTTTGCAGAGTCCTTCACATGCTCTGCCTAATTACGACATTCACAGAAGCAGCCTGGCACAATTCTTTTTACTTTGCAGGTGAGGAAATGAGTTCTGACTTGTTCAAGGCCACAGAGCAAGCCAGTGGCAGAACTAGGATTTGAATCCAGTTCTCTTGGCTCTGAATGGTGCCTTAATGTTTTCTCTAATTTCAGGGTAAAATTCATACATGGAAAATTTTAATTCAGCTTGCTGCTGCTGCTGCTAAGTCGCTTCAGTCGTGTCCGATTCTGTGCGACCCAGTAGACGGCAGCCCATCAGGCTCCCCCATCCCTTGGATTCTCCAGGCAAGAACACTGGAGTGGGTTGCCATTTCCTTCTCCAATGCATGAAAGTGAAAAATGAAAGTGAAGTTGCTCAGTCATGTCTGACTGTTAGCGACCCCATGAACTGCAGCCCACCAGGCTCCTCTGTCCATGGGATTTTCCAGGCAAGAGTACTGGAGTGGAGTGCCATTGCCTTCTCCTTAATTCAGCTTGAAAGACTAGAAAGGAAAATGAAAAATTTAAATAACTACCCTTTTGACAGCACCATCGTAGCTCAAACATGCTGTATTTTGCACTTCACTGTTTCCTGCTACTCGTAGGTCTCCAGTGTGTTGCCCAGGAATGCTCATCACCATCTCAGAATCCAAAGTGGGAATATTTATAGCGCCTCCTGACTTTGAAAGGACTTCAGAGCAGAGAGCTGAAAATAGTTGGTCTGAATGGGAAATGAAAATCAAATATTCTCTTATTCTAAAGGGCACTGTGAACAAGGATTAATAATGTAAGATGCAAGACATGCTGTATAGCACTGAAAAAATATGATGCCTACATATTTAGTTTAAGGGAAAATGGTAAGTTGGATTTTTATGTGTGTAACATATTATGAAAAACTGTGAAGAAAGGAGAATTTCACTGATGTTGAAATTTATGGGTTTTTTTCCCACTCCCACAAGCAATTACCATTTTAGCAGAAACTGGAGAAAACTAAACATTTATTTATATCATTTAACTGTTCCATTTTGTCTTGTCATCATCTTTTGGTTGAATACAACTGAGTTATTAATTGAGAAAGTCTTAACAACCTAACTTCAGGGATTAAACATACACGCATACATGTGCTATCATTCCATAGTGTAGTTGTTTAAGAATTCTGGAATCAGGATGCCTTGCTCAAGCTCTGTCCTGATACCTCCTCCCTGGGAGACTTTGGGCAACTAACTCAAACTCTCTGAAGACTCACTTCCTACCTTAGAATTATGTGACAATCAAGTAAGATTATGAATTTAAAGTGAAAGTATACTTCTTGAAACACTGCACTGATTTGTTCACGGAATACATTCAACTAATTCTTACCAGGTCCTGTTATGTTCAGGCCTCGAATCCAGCCCTGGAGAGACAGCAATGAACAGAACAGCAACCCCAGCCCCCAGGAGTTTACCTTCTCTGAAGGGAGACAGGAAATAACAAATAAGGTAAGTGCTACTGAAAAAAATAAATGGAGAGAGAGGAGAGAATGTCAGGGGTACAATTTTAAGTACATTGATTAGGGAAGACTATGCTTAGAAAGAATGGCTTTCCTAAATATTAGTTGTTATTATGATCATAATCTATTATTCTACATTCACTTATCCCATTTGCAAGTCTTTGTGAGCAGACGGACGAATTTGACACTGTTGGTGGCAAACAGAAGATAATCAGACACACACCATCACCACAGCTGCACTCATCCCACTTCTCTGCAAATAATTTAATGTTCTAGAATTGTTCTCTGGCCTCCCTGTGATTAAACACCTGTTTAACATGCAATTTTATAATACATCTGGTGTCAAGGTTATAATAATGTTATGATATAAACTTGATATGATATATGATATGAACTTGTCAAAATAAATGTGTAGAGTAGACCTGTCTCTTTAAAAAAAATGCTTTCTGCCATGTGGCCTGTCCATTTTGATTTTCCTCAACTTGGCAAAGTCACTTGCTCCCAGCCTAAGCCTCTCTTTGAAGCAGTTGTTGCATCTGGAGTAAACAGGCCCCCGTATCTGGGGTCAAAACATAGGGAATAGGTGTTTTATTAATTTGCAGAAAAAAATAGAATCCTTGTCCAGATCCCTTTTATTATGATGATCCCATTTAGCTTTTCCCTTTCGTTTCTCACTTTCTTATACTTTTCTTTCTACCTTTTCCCTTCTTCACTACCTTTCTTCTCTGAGTCCTGCTTTTCATCCTCTCTTCTTTCCTGTTTTAGCCCTCTTCTCACTGTGAGCCATTTAAACTCTAGAGAGCAGTTTGCCATGGAGTGAGAACATCTTAGACTCTAATGCAGGACAGGAATCCCCCCAGTTCCCAGGCCTCCGTTACCCTGGGCAGTTTGAGTCATCTGCAGGCTTTGCCCAAATCTCTCATAACAGGGAAGGAGAAATGGCACCGTGCACCAGCTGTGTGGTCCCAGGGAACTCAACTCTGCAAGTCTCAGTTTCTTCAACTAACACAACTGTACTTTCTGATTAAAGCTTGTTTTATAAGTTAGAAATAATATCTGAAAAGTTCTTGATCCCTTGGCATTGCGATGCAACTGCTGAGTGACGTACATGAATGAAGTTTTGAAGGATTGTGGTCTACTCTTTTCAAATTCCAGTAAGTATATGAAGAACATTTTTAAGGGCCTGGCATAGTCTAAGCACTAAATAATAAGAATTATTATTACCTTACTTGGCACCATCCTCAGTAGTTTTCTCTTTGAGCCTGGTCCTTCCTTTCTGTTCTTTCTGGTATGTCTGTTCTTTTCTAAGATGGGCTTTATTTTTCTGTTTCTTTGTGTGTTCCTGAAGCAGCAGGTCCTTTCTTTCCAAGTCTAAAGACCTGGGCTTAGGCCTGGGCACATGTCAGCCGAGCATTGTCTTTCACAGTGAGACGTTGGCAGTGCCAGGGCAGGAACGGGGGGCTCCTTGACTGTGGGAGTGGGGCCCTTCCCTCAATGCACCATATGGCCTCTGAGAACTGCATTTGATTTTCATTTAATTGAAATTCTTGTAGTAAACGACAATAGCATTAGCAGTAACCAGCTCTTTTAATTGTCAGAATAATCCTTGTCTGTTTTTGTGCAGATGTTGTCTTGCGCCCAGGGCAGCTGTGAGTGTGTGAACGCCTCATCAGTGGTTGCGGACACTGCCCAAATGGTGATCAGCACAGAAACCTTATAAAATTACCAACAGACTACCACTTCTGTCTGCCAGCACTTTCAATGCCAGCCAGCCTTGGGACTTGTTTTGTTTTGTTTTGTTTTTTTTGTTTTTGTTTTTCTATCAGAGTAGGTTGTGATTTAGAACGAGTGTTTGTGGACCGTAAATGAAAATATAGGCTCAACCCAATTAACTAGCTTTGAAGAATCAGAAGGGACATACATGGTTTATTTACAAGAATGAACAACAACCTAGAAAACTAGGGATCTTTTTCTCCCTTCCTTTCCCTTAATAACCTAGGACAAATGTAATAAAACTCTGTCTTTCCCCCTCTGTCTTCATATGCTATGTGTTGTGAGGAGTACCAAAGAAGTAAGTTATACTTCCTGTCCTTCAAGGGCAAATATAAGAAGGCTGAATCACAATGACTGTGGTTTGAATCATTTACCAGGATGTAAAAATATTAAGCTGAAAGTGTCTGTTCACATGTGATTCTATCTCTTTGGACGTCCAAAGGATGTGAGTGACATAACATCTCAGTTAGATGCATTTCCCCCAGTACAGAAGTGAACAACTTTGTCTTATTCTTGCTTGGGTTACATACTCATCCAATTTCCCCCAAGGCCTCCTGCAACTCTCCCTCAATGACTTCTCTTATCTGTACTTTATAGGGTCTCCAAAGACTCTCTGCTTCTGTGAGGCCACCTAAACTATGATCCCATAAAATTAAAATGATGAGATGGAAAACCACAGAAAGCGCTACACACCTGGCAGCTGAGTGGAGCTTTGTGTGGCCAGAGGGGCCCAGGCCCGGGCTTCTGCCCTGTGATTCTCTGCCCACCTTCTACCCAGCTGCTGCTACTGCTGCTAAGTAGCTTCAGTCGTGTCCAACTCTGTGCGACCCTGGAGATGGCAGCCCACCAGGCTCTCCCGTCCCTGGAGGGGACTGCTAATTTTTAAAAATAGGTTTAACACAATTGTACACTCTAATGTACTCTGTACTATCTTCTTCCTGTGGGTGCACTTTTCAACTGGTACAAGAAGTTTGGTCCCTTGTGAAGCGTGAGTTTGTAAAGATTTTGATCAGTTTTGTTATCTCTGTTGATTTTAACCAAATGGTGTATCCTGATATATTATATGAATTTAGAGTTAGTAGATCTCATTTCATTTCAACACTGTAGAGTTTGGAAAGTGTCCCAGAAGCCAGTAAGAAATCAAGCTTCTGCCCAAGGACTGTGGGCAGGTGCCTTCACCTCTGTTTTCTTATCTGTCACCAGGGTACTACTATGGCCATACAGGTCTGTGTCATACAATTTCAAGGAGACTGTTCACATTGTAACTGAACAACAAAGTGGTCTGTCTGTAACAGGAAGATCGGTGAGCAAATTAAATCATCTTTCAATCGCTTTGAGCTAAAATTTAATCATTATAACAAGGCGGTATTCCAACTTTTCTCTAGATTTTCTTCACATTTACTTTTTAAAATATCATTTTTTTTTTTTTTACCAATGCTTTCAAACATATGTTCTGGACTAAATTTGGTTTAGAAAATAGTTTTAAGTTTTGTACTATTTTCTGTAAAAGAATTAAATAGTAAATATTAAAAATGTTAATGTTTTAAAACTTTACAGATTCCACAAAACCCAAAAATATGTAATAAAAATAGCTTGCCACGGAGGTCTTCTACACAATGATTTAAACTGAGATTGCTAACAAATTAAATGGATTATTAGGTGTTTAACACTGTTGCTTTCCACTGTAATTTGAGTGGAATATAGCTGGGCCTTAAACATCACCATAGACACTTTGCTCTAAAGCAAACCTCCCTATCTTTATCATTGGTCTTGGAATCTAATCAAGGGAGCTTAGATACTGAATTGCTGATAGAACTCCCTTGATGAACTGATTCTCCCTGTTAAGCAGCCCTAATAGTGTCAGAATCCAGTTCTTTTCCTATAGATAGTAGTATGTTTATGTCAAATCGCTACACTCCAGATCCAATTAGAAGGACACAGAAAAGCTTCAAAGTTTATTAATACCTTGTTAAATGACATCAGGTAGCTTTGCTCTGTAATTTCCAATTCAGCAAGATCTTACAGTTCAATGTGCAGGAAGTCTACAAACTTGAAGCCTAGCCTTTCCCACTATAAATTAAACCTGTTTCCTTATTGGTATAAGCAAAATACTTAATGATGACTATCCTCTTTCAGTATCCTTTCACAGCATTCAAGACTCTTTGGTCTTATTTTTTCACCTCTAGAGAAGGATATTTAAAAAAAAAAAAAAACTTTCACCATTTTAAGGACTCACCTGGAAACCAAACCTAACTTAAAAACTGAGTAGGGAATTCCCCATGATATCTCAGTGCTTGCTCTGTACCAGGCACTGTTTGTAATATTGTACTATTACATATGTTATTACCTCATTTAATCCTTACAACAACCCTAAGAGGTAATTCCATTATTGTTATTTTATAGGTGAAAAACCTGAAGAGGCTAAGTAGGTTACCCAAGGTCACGTGATTAGAATTCAGCAGAGCAGAACCCTGCTCTTAACCACTGGTCCCCACTCCCCATCACCGTTTTGAGCTTACTTATTTGGTAGCCAAATTTCTAAACACTGATGATGCATGTAACTTATTGCCTTCAGAACACTCTTCTGGTAAGCAATGTTATTACAAGTTTATTATAGTGTTATTACAAGCTTGCTAACAGTACACACTCATCATCAGTGAAAAAAAAAATGATGCTCTAAGCATGCCTAGCCTGGCGCTGGCTCCTCCCAGACTGCTCCCACCCTGGTTTTTTTTTTTTGTTTGTTTGATTGTCTGTTTTGCAGATGGTGCCTTTGATATTCCTTTTTCATGTTGAATACATTGAATTTCACTTTAACTCTAAGATGTTGTCTGTGCAGCATTTTTAAGGGCACTAAAACATAGAGATTGCCTAGAAAACAGACTAGAATTGGTAGTCAAAAAGTAAAAAAGAAAATCAATAGAATTACAATATAAACAAAGTATAGTATTCTGAATTTTTCATAAGAGAGGCTAAAAAACTTACTCAGAAGCAATTTTCTATATGTCATTCTTATTCAGCCATTACATGGGACAAATGTATATTTTCAGATAATTGGGGCAGAGCTAACGACTTCAAATGATAAAAGCCTAAACAAACTGGAGCCATAGTTTGAAGGCTAAAACCATATTTTCAGTAAGTCTAAATGTTAGTGTTTAAACTGCCCAGGACTGTCTTTGCCCTTTGAATTGAGAGTCACTGCACACCGTGGCCTCTGTGTCACTGGTGAGCTTTCCTAGGCCCCATTCTTGAACGTGTTTCCACTTAAGTGCCACAGACATTCTTGCAAAGGCCACTGGAGATCATGGCTTTTATCACAGACAATCTTTTCCCAAGACGTATAGTATTCAGAATGAAAAGAACTCTCCTGGCTAATTTATGTTGCTTAGAAAGCTGAAACAGATAAAGGAATCGCCTCTAAAAATCACCACCACACTGTAATATAATCAGGAACTGGGTGAACTCAACAATAGAAGGAAGTTGAATAGGCTGACCTTTCCCAAGTTGTTTTTAAACTGACATGTGAGTGGAAGTTACTGGTGTGGTTTAGTTGCAGCTTCTGTTTTCCTAAGAAATTTGGAATTTGGTCAGGGAAGTAGCCTTGTTTTTTAGACATAGAACAAGAAAGAATACACCCATCTTTCTGGGGTGTGGGGAGAGTAGGGGGTATTATTGTAGTTGGGATCCATTTCCCCAAAAGATACAAATAAAATTACCAACCAGTAACTTAAACAAGAAGTACTATTTATCTCTTACTACTGACCCGCAGAGTTCTACACATTCGTAGAGCTTGAGGGGAGCAAGGTTTCAAAAAGAGTATCAGAGTACACTGAGTTAATAAACGGTTTCTTCTCTCAAGAAGTTTTTACAGTTTAACCCAACATTTTGCATTTTAAACATGTTTGAAAGTGTTTAACTTTCTTCCATCATCATTTGTCACTTTAAAAGTTATATCTGTAGTGTCTACGTAAATTATGATTCCCAGGTTTTCTAACACCGTGCCAGAATACTCTGTAGGTAGTACATTGTGCTGTCTTTTCATATAAATATATTAACAAGTCGCCAAAAGGTAGGAGCTGTTGTTAAACAATGTGTTTAGAATTGAATATAAAAAATATGGTCATTTGACCCATGCCTCAGTGTTGTAAGTGGACTTACCCAATTTATGCTTATCAGTCAAATAAAACCTTGGCAATACATTTCTAATAACCAACACTAGAAGCCGAACCCCAGTCAGTCATTCCTTGGACTGTACCTGCACCCAGAATCATCCTGTGTTTGAAATCTTTGACTTCAAACCAAGATTGTCTTCTCCTTGTCTAACTTCACTGCCCTTATTCCCATTCTGGTCCTCTCCACCTGCTCATTTCTCATTATCTCCCGTTTCTACTGAATACCTGTCTAGGATCGCAGGGCCCATCACCTTTATACCTCTCACACCAGGGTCCTTGAGCATTCTTTTGTCTTTCTCCCATACCTGTCCTGTCCATTGTCAACTGTGGATCAGTTCATTATTTGTTTTCTCTGTATCTGAGTCAGTGGAGAAAAATCTCATTGCTGTTGATGGCAGGACTGCAGGCGCAGATATTTTTTGACCTGGCTCATCTTCTTGTTCTTGCTTCTCTTACTCATTTCCTACAGAAATGCTGCCGATCTTTTTCATTCTCTCTAAGCCCTCCCTCTTATCCTGAAAAACTCATATTCAAGGGATGGCCTTGCCTCCTCTTTCACATAAAAAACAGAAACCATTAGGATTGACCCATCTCGATTTCTTCTCACTATAATTTACCAATATTTTCAGACCTCTTCACCCTTCAAGCCCTAGCATAAAGGCTACTCTGAATCATTCTCTCTCAGTACAAATTGTCAGTTGTGTTTTCTGAGCTCCAATAACGTTATGAATATAAATACTATGAAAATGATGGATTTTTAGGAATATATCTTAAATTTCCTGCTGTCTGTTAAATATACCTAATGAGATAACAATTCATATTTTAAGGCAAGACAGGAAAAGTTTAGACATCTGGCCCTTTAGACCTCCTTCCTCCCTTCTAGGATGCATCGTCTCAGTCACTCAGTCGTGTCTGACTCTTTATGACCCCATGGACTGTATCCGGCCAGGCTCCTCTGTCACGGGATTCTTCAGGCAAGAATACTGGAGTGGGTTGCCATCGGGCATCTGTATTATGCATAACCTGGATCTGTCCAATGGCAGAGATGCCTGCTCAACCATGAAGATCAAATTTTCTCCTCCTGGTGCCAGCCCTGCCACTCCTTAAAAGGTGACCTTCTTTTCTCAGTCCTGTAAAGGGTCATGATGACCTACTACCTGCCTGGTGTATGCAGATGCATGCGTGTGTGCTAAGTCACTTCAGTCGCGTGTGACTCTTTGCCACCCTATAGATTGCAGCCCACCAGGCTCCTCTGTCCATGGGATTCTCCAGGCAAGAATACTGGAGTGGTTGCCATGCCCTCCTCCAGTATATTCCCGACCCACGGATCAGACCCACGTCTCATATCTCCTGCGTTGGCAGGTGGGTTCTTTACCACTAGTGCTACCTGGGAAGCCCGTGCATGTAGATACTTTTGGTGAATTTTATGTACAATGCCAAAATATTATTTTCCTTAAAGACAGCAATGCTAGAGAACAGACTTAGGTCAGATGACCTGGGGAGATATTAGGCCTTACCTAACAGAAGTTCTTAGCTTAAATTCTTACTTATGTCCTTGTTAATGTTACTTGCTATATTACTTGTATTCTGCTTATTTATAAAATTATTGTTTCTTGTACTACCAGATGTGTGACTGAGCTGCTGATAAAATTAATGATGATTAGATGACTTGAAATGATTGACCAAACATATAGTTTTATGAGATCAATGGCTGTGTTAATAAAACTTGAGATATGGGAAGAAGCAACAAAAGAAACATTTCCTGAACCATAACAGACATAATAAGACAAATAGTCCAGAGGCTTTTGGCTACTGTTAACAAGACCTAGTTCAGTACATTACCTGTCAATGAACCCCTCAGCTGACCTGGGCATGAGCAACGTGGGGTAAGTTGGTCAAAATGCCTCCCAAATCCTCATTTAAGTTAAGGCTGAAAAGGGGTGGACTATAAGAATGTTGCCCACTATCAAGTTCTATAGGAATCAAGTCATTATCCACTATAGATGCTGACCTACAACACACCCTGAAATGAATTCAGGGTGAAGATCTGATCACTTTGTGCTCTGGGAAAACGGACAGAACTGGCCCTCAGATAGTCAGAGATTTTCAGGAGAAAACTTTGTGAACTCAGTTTCTTGCATCTTCCTGTATGTAGAAAAGCTCTAAAGTCATTAACTAAGATATCTATTCCTCACAAGAAGCAAGATGTGTGATTGATTATGCGCATGTGCCCTTTCCCTAAAATCATGAACATACTGGCCTCTCCTCTTACCTTTTTGGAATAGTCCTTTGAACTATCAGAAAGACTGTTTCCTGGGTCATAATCCTCAGGTTGGCTTAAATAAAATTTTCAATTTCTTTCTGAATTGACTATTGATAGTTTCATCACGTATTTTTAGGAAATGTAGCCTATATTATCATTTTTATAGTTTAACATTTTAAAATAAATAATACCTTCATATTATAAAACATTCAAAAAGTAAAAAGAGAAATCACTGAACATTCTTCCTCTGGGTCTAGCTACCCAGTTTCTCGTGTATTCTCTAAAGACGCTCCTGGGTGCATGTAAACAATTAAGTATTCTCCTTCATCCACACTTTTTATATTGACAGTACTATCATATTATATGCACAATTATATACCCATTAATTAACAGGGCATACCACAAATTATTCCAGATCAGTATATAAAGTATTACTTTTTCTCTTTTTGGTAGATTAAAGATGGCCACAAGTTGTTTGTCATACTTTTACTTAAGAGTCTATTTCCCTTGCTTTGAATCTGGCCTGGCCTTATCACTCATTTTGTCAATAGAATGAGTTAGAAGTGATAATTTCTAGGACTGACCCTTAAAGAGAGCTACAGCTTTATGCTCTGGCCACACTCCCTCTTGGAAGCTAGCCATCTTGCTGGAAGAAGCCCAAGCCATAAGGAGAGGACACATGGAGAAGAGCTAATGCTAATACACTATGATCAATAGTCTCAGCTTACTTTCAGTCCAACAACCAGCACCAACTGCCAGCCATCTGAATGAGCCATTTTGGACAGTACAGCCTCATTGAGTCTCCAGATAACTGCAACCCCAGCTCATATCACATAGAACAGAACTTCCCCAGCTAAGCATGGTCACCCATCGAATTTTGAGAAGAAATCAATAATTGTTATTGTTTTACGCCACTATCTTTTAGGGTGGTTTGTGAATAGCAATAAATAACCCCAAAGCCATAGTATTCCATCATATATATACACCCCCACTTTACTCAACTTTTATTAATGGACATTCAGGTTGTTTCTACTCTTGTTACCTTTTTGCTACTACAAACAATGCTGCAATTAATAATAATGTATATGTGTCATTTTGCATGTATGGATATAATTGTGGGATGAATTCCTAGAAGTAGAATTGCTGGATACAAGGAAGTATGTGTCTATAGTTTTGATGGATATTATAAATTGTTATCATCAGAGATTTTGCTGACTTACACTATCAAAAATGTAATAGTAAAGAAACTTTGTATTCTGTTACAAGTTAATCACTAAGGGGATGCTGCCTTTAAGCTCAAATTATACATACATGATGGTCCTTCTTTGGGAAACCTGCCCCTCTGATAATGAACATTAAGCTAAAATGCCTTTGTGTAGCTCACAACAAATATCCTGACCAGGCTCCCCTGGGACTGGCTGTAGTGAAGATAAAACTAGCATATCCCCTCCAGAGTCTGACCAGAACCAGGACTTTGCCTACTCCCTTTGGCTCAGATGGTAAAGAATCTGCCCACAGTGTGGGAGACCCAGGATTGATCCTTGGGTTGGTAAGATCCCCTGAGAAGGGAATGGCAAACCATTCCAGTATTCTTGCCTGGAGAATTCTGTGGCCAGCGCAGACTGGTGGGCTACAGTCCATGGGGTGGCAAACAGTTGGATATGACTGAGCAACTAAAACTTTCACTTTTAGTATAAAAGAAGCCTGAACTCTAACTCTGGGAAGAAAGTTCTTTGGAATTCTTGTCTACCATCTTCTCAGTCTGCTGGCTTCTAAATAAAGTCATTATGTCTTGCTCTAGCAACCTGTCTCTCGATTGATTAGCCTGTCATGCAGCAAGTAGTACAAGCTTGGACTCGGTAGCAATAATACTTGAAAATTCTCCCATAACTCTCAATAACACTGTGTTATCAGATTTTTTGATTTTTGCTAATCTAATAGATAGGAAATGGTATCATTTTAATTTGTAGTTCTAAGTGAAGTTGAATATATTTTAATATATTTCAGAGCCATTTATATTTTCTGTTAAGTGAAAGACCCATGTCCTTTGCTCAGATTATATTAGGATTTTTTTTTTAATTTATAAAAACTCTTCAGGGAATTTAATCCTTTATTTATAACAGAAGCTGTAAATATTTTCTCCCCAATTTGTCCTCTTTCTTTTGACTTTGCTTAGAGTACCTGTTGCTATGTATAGCTTTTTGTTTTTATGGGTCAAGTCATCAGAATGGGGTCTTTCCCATTCTAAGAGTTTGAAATTGTACCTTGGATTCTTCTTCATATTTTCATTTTAATTGTTTACCTCATTTAAATCTTCTCTAAAGTATGAATCTAAATTTGTTTCCCACTTGGCTTTCTGTTGTATTTCCTAATCTATTTACAAGTCTTCCTTATAGCTCTTGATCTCCTCAAGGGCAGGAACCTTGACTCTTTATGGACATGTCCTAAATGCCTAGCACAATGGCTCATCTATAAGAGACTCTTGGTAAGTACTGATAACCATATGAAAGAAATTTTCATCCAGCCCTAGTTCCACAGATAAAACCACTCTTTTTGACATTATCTGGGCAGAGTTTGTTGAGAGAGAACAAATATGCTACTTAAAAAAAATTATTTTAAACAATTAAAAGAATTTATTGAATTCATTACAATATTGCTTCTGTTGTTTATGGCCCTGAGGCATGTGGCATCTTAGCTCCCCAACCGAGGATTGTGCCTGCACCCTCTGCATTGGAAAGTGAAGTCTTAACCACTGGACTGCCAAGGATATACCTGGATGCTATGTTTTGAACAAGCACATTGGAAGCTCTAGGACTCAAGTCTCAGTGATGTAGGAATACTTCAGTCTCATTTTTATCTGGATATACAGTGTTGCTCCATGTCCTTGGTGATAGGTTCCAGGACCACTGAAGATACCAAAATCCCTCAGATCCTTAAGGCCCTTATATAAAGTGGCACAGTATTGGCCTATAACTTACTCACATCCTCCCATATACTTATCTCTATGTTACTTATATATAATGTAAATACTACGTAAATAGTTGACTATAAGGCCAATTCGAGTTTTGCTTTTTGTAACTTCCTGGAATTTTTTTCTGAGTATTTTCTATCTGTGGTTGGCTGAATCTGAGGATATGAAACCCACAGATAGAGGAGGGCTGACTGTATTTCCTATCTATTAGGTATAACTGCTCTTTCTCTTGATGCTAATTATTAACTCCATACCTCAAACGCCAAAGTCTTATTTATTACCTTACACACAGACCTCTTTTTAAAAAAATATTTATTTATTTAAATTTATATATTTTTGGCAGCACTAGGTCTTCATTGATTTGCACGACTATCTCTAGTTGTGGCGAGCAGGGGCTACTCTCTAGTTGTGGTGCATGGGCTGCTCATTGCCAAGGCTTCTTTTGTTGCAGAGCACAGGCTCTAGGTACATGGACTCAATAGTAGTGGCTCATAGGCTCTAAAGCAAGGGCTCAGTAATTGTGGTGCACGGGCTTAGTTGCTCAGTAGCATGTGGGATCTTCCCAGATCACATATTGAACCTGTGCCCCATGCATTGGCAGGTGGATTCTTATCCACTGTACCACCAGGGAAGTCCAGATACAAACCTCTGATAGAAGTCTGGAATGTTGGTGGGTAGGTAGGTACTTTGTCACAATAATTTTAATGGTTCTTCACCCTGGTTACACAATCTCCCAACTTCTTGCTAGCTGTATAACTTGACAGAGAAAGTAAGAAAAAAAAGAAAGAAAGAAAAGAAAAAAAAAACCTGATATAAACCTCTTAAGAAAAAGATGTGAAATATGTTTTAAACATTCTATAAACAATATGTAAGATATTCAAACAAAGGAACTGTGATGCTTTTATTGCTTGTTTTGGGTGCTGCATCTATTCTCCCAAGGAATGTCATGGTCTTAAATTCTATACCTCAACAGGCACTTCTGCACCTGCAAATCACCTTCAAATTTACCTGATTATCAAAACTTTTTACCACCTGCTCTCCACTCTAGACTTCCAAGTGATTAACATTTTTAATGGTTCCTTATAATTGCTCTGATATGATAATGTATGCAAGTACATGTGCATTCAAAAATATTCTTTCTTCCTTCTTTTCATTCCTGTATGTTTTGGTCAGAAGAGGAAATGTTTTAGGAATGAAGATATAATGAGAAATTTGAGAAACCACTGATATCACTGTGATGAGCTGTGGTTGAGGGGAACCCAAAAGGATGACAAGAGTAGTTCTTTCTTTCCAAGTATGGCCAAGTAATGATGAATGCATTTACTTAATTCCCTTTAAATTAATCAAGTACCTCTCTTCCATGGGTAAACTGTATTATATACTGTCCTTTCCTTGTGTT
Organism: Oryx dammah; assembly: GCF_014754425.2. Taxonomy (NCBI): domain Eukaryota; kingdom Metazoa; phylum Chordata; class Mammalia; order Artiodactyla; family Bovidae; genus Oryx; species Oryx dammah. The sequence goes on from NW_024070188.1 coordinate 24,051,570, forward strand.
TCTCAAAAGACTACAATAAAAACATTCTCCTTAGAGGTTTACTTGGTTGGTTTATTTATTTATTTATTTATTTTGCTGCTTTTTGTGTTAGTTGTACACACTTCACATAGTGGTTGAACATGTAAGAAAGATATATCTTTCTCTTTGATGACTTGATGACATGGCTATCCCTATAGCAGATTCCAGAAGTGCTTCCCAGGTGGCTCAGTGATAAAGAATCTGCCTGCAATGCAGGAGACTCCCTGAGTGCAGGAGACATGGATTCGATCCCTGGGTCTGGAAAATCAGCCTGGAGAAGGAAATGACAACCTAGTGAAGTATTCTTGCTTGACAAATCCCATGGACAGAGGAGCCTGGGCGGTGGGCTGCAGTCCATGGGGTCAGACATGATTTAGCAACTAAACAATAATTTATTCAGAAACTATGAAGTTGTCTATTTGAAATTATCTCCAATAAAGTTTGTTAAAATACAACAGATCCATTTGTCAAGCTGCAATACTCTCCATCCCTCACCCTCCACCTTTGCCTCAGCCAAGTGAAAAAACAAGTGGCATTCTTATGAAGTTTAGTAGATTCCCAATAGGGTAATGTCCTAGGATAATAACAAATGTTAGGTTGCAAAAATAATTGTGGTTTTGGTGAATTTTGACGTTAGATATTGGAATACATTCTTAAATATATTTTAATGTGCATTTCTCTATTTTTTTTGCTAATGACTTATTACTTGCTGTGTATTTTATATTTATTTTAGTCTAGGGAAATAATATTAGACAAAAAGCAAATTCAAACAATTTTCTTATTTGAGTTCAAAATGGATCATAAAGCAGTGGAGACAACTCGCAACATCAAGAACACATTTGGCCCAGGAACTGCTAATGAATGTACAATGCAGTGATGGTTTAAGCGGTTTTGCAAAGGAGATGAGAGCCTTGAAGATGACAAGCATAGTAACTGACCATAGGAAGCTGCTGCTGCTGCTGCTGCTGCTGCTGCTAAGTCGCTTCAGTCGTGTCCGACTCTGTGCGACCCCAGAGATGGCAGCCCACCAGGCTGCCCCGTCCCTGGGATTCTCCAGGCAAGAACACTGGAATGGGTTGCCATTTCCTTCTCCAATGCATGAAAGTGAAAAGGGAAAGTGAAGTCGCTCAGTTGTGTCTGACTCTTCGTGACCCCATGGACTGAAGCCTACCAGGCTCCTCCGTCCATGGGATCTTCCAGGCAAGAGTACTGGAGTGGGATGCCATTGCCTTCTCCGCCATAGGAAGCTGACAACGATCAATTGAGAAGATCACTGAAGCTGATCCTCTTAGAACTGCATGAGAAATTGCGGAAGAACTCAACCTCAACCATTCTATGGTTATGCAGCATTTGAAGCAAATTGGAAAGGTGAAAAAGCTCGATAAGTGGGTGCATCATAAGCTGACAAAAATTAAAAAATCATCATTTTGAAGTGTCATTTTCTCTTATTCTATGAATAGCAACAAACCATTTCTTGATTGTTTTATGACATACAATGAAAAGTGGATTTTATATTCAACCAGCAACAACCAGCTCAGTGGTTAGACAGAGAAGAAGCCTCAAAGCACTTCCCAAAACCAAACTTGCACCAAAAAATGTTCCACCACTTATTCAAGTGTCTCAACAAATTTTTGCAAGGAAAATGTTTCCACAACCAGCAGGAGGCAGAAAATGTTTAGAGTTTGTCGAATCCCAAAGTACAGGTTTTTACACTACAAGAATAAACCAACCCATTTCTCATGGGCAAAAAAATGTGTTGATTACAATGGTTCCTATTTTAATTAATAAAGACGTTGTTTGAGCCTAGTTATAATGATTTAAAATTCACATTCTGACATCACAATTACATTTGCACCAATCTAATAGAATCTGATATATCTATTTCAGGTGGTTTTACTGAATTATGTCCTGGTGATTTTGGAATCTTGATCACTGATGTGGCTGATATATCAATAAAAGTGGGGGAAATGTTAGTCACTCAGTTGTGTCTGACTCTGTGACCCCATGGACTGTAGCCCACCAGGCTTCTCTCGGTGGAATTCTCCAGGCAAGAGTACTGGAGTGGATTGACATTCCCTCCTCCAGAGGATTGTCCCCACGCAGGAACTGAACCTGGGTTATAACTAATTAAATGTGGCTAATATATCATTAATTAATGTGGCTAAAATATATCATTATATGATATAATTATCTATAATATACAATAATGGTGCTTACTATATGACTTTTGTGTTTATAACCATTTATAATATATCAAGGCATAACTTCAGGTTCTTTGAAGGACACTGCTTAATAAAGAGCAATGAAAACTGAGGAGTTGATGGAAATTCTGACATTACTTCCACCTTCTTCCCCTACCACTGCTCTTACCATCCACAAGAAATTGTTCATGACCTCAGTTTGGAGTCATCTTTTACTCAGGAATATCGCATCTGTCACTAAGAGTTGGACACGACTGAGCGACTTCACTTTCACTTTTCACTTTAATGCGTTGAAGAAGGAAATGACAACCCACTTCAGTATTCTTGCCTGTAGGATCCCAGGGACGGGGGAGCCTGGTGGGCTGCCATCTATGGGGTCGCATAGAGTCGGACATGACTGAAGCGACTTAGCATCAGCAGCAGCAACAGGTATTCAGTGCTTTAAGATGATGAAAATTGCTTTGACACTCCTCCCACCAAGACGTTGTGTCCACGTCCTTCTTTCTTAGAGTCTGGATACACTCTGTGACTCTTTTAACCAAAACAGAATAGCAGGAGTGAGTTGTGCCAGTTTCTGAGAAGAGGCTGTAAAAGACTGGCCGCTTTTACTCCCTGTCTCTTGGAGCGTATCTTGGATCTTTACCTCAGGGAGGAGTTAGCTGCTGGGCAAGAAGCCTGACTATACTGACACAGCCATGGGTAAAGAGTACGTGCTAAGTCTTTGCTAGTCCAGCCATCCCAACCTGGGCACCAAGACCAGTAGTCAAGGAGCCATGTTAGGTCTCCTAATCCCAGCAAACATGCCAAGAAGAAAAATGAAGATCCCAGACATATGGCCTCAGTCTAGCCATCCCAGCAGCTCCCAGCTATTCAAGCAACCCCAGCTGTGGCCACAAACATCATGTATCAGACTCACAAGCTGTCCCCGCTGTGCTGGCTCTAATCCCTGACCCACAGAATCATAGGCATCATGGATACGGTGAGTTTCACAGGTGTGTATATATTTGTGTGTATCAAATTTTGCTCTTTAAAAATAGATGGTTTATTATTTATCCATTATATAGCAAAAAAGCTATTGGAAAAGAAAAAATTTAGATTATTGTTGCTATATACCACTGAGTTTTCAGGTGGTTTATGATCTGATAATAGATAAAATGAATATGCATCTTCTATATTTTATGTTTGGGGTTTCCCTGGTGGCTCAGTTCGTAGAGTCTGCCTGCAGCACGGGAGACCTGGCTTTAATCACTGGGTCAGGAAGTTCCCCTGGAGAAGGAAATGGCAACCCACTCCAGCACTCTTGTCTGGAGAATTCCCCAGACAGAGGAGCCTGGTGGGCTACAGTTCATGGGGTCACAAAGAGTCAGACACAAGTGAGTGAATAATGCTTTTATTTAGTAAAATTAAAAATATAAACATAGACAGCATATAAACTTAAAAGATATATCAAATAGTTTAAAAAAAAATAATATTCAATTTGTTTTCATGTTTTTGTGATTAAAACTATAACATCATTGAGTGTTTGACTTAGAAGAAATCATATTATGGATTGGTAGTAGTAGTGTTGGTATTGTTTTTAAGATGAGTGACTTTCCCACCAGAACAGATTTGAGGCATGCAGTCTATTCACTCGTATGTTCCCAGATCCCTGTCCTTTCACTAGACCACAGTAGGTGTTTAACAAATGTTTACTAAAATAAGAAATGAAGTATGAGATAAATACTTAAGTAGAAAACTCTCCTTTTGTTTTAATATCATTATCTTGGACATCCTAAAACATGTTGCAGAGAGTTGCAGTGTACCAGCAGAGTGCATTTGAGGTATTCAATATTAAACCCAAAATTCAGATACATAATAGCAGTGAACACTGATGAATATCTCCTAAGTGCCAGACGTTAGAGCGGGTGCATTCCTTCCTACTAACTGACATTCTTTTTATTCTCAATTTTACACACAAGAACGGTGAGGCTCAGAAAAATAATATACCTAATATTGTAAAAAGTTTTCATGTGACTTCAGCACGTAAATGCCTAATACTGCTTCATTCTTAGACTTTTTTACACAATAACATTATTTACTAAACAAATTAACATAAAATATCAATAAATTAACTTTATTTTCTAAATAAAATAACACAATTCGACCACATTGACCAGGAAGAATAGGACCCAAAGAACACAAAAGCAAGAAAAGTCAGTAATCTTTATTCTGCCCATTTCTTCTTTATTGTAGGCCAAATGTGTATGATGCTTATTATAACTGCCTGTTATGAAAGACTAATCAGCAGTTAAAGCCAAATTAAAGATTCTCATACAAAGAATTTTCAGAGAAATCAACTTCTGATCAAAAAAACTTCCTTTAACCAAATCTTAAACCTCATTCCATCATTGTTCTCTATAATCTTAAGAAGGATTCAGAAGATATGATAGTATATTCCAAGACTTCAGGTAGCAAATGAAAGGGGTGAAAAATTAAAACTAGAGGGGAAATTTTGTTTAAAATTTTTAATATTAATAGTAGTGAGCACATTCAGATTTATGCCTGATTGTATGTATATATATTAGATTTATAAAATATTTGTATCTTGCTATTAATTTAGTATACATATATACATTTCTGTATGAATTATATCTAACTTGTAAATATAGTTTTGATAACAAGATTGGTATACAGGTCAATAAGAAATTAGGGAGGAAGCATGCTTTATGAGGAAGCATGCTTTTTGGAGTAGAATGTGGCAACCCACTCCAATATTCTTGCCTGGACAGAGGACCCTGGTGGGCTAGTCTGTGGGGCTGCAAAGAGTTGGACACGACTGAGTAACTGAGCGCGTGCTTTACAAACAGCTAGTTTTAATGAGTCTTCTTGATCTAAACAGAAAAGTATCAGAACTCTTCATTTTCTCAATAAATATGTTTATTCTGTGTTTTAAGTTATGGAAGAAATGTTTCATAGGAACTATTCACTTTCTATTATTGTGACTGTATTTTTTAAATTAATTGTACTGGTTCTTTGTCCACTAAACATTAATAAGTATGAAGAATCTTAATAAGCAAGAATGTTGAAAACTGTAGATTTTCTCAAGAGAGATGAATGACAACTTTCACTATAGTCTTGAAAATAAAACAAACGCTAGTATTTGTATATTTTTTGTTTAATATCTTTTTTTTTTTTTGCTACATAGTACAGTATGTGGGATCTTAATTTCCCCAATCAGGGTTCAGACCCACACCCCCTTCACAGGACGTGCTGAGCCTTAACCAGTGGACCACCAGAGAAATCCTGTGTTTGTTTTAAATAAATACATCACTGGAGTGCTCATACATTTCATTTTTGGATCAAATGGAATTTTAAATTTAGAAGGTATGTACCAATATAGTTTTTAAAATTCTAATTAAAAATTTTTTATTCTCATTCCAAAATATCTACCAGTAGTTTATGTTTTTAAAATATCGAGACATATATGATAAAAAGAAAATCAGACATTTATTTGTACTAGTGTATTTCAATACTTGAACTATATAGTGCCCCAGAGGTGGAAGGAAAATAACATTGTTAAGATAAAATCAATACTTTATAACATGACCTAACCAAGTCCATAGGCTTTTTTTCTTTATAATTTCACTGTTCTCTAATCTATAAAAATGTTATATATTTAAAATTATCTATTGCCTCATCCAGTGCTTGCCAATTTCTAAAAAGCACTAAAAGTAGCTCTAGGTGGTAATTTGTTTAAAAGAGAATATTACTTTATGGTCACTTAAATGCAAATTTCTCAAACTTCTTTAAGCGACCAATTAATCTTGCCATAAGAGCCTCTGGGCTCTACAGTATCAGTTCAGTTCAGTCGCTCAGTCGTGTCTGACTCTTTGCGACCCCATGAATCGCAGCACACCAGGCCTCCTTGTCCATCACCAACTCCTGGAGTTCACTCAGACTCGCGTCCATCGAGTCAGTGATGCCATCCAGCCATTTCATCCTCGGTTGTCTCCTTCTCCTCCTGCCCCCAATCCCTCCCAGCATCAGAGTCTTTTCCAATGAGTCAACTCTTTGCATGAGGTGGCCAAAGTACTGGAGTTTCAGCTTTAGCATCATTCCTTCCAAAGAAATCCCAGGGCTGATCTCCTTCAGAATGGATTGGTTGGATCTCCTTGCAAGTTTTTCTTTAAAAATTGCCAATTTCATTGACCCATACTCCATCGGAGAAGGCGATGGCATCCCACTCCAGTACTCTTGCCTGGAAAATCCCATGGATGGAAAAGCCTGGCAGGCTACAGTCCATGGGGTAGCGAAGAGTCGGACACGACTGAGCGACCTCACTTTCACTTTTCACTTTCACGCACTGGAGAAGGAAATGGCAACCCACTCCAGTGTTCTTGCTTGGAGAATCCCAGGGATGGCGGAGCCTGGTGGGCTGCCATCTATGGGGTCGCACAGAGTCGGACACGACTGAAGCGACTTAGCAGCATACTCTATCACAGAAGTTTTAGTATTTTGCCAGGGAAATTAGTAATGCCTACTGACCAATATGTTCTGTTTAGTGTACCTCTTCATTAAGTGCTAACATGTATGTCTCTATGACTAGTGACTGCTGAGACTCCTCATGCCAGACATTTTTCTTACTGCGTTGGAGTAAGGTGTTAAGTTGATAGATTTTGGTGACATTTAAAATGATTACTCAGCAGTAATTATTGGGTAAAAGAAAAAAAACTGCAATGTCTCCTGTTTCTTTGAAATTGTATAAACAGAAGCCTTCTTGACATGACACCTCAACTAAAATTTAGTAAGGGATGTTCCAACACATAAATATGTAAATCCATTTAGTTTGAGTAAAGTAAATATTGAGTTATGTTTATATTTTAAGCACATTCCCCAGTATCTTAATAAAATTTAAACTGATTTCATTTATTGGTTCTATAACTTTAAAAGATAATCTACCATGAGTCCATCGGAGCATTGTTTACATTGTTTATATCAAATAAGTTTAAAGCTATGAATGTATAATGATACTAAACAATAAATACTATCATTGGTCATCTTCGGAGAATGTTAGGGAACCAGTACTGAAAATTACTGAAAATTACTGATTACTAGAGGGAAGAAATCAAACACTTATTCTGCCTTTCCATAAACAAATGTGCCTCAGGACAATCAAATGGTTGATGAAGGAAAGTTTCTTTTTATATAATTAGCTGCTCAAATAATAGAAAAAAGAAAGTCAATAAGAATAATGCCATTTTATCACTCTAAATTAGTAAATGGATTTAAGCAAAGATAAATTACTTCAAAAATCACAAAAAGAGAAACAAGTCAGGTTGCCTTCTGATAGACATACTCACCACTGCCTATGACGTAGTCCTTCGAACCTGAATCTGCTCAAGCCTCTTGATCTATTGATCAATTTACAGAAAATATAAGAAATACAGAAAATACAAGAAATACAGAAAGGATGAAGGAATATGTTAAATGACAACAAGAGGTGCAGTTGGCAAAATTCACACTGTGGAAATTATAGAACAAACAACTCAGTTTCTTGCACAAATAAATTGCAAGGAAAATAAACAGAGGCGGATAAATTCAGACATAACATTACATAGTATTTTTAGACATTTTTAAAATTTATGGCTGACAATATATTTAATTTTATTTATTTATGGGTGACAATATTTTAAAATTTTAGTTATTTATTTATGGCTGCACTGGGTCTTTGCTGCTGTGTATAGGTGTTCCCTAGTTGTGGTGAGTGGGTGCTGCTCTCTCGTTGCTGTGCACAGGGTTCTCCTTGCACTGGCTTCTCTTGTTGTGAAGTACAGGCTCGGTAGTTATGGCTCACAGGTTCTAAAACATGGGTTCAGCATCAGTAGCCCATGGGCTTAGTTCTGGCATGTGGAATATTTCTAGACTGGAGACTGAATCCGTGTCCCCTGCATTGGCATGATTCCCAACAACTGAACCACCAGGGAAGTCCCCAGACAATATCTTTTTCTTTTTTTTAATTATTTGTGTTTTAGAGATTCTTCCTGTTGTTGTTGTTCAGTCGATCAGTTGTGTCTGACTCTTTGTGACCTCATGAACTGCAGCACACCAGGCCTCCCTGTCCCTTGCCATCTCCTGGAGTTTGCCCAAGTTCATGTTCATTGCATTGGTGATGCCGTCCAGCCAGCACATCCTCTGACACCCTCTTATCCTTCTGCCCTCAATCTTTCCCATAATCAGGGACTTTTCCAATGAGTTGTCCATTCACATCAGATGACCAAAATACTGGAGCTTCAACTTCAGCATCTGTCGTTCCAGTGAACATTCAGGATTGATATTCCTTAAGATTGACTGGTTTGATCTCCTTGCTGTCCAAGGGACCCTCAGGAGTCCTCTCCAGCACCACAGTTCGATGGCATCAATTCTTTGGCATTCTGCCTTCTTTTGGTCCAGCTCTCAAAACTGTACATGGCAGCTGGGAAGACCACAGCCTTGAATATACAGACCTTTGTCGGCAAAGTAACATCTCTGTTTTTCCACACTGTCTAGATTTGTCATCACTTTCCTGCCAAGAAGCAATCATCTACTGATTTCATGGCTGCAGTCACCATCCACAGTAATTTTAGAGCCCAAGAAGAGGAAATCTGTCACTGCTTCCACCTTTTCCCCTTCTATTTGCCATGCAGTAATGGGGCCAGATGTCATGATCATAGTGTTTTTTAATATTTAGTTTTAAGCTGGCTCTTTCATTCTTCCTTCACCCTCATCAAGAGGCTGTTTAGTCCCTATGGGATCATCTGCATATCTAAGGTTGTTGATGTTTTTCCCGCCTAACTTGATTCCAGCTTGAAACTTGTCCAGCCTGGCATGTTTCATGATGTGCTCAGCATCTAGGTTAAACAAGCAGGGTGACGGCAGACAGCCCTGTCATACTCCTTTCTCGATCTTGAACCAATCAGTTGTTCCATACGGGGTTCTAACTGTTGCTCCTTGACCTGCATACAGGTTTCTCAGGAGACAGGTAAGATGGTCTGGTATTCCCATCACTCTAAGAGCTTTCCACAGTCTGTCATGATTCATGTAGTCAAAGGCTTTAGCGTAGTTGATAAAACGAAGATAGATGTTTTTCAGAAATTCCCTTGCTTTCTCTATAATCCAGTGAATGTTGGCAATTTGATCCCTAGTTCCTCTTCCTTTTCTAAAATCCAGGTTGGACATCTGGAAGTTCTTGATTCATGTAATGCTGAAGCCTAGCATGGAAAATTTTAAGCATGACCTTTCTAGCATGGAGATGCGTGCAATTGTCCGATGGCTAGCACATTCTTTGGTACTACCCTTCTTGGGAATTGGGGTGAAGGTTGGCCTTTTCCAGTCCTGTGACCACTGCTGGGTCTTCCAGATTTGCTGACATAATGAATGTAAAACCTTGATGGCATCATCCTTTAGGGATTTGAATAGTTCTGCTGGAATTTCATCACATCTACTAGCTTTATTAACAGTAGTGCTTAAGGCCCACTTGACTTTGCATTCCAGAATGTCAAGAGATATTTCCTATCAACTCATTAATAGATTTAAGATAGAGATATAACGTATTTTTATAATTTTTAAACTATTGTTTCTCTTTTCCAGGGTAATATTAATAATAAAAACCTCAAGCTAGAAACCAGTCTCTCTTCCATTGAAGGAAGAGAAAAAGTAATCATGTAGAATTCTTTACATCCTGACCTAAGGACAGACAGCCTTTCCATTCTTACCCTGGAGTCCTGTATTAGTTTGCTAGGGCTGCAATAACAAATAGTAGACTGGGTTGGCTTTAACAGTAGACATGTATTTTCTCACAGTTCTGGAGACTAGGAGTCCAAAATCAAGGTGCTGACAAGTCTGGAGTCTTCTGAAGGAGATCTGCAATCTTCTCGTTTTGCAAATGGCCACCTTTTTCCTGTCTCCTTACATGCTCTTTTTCTCTAAACACATGCGTTCTGGGTATCTCTCTGCATGCCCAATTTTTTTTCTCCTTGTAAAGACATCAGTCACATTAAATGAGGGCTGACCCTGACACCCTTATTTGAATGTAATCACCTCTTTAAGATTCTGTCTCTAATAAGTCACATTCTAAGTCATATTCAACATGAATTTTGCAGGGATGATTCAGCTGATAACAAGGCCTTTCAAAATCTCACCATGTTCATTTGTAATATCAATGCCATGTGCATGTGAGATAAGTCACTTCAGTTGTGTCTGGCTCTGCAATCCTATGGACTGCAGCCTGCCAGGCTCCTCTGTCCATAGGATTCTCCAGGCAAGAGTACCAGAGTGGGTTGCCATTTCCTCCTCCAGGGGATCTTCCTGACCCAGGGATCAAACCCACATCTCTTATGTCTCCTGCATTGGCAGGCAGGTTCTTTACCATGAATACCACCTGGGAAGCCATATTAACTGCTTAAAATGGTTTGAAATCTAGAATAAACTTCAGTGTTGATGCAAAAGCTAAGCCCTTGAAGCTCATGCAATTAATTACAAAGCTACACTTTGCAAAGTCTGTAGCCAAACATTTCTAATCATTGACTCTCACACCCTAATTTTCCAGACATGTGCCCTCCAATATGGCAGCCACATGTGGCCATAAAGTGATTATTTTATGTACACTTGGAATGACTGGTCCAAACTGAGATGTCAGTCTAAATCACTGAATTTCAAAGCGTTATTAAGGGAAAGACAAGTCAACTAAGTAATTTTTTTATTGATTATATGTGCAAATATTTTGGATATGTAGATTATTAAAGTAATTTAATGTTTCTTATTTTTTAAAATTATGGTTACTAAAAAAGTTTAAAATGACATTGTGGTTAGAATTATATTTTATTGGTTGGTGCTTTCCCAAATGCAGGTATGTATCATCTGAATTAAGACTTGCTTTGAGTCTTTCTTAGACTTCCAATTTATAATTCATCACAAACCCCTTCTCTTTTCGCATCCCCACTAAGTTACCCAGGGACAGAATTCTAGCACTTTATCCAGTCCTTAACACATATTTCAAACCTAAGACACTTGCCACTTGTTGGGAAGACAATCTGTAATGCTAACTTAACAAATTCAACTGAAATGTTATATTTATTGAAATTCCAAGTGATGAGTAATCCTACTGCCTTTCATCTTTCCCCTGAGAGAATAAGAGTAGTTGACAAATATACTCTGACTTCTCACTTACTAGTAGTACTAAAAAGTCTTATGTTCTAATTTCACCAAAGCACTAGAACTGAGATTATCAGGGTTTCTAAAATTTTTTAAGTGTTTATTTTATGTACAAGCAGCTGCTAGATCCTATGGTGGGATATGTGTTTTAGTTTGTTTTTAAAATTGTTGACGAGTTGAGAGGAAAAACTATAGATAGTATTTGAAGATCAAGAATTAAATCACTTTTTCAGGAACATAAAATATGGTTAACATTCACATCTTTTAGAAGTATTTATTTTCCATTTTAAAAATAGCATTGATGGGTGTAATTTAAAGGAGTGCTAGAATGTGAATCCCCAACAGGGACTGGCACATTTACAGACTGAAAGCATTTTAAAATCCCTGTTTTCTATACCGTGGTTTAAGCACTTTCATATAGCTGGAAAGTGGACAGGGGAAAAAAATGTTCAATTTGCACAGTGAATGATTAAAGGAAAGATAAAAGCTAACAGCTCTGTTAACCAATTTTTTAATTTTCAAAGCTAATTGGGCTATGTTAAACTACATGCTCCTCCCAGTTGGATCTACCTGATATATAGAAAAGCAAAAAGGAACCCTTCCTCCAAAACCTTAACTGCAAAATTGTACTGTTTATATTCATGAGGGGGAAATGTAAATAAATTATTGTTTCTCAAATACATTAAGTTCTATCATTAAAGTTTTTGACTTGTGAGCATTGTAACTCACTTTCAGTGGGTATAATTTTATATCCTAAGTATGATGTCAAGCATACCTTCTAAATTCCTTAAACTGAATAAGTTATACTTACCATCAACACTTAAGATGTAAAATTTTTCTCTAAAACTTGCATTTTATAGTTAAATCTGTAAAAAATCCTATTTTAGCAAGCTTGATTACATCAACTGTTAAAACTTTATTTTACAAGCAATAGGAATTGGATCAAATAATTATTATAATCCAGAGGAATTATTTTATAACCATAGCAAATGCCATTATACACACTGCCAATACAGATTTAATAGACAATACTGAACTGTACAAGAGTTATTTATTTTTCCTTAATCTCAAAGCTATTTTAGTAATACAAAAAGCCATATTAACATTTCTCCATTAGAAAACAATGTGATGTACAAAACTTTGGATGAAAAGATATATGTCAAATTTCACTTAATCATTTGGTGGAAAATCCACCACTCCATCGATACCACCCAAAGTGTTTTAGGCAATGATTAAAAATCAAAGTAAGCATCTTAATAAACTCCAGCTGTTAAAAAAAACAGACCTAGCAATATAGTTGGCTACATAGTATTTTTGACTACTCAGGGTTACTTTTTAAAATCCATTTTTTTGCTGAGTCCTACCACATACCAAGTGCTGTACTTGTCCAAGTAGGTATTTGAGGAAAAGTTGGTAAGGTAGAAGACCCCATAAAACAGTCCTTTGGTTACCATATTTGACTTTTAACTTTTAAACATCCTCCAAGATCAAGGAACCCCAACTAAAAGTACACACTCTTCCAAGTGTTATTCGATTTTATTAGTGGGGAGGGTGTTGGTAAAGAGGTCATGAACTATTATTTATAATCCATTATTCCAATTAAAAGTGCTTGTCAGAAACTAATTTGTTATTTTTCTAATGAGTTTAAGATCTGGCATTCAGTTATTACCAACGTGGTTCACCCTACAAGGCATACTGTTCAAAAACAGCAAAGCAGGTATGCATAAATGCTTTTCTTTGCATTTAGTGAAGTAATATTTGATACCCATATTTATCTTAAAATTCAGTTGTTTAAGGTCCAGTGAAGAAAATAAATCCAGTTATGGGGTGGTAAAGAGCAAAGAAGGTTAACTAGTAAATTATTACTATACAAAGAAATTTTATTCTCTATCTTTTTCTTTGAATAACAAGATACTAACACACTATTTTCATTAAAAAAAAAAAAAATGCTTGCAACTATTGAACTGAGGCAAATACAAAGGCCCATAAACCAACAGTATCGTCCATTCATCACCATTACTTCTTTACATTAAGCTTGTTCTCCTAAAGTATAATGCATACTCTAAGCTATAACTTGGAAATTAGCCAAGCACTAAGCAATTACAATGGCAGGTAATACACCATCAGTTTTTAAAACACTTTCAGTCACTTTTCATGACCCACCTCCAGTTTGAATTGAATATATTCTCAGTATAAATTTGTTTTGGGATCTGCATGACAAAAAAAATGTTTTTATGACATTTTCACATAAGACATTTAAATAGTCTTCAATTCATACCACTTTCGTATTAAATGATTCATCCTGACATGCTATATATAACTACAATAAAAATAACTTCAATTTTTAAAGAAAACTAAATGCAGATAAATGTTAACAGATTTGACATGGAATGTTGTAAGATATTCCTGTACGTAATCTGATACTACTGATTATAAATTTACAAGTTTGAAAAACTTCAGATTAAAAACCACAAGAAAATTTACTCTTGATGGCATGCAAGATCTTTTTCAAAATGAAACCAGGACCTCAAAGTCTCAGTATTTTATCAGAACATAAAGAAACACAACAAATTTGTACATTTTATTCACATTTATTTTTCGCTTTTAGTGTGCTCACAGAAAATTAGAACACCTTAAGCAGGAGTTTAATAGCAATTTTTGTAAGCAAAGTTACATTCCATCTCTAAGTCAAATTGGTCAAAGCTTCTCCAGTATTTACAAAACATGATAGACAAGATGCTACACAAAACCATTGCATCTGAAGATTTTTTCCTTATTCTCAAAGACGACTGGAAAAGAAAGCATTGTCTGCTGTAATCAAAAACATACCACAGTATAAACAGTAACCATTCCACTTATCACAGCTTGGTTGAGTTTAAAATTTGTGTTTAAAAGGTCCAAGATGACTGCAGTTTTACAAAAATGGGCAGGGTGGAAAGTTGCAAACTTCATGTGCTTCTGGATATCAAGATTTGTTTTTATACAATAGTCACAGTTAAAAACACCCTGCTGGTAATACATAATTACACTTTATTAAGGTCATAAACCAGCAATAAACAATAAAGCCTATACAACTTGTAGTTCTACTTAATCACTGACTGGTACAGCTAACATGAGATAAGTGAAAAGTTCCTATGGTTTAAATGAACTCCTAAGACTATGATCTTTTTAAAAATCTGGGTATCGGTTTGTTTTTTTTTTTTTCCTCTTTCCTTTTTAGTCAAGACTTGTAGTGTTGTAAACCTGCCTCACAAAATACATCGTAATAACTTTTCTTAAAAAAAAAAAAAAAAAAAAAAAAGACTAAGCCTTTACACCATCATTTCTAGTGGTACAGTATCTTGGCAATGTTATGCACCACTTCAATTTCTCCATGGTGGCCCCTATCACTTCATCTGATATCCCTTTTTGACCCACCCATCTCCTTCATATATGGGCATGTCCATAGATTGACAAAGAAAGTTTACAATTTTGAATAAAGATGCAAAGTATGCAAAAAACATTAATACTGATGCAAAAAATAAAAATAAAAGAGAAACAAGGCAGAGGAAGGTATTTAAGCTCTCCTCGACCTGTTGGAATGGTGGTAACAGAATGATCTGAGATGGGATCTGTGGGGAGTGGGTTAAAAACAAAATTTGTTGTTTAAAAAAAAAGCAAAATAAAAAAAGACATCTTTAAAATCAATCCCTGGTTGTAGACAAGTTCTCCAAAACCAGTACCTGGCACCACTCCAACAAACAAACGGGGGAGAAAAGTTCTTCGATTATCTCAAAAAATCTTGCCCTTTTACTCGGC
Source organism: Oryx dammah (assembly GCF_014754425.2). NCBI lineage: Eukaryota > Metazoa > Chordata > Mammalia > Artiodactyla > Bovidae > Oryx > Oryx dammah. Next base: position 24,066,755 of record NW_024070188.1, read on the forward strand.
TGCCTCCGCTGGGGGCGCTTCTGGACTGCACTCGGGCTGGGCCTCCTGTGAGGGGGCTGCGCAGGCTGACGACGCCGGGGCGGCCGCCGCCTCCTCCGCGGGGGCCGCCTCCTGCTCCGGGGGCACGCCGGGCCCGGCGGCCGAGGGCGCCTCGCAGCCGGCCGCGCTGGCCCCGGCCTCTTCTGCCTTCTCCTCAGCCTTGCTGGGCTCCTCGACGGCCTTAGCCTCCTCGCTGGCGGGCGGCTTCTCGGGCGCGACAGCAGCCTCCTCGGGCTTGGCCTCCTGCGGGTCGCCCCCCGCCGCCCCCTCCTCGCCCGCGGCCGCCTCCTCGCCCGGCGCCGCTGTCGGCTCCCCGGGGGCCGCACCCGCCTCGCCGGCGGCCGCAGCGGCGCCCCCTTCGGCCTCGTCCTTGCCGCCTTCGGCGGAGGCGCCGGCGGCCCCTTCGGCCTCACCGCCCTCTCCTGCCTCCTTCTTGTTCTTCTTGAAGGAGAAGCCGCTCAGCTTGAAAGACTTCTTGAAGGAAAAGCGCTTCTTTTTTTTTTTCGGGGTCTCGTTACTGGGCGAGGGTGTGGCCCCGTCCTCAGCCTTCGGCGAAGACGTCGAGGAGGTGGCAGAGGCGGCCTCCCCCTCGGCGGCCGTGGGTGAGCCGGGCTCGGCGGCCTCGCCCTCCACGGGGCCCTCCTTCTCCACGGGGCTGGCCCCGGCGTCGGGGGCAGCGGCGGCCGGCTCATCTTTCTCGGCCGCGGCGGGCGACGCCGCCCCGCTCCCGGCGGCCGCGGGCTCCTCCTTGTCGGCAGCTGGGGCGCTGCCGTTGGCCTGCAGCTCCTCCTTGGCGCCGGGCTCGGCGGCCGCGGGAGAAGCGTCGCCGTTTACCTTCACGTGGCCATTTTCCTGCGGGGCAGAGAAAGCGGGAGGTCACTGAGGGGGCCCGGGCCTGTCATCCCCGCCCCCACTTCTGGACTGGGAGGGTCCACCGTCCCTCCGGGCCCCTCAGGTTTTGTAGATCCTCTCCCTTATGGGGAGGCGGGGTTGGATGCCCAGACGAGAGTTCCTCGAAGACCTGGGGGCAGTGGTGTTTGGGGTGCCTAAAGGCACTGCAGGGGCCTCGACCACGCAACAAATCCGAGGCCTTAAGAGGGCAGAGTCCGAAACGTGGAAAGCACAGGGTAACCCATTCCAACCTTCGCCGCGCGGGCTTTAGGATAAGAGTCCTGTAAAAAATGATACACCAAACGCCCGTTGGAAGGAGACACAGACACAGAACCAGAGCCAGTGATCTGTGCTTAGGTTACACGTCCCCCTTTCTCCCTAAACTCTAAAGGCCTCTTCAAAACACGAAGAACTCCCAGGGGGGATCCCAGCGTTCCAGCCCGAAGCGCCTGGACTGCGCGCGCAAGGGCCCTACGCCCCAAAGACCTGGGGTCGCCAGGGGGCGCTGCGCCTCCACCAGCTGACCTTGGCGCAGGCAGGCGCGGAGGGGCGGGGCCGCCGGGCCACCCCGCCCTGCCCGGTCGGGCCCTGCCCGCTGGCCAAGGCGCCCCCGAGCCCGGATAGCGCAGCCCAGAGTCCGCAAACAAAGCTCAGGTGGCGTCCTGGTCGGCATAAAACCAAGACAGGGGGAAAACCATTATTTCAGAGGGCTTGTCTCTGCTTCCACGCCCACCTTTGCCTGTGATTCTGCGAAGCCCGGGCGCGCCCCGGCGGCTCATTTTGCATTTTTAACGGGTTCAAAGCCTCTTGGCAGAGCCTGTCTTTCCCATTAGTTTAGGGCAGGCGAAGCAACACGGCCTCTGCACTAGGAAAAGAGGCGTGGTGGTTGCCCGGTGTTTGTGAAGCAGCCACCCTTGGCCGACCTCTCGCGCCCACCCAACTGTGGCCATCTGCCTGGATTCGGGCAGCGCCGGGGTAGCCCCCGCAGTGGTCCAGGCGCCACGCACTCCAACAATCTCGACCGAAACACACGAACTGCCTCCTGTTGACCATCTGGACAGGTTCTTCAAAGAACCATAGTCTTCCCACCCTAGGGAGACCATTTAAAAGTCAAATGGGTGTGTAATTCCACAGACAACTAGGAATAAAGACTTAGAACAGTGAGAAAAGCCCATCGAAAGGTACTGAAACCTGCCCACCTCCAGCCAGCCAGCAACCTTTCCAAGAACCCAAGTCACGCCACCTCGGTATACAATAAGACAGCTCTCCTTCCCTCCTCAGCCTTTCTTCACCGCCATCCCTACTGCGCTCCCCCCCCCCCCCCGCCCCAACCTTCTCTACCCACACACACACACAATCACACCAGAAATCCTGAAGGCGACCCAGTCTCGACAACAAACACGAGAGCCACCCAAACACCTTTGTGCCCACCAAGCACAAATGCAACCTGGCTCGGGGTGGGGGTGTGGGGTAGCACCTAGCTAGTCAGGTTCTGCCAAGCTCCAAACACGCCATTTTAAACGATTTATCACTTTTTTCCTCCCATCTACACAAGAATTCGCCAGGATTCTCTGAGAACCATTACTTTGGGAGTTAGGGGAGACCCCACCTATGAGAAATTGACAATTTGGCTATCGCTTTCCATTCAACTTTCAGACTGAAATCTGGCCACGCTTCTCTCCGCCGAATGCGCCTCGGGAACGACCAAGGAGGGAAGGGGAAGCGCCGGGACTAGAGAAAGACACCAAATAAATGACCAGAACCACAGGTAGAATTTACCTGCCCATTCGCTTTAGAAGGCGACGAGGCCACAGCCGCCTCCCCGGGCCTCTCCGCGGTGGCTTCTCCCTTCGCGGCGGTCTTGGAGAACTGGGCACCCATGCTGGCTTCTTCAACAAAGAAACTCAACAGATCCAAGGGGGGAACAAAGAGCTTCGGGCTGGTGTAACGACGGGGCAAGCGGCAGCAGCAGCGGCAACAGCAGCGGCAGCGGCGGCACACACACCGGAGGGAGGGGGGAGTGGGGGTGGTGAAGAGGACAGAACAGAACCGATTAAATACACGCCGGATAAAAAATTTTAGTCGTAGAGATCAAAAAGCAGCAGCGCAGGAGGGAGGGGAAAAGGGTGGAAAAGTCGAGCACAAAAAAAGGAGCCCAAGTGTAGTTTTTTTTAAAAAAGAAGTAATAAAAAAATCCCAGATTTGTAGCCGCACTGTAGACAAGAGGAAAATGGAGAAATCTCCCTGGTTGCTAATAAGATGCGGGGTCCAACGCCCAAGTGCACAGATGAATGGGCTCGCGGGCGCTGACGCGGCCCCCGCGCTCGCCGGCCAATCCGCGCGCCGCACACAAAGCAGGGGGCGGGGCCTGCACGCCCTGCGAACAATGGAGCCGCGCTTTGCAAACGGTTTGAAAATCAGCCTCAGACCGAGAATTAATGTCCTCCAAATAAATAAATCAATTAAAAAATACATGCCTTTCGCCTCCTTCTGCTTGAAAATAATAATGCAGTACTGGATTGGCTTGCTTTGTTTGTAATTAATTAACGTGGGGGGGCGGGTACTTGTGGATGAGGGCGGAGAAAGCGTTAACTTGACTCGCTTTGGCTCTAGTCGGTCTATAACCGTGTCTGTCTCCTTCCACTCCCATCCCCCATCTTTCCGTGTGTTTATGTGTATGTGTGTGTATGTACGCAAGTTTTTAAGACAATGGTTGGGATTTGGGTGCAGCATATTTTCTGTGTCTGTTCTATATAGGTTTCACAGATCTTGCACAGGGTTTGTTCTTCTAACCGTTGCAAATGTGAAATCGCCCCAAATCGAAAGGTATTTAAACCAAGAAGATCGAATTTCATCAAAAGAGATCGCGAGTTAGAATTAGGTCTGTAGGCCAGATGTGGAAAATGCAAAACCTGCAAGCAGAAGAAGCCACACTCCCTCCTCTATTCCACATTGACTTGAAATAAAATATTTCGAGATTAGCCGCTGCGCTCATCAACCCTCACCCCTCCCCCAGCCCGTATTAGTGATTACCCGCCCCCCTCCACAACATTATAAAGTGAGAATCATGAACAAAAAATCGAAAAGGCTTGCATTTTATCACTGTATGAAACGACGGTTTTCCTCTATGGTGAAATGAGACAGTCTAGAGTGTGCGAATCCATATTTACAGTTGGGATGCGATTCGCGTCGCTATGAATCTTTTTCAGTCTACTGCCAGGATCAGATGGACTCTTTTTCTGAACGTGTGTGAATGTGCAAGCAAGCGAGTGGACTCCTAGAAGGAAGGAGGCAGCAGCGATGAAATTCTGAACAACCGGATTGATTATTACAATTTCTAAGGAGAAATTACATATTGAGAAACAGCAAGAAGATCCATGAACACTCCAAGCCTAACTTGGGTTAGAGAAAAAGCTTCTATAAGGAAACCCAGGGTATCTCCAACTGCACCTCTTGTCGCGGAAACACCAGATGCTATTTGTGCGTGAAAGACAGCGCGCTGATTTAAATAATGGAGGGGGAGAAGGTAGGGGCAAAAATCAAGGATACATACACTTACACATACTCTTATAAGCATTCTCCTACCACCTACATGTTTGCTCCCAAAGTTTTCACTCGTGTCCAAATCAGACTACCTTTTTTCGTTTACGTTTAGTGATCCTGAAAAGAATAACCTTTCGTTTATGGAGGTGAGAAGCAGTCGAAAGAATGGTTCATTTCTCCTGGTGCTGGCTCTGAATTCTCAAACAGTTTTATTTTTCTGCTCATTGTAGGGAAATGGGTCACACTCTAGAGTGAAAAAGACTGTTGGTTCAAGCCAATAACCCTTTGTTCAAGTATTGCTTTGAAAGTCACCAAGTTGCAGATCTTTACAAGCTTAGTCTTCTCACTGTCCACTACTTCAGATGCATCATTATTCCATCACGAAGTCATACTCCCCAGAGCCGACTTTAAGGCGTTTCCGTCGAGGTGTATCTTGCCAAACATGTTATCACCCTTAAGGGAGCCCGCTGGCCTGACCCAGGACCCCAGCTGCCGCGATGGATACGAATCCCTTGTAATAGCGGAGTTCCAACTCGAAAAGCAAACTGGTTGATTCAAAAACCACCATCCAGGCGATTCTCAATAGCTCTTTTAAACCGTTGATATCCACCCACCCCCAACGTGAATCGTGCCCCTTTCTTCTGCATCGCCCTCCTGGTTAAACTTGGGGTGATTGCTAGCTAGCTGTAGGATTTTTTCCAGACGTGTTCTTAGCCCTCCATTTGGGGGCTGCTTTTATTGCTCCTTTGTTACCAGGCTGCCGTGTAGCTTTCCCCCCTTTTCTTTCTCGAATGCCTATTTGCCTAGTATCGGCTTGTCTCCTTGACAACGGCCGGGGAAGATTCGGAGCCCAGGGCGGGGGGAGGGGGAAGGGGCGGAGCCGGCGAGAGGGTGGGCAGGGAGGTGGAAGAAGCGAAAGAGGTGCTGAGCGAGAGACAGGGAGACAGACAGCAAAGCAGATGGCCGCGCGAGGGGGCGGGGCCCAGGCGGGGCGTGGGGGGACCCCGAGCGTCGCGAGCTCGACGGAGCCAATCAATTCCCTCAGCTGCACCGGGGCTAGAAAACAAGTGTAAACACGTAGATTCCCTCGCCGGGAGCGGTTGGGTAATTTAGTGTAGGAAAGAGTTTTTTTTTTTAGATAGGAAAGCGCATTTTTAGCGCAGGTTGGAAAGCCGACAGGCCTCAGTTACTGGCAGGGGAGGCAGTGTGCGGGACGCTGCCTGGGGTGGCGGTTGCTGAGGGCTGCGCCAGGGTCTCCTCAGACTCCCCCGGCGTCGGGCCAGACGGGGGGTAGGGTTGGGGGGAAGCCCGGAATGCTCGAGGGGGTGAAGGCGGAGGATGGGTGAGGTAGGAAGGGCTGAAAAATGGGAAGAGGTCGCTCTGTCTCGGAAACTACATAGTGGCTGGGAAGGACTGCCAAACAAGACTGAAACCGGTAGGAAGTTGTACAGTGTAAGTACCCAGTTCCTCAGGAGTTCGGTGTTCAGACACTCAGACCTAAATGTTTCAAATCCACCTCTAAGTTAAAAAAAAAAAAAAGACAATTTATATAAATAAGACTAAGGAACCCAAGTGGTCATACTGAAAATGTAAAACTGGTAACCAACTCACCAGGAGTACAAATTCTTTATTTGCATTTTTAAACCACACACTAAGATATTTCTAAGATGTTAACGATCTGTATATAGTTTTCTCTAGAAGAAGAACGCTTTATTTAAGATATCTCAAAGTTATTTTTTTCCCTTATGTTAGCAGTAGAAGGAATTTTTAGAAATGGTTCCACAGATTCTTGAGGGACTACTGTATGCCGCACATACTGATGTAGGCCTTAGTGAACAAGAGAGACGAAGTTCCTGGCCTCAAGGTGCTTACTTCCCATGCCGTGCCCCCACCACCTCCCCCGCAACCCTCCTCTGCTTTTAGGTTCTTAGCTCCTCACAGCCTATTGAACCCTTGCTCCCTTGCTCCCTGTAGTGGAAGGGCAGAGTCCTAACCGCTGGTTTTGTTGTTGTTGAGTTACTAAGTCATTTCCAACTCTTTGTGACCCCATGGACTGTGGAACGCTAGGCTTCCCTGTCCTTCACTATTTCCCTGAGTTTGCTCAAACTCATGTCCATTGTGTCCATGATGCCATCCAAACATCTCATCCTCTGTAGGCCCCTTTTCCTGCCCTCAGTCTTTCCCAGCATCAGAGTCTTTTCCAGTGAGTCAGTTCTTCTCATCAGGTGGCCAGAGTATTAGAGGTTCAGCTTCAGCATCAGTCCTTCCAATGAATATTCAGGGTTTATTTCCTTTAGGATTGACTGGTTTGATCTTCTTGCTGTCCAGGAGACTTTCAAGAGTCTTCACTAGTACCACAGTCCGAAAGCATTAATCCTTTGGGACTCAGCCTTCTTTATAGTCTGAATCTGTACTGCCAAGGAATTCCCAAGGAGCTTGCATTTTAGTAGATAGTCTGCTTTAGAGGAAGTGGATTATCTAGTTTCATCTCTTCTCTTACCAGATGAAGAAACAGTCCCAGATATTGTCAGTTGGCAGAACCCGGAATAGAGTTCACTGCCTTGATGATTCCAAGTCTCCAGCTTCTTCCACTACTTTTGGTGCTTACCTTCTTTTGATGGCACAGATTTATTGGTAGGTTGCTTATTCATTCCCAAATTGCCTAATTGAGCTCCTGCTGAGTACCTGGAAGGTACTAGATATTCAGCTGACACCCCTGACACCAGGGAAGAGGATGAACATATCTGTCCTCACTTGTAACTTCCACTTCACATTATTATCTCTTAAAACTTTCTTAGAATATGAAGAAAGAGAACAAAGGATGAGCTTATGTGTGGTTAAAAAAAAAGAAGATGAGGGCCACTTTCTAGATTCCAAATTAAATATACCTTTTTCATTTGACATTCATTCAGCATTCATTCATTCAGAAAATACAAGATCCCACTGTATTTATGGTGTTATGTTCCATTTTTCATCTCAGATTTTATATTATCTGAACTTTAATTCCACATAAGTTGATTAGTTTGGAGTATAGCATAGAGCAAAGCAGACACATCCTCTCATTCATTCAGTAGGTATTTTTTGAGTTCCTATCATGTGCTAGGCATGTGAAACATCAGTGAACAAAAGAGACAAGAAATCTTTATGGAGCTTACATTTTAGACTAGGGAGAAAAACAAAATTTAACAAATATAAATAAGCAGTTTATCTTTTTACCTTTTCATACGGTTCATTGGGTTCTTGAAGCAAAAATACTGGAATGGTTTGCCATTCCCTTCTCCAGTGGGCTTCCCTGGTGGCTCAGAGGTTAAAGCGTCTGCCTGGAATTTGGGAGACCCGGGTTTGATCCCTGGGTCAGGAAGATCCCCTAGAGAAGGAAATGGCAACTCACTCCAGTACTCTTGCCTGGAGCATCCAATGGAGGGAGGAGTCTGGTAGGCTACAGTCCATGGGGTTGCAAAGAGTCAGACATGACTGAGCGACTTCACTCACTCACTCACTCTCCAGTGAAAGAGGAGAGTGAAAAAGCTGGGTTAATACTCAACATTCAAAAAACTCAGATCATGGCAGCCTGTTCCATCATTTCATGGCAAATAGATGCGGGGGAAAGTAGAAACAATGACATTTTATTTTCTTGGACTTCAAAATCACTGCAGATGGTGACTGCAGTCATGAAATTAAAAGACACTTGTTCCTGGAAGAAAAGCTATGACAGCCCTAGACAGTGTTACTATAAAGCAGAGACTTCACTTTGCCGACAAAGGTCTACATAGTCAAAGCTAGGTTTTTTTCCAGTAGTCATGTACAGATGTGAGAGTTGGATCATAAAGAAGGCTGGGCACTGAAGAATTGATACCTTCAAATTGTGGTGCTATGGAGTACTTTTGAGAGTCCCTTGGAGAGTAAGCAGATCAAACCAGTCAATCCTAAAAGAAATCAACCTGAATATTCATTGGAAGGACTGAGGCTGAAGCTCCAATTCTCTGGTCACCTGATGGGAAGGGCTGACTCATTGGAAAAGACCCTAATGCTGGGAAAGAGTGAGGGCAGGAAAAGGGTGACAGGATGAGATTGTTGGATGGCATCACCAACATTGTTGAATGACATCAGTGAGCAAACTGGGAGGTAGTGAAGGACGGGGGAGCCTGATGTGCTGCAGTCCATGGGGTTACAAAGAGTTGGACATGAGTTAACGACTGAACAATAACAACAAGCAGATTATATGGACTACTAGCCGTACATTAAGTGTTGGGAAGTGGGTGGGTCTGGAACAAAGTAAGGAGGATATGAGTGCAGGGTTGAAATTCTATATAGGAAGGCAGGAAAGGCCTTGCTCGCTGAGAAGATAAACTTTGAGCAGATTTGAAGAAGTGAGGGAGTTGATAAGGTGCTTCTAACCTAACAAGAGAAGTAAGAATTGAGCAAAAAGATCACAAATAGGTAAGTAATTATAAATAATAACATGTACTCTGAAGGAAAATTTGGATTCTATAAGATAGTTCAGTTAAAAGGCTTTAAGAAGGCCACTTTAGGAAGCCTAAAGTATAAGTAGGCGTTAGCCTGGTAAAGAGGTGGAGGGTTGTGTTCAGATGGAGGAAAGCCCCTGAGGAGGGAAGAGTTCAAATGGATTTGGGGGGAAGGTCAAGAGATTGGTTTGGACATGTTTTTGGATGCCTTTAAAATATCCTAGTGGAAGAGTTAAATCTGCAGATGTAAGAGTCTGGAGCTCAGAATTTGGTTTGCAATGTAAATAGAGATATGTGATCATTCTATATGTAAATACTTTCTGAAGCCAAGTCATGAAAGTACACCAAGAAAGTGCAGAAGCACACCCTAAATACCTTCTGCCTTAAGAAGCTGGGTAGATATTTGTCAATTATACCTTAATAAAGCATAGCATAATATAACAAAGTAATAAAAAATAATTGAACAATAGAAGCAAAAAGAGAGTGAGGCTGAGTAGAAAAGGAGGCTAGCTGGCAAAGAAGACTGAGAAGGAACCTCTAAGGAGGAGACAGAAAACCAGAAGAATGTGGGGTCGGGAAAATCAGTCAAGACAGTGTCTCAGGTAGTGGTTAGTTTTGTCAAATGCTGTTGAGAAGTCAAATAAAAGACTGTAAAGTTTCCATTGGTTGTTACTGGTTACAAAACAGTATTCTGTATGCAGAATATAGAAGTTGCTAGTTATGGGCTGCAGAGCAGTTTTTATCTTATGTTGAAAGTGGAATCCAGATTTAGTATGTTGAAGAGTCAGTGGGAGGTAAAGAAGATGACACTATAAATAGTCCCTTGTTGATGAAGTTTGACTGGGTAGAGGGTGTAGATAGACAAGGAAGTAGCTGTAAAGGGATGATAGAATATTTTTTGTGTGGATTTGGGTTGTCTTGGATGGAAGATAATAGAGCAAAGTTGACTGCTCTGAAAACTAATCCAGTAAAAGGGAAATGTAACCAGTATAACATTGAAAAGGACTAACGAATGGAATGATGCCCCTAAGAATGCAGGAGGGGCTGGAGACGTAGGGCACACGCTGAGATACTGAATTTTGAAAGACTCTGCCCCTTTTCTGTGACAGAAGAGGATAGTCAAGATTGACTCCCAGGAAGATGAGAGGTTTTCCTTCTGATGGTTTCTACTTGCCTTTGAAATGCATCAGCTAAGGGTGAAGAAGAGAAGTTTGAGTTTGATTATGTTACGGAAGGTAGGAAATAGTAATTGGGAAGCACAGGATTGAGACTTGGATATAGTAAGATTTTAAAGCAATAATGAGTGCCCATTTGATGTTGATAAATCCCGATGATGATTACGCAGTACATCAGAGTTTCTCTCTTTGTATAAACTCTTTAAAAAAAAATTTAATTTTGGCTGTGCTGGGTCTTTGTTGCTGCATGCAGACTCTCTCTAGTTGTAACGAGCAGGGGCTACTCTAGTTGTGGTGAGTGGGCTTCTCATTGTGGTGGCTTCTTTTGTTGCAGAGCGCAGGCTCCAGGGCGTGTGGGCTGCAGTAGTTCTTCAGTAGTAGGTTTCAGGACTCTAGTAGCTCTAGAGTCCAGTGAGACTCCTGGACTCTAGAGCGTAGGCTCAGTAGTTATGGCACACAGGCTTAGCTGCTCTGCGGCATATGGTATCTTCCTAGATCAGGGATCAAATCTCTGTCTCCTGCATTGGCATTCTTTACCACTGAGCCACCAGGGAAGCCCTCATATAAACTCTTAACTGAATAGTCATATTTATTACAATCCTCTTTAAGATTACCAGCTATTCACTTCCCCAGCTTATACCCAATTTTTTAAAAGTATAGTTGATTTACAGTGTTGTGTCATTTACTGCTCTATAGCAAAGTGACTCTGTTATACACACACACACACACACACACACACACACACAGTCTTTTTCATATTCTTTTTTGTATGGTTTATCACAGGATATTGAATATAGTTTCCTGTTCTATATAGTATAGCACCTTGTTGTTTATCCATTTTATATGTACCAGTTTGCATCTGCTAATGTCAAACTCACAATGCAACCCTCTCCAACCTTGCCACCCCCTTGGCAAACACGAGTCTATTCTCTGTGTCCCTGATTCTGTTTCTGTTTCATAGATAGGTTCATTTGTGTCATAGTTTAGATTGCACATATAAGTGATAGATGTTATGTGGTATTTGTCTTTCTGACTTGACTTTGCTTAGTATGATATTCTCTAGCTGCATCCAGGTTGCTGCAAATGACATCATTTCATTCTTTTTATGGTTGAATAGTATTCCATTGTATATATGTACCATATCACTACCCATTCATCTGTTGAAGGACATTTATGTTGTTTCCACGTCTTGGCCATTGTGAATAGTGCTGCTACTAATTGTATTATGCCTATACCATCAGTATCTGCACAAAAATATAGATTAAACTGACTGCTTTTAAAGCTCTATTTCAGTTAATCCTGTATGGTTTTGTACAAATATGTATAAACAGAATGGAGTAGGGAAGAGAATCTACTAGGCACTAGGTACTGTAATTTGTGAGTTTGTGCTAGGCTTCTGTTTCACCCTTACAGCAGACCCATGGACTTGAATAATTATCCCCATTTTACAGATTTGGAAAATGATGTTCAGTAAGATTTGGAAAGTGAAATTCAACTACTGTGTTAACCATTGTCTATTGAGGGCTATCTGATTTTAGGAATCTAATAAAATTTCAAATGATAGTGATAGCACAATGGAATCTCATAGTAGGGGCTTCATTAAATTTTTAATAGGTACCATGTACTGAACGGAGAAGACGATGACACCCCACTCCAGTACTCTTGCCTGGAAAATCCCATGGACGGAAGAGCCTGGTAGGCTGCAGTCTGTGGGGTCGCTAGGAGTCGAACACGACTGAGTGACTTCACTTTCACTTTTCACTTTCCTGCATTGGAGAAGGAAATGGCAACCCACTCCAGTGTTCTTGCCTGGAGAATCCCGGGGATGGGGGAGCCTGGTGGGCTGCTGTCTATGGGGTTGCACAGAGTCAGACATGACTGAAGCGACTTACCAGCTTACCAGCATGTACTGAAATGTTAAACTTTGCTTTTGTGTTATTAACTATCCAATAACATTCAAATAGAAAGATTCTTTCATGGTTGGGAAATATCAACATCACTGGTTATCTGATCTGAAGACTCAAGGATTAACACACCTACAAAAGGAATGAAGTTTCTGGAATGTTAGATCCCCTCCTGATAATTAGGTGATTACTACAAAACCACTGGAAGCTTGAGTATGTTTCTGATTACTGCTCTTCAGGCATATTGATTAACTTAGCAAGGTTTTTTATATTTGAAAAACTTACCGAAGGGTAAGATACATTCTAGGTGATAGAAAGATTAAAAAAAAAAAAAGGAAGAAAACAAAATTTTAAAGAAAAAAGTTTTTGCCAGAAATTTTGAATCAAAGCTTATCTACAGTAGCATTCCCTAGAAGTTGCAGTATTTACCCTTCAAGGTACAGGCTGAAAACTTTCCATGTCAGCTTTTGAAAGACCTGAGTTAGAAGGGAGAGATAAACAGGCAAGTAAATAAAGAAAAGCAATCAAAGTTAACATTAAAAGGATCAGGTTCTTAGTCTTACAGAGTTATCTAATTAACTAGTTAGCCAAAAGGGACAGTAGAAAATTCACATGGAAAAAAGTTGACTCTTCAGTGTGATAGCATAGGAACCATGTAAAGGTTAGTTTTTCATTGTTATTTTAAAGACATAAATATTTTCTGATATTAAAAAGTAGATTAAATACCTGGCTAGAATGAGATACTAAAACTATTCTATGGCTTAAGAAATTAAATTATAAAATTATATTAAATATCTTTATTACAAATAATAATGGCATCTTTAAAAAATGATATGTTAACCTTTAGAAATCACTTGTTGCAATCAATAAATTGACAAGTTTTTATTAAGCTACTGCTAAACCAGACCTCTGTAAGACCCCCTCCATGTAATGGACATTTCAGTGTCTTCAGTGCTCTGTTAGGCTTTCTGATGGAATGATTGGGAAGGATGCTGACATTCATTTGCTCAACTGGTATTTATTAAGCTTTTACTTTACACCAGACACTGGGTAATAGCACTTTGCCTATAACCTCCTCAGAAATTACATAATATGCTCAAATTTTTGTTGCTTATAAGTGGTCTGGGCTGGATTGGGTTCTGAATCCAGCTCTTGGTGGTTCCAAAGCTTCTGGCACTGTTTCCCTGGATACCATGCTGTCTTAGAGTAAGAATTTTATGGGATGTTTCCAGTTCTCCTGGAAATTATAAAAATGCCCAAGAGACACTAAAAATGAACCAAAGGGCATTCAAGTTCATTTATGCATGGTGAGAGAAATACTTAGGGCCGGGTATAAAATGAGAATTAGTATTCAAAAAATCACACATACACACACTCAGAATCTGACAGATGAGATTGTTGAACCTGGCACCATCCTTAGAAACTTTATCCATAATATAGTTATTGCAGAGTAGATATTGGTATAATTAAATTAAAACATGGTTAAGTTGCACTCAGAACTTACCTTTCTCTTTTCTGGAGACAAAAATGTGAGTCTGGCTGAGGGCAGAGTGAAGCCATTGGAATGCCGGTAAAATAGAGTGTAGAACTCAAGAGAGGAAGTTACTGTTGGGAAGGAAATCAAGATATGGGATGTGTCTGGGAGCTGAGACCAGAGATGAAAAGGTGCAGACCTTCACAGTACCACTGTGGGAAGTCTGTGAGCATTCCATCCAAGGAAATTAAGTGTCAGTGTGAGAAAAAGAAATGTTACAGACATAAAAAATTTTTTCATGAAGAAGGAAAAACTAGTCTTATCCACATAATCAGAAGGCAATGTCTATGATTTTTTTAGCTGCTGTTTTCTCTTCTCCTCCTCTTAGAGGGATATTTTGCCTCTTCTGGTGCAATTGTTCTTGTGGTTGGTCAAACATATGAGACTTGAAAAGGACATGAGAAGTTCAAAGTCAGGACTCTCTTCATCAAAAAGAGAGATCAATCTACCATCCCCTTGAAATGTGCTCCTTTTTCACCCCTAAAAAGAGAAGCCAATTGAGAACTGCTTCCTAAATTGATTTAAATTATGAGAAAGAAAGAAATTGTAACAGAGAATGTAGGGGTGATAAGAATATGGGGTATTCTTCCATTAAGTCTGCAGTTGAAATTTGATGTACATTTTGGTTGTATGTGCTGCGTAGCTCAGTTGTGTCTGACTGTTTGCGATCCCATGGACTGTGGCCCCCTGCCAGGCTCCTTTGTCCATGGAATTTTCCAGGCAAGAATACTGGAATGGGTTGCCATTTCCTCCTCCAGGTTATCTTCCTGACCCAGGGATCCTACCCATGTGTCCTGTGTCTCTTGCATTGGCAGGCAGATTCTTTCCATTGTGTCACCTGGGAAGCCTCTTTGGTTGTCCAATAGGTTTTAAAATGTAAAGCAGTATTATGTATATTTCATTTAATACTCACAGTAAATTCAGGCATCAGTTAATTCCCAGTTATAAGAGAGCTGAATAATTTGCCTGAAGTCCTAGGTATGGCTGCTCACGCCAGCCAGTATCCTGTGGTCGGCTGGGACAGGCAGGGACTGTCTTAATGGCTCTTCCTGCTGTCTCTGCCCTTGTGTAGCACTTTTCCACTCCCATTCCACCTTAATAACTTAATAAAAAGAGAATCATGCCACATTTCAAATTGATTTTGAGTTTTATTCTCATCAAATCGCTTCAAATATTACTTCTATGCTAGTTACATTAAAATAAAAAATTCCTGTCCTAACTGCTACCCCACATTTCAGATCTGTATTTTCTGCCATATCATTACTGATTTGGGCATTGCTGTGGGTATTTCTCACCACTCCCTCAAACTCAGGTTATCATTTTCCCACCTAAACCAGCATCACATTATGAAAGGATTTCTTTGGTTTTCTTGAAGACATTTTTGAGTCATTCGTCTCCTTCACTTTCCAGGCTAAGAATAGAACCATATGTAAGACCTTCTTCAAGATTCAGTATGACCAAGCTAGTCTGCTACCAATTAGAATTAAAAACTAAAACTACTGGTTCCATGTTATGTATGTATGTTATGTATATATGTATGGCTGTGATGAATCCCTTTCCTGTTTACCTGAAATGATCACAATTGGCTATACCACAATACAAAGTAAAAAGTTAAAAAAAAAAAGAAAAAACTAAAACAAACTAACCATCTAAAAGCTTTTACATGTTTGGTCAGCCCATAAACTTCTCTTTCCAACTTTACTCTCTTTCTTTCACATTTTGGACACAGTTTTCCTATGTTGACTATTCTCTCTTTAAAATTACCATTCATTAGACTTTATAAAATATAAAAATAATTCAGTAACAAGGAAAGTACTGGGATTTTCACTGTATAATTTATTGAAACTCAGAATACCCCATAGATCATCTTTCTCAATCTTTCATATTTTCTCAATACGTGGTAAAACTGATGTCAAGATTTTTAATGCATCTGCCTAAATTACCTCATTGCTAGTTTCTCCCCTTTGTAGGGCCATCAGTCTATGCCACAAATATCTCCCTTCTACCTCCATTGATCAAAAACTGACTTTCAGTTACCCAAGATCTAAGCCTCCCTGCGTGACTTCCAAAATAATTCATAATCTGCTGCAAATCTCCAGGCAGAGGATAGTTTGAGAGCCAATTTATCACTCTTCTCTATAAGTGTTTCATCTGCCTCCTGGCAAAGAACTAGTAATTATGAGTTTTTGGTATAGCCCCATTAAATATTCTTTGTGGAGAGAAGGTTGAAGAACTTCTTCAATGTATCTCATAATTTAAATCAATTTAGGAAGCAGTTCTCGATTGGCTTCTCTTTTTAGGGGTGAAAAAGGAGCAGATTTCAAGGGGATGGTAGATTGATCTCTCTTTTTGATGAAGAGAGTCCTGACTTTGAACTTCTCATGTCCTTTTCAAGTCTCATATGTTTGACCAACCACAAGAACAATTGCACCAGAAGAGGCAAAGTATCCCCCCAAGAGGAGGAGAAGAGAAAACAGCAGCTAAAAAAATCATAGACATTGCCTTCTGATTATGTGGATGAGACTAGTTTTTCCTTCTTCATGAAAAAATTTTTTATGTCTGTAACATTTCTTTTTCTCACACTGACACTTAATTTCCTTGGATGGATCTTATTTATTTATTTTTTTTTCTCTGCATTTTTTTAAAAATGTTCTAAGTACTTTTAGTGAATTTAAACTACACAATGTCTGTTAATTGACTAAAACAGGTAATAATTCTCCCTATATTCTTTTTTTAAAATTAATTATTTTAATTGGAGGCTAATTACTTTACAATATTGTAGTGGGTTTTGCCATACATTGACATGAATCAACTATGGGTGTACATGTGTCCCCCATCCTGAGCCTCCCTCCCCTCTCCCTCCCCATCCCATCCCTCAGGGTCATCCCAGTGCACTGGCCCCGAGCACCTTGTCTCATGCATTTAACCTGGACTGGTGATCTGTTTCACATACGGTAATATACATGTTTCAATGCTATTCTTTCAAATCATCCCACCCTCGCCTTCTCCCACGGAGTCCAAAAGACTGTTCTTTACATCTGTGTCTCTTTTGCTGTCTCACATACAAGGTTATTACCATCTTTCTAAATTCCATATGTATGTGTTAGTATACTGTACTGGTGTTTTTCTTTCTGACTTATTTCACTCTGTATAATTGGCTCCAGTTTCATCCAGCTCATTAGAACTGATTCAAATGTATTCTTTTTAATGACTGAGTAATACTCCATTGTGTATATGTACCACAGCTTTCTTATCCATTCATCTGCTGATGGACATCTAGGTTGTTTCCATGTCCTGGCTATTGTAAACAGTGCTGCGATGAACATTGGGGTACACGTGCCTCTTTCAATTCTGGTTTCCTCGGTGCATATGCCCAGCAGTGGGGTTGCTGGGTCATAAGGCAGTTCTATTTCCAGTTTTTTAAGGAATCTCCACACTGTTCTCCATAGTGGCTGTCCTAGTTTGCATTCCCACCAACAGTGTAAGAGGGTTCCCTTTTCTCCACACCCTCTCCAGCATTTACTGTTTGTAGACTTTTGGATCGCAACCATTCTGACTGGTGTGAGATGGTACTTCATTGTGGTTTTGATTTGCATTTCTCTGATAATGAGTGATGTTGGGCATCTTTTCATGTTAGTTAGCCATCTGTATGTCTTCTTTGGAGAAATATCTGTTTAGTTCTTTGGCCCATTTTTTGATTGAGTCATTTATTTTTCTGGAATTGAGCTGCAGGAGCTGCTTGAATATTTTTGAGATTAATTCTTTGTCAGTTGCTTCATTTGCTATTATTTTCTCCCATTCTGAAGGCTGGCTTTTCTATCCCTATATTCTATTTGTGTTCTTTTCATTACAAGGCAAAAAAATATCTGCAATTTTGAGTTGACAAAATTCATGTTGTTATAATGTGGTGTCTTGAGAGTATCTCATAATAAGCAAAAAACAATTATTACATTTTAGACATTGCTGTTTTTTAATAATAATTTGATATTTATTTGATTCATTCAATTTAATGGGAGAAAACTGAAAAATTATTTGATACCAGATAGGTAAATATATTATTATGTCTGTATCTTTCAACTTAATTGTTTTTTTAAGTCCTTAATGAGTCTTTAGAATGACTCCATGAAATACATTAAGATATAGTTTATGTCACTGTATAAATATATATGTTACATCATATATTATTTATATTTGAATTATATATTATATATCACATTAAGTATTATAGTGAGTGACTATGCATGGGGTAAAATATGAAGTTGAGAACATTGATTTCCATTGCCACTCTATCCACACTTAATAGAAACAAGCAACTATCCTTTGAAATGATCATTTTATCAGAACACCCGTCAGACAAATGCCAATCTTCAGATCAGTTTGGGAAACATTCCTCTGGTTAGGCCTCATGAACCACACAAGAAACTACTTCAATACTTTAGAATTGTGTTTTATGATGATAATTTTTAAATTATAAACTGCATTACCCACTTTGATCACTCACTCTAATAATACTAACACCTTCTAGGTACATGAAAATGTGTTCAATTCACTTGTAAAGTGTAATCTTATTCACCGTGGTTTTCAGTTCAGTTCAGTCACTCAGTCGTATTTGACTATTTGTGACCCTATGATTTGCAGCACACCAGGCCTTCCTGTCCATCACCAACTCCCGGAGTCCCACCCAAACCCATGTCCATTGAGTTGGTGATGCCATCCAACCATCTCATCCTCTGTCGTCCCCTTCTCCTCCTGCCCTCAGTCTTTCCCAGCATCAGGGTCTTTTCAAATGAGTCAGCTCTTTGCATCAGGTGGCCAAAGTATTGGAGTTTCATCTTCAACATCAGTCCTTCCAATGAATATTCAGGACTGATTTCCTTTAGGATGGACAAGTTGGATATCCTTGCAGTCCAAGGGACTCTCAAGAGTCTTCTCCAACACCACAATTCAAAAGCATCAGTTCTTCGGCACTCCAGCTTTATAGTCCAACTCTCACATCCATACATGCTGCTGCTGCTGCTGCTAAGTCACTTCAGTCGTGTCCAACTCTGTGCAACCCCATAGATGGCAGCTCACCAGGCTCCCTGGTCCCTGGGATTCTCCAGGCAAGAATACTGGAGTGGGTTGCCATTTTCTTCTCCAATGCATGAAAGTGAAAAGTGAAAGTGAAGTCAGTAGTGTCCAACTCCTAGCGACCCCATGGACTGCAGCCTACCAGGCTTCTCCGTCCATAGGATTTTCCAGGCAAGAGTACTGAAGTGGGTTGCCATTGTCTTCTCCGACATCCATACATGGCCACTGGAAAAACCATAGCCTTGACTAGACGGACCTTTGTTGACAAAGTAATATCTCTGCTTTTTAATATGGTCATAACTTTCCTTCCAAGGAGTAAGTGTCTTTTAATTTCATGGCTGCAGTCACCATCTGCCGTGATTTTGGAGCCTAAAAAAATAGTCTGCCACTGTTTCCACTGTTTCCCCATCTATTTCCCATGAAGTGATGGGACCAGATGCCATGATCTTCGTTTTCTGAATGTTGAGCTTTAAGCCAACTTTTTCACTCTCCTCTTTCACTTTCATCAAGAGGCTCTTTACTTCTTCTTCACTTTCTGCTGTAAAGGTAGTGTCATCTGCATATCTGAGGTTATTGATATTTCTCCTGGCAATCTTGATTCCAACTTGTGCTTCTTCCAGCCCAGCATTTCTCATGATGTACTCTGCATATAAGTGAAATAAACCTATATGCAGGTCAGGAAGCAACAGTTAGAACTGGACATGGAACAACAGACTGGTTCCAAATAGGAAAAGGAGTATGTCAAGGCTGTATATCGTCACCCTGCTTATTTAACTTCTATGCAGAGTACATCATGAGAAATGCTGGGCTGGAGGAAGCACAAGCTGGAATCAAGATTGCTGGGAGAAATATCAATAACCTCAGATATGCAGAGGACACCACCCTTACGGCAGAAAGTGAAGAACTAAAGAGCCTCTTGATGGAAATGAAAGAGGAGAGTGAAAAAGTTGGCTTAAAGCTCAACATTCAGAAAACAAAGATCAAGGCATCCGGTCTCATCACTTCATGGCAAATAGATGGAGAAACCATGGAAACAGTGGTAGAGTTTATTTTTGGGAGTTCCAGAATCATTGCAGATGGTGACTGCAGCCATGAAATTAAAAGACACTTACTCCTTGGAAGAAAAGTTATGACCAACCTAGACAGCATATTAAAAAGCAGAAATATTACTTTGCCAACAAAGGTCCGTCTAGTCAAGGCTGTGGTTGTTTCAGTGGTCATGTATGGATGAAAGAGTTGGACTATAAAGAAAGCTGAGTGCCAAAGAACTGATGCTTTTGAACTGTGGTGTAGGAGAAGACCCCTGAAAGTCCCTTGGACTGCAAGGAGATCCAACCAGTCCATCCTAAAGGTGTATCAGTCCTGAATATTCATTGGAAGGACTGATGTTGAAGCTGAAACTCCAAGACTTTGGCCACCTGATGCGAAGAACTGACTCATTTGAAAAGACTCTGATGCTGGGAAAGATTGAGGGCAGGAGGAGAAGGGGACGACAGAGGATGAGATGGTTGGATGGCATCACCGAGTTGATGGACATGAGTTTGAGTAAGCTCTAGGAGTTGGTAATGGACAGGGAGGCCTGGCGTGCTGCAGTTCATAGGGTCACAAAAGAGTTGGATACGACTGAGCGACTGAACTGAACTGAAAGAGTTGTTAATGTATTATTGTTTTAAATTGTACTTTGTAAGAGGTTTTCGGTTGGCATCAGAATGAAAACAGGCAGGAGATAAGAGAACTTCCCTGATGGCTCAGAGGGTAAAGCGTCCGCTTGCAATGCGAGAGACCTGGGTTCGATCCCTGGGTCGGGAAGATCCCCTGGAGAAGGAAATAGCAACCCACTCCAGTACTCTTGCCGGGAAAATCCCATGGACAGAGAAGCCTGGTAGGCTCCAGTCCATGGGATTGCAAAGAGTTGGACACGACTGAGTGACTTCACTTCAAGAAGAATGTATTGAGATAGTACATTTAATATTCTGGGACTTAGTAAGTACTAGATAAATGGTAAATGTGGGGATTCTTTTTCATCTTGGAATAAGGGAGAATCACAGAGCTG
Source organism: Oryx dammah (assembly GCF_014754425.2). Classification (NCBI taxonomy): domain Eukaryota; kingdom Metazoa; phylum Chordata; class Mammalia; order Artiodactyla; family Bovidae; genus Oryx; species Oryx dammah. The sequence goes on from NW_024070188.1 coordinate 24,087,430, forward strand.
TTATTAAGAACTTGTTTAAGTAAGGACTTGCAGTTAACCCATATCTTCACTTTTCCTTCGTGCAGAATTCCTGAAGGAATTCTGAGAGAAGCTGACTTTAGAGACTAGAGAAGGTGCTAGAAGGCAATAGAATTGGTAGTTGTCTTTTTCTTCCAGCAAGTTGTCTTTTTCTTCTTTGTGCTCTCATGAGGGAGGTGAGATTGTATTTCTCAATTAATATTAATTTTAATTAGCATTTAGACTTTTACATGATTAAGCAAATACTGTATCTCCACATTTTTTTTTTATAACTATCTTTTCTTTATCTGTGCTTTTCCTGAAATATCCTGCAAACCAGTGCTGTTTAATGTAAGTCAGCATTTTGCCCTCTTCTCTGGGACATCTCTTTATCTGAGACCTAGCTGGGAGAGATAGCAGAGAGATGCCAGAATAAACAGCAATTTGAAAAATTTGCATTAGATTTTTTTTTTAATCCCACCCTTCTCATAGAAAGTACAGATAGAGTAATGAATGAGTTTCTCTGGGTTCTCTCTCTTTCTTTTTTCCCTGAGTGCTAATTAAAAATCTTGTTATCAGCAATCTCTTAATAATTTATTTATGTCCTGGGTTTTTCTTGGCAGTATGTTGTTATCCATATGCAAATTTATTTTCTGCAGGTTATGCTTTTTCCTCCAGTTTTGAGAAAATATTAAAAAGAGATAATTTATAACAAACTATGGTCCTTGCTATAATTATCATCATCATCATGATTTCAAAATGTGAAACGTGTATACCAGGAGGTAGGAGGCATCATACACTCTCTCTGGTGTAGCAGTTAAGAATTTTACAATCACATAAAATTAGCTTTGGGTCCAGGCTTTGTGAGACAAGCACTGGTATCATTTCACTGATAGGATAGATACCAAGGCATGGAAAGCTTGACATGATTTTGCTTAGATCACTCTGAAAATAACCAGCAAAAGTGCTCCAGGGGCCTGGAAACTGAGTTTAAAAATGCCCTTTCCCTTACAGAGCAAGAACTTTAGACCTTCATGGAAGATTGGACATCAGGTTCAAATTGTGCTCTTGCTATGCAGAGACACCAGTATAATGTGATTCAGAGTTGATGTCTGGCCCAGAGCAAAACTGCACCAGAGCATTGTGTGGCAGTAGTAGCTCTCTGGAGTTATTGCATCCTCATGGAAAAATTACGGACTTTTATTAATAAATAGATCATACCTATATCCAAGGACAGCTTTAAAGGTTGGATTTGTGTATACAGTCCTCCCTTAGTATATGCCTGAGTTTGTATCCAGGACCAGCCTTGGATATCAAAATCCCTTGAGGCTGTAGTTCCACAGTCTGCCCTCCTGTATCTGAGGATTCCTCATCTGTGGACTCAGCCAACTGCAGATCTTAAACTTAGTATGTGACCCATGGTTGCTTAAATTCATGGATGGGGAATACACATGAATACATGAGAGCTAACTGTCACTGTTGTTCAGTTGCTAAGTTGTGTTGTGACCCCATGGACTGTAGCACGCCAGGCTTCCCTGTCCATCACTATCTTCTAGAGTTTGCTCAAACTCATGTCCGTTGAGTCGATGATATCATCCAACCGTCTCATCCTCTGTCATCCCCTTCTCCTCTTGCCCTCAGTCTTTCCCAGCATCAGGATCTTTTCCAGTGTGTTGGTTTTTCCCATCAGGTAGCCAGAGTATTGGAGCTTCAGCTTCTGCTTCAGCATCAGCCCTTCCAATGAATATTCAGTGTTAATTTCCTTTAGGATTGACTGGTTTGATCTCCTTGCAGTCCAAGGGACTCTCTCAGGTCTTCTCCAGCCCCACAGTTCGAAAGCATCAATTCTTTAGCACTCAACCTTTATGAAGTGCAGCTCTCACATTTGAACATGACTACCGTATAAACCATAGCTCTGACTATATGGACATTTGTCAGCAAGGTGATATCTTTACTTTTTAATATGCTGTCTAGGTTGGTCATAGCTTGTCTCCAAGGAGCAAGCGTCTTTTAATTTCATGGCTGCAGTCACCATCTACAGAGATTTTGGAGCCCAAGAAAATAAAATTTGCCACTGTTCCAGTTTTTCCCCATCTATTTGCCATGAACTGATGGGACTAGATGCCATGATCTTAGTTTTTTGAATGTTGTGTTTTAAGCTGTCCTTTTCACTCTCTCTCTCATCTTCATCAAGAGACTCTTTGGCTCCTCTTTTCTTTCTACCATTAAGAGTGATATCATCTGCATATCTGAGGTAGTTGATACTTTTCTTGGCAGTCTTGATTCCAGCTTGTGATTCATCCAAGCTGCCATTTCATATGATGAAATGCATATAAGTTAAATAAGCAGGGTGGCAACATACAAGCCTTGACATACTTCTTTCCCAAGTTTGGAACCAGCCCCTTGTTCTATGTCCAGTTCTAACTGTTGTTTCTAGATCTGCAAACAGGTTTTTCAGAAGTCTGGCAAGGTGGTCTGGTAGTCCCATCTCTTTAAGAATTTTCCACAGTTTGATGTGTTCCACACAATCAAAGGCTTTAGCATAGTCAATGGAGCAGAATACCCAAGAGCCAAGTGTATTAATATATTCATTGTAAAGAATGGGGATATAAGCAGACTCACACAGTTAAACATTTTACTCTTATAAAATTTTCAGTGCTTTTGTATTAGCCTGACCATTATAAAAACTAGAGCTATTTAGATAAATATGAAAAATAAGGAAGAGAAATGAGTGAGTAACAAAACATAGCTCTAGAGTTAAGACTTTGTAACTCTGCCAGTTTGTTACCTGACCAAATAGTTCTGTATAAGGTGGGAGCTATGTTAATAAAAATACTGCACATTGCTAATTCTGTTTTTTCTGTAAAAATTTGTAATGAGAAAAGATATATGTTCATATTGCAATTTTTAAAATGGGATAGGAGAATATAAAGTAACTGAAAAAAATTCCCTTTCATTTTTGCTTCTTTTAGGAATTCCTTTACTCTCTGGTAGTTGCTTGTAATATTTCTTTTTGAGTTTTTTCCTATTCATTTTCATGCTCACAGACCAGTATGTACATGAGTTTTACAAAGGGAATGAATGAAATTATTTTCTATAATCTGTTCTATTCTGTGACTTTTTAAAGCTTCATATCTTCAAGAATGCCCTTAAGAGTCCATATAGAAACACCTTATTCTTTTCAAGTGGCACATTGTGTTTCATAGTTCATATGGAAGTATTAAAATGTATTTAGTCATTTTATTTGTGAGTATTTAGGTTGTTTTAAATTTGTCTCTATAATATCATTGGCTTTCCTGGTGGCTCATATGGTAAAGCATCTGTCTACAATGCAGAAGACCCAGGTTTGATTCCTGGGTCAGGACGATCCCCTGGAGAAGGGAATGGCTACCCATTCCAGTATTCTTGCCTGGAGAATTCCATGGACAGAGGAGCCTGGCAGGCTATAATCCATGGGGTTTCATAGAGTTGGACATGACTGAGCAACATTAAAATATAGATTTGTCCACATCTGTAAGTATTTCTGTAGGATGGATTGTTAGAATTAATATTGTTTATCAAAGGTTATGATTAGTTGTCATAATCTTTAACATATTGGTTCAGTTCAGCTCAGTCGCTCAGTCATGTCTGACTCTTTGCGACCCCATGAATTGCAGCATGCCAGGCCTCCCTGTCCATCACCATCTCCTGGAGTTCACTCAAACTCACGTGACTCCATCAAGTCAGTGATGCCATCCAGCCATCTCATCCTCTGTCGTCCCCTTTTCCTCCTGCCCGCAATCCCTCCCAACATCAGAGTCTTTTCCAATGAGTCAAGTTTTCACATGAGGTGGCCAAAGTACTGGAGTTTCAGCTTTAGCATCATTCCTTCCAAAGAAATCCCAGGGCTGATCTCCTTCAGAATAGACTGATTGGGTCTCCTTGCAGTCCAAGGGACTCTCAAGAGTCTCCTCCAACACCACAGTTCAAACGCATCAATTCTTCAGTGCTCAGCCTTCTTCACAGTCCAACTCTCACATTCATACATGACCACTGGAAAAACTATAGCCTTGACTAAATGGACCTTTGTTGGCAAAGTAATGTCTCTGCTTTTGAATATGCTCTCTAAGTTGGTCATAACTTTCCTTCCAAGGAGTAAGTGTCTTTTAATTTCATGGCTGCACTCACCATCTGCAGTGATTTTGGAGCCCAGAAAGATAAGGTCTGACACTGTTTCCACTGTTTCCCCATCAATTTCCCATGAAGTGATGGGACTGGATGCCATGATCTTCGTTTTCTGAATGTTGAGCTTTAAGCTAACTTTTTCACTCTCCTCTTTCACTTTCATCAAGAGGCTCTTTAGTTCCTCTTCACTTTCTGCCATAAGGGTGGTGTCTTCTGCATATCTGAGGTTATTGATATTTCTCCTGGCAATCTTGACTCCAGCTTGTGCTTCTTCCAGTCCAGCGTTTCTCATGATGTACTCTGCATATAAGTTAAATAAGCAGGGTGACAATATACAGCCTTGACATACTCCTTTTCCTATTTGGAACCAGTCTGTTGTTCCATGTCCAGTTCTGTTTCTTCCCGACCTGCATACAGGTTTCTCAAGAGGCAGGTCAGGTGGTCTGGTATTCCCATCTCTCTCAGAATTTTCCACAGTTTATTGTGATCCACACAGTCAAAGGCTTTGGCATAGTCAATAAAGCAGAAATAGATGTTTTTCTAGAACTCTCTCGCTTTTTTGCTAAATTGACCTGGGAAAATGTTTCAGTTGTTTGTTTTCAGATGTATAGTGATAAAAATGCCTATTTCCCCATTCCATTGTCAAAACTGCATAACACCAATTGTTTGTTTTTTTTCCTTATCTGATGAAAAATTACTCATAATATTAGCCACTTTTCATGTTCTTTGATCGTTTTTTCTTTTGCTTATTATTATTCTTTTACTTTATTATATTGGATTGTTTGTTATTGATTTGATGGAGCCTTTTGTTCTCTACATATTATAGCAACTAGCTCTTTCTGTTATGTGTTGCAAATATTTTCTTCCAGTCTGTCTTCTCTTTTAACTTTTTATGTTGTTTTTTCCCTTATGTCTTCTGGGTTTTCTGTCTTGTTTAGAAAAGACTTTGTTGCCTTAAAAGTACATATGTATTCTCCTGTATTTCCTTCCAATTTGCTTAAATTCAACTAATTAATATTTGCCTAAGTTCAACTAGTTAGTAACAGAAGTTCAACTAACAGAATAAAGATTAGAATCCAAGTCTTCTGACTGGTGTTACCCCACCATAAGGCAGCTTCTTCTTTGTGCCTATTCTTGGTGCTATCTCTATCTCTTTTTAAACCTACCTTCATGTTGAATAATGAATCTGATTGAAGGAAATACAGCATAAGCTCATAAGTCTCTGAATCTTAAGAAATGAACAGTAGACTCTTACATGGTTAAAATTTCTCAAATTCAGGTAATAACTTAGGTTGATAGAATTTTGGAATTTATTTTTAACCTAATATTTCTTTAAAGGCCTTACATAAGTGAAACCTCAGCAAAACTTAAATATTTGTCTCAAACATCATGTACAAAATAAAACTATAAAATGTCATCACATTAATAAAATTGAGAGACATTATAATTAAGCTTAGCATTTGTCTTGCATTTAGTGTTGTTGCAAAACAGAATTGTTTGATCACCATCAACACTTGACAAAAAGATGGAGTTTTAGCAATTATCAGTACAGTGTGACTCTATCATCAAGTGCTTTGACACTAGAATAAATCTGCAAATTTCAATAAATAAATATGATACTGCTGTTGCTGCTGCTGCTAAGTCGCTCAGTCGTGTCCGACTCTGTGCGACCCCATAGACGGCAGCCCACCAGGCTCCCCTGTCCCTGGGATTCTCCAGGCAAGAACACTGGAATGGGTTGCCATTTCCTTCTCCAGTGCATGAAAGTGAACAGTGAAAGTGAAGTCGCTCAGTTGTTTCTGAGTCTTAGTGACCCCATGGACTGCAGCCCACCAGACTCCTCCGTCCATGGGACTTTCCAGGCAAGAGTACTGGAGTGGGGTGCCATTGCCTTCTCTGGAAAATATAATACTAGGGATCTCCTATCAAAAACTGATATGGAAGTAGATTCTGACTTAATGATGCATCCTAACAGTTTCTACAGGAGGCTAGTCAAGATGCAAGCCTGATGCATTGTTTGTGTCCATTATACAAAGATCTCCAGCACTTTCTCTAGAATAAGTAGGTGTGTATGCTAATTCCATATCATAAAAAGAAGAACTCTGAAAGATTTAACTACCTTTGTGTCATTTTTCCCTATTTTTAAGCAAAGGACCTCAAGTAAAATGCAGTTAGGCCTGTTAGATTAGAACAAATACAACAGTAAAAATGTGAAGTGTATAGTGTAGTCAGCACATTTAAATATTGATCCAGTCAAAAACAGATTTGGTGGTGGCTTAGTTGCTTAATTGTGTCTAATTCTTATGAACTCATGGGCTGTGGCCCACCAGGCTCCTCTGTCCATGGAATTCTCCAGGCGTGAATTAGAGTGGGTTGCCATATCCTTCTCCAAAGAATCTTCCTGATGCAGGGATTGAACCTAGGTCTCCTGCATTCAGGCAGGTCTCCTGCATTGTAAGCAGATTTTTTACTGATGAGCCACCAGGGAAGCCCAAAAACAGATTTAGTAGATAATATAAATGTGACTTGTTCTAAATATAGAAAGGTTAGGAAAGACCTTATCTGAAAGGATCAAAGATGAGAGGACCCAGGTTGCCCAGAATGGAGGCCAGTTGAAGAAGTGAAGATCACAAAATAGAAAAAATGTGGTTTGTCTTGACTCAGGAGGTACCTGAATTTCTAGTCCTTGTGGAGACAGTCATCAAGTACTGGAAAAGGTTAGGGTAGCTTCCTGAAGCCATCTGTGAGAAGGAGGGTGCTGACATGCTTATTTTGCAATGGGGTTGCTCTTACCTTAATAATGAGCCAGTTACGAACCTTCCATAATACCTGTTGTACAGAAGCCAAGGGAGTGTCTCACAAGTGAATTATGGGACTAAATTAAGTATCTCATTTTAGTGAAATCCTTACATCACTCTACACAGGGGTCTCACAGAATATTCTGACTCCTGCTCTTGGTGTCTGTGGGTCTTCTCTGGTGAAATTGATAATGGGAAGTCATGGTGCGGAAGGTGATCCAGTACATTAAATACCGTTTCTGTTTTGTTTTGGTGTCTTTAATCTAGGTACTCTTGACAGGAAATTTGTTATTTTTAAAAATGAAGTATTTCATTTTGAAAGTGAAAATGTTTACAATAACTGTGTGTCAGCTTCAATATCTCTACTATCTGTTCCTTGTTCTCATTGCTGTTCATGTGAAACCCTCAAGGTCAATCAGGCAAACCTCCATTCTTTCATGAGGCAACCGCACATGGAATGAGAACACTTATTACCTGATACCTGATAGACAGGAGTTGCAGATAGCTCTCTCAAGATACCACTGGCCTAGCTTTTCACTGAAGAATTGATGCTTTGTTGGCTGACCCATGTTTTCTCTCCTAAAGAACATTTTGAAAGGGAGCTTTGCCTATGTAACTTGCCTGGTTGGCAATTTTGTTTCTTTCCTAGCCAAGAAGCAAGGGGTTCATCAAACCAAATTTGAACCTTCAGCTCCACTTGAAAAATCATGGTGGTTGGTGTAAGAATCAGCAAAGTCTTTGAAGTTCTCTAGCATGCAAGACAAATTATAATTTGCTTCTTAGCTGAAATGTCAGTTTCCTTTTGAGTTGTCTCGTATCCTTAGCACAGAGTTCCCAGACTTCTATGACCATCATCATGGGTATTTTTATATTAAAATTATACATTATGTTTCTTCTTTCTCTCACTAGGTATGTTTCATCCCTTATTTCAATAATTAGGCCTAGACAATACAAATTTAGTCTTGAGTTGAAGAAATTGAAGTTACACAAAAATTGAGATTATTGAGAAAGAAGCGTTTTATTATCCTACTGCAGAAGCATTTTATTATCCTCATGCTGTATTTTTATATCCAGTAGAGCTAATGTAATCAAATATGATAGAAATTCACTAAAAATGTGAATCTTCTATAGACATTACCAATTAATGGAAATGGATATTCCATTTAAAGTTACTATAAAATATTGGCTATATTCTCTGTGCTGTATAATATATTCTTGTAGCTTATTTGGTTTATAATAGTAGTTTGTGCTTCTTAATCCTGTATCTTTCCCATCTCTCCTCTCTCTCCCCCTGGTGACCAATTTGTTCTGTGTATCTGTGAGACTGTTTCTGTTTTATTATATTCATTCATTTCTTTCTTTGGATTCCAGATATAGGTGATAGTGTGTTATTCTTACTCTGTCTGATATATTTCACTGGGTGTGATACCCTGCAGGTCCATCTATGTTGCTGCAGATGCAGAATTTCATTCTTTTGTATGGCTAAGTGATATTCCATTGTGCATGCGAGAGTGTGTGTGTGTGTGTGTTTGTGTACCGCATCTTCATTATCCATTCACCTGTTGATGCATGCTTGGGTTGCTTCCATGTCTTTACTGTCGTGGATACTGCTGCTGTGGGCATTGGCGTGCATATATCTTTTTGAATTAGCACTTTATTTTTCTTCAGATATATACCCAGGATTTGGATTGCTGGTTGTATGGTTGCCTATTTTCAATTTTTTGAGGAGCCTTCATGCTCTTTTCCATGGGGCTGTACCAATTTGCCTTTTCACTAACAGTATATGGGGATTCCCTTTTCTCTACATCTTTGCCAGCACTTGTTGTTTGTGGTCTTTTTATGATATCCATTCTGACAAGCATGGGGTGATATCTCGCTGTGGTTTTTGATTTGCATTTCTCTAACGGTTGGTGATATTCAGCACCTTTTCAGATGCCCATTGGCTGTTTATATATCTTCTTTGGAAAAATATTTATTCAGGTTTTCTGTGGGGTACTGCTTTTTTACAGTTCTTCTTGCTTATAGCTTTTACTGTCTGGTGGGTCCCCAGGGTTTCTCTTCACTCTACTGTTGGTTAAGTCTGTGCATCTCAAATGCCCCAAGTCAGGGAATCTTTTGGCAGGTCAGTCACTACCCATAGAGTATGTCTGTTGGACCAAGCCCTAGCAGCAGATTAGCGCCCGCATAGAGTTTGATGGTTATCCTGGTTTAGTAGTTGTTCCAGACTCTGCCCCAAGCAGATGTGACCAAGGGATTGTTGTCATGTGATGTCTACATTTGAGAAGCTTCTCAATGTGTTGTGTGGACACACTTGGCACCAGTGTAACTGGCAGAAGGAAATTATCATTCCAGGAGAATGACCTTTGAGGTCACTTCTATCTCTAAGAATCTCTGACTAGTTCCAGTGAGATTTAATTCTGAATGAGATTCAGTTAGTATGTGTTGGATGATTGCTGCATGCCAGGTGTTCTTCCATATACTGTCTCATTTATGTCTTGTAACAAGCTAGGGAGTTGTTTTTACCTTCATTCATTGAATCTAAGATGCTACTCATTATAAGCCAAACCATTATTTTATGTATGATTAAGATTGAAAGAATATTACCAGTTAAATTTTGACACAATATTCTCTTATTCCTTAGCATTTGATTGAACTGCACATATCAAAACAGCTTTCTTACTTATACAGACATAGTTTCTCATTACATATCATTTGTTATGCATTGAAAAGAAAATATAGTAAAATAAATTAGTTAAGGTATCCTGGAAAAAGTAAAGATGGATATTCAATAAATCAGTCAACACATATTTATTTAGTGCTTCTGAGTTTAAAGATTTTAAAGTGCTGCTATCAGACTTTTCTGTGATAACAGTAGAGCTTCCTAGAACCTGGAAGTGATAGCATTCTCACTGCACCAGATAGTGGATCGTTCTTTAGTGAGAGTTAGCTAACCAACCCCTCCCCTCTGTCACTGATCACTAACCTCACACACTAAAACATTGACTTCTTGTTATATTCACAGAAAATAGAACCCATGAGGTGCTCATGAACTTTTAAGTTGAAGTACCATTATTAAAATTCATGCAATGTGATATAACAGTGTGTGATCTACGACTGAAATAAATGATTACTTCTGTGAGATTAAGAAAAACTGTAAGTTAAATGTGAGCATATGTGGTAAGAACTGCTTCTCTTCTAATTGCCCTACTCTCTGTAAGTGCTTTTATGCTCTTTCTAAGCCTCGTATTGCCCTCACTGGTTGGCCTGTGGTAATTTACCCTGTGGGAGCCAGAGCACAATCTTCTATACCAAGAGTTAGCAACATTTTAATGAAAAGGTTCTGATACATTAGTTTCTAAGCTGCCACTAAACATACAACTAAACAACAGAAATTAATTCTCTTATGGTTTTGGAAGCTCTGAGGAAGAAACTGTGCCTCTTTTCGAGTTTCTGGTGATTGCTGGCAATCCTTGGTGTTCCTGGGCTAGTAAATGCCTCACTCCAGTCTCAACTTCTGTCTCCACAGGGTTCCTTCCTTCTGTGTATCTCTGTGTATTTCCTTCTAATAAGGACACAAGTCACTGATTTAGGGACTCAGCGCGAGCAAGCTATTCTAATATGACTTCATCTTAATTTCATCTACTAAGACCCTATTTCCACATAAGATTGCATTGTGAGAAGCAGGCTGACATGAATTTATGAGAGATTCTGTTTCTGTTGAACCCATTACAGAGGACCAACTTTGTTGTCACACAAGAGCAACCATAGATAATACTTAAACAAATGAGTGGGCTGTGTCCCAACGTTTAATTTATAGACACTGAAATTTGAATTATATATAATTTTCGCATGTCCTGAAACATTGTTCTTTTGATTTTTAATGCAACAATTCAAAAGGCATTTTGTTGGCTATATAAAAACAGGAGGGAGGTGGGGATAGCCAAATTTGACCCACATGCCATAGTTTGCCAACATCTGACATATAGTATTGGCTAGCAGATAGAGGTGACAATAGGGTAATTTTTCTCCCTTTTGCTCTTAAACAAAAGAACCAAATTCTGAGAAAATCTGTTTGTGATTTACATCAAGCAACTTTTGTTAGATAGCTTCATGTTTCAGCAGAAAGGAAACCAGACTGATCAACAATGATGCCTGTTTGGCAGCATCATTCCTGGTGTGCTTGCCAAAATTTTGGTGAGGATTTTGCTGTCAAGATTAAGAGGTGATGCAGGCTTAAATGAAGAACATGACCTGGAGTCTTTACGTTGAAGGATTAGAGCATTTCCCTCATGGACTCATAGTACTGTTAATGCCAAATGTTTGAGTATGCTTTTGAGGTGATTTTAAATTAAAGGCATTTTGTGATTCAATACTACATGGCATTCTGGTGAGATGTCAGTCCCTAGATACTCATTCAAGGCCAGATATTAGATAATACTCTGCACATCTGAACAGACTTTATCTTCTAATGCTAAGAGTTGTTAAGTCATTTGGGGGCAAAAATAATCTAAACATTCGGGTTTATCATGCATATTGTTTCTAGTAAGATTTATCTAGTAAAAATGTGTTGAGGGTGTTATTAAAGATTGTGATTATCTATCTGCTTTTTCTAATTACAAAACCAATACATGATCTTTGTAGAAATTAAACTGTCTGAAATTAACAATATATAAAGTGAAAGTTTCCCATAATCCCAATTCCCAGAGAGAATTTTTGAAGAGATGTTCGTAGTTATTTTTCCAAAAATTTCCACCCCATGTTATTATGGAAAGCAAATGAAAAAATACACTGAATAGATATTTTGTATGTTTTAAAGAGAATTGGGGACAAATTTTGTGAACATAAAGACAAAGTATTATTAGATATAAATACCTAATTACACATTAAACTCATAGTATGCTAATAATAAAGTATGAAAAAGTCCTATTTCCAGATCTTAAGACATACATCTTTGGCTTTGTTTTGTTTCCAAAAAGTAAAAGAATGACCCAGTGCAACTAATAACTTTCATATACACATACTTGATGAAATCCTGTTATTTGGACATTTATTCTGTCTTGAGTTCAGTGGTGGATCTTTTCTTTCTACTACAGAGAGACTAAACAGATACCCAACTTCTTTGATGACATCAACATTTTAATGAGGTTTTCCCATCCATAAAGCATATTAGCAAACATTTTATCTGGCTGGGAATTGAGAAAATCCTGTAAGCTCCAATTTGGTGTAGGAAAGAGCTGATTGCCAGGATCTCAAGTGGATTTCAGTGTTGACTGGTGTGGTTTATGCACTAGTAGACCAGAACAGAATGGCTGACTTACCATCATTCCTAGATGACATGGAAATCTTGTATACAAAAGTGGATAGATAATTCTCCACTTGTACACAAAGTGGGCAGATAATCTTAACACTTAACAGTATGCCTGCAAGATGCCAGCATACTCTTATTACTAGTGTCATATGGGCTTTGGGACCAGACAGAACTGGGCATGAATCCTAACATTATTGTTTTTATCTATGGGGAACCATAAGTTACTTAAACTGAGTTTTGGTTTTCTTATCTACAAAACGGATATAAATAGTACCCACTTTGTAGGAGTGTTGTAAAGATTAGTGCTATTGTGAGTAAAGCACTGAGCCAGTGTCTCACATTTAGGAGGAGCACAGATAATTTCTTTTTTATTGCTACTATTTGAGACATCTTTAGATGATTGAATCCAACCCTCTTATTTAACAGAAGAAGAAACTGGATTCAGAGGACTTATTGCTCTTAGGTTGCTTAGGTAGTTGGTGGCAGAACAAAAAAGATAATTTTGACATTTTTCAGTTTTCTTTCCATTATTAATCTGTTTATTCTTTAGTCACCATTTATTATGTACCCCTCAAGTTCCTGGTATTGTGCTGAACCTAGAGAACATAAAGGAGAATAACACATATAATGTGTTGGAAAGCTTACAGTCTAGTGAAAAACAGATGCATAAACAGATAAATTATTGGTCAGTTTTTTAGAGGCTATAATGGAATGATTTGATACATATTTATAAAAAATGGTTAAGATAGTGGTCTAACTCAGCTTTGGGGAACCATTAAGGCTTCATAGTGGCAGCATGATATCTGAGTTTAGCCTTGAAGTATGTTTTGAAGATTGCAAGGCAGTTATGTGTTTGTACATGTGTGTGTTTAGGAGAGGATTGGTGGTTGGAAGTGGTATTTTAGGTAAAAGAAATAGCCTGTGCAGAAGTGATGGAGGTGTTATATTGTGGCATATTCATGACAGCTTTGATAGCTTGATGTGGTTTGAGTTGTGGGAAGAGGTGAGGCCTAAGTATGTAACGCAGCATTTCTTATTCTACTGAAATGTTGTCATGCATTGTCTGGTAGCTGGTGTACTAACAAGAATTAAGTGTACATAAGGGGATAAATTGAAGAAGGCAATGGCAACCCACTCCAGTACTCTTGCCTGGAAAATCCCATGGACGGAGGAGCCTGGTGGGCTGCAGTCCATGGGGTCGCTAGGAGTTGGACACGACTGAGCGACTTCACTTTCCCTTTTCACTTTCATGCATTGGAGAAGGAATTTGCAACCCACTCCAGTGTTCTTGCCTGGAGAATCCCAGGGACGGGGGAGCCTGGTGGGCTGCTGTCTATGGGGTTTCACAGAATCAGACATGACTGAAGCGACTTAGCAGCAGCAGCAGCAGCAGCAGCAGCAGCAAGGGGATAAATGAACGTCTGTGGACTGGTTTGGGAACCTGCTTACCGTTTATAGCACCGGTCCAACTTCAAAATAATGGGATGAAAATAAACATTTGGAACCCAAATTGTACAAAGAAGCTCCTTAGAGTGGTTGATTTACACATAGTAGGTGCTGAATAAGTACTGGCTAAATATTTTTATATAGTAGTCCAGTTATTATAAAGTTACTTTTGATATGAAGCTTTAGGATAACACAATAATCTATACAGTTCCATAGAGTACAATAAAACTGTATTGACAACATTGACATATATTACAATTATGGGCCTTTGGTTGTTAATTACCATTACAATCTGATTAATGTTGTTTGACTCATTTTCTTGAGACTTAATCGAGATAAATTTGATTTTTGATGGCTGCTGATTGGGCAAGGGGAATAGTCGGTACTGTTATAACTATGTATCCTTACTTCGTTACACCTCCACCTCCAGTTGAAATTATGTGTCATGTGGTTTCCCTGGTAGCTTAGAAAGAATCTGCCTGCATTGTGGGAGACCTGGGTTCGATCTCTGGGTTGGGAAGGTCCCCTGGAGAAAGGAATGTCTACCCAATCCAGTAGAATCCTGGAGAATTCCGTGGACAGAGGAGCCTGGAGAGCTTCAGTCCATGGGATTGCAGAGTCAGATACAACTGAGTGACTAATGCTTTTTTCTTTCACTCACTCTTTTACTACCTTTATGTATTCCCTGTTTTTTATTTTGTGGAGGTGACTTACAGACTTTTTTTTTTGGTATGTGTTTGATTAAAAAGTCCCACCATGTGTCTCTTTTCAGTGTAATCTAAATTACATCATCTTTAGAGAACAGTTTGTTTTCAGTCTGCTGCTCTAGACTTGATATCCTAACATAACCATATTTCCACATTCCTTTTTATTTTATTGATTCCATGATTTATTATATTTCTTCTTGGTTTTTCATGGAGTTTTCACTGGGGCATGTTTATTGTGTTGCCGGGCTTGTTTATTTATTCAGAAAATCTTACAACTTTGTGGTATAATTCTGAATATGATCTGATTATAGATACTTTAGGCTTTGTTTTGTTGAAAAGGATTTCTTATTTACATTCACTAATGTATATTAGTTAGGATCGTCCATAATTCAAGAATAAGAATATCTAGACAGGCTAGAGGGAGCTGCTGAGAACTTTGCTATTTGAGCGGCGAGGGGAGGTGAGGAGTGGGAAAAGAGGGTGATGTAAAATGTCAGTGTCAGGGTATAGTAAAAGAAATGTCAGGGGGTCTCTGATAACATTTTTTGCAATTGGTTTTATTTTTTTAAGGATTTGTGCTGTATATTTATAAACGTGAGTTCAAGAGTTTGATCCTTTTTTCAAAGAGATTGCATCTCTTAAAATGCTCTTCACATCTGCCTTGTGGATTATTTTTTAAGCAGTTGGTGTCTTACTGTTAACATAAAGGTGCAGCAAATCTAGACTCAAAGTATAAAGTCATCATAGCTGGTAACCTCCACTTGTTTTCCACTGAAAATGGTATATTCTTCCCTTGAGCCTCCTCGTTGTGCCTCCTACAGGCCACAGAGATTGTGAACCTCTAGATGCTCTGTCCCAAAATAGCCTGTTGGAAGTTCTGTGAAAGGCACAGAAGCGGAAGGTGGAAGCACACCAAGCACTCCTTTCCTCAAGACTTTGTTCCCCTGTATTGCAGTTGGTTTTTAAAAACTTAACCAAACTATTGTTTACTTCCTGGGTCATCTTTAGGGATTCTGAGTCTTAAAGGATTTACTTGGTCCCAATGGCTTAGTCAGTAGAGAAGCTGCCTGCTTTGCAGAAGACCTGGGTTGGACCCCTGGGTCAGGAAGATCCCCTAGAGAAGGGAGTGGCAACCCACTCCAGTGTTCTTGCATGGAGAACTCCATGGACAGAGGAGCCTGGTGATCTACAGTCTGTGGGTCGCAAAGAGTCGAACACAACTGAGCGACGAACACTAACACCCTTGATTCCATTAGTTGAGTAACTTTCTTCAAGTAAAATGATAACTGCTCACAAACACAGTGTTTTAAAGTCTTAGAGGTCTTTTGAGCATAGGAATAATTATTCCTTGAACAAGTCACTGAAGAGAAGTTTCTAGAAATTTCTGTAGCTATGGCAACCATTTTAGGCAAAGGCATCAGTTATCTTTTGCTACATAACCAACCACTGTAAAGTCTACTTGTTTAAGAAAATATTTTTTCCTTCTCCTGTTTTGGTGGACTGGCCTGATTAAGGTTGGAAGGTTGAGGATGGCCTCACTCACTCACACGGAGGGGACTCGTCTGGATGATGTGGGATGATTGAAATGCCTGAGGCCTTTTTCCACGTGGCGTCATCCAGCAGGCTATCAGGTCTGAACTTGTTCAGAAGATCCTAGCAGGAAAAGAACGCAAACACCGGTGAGCCTTTTTCAAGTGTCTGTTGTGTCGTGTTTTCTAATATCCCATTGGCCAAAGCAGATCATACAGCAAAGCCCAGATTCTCCCTTCTTGATGGCAGAGACAGCAAAAGGGGCTTGCATAGAGGGCTTAGAGAAGTTTGTGATCATTTTGAAATTGATCTCAGCCAGTTACCATAGAAATTGTTCTACATGTTTGTTAAGAGGTTGTAACAATGAGCAAAGCTGTCTATAGCTTCAAAAATTACTACATTCACACGCAGACTTGCCGCAAGCTAAGTCTGTAAAACTTAAAAAAGAAACAAAACAGCTATCAATTTATAAGGCATATAAAATTTATACCAGTTTTAAATTCTTCTGAATTTAAGAAAGAAAATAAGAAAATCCACTAACATTTCTATATTGCTTTTCATTTTACAAAGTACATTCACATATATTGCTTTTAAAAAAATACTTCAAGCCTCTTGGAGAAGTATTAGATCATTATTCTTATTTCATAGGTGTAGACTGATGCCTATACATGTTAAGAATCTTACTTAGTCAGAATCACTTAACTAGTAAGAAAGATGGGTTTTGCACTTAGTTCTTTTGGTAGCCTTGCCTCCAAGTTGTACCCAGGAGTCCCTGGGGGTGCCCCATTGATCATTTAATGCAGCAAAGGACAAATAAAAGTAGTTAGTAGTCATCTCTGTAAGTTTAAGCCATACCACACACACATACACACACACATATATATATAACATGCTCTCATTCAATGAAAAATCTGAAGATCTGTTTTTTTAAGGAAAAATATGTATATAAATGATACTCTCATCAACAACTTAGTGAATTCATTTTCTGTCTGTTTCATTTCTGCAGACTGTTAATATATATTCAGTTATTTTCACATTACACTTATATGTTCACTGAATTTCACAAATTTTTTTGGATCCTAAATATTAACTGTTCCTATATCCATTTTACTGTAAGAAACTGGTTTATCTTATATATACACACATATAATGAAATTATGCATATATATGTATGTATGCATATATGTCCATATGTGTAAATAAATATCACCTTATGTCTTTTATTTCACGCTGCACAGACATGGTTTTCCAACAGAACTTGTAGACATTCCATGCATTCAGTGTATAGCCCCAGAGACAAGCAGGTTCCCAAAGATTTTTAAGTGAGAGATCAACGTTCCTTAAACCTGTACTTTCACACAGTATAATACCTTACATACTTGATGGGAGGTTCAGATGAGGTAATATAGGTAAAAATCATTTGTAAATGCTTAAAAGCTATAGAAACATGAACTTGCCTTAAGGAAATACCATTAAGAGGAGCCAACATAATTATTTTAAATTCTTAATTACTGGATTTACACAAATTCAAGGATTTTTGGAACCGCTCTCTGTACCTTTCCTATTTCTTTAGGCTCATTGACAAGAAATATCCCAGGTCTGGGAATAATCGTAACTGCTTGTGACTTGTGTACAGAGCTAGGGACTTAGTCTAGCAGTGAAATTTTATGGTTAACATCTCTTCCCCATCACTGGGCCTCCCCCCACCACCCAAAAGAATGGAGAGGGCCTGCAGAAACTCCTCAGGGGTCTGTTTGAGAGGCAATTAACATTCCTACCTGACCACTCTTTGCTTCACATTGAGCAGTACTTAGACCCGTCCTCACCCTTGGTCTGGATTCTTGTAGTGAGTCCTAATTATATTCATGGCCTGCCTTTCAGCCTGAAGTAAACTTTATAGCCAATTTATGGGCTATTTTCAAAGAAATTTCATAGTGTTTTACAGGGACTTTATTTACTTTCAGAAGACTTCATCAACGTTTTCATTATAAAGAACCATATAGGTTTGCTTTTCTACTCTTTTCCTTCACACTACAGCCTCTACAGGAAATTACCTTGCAGGCAGAGGCTTCATGCAGTGAAAAGATGTCTCCCTATTCAGTGGAAGTAATTTCTGTCTTATGTTACTTTGACTGTCATAACATTCTCAAGCATGAACTTCATTCTCTTGATTAATATTTATAACCTCCTCTTTAGGCACCTGTAATGTCATTGCCTGTGGGGATGGGAAGCTTAGTACATGGCATGTGGAAGAGTTGATACAGTTAATAGTTAAGTTAATAGTTAAAGAGACTGGGGTTGTCAAAAGGTCCTACTGTCAAAGGAGGCCCTGGGACTAGTTCTGGCTGCTCTAAGTATTCCTAATTGGAGGTGGCATGACCCACTGGTCCTGGGGCAGGAGATCCCAAGCCCTTTGTTGCTATGTTTGCTTGCTTCTAGTTTTCTCTATGACTTTGGGCAATTCCCTTATGTTTGAAACCTTTATTTCTGCAACTGTAACATGAAAAGTACCTGCTGCTGCTGCTGCTGCTAAGTGGCTTCAGTCTAGATGGGGCTTATTATCAATAGGACAAATGATGTGTCTGTGTAGCCGCTCTCAAGGCCTCCTGCTCTCAGAAAGGTTAAGGCTAGAGTGTTTTCCTCCCCCTGGAGTGAAGAGATTTCCTGGAGCAATGTAGAATTACAGGATCTGGAAAGGCATGTCTGTATCTATCACTCCATGGGCTCTTAGATACTGCTCACTTCTGGAATGGCACAACTATGTCACACACCTCTAGAAGATCGTGATGCAAGATCTGGGTAAACTTGAAGATTAAGGAAACACAAGGGGATGGAGTGTCTATTGGATAGATAACTGCTCATGAGTCATTTGTGTAAACTTCTCTAATCTTTGTCATTGACATAGCGAGTGATATTCCCAGGTGACTCAGTGGTAATGTAAGTGAAAGTGAAGTCGCTCAGTTGTGTCTGACTCTTTGTGACCCTATGGACTGTAGCCTGCACCAGGCTCCTTCATCCATGGGATTTTCCAGGCAAGAGTACTGGAGTGGGTTGTCATTTCCTTCTCCAGGGGATCGTCCCGACTCAGGGATCGAACCCAGATCTCCTGCCCTGCAGGCAGAAACTTTACCCTCTGAGCCACCCGCCTGCTAATGTAGGAGACTCGGGCTCAATCCCTAGTTTGGGAAGATCTTTCCAGAGAAGGAAATGGCAACCCACTCTAGTATTCTTGGCCGGGAAATCCCATGGACAGAGGAGCTTGGTGGGCTACAAGTCCATGGAGTCGCAAAGAGGTGGACACGACTTAGTGACTAAGCAACAACAACAGTTTGATAAATCACCTTGCTTTTTGTGTTCATTTTCATTATTCGTTAGTTAGTTAATCCATAGTTACTCAGTCAGCACATATTCTTGGAAAATCCAGTATGTCTCAGATACCATAGAATGTAATCCTAATTTGGAGGTTCAGGTCTAATGCTCCATGAATTTTTTTTTTCTGATACTCTCAGTTGCAGATTATCTTTCTTTGCTCTGATTTTCTGCTTTCTAACTTTAGTTAGAAGCATTACTTACCATGTACTGATACATATTAATGTTATTTGTGTACATGTTTCTTTGCAATACAAATTCTTATATATAATTAAACACCTGAACTGCCTAGTACATCCCCTTGTACTTCACAGATAAATATGTAATGGGAAACATAGCAAAACAGAAATAGTATAAAACAATATATGATGTTATATGGGGATATGGTGCTACATGTAATATTAATAAATGCTCAGGGAATTAAGGTGAATTGATGAGCAGAGAAAGATAGTTGGAAGAAGTTAAGGTGGTAACAGAGATGGGGCAAAGGCAATCCAAGTTAAGGAAAGGCATTAACAACTGACCCATGTATGGAAACCATACATCTTTGGGGAGTCAGGGGACATGATAGACAGTAGCCCCTAGAGGATAGGACATTGCAGTTGCCAAGCTAAGGCAATTAGATTCTTCTGAGAGCAAAGGCTATACTACTCAAATATTTTTAAGCAAGTGACCTTTTCTTTTTGAAAAGATCAGAGAGGTGTTTTAGAAAGATTCCTCAGGTAGTAGTATCCAAGGTAGTGAGACCACCTAGAACCAGGGGGAATTAGACGAATTAGTTATGAGTGCAGGAGTGTGTGAGAGTATGTGAGCACCTGGGCACAGATGTAAAGGCATGAGGCAGTGAGACTAGAGCAGAAGAGTGGACTCTACAGAGCATGAAGCAGGGATCAATAGGACAGTGGTGATCGAGGATAAAAAAAAAAGGGTGCAATAAAAGCTAACTACAAAGTCTTATGTTTGAAAACAGTCATACCATTTATAAAAATTTATAAAAATCAGAAAATAATTTTAGAGGGAAAATATTGCGTTCAGCTTTAGACATTTCAGCTTGAGAAACACATTAGACTGTGTGGATGCAGAGACCATGGGAGTTAAGCAGCTTGTTCAAAGCTCAGGACTGGCGCTTAGAAGGGAGGTCAAGGGTTAGGAAGTAAATGTAGATGAAATAGAGTTGTGGCTCAGGAAACAGTCCCAGTCTTTTCTGTCTCCTGGGAAATATTTTATTAGTACAAGTTACCAAATTAATTTATATTTGATTTAAATATAGAATAACTTGAAAGGCTTTAAGTCAGTTACAGTTTGGATCCCTCAGTTAATTAGTATTTTGTACTTGCTGACTTCTCAGGTTCCTTAAAATTATCAGAAATCTATGTTTCTCTAAGTAAGATGGGGGGAAAAAAAAAAACCAACCCACTTAGATAAATATACTAATCCTTGGAATGTTGAAAGTCCATTACAGCAAACATCTGCCCACCCCACCCCCACCCCACCCCCCACCACCACCATGTTTCCTTATTAATTCATCCAGTGCTGAGAAGTGATTGCTGAGCCTTGAGAAAGGGCACTTTTGGTTTCAGCTTCTGTAGCGTCTTAATTTGCTTCTCTGCTCCCAGCCTAGGAGAGCTCAAGCCATGCATCTTTCCAAGCATGGAGGGAAGAAGTCAGCTCCCCCAGCTCCATCAGTTCTCAGAGGTGCTGGACTGATGCCTGGTCGCCCCTGGAGAATTGTGCGGCCGCCAGTGCAGCTGCGTTCCTAGTTACATGGTGACCAAGAAAAGTCCCTTTCTATGCACTGATTTCTTAGCCCGTAGACACTGAGGCACCAGGATGTTATGGGGATTGGGAGGCCCTCTTCCCTATAAATACATCCTCCTCAGAGTTGCCCCTCCTTGTGCTAGTCCAGCCTCCAGTTTACACCATAACACAGCAAAGAAACAGCAGCTGTCCTTTCTCTCTTCAAGAGAGAGACACTCACCCTGGCTGAAGTGCAGAGAAAGGAAGGAGGATAGGATAGTAGAGAAGGGCCTTCTTTTGGTGACAAAGCCTTCAGTGGCAGAGCCCTGGATTAGGACACAACAGGATGTCTACTCCTTCTGGCTGTGAGATACTTGACAAATCACTCTACCACTCTATCTCCATTTCCTCTTCACAAAATGAGCAACTCTAACTAGATGATCTCTAAGGCCTATTTCCTCTCCTAATATTCTAGTTTTTAGAAATTTTATGGGATGAAAGAAAATAAGCACTCCAAGTTAGTCTTGTCATAATCCCACTGGAGTACTGGGCAATGCCTATTCTGCAGATAAACACTTCTTTATGCTTTTTAAAGTACTTTGGGCAGAAGCGAGTAAAGGAAAAGAAAAGTTCAGAGGATGAAATTGATCCTGACGATTCTTTTAAATTCAGGGAACTACAGCCTTGAAGTAGTGTTCATAAACTGGCCAGAACTTGAGTTCTGGGGAGGTAACCACTTCCAGGCTGAATTTCTGATTTATACTGGCGTTGGACAAGCACGAGCTCCCAGCATGAAGGACTGTGATACAGCAAGGAGGTAAACTGGCTTTGGATTGAACTGCTCCATCTAGCTTTGCCTCTGGTTGTTAGGGGGTGTACTGTCAGTCACCACACTGAGGGAGCAGTGGGGTCTGTGTAGATACTTGGCAAGGGATGGCATCTATAGGGTCAAGTGTGTTGTTGGTGCTGAAATTCCATAATATCCCCAGGCAGTTTAATTCTGTGGTAGAACCAACTTGAATAATTAAACAAAGTGAAGATTTGACAACACTGTACTTGTGGTACAACACAGCTGTGATTCTATGAGCTCAGCCGAGAGAAGGAGTTGGGGGCATCTGTCACAGCAAAAGCATGCTTTGTAACAGACAACAATTTAGCAGACATCCGAAGTCCTACAGAACAGAGGCTACAAAGAATATGGTCTCTCGGGAGTGAAAGGGTTGTGGTGTCTGTTTGGGGAATGTTAAAGGGATAGTTGATGATGTTTGCTAGGTCACTAGCATCTTTTGAAATGGAACTGTGCCAGAGGAGAGTCAATACACCTTCTTTTCCTTTTATAAACACTTTTACTGACTTGTTTATGGATGATCAGTAAGTAAACTGCTGCAGGGAGGAAAGATCACTCTGGAACAACTAAAAGTTTGATATCTTTCTTGTGTACCTGTGATAATCCTAAAGATAGGAAAGACTACAGACTATTACATGTATCAGAAGTTTGTACCTATGAAACGATTTCTTCCCTGCTGCCTTTTCTTCTTGGGTAAGGCTTTTTAAAAAATAAAAAGTTTCTTAAGAAGTAACTAATTTTCCTGATGCACGACCATGACATTGCTATCCCTAACGGATTCTCTTTTATCTTATCCTGAATGTGATGGCTCTTTGTGTTCCCAAGAGTACAGGGGATGCTTCCCAATAGGTGTTTGCTCCCTAGTCACATTCATTTCTACAGAAGCCATTTGTACAAGTGAGAACTGGAGGATGTTAAGCATCAGAATAATTCTACTGCTTGGTATTTTCACAGAGCAGAAATGATCTTCGAGCTTAATGTTTAATACCTTTGAACTGTGGGGTTCAGTTTCATAAATAGATCAGCATATGAGTCTAAAAAGCAGTCATGTTATTTGTGTATTTTGACTTCAAAAATCTCCAAGAATAATTTACTGTCATACTTTTGTTTTGTGATTAACATAACTGCAATGACAGTTTTTTCAAAAAATCAACTTACTTCAAAATTCAACTTTTCTTACTTTTAACATGGGCGATGCATGTAGTTTGAGATCACAATAAAATGAAATGACATATTTCGGATTTTATGGAAGATGTGTGAAAACAAATGTTAAGTGTTGATTTTTAAAAAGCTCTCTAGAGTCTTCCTTTGTATCTGGGCTGTCATGGCACTGATTTTTTTCTCCTTCTGTTTCCGTTTGTTTTTCCCTTCTTGACTCCCTGACTCCTCTTTTGGAGGCATCCCCCCGTCTATGGAACGAGGTTCCAGTGTGAGTCCACGTTCTATTCCTTGCACAATTTCTTTACTGTGCAGTGTCATCCTCCTGGTTTGGTGACTGCAGCACCATCCAAATATCTGTCCATCTCTCCAGTTCCTCCTCCATCAGACTTCTTGCCTCTGCTGCATAACAGCTGCCTGACAGGTCAGTCTACACAGTCCAAATTGTTTTCCACAGAAAGTTCTTCACTTTACTCAGTTCCTGTAGTTGGCTGTCCTCCTTAAAATGCTTAGCTGTTCTCACTCAGTGGATCCAGAACTCTGGCCTTTTTGTGTCTCTGACAGCACCCTCCCATTCTCAGTTCTTTCACACCTAGATATTTTTACTTGGTCTCCTGGTCTGAGCTTTCTCAACTTTGATGACTGCAAAATGTTTCAGAACAAAAATTTCTTTTCTCTCTGTTATATTTGTGCCCACCTTGCTTCAAAATCTTTTATCAGATATTTCTCATCTTTACCTTGATCTTTGATTTATCCATACATAATTTTTAGGGCAAAGCTCCCAGATTCCCACTACTTAAATATCTTCATTGTGCTGCTTGTATCTTTACTATAAAGCCTTACCTACTGTTGGATCCATTCCTTCCACAGGTTTACTTCCAAATGTGTTAAACATCTTTTCCTCTGTTCTGGAATGTACTCCTTCCTTTTCTTTGCCAAACCAGCACCTAGGCTGGATAGTGGTTTACAGCCTGGGTGCTGGGGCCAGATTGCCTGGCTTCCAATTCAAGCTCCGCCATATACTAGCTGATCCATGTTGTAGAGGACACTTAATCTCTTTCAGCTCCTGTTTCTTCATCTATAACATGGGAATAATAACAACAGGCCTTACTTAATAAGACTGTCATGAGGAGTTTATGCACATGAAGTGCTTAGAATGGGTCTTAACAGGGTGAGCCCTGCTTACGTGTTCACTCTTATCATTCACCTGCATTCAGTGTTTCACTGCACTTTATAGTCTAAGGTTGCATATGTCTCCCTAATCAATTTTGTTTTCATCCTCTGAGGATTGAACACAAGATTCTGTACGTCAGAGTGACTCAGCAAATACTTGTTGAAATAATCTAGACAATGTTGGGAGACAGCTGAATTCCTTGATTTGGAACTTGACTTTTAGTTGTCTGAGAATGAAACAGTCATATGGCACTATCATATGTAATATGACATATAGTGTACGTTTAATCTTCAATTTTCAAAAGTATATAAATATATACATAAATTATATACATATGGTGGTGGTGCTTTAGTTGCTAAGTTGCCCCTGTAAGAGGGTCTGATGTATGGTAAATGCTCAAAATATATTGTTTTAAATGTTCGAATAAATGAATGAATGAAGTGAATTGTCACATTTTTCCAGATTTAACTTAGGAACCTCTTTGGTCACAATGAAATAATACCTTTTTAAGCTAAAAATAATTTTTATTATTAGTAATAATAGTATATGTAATATAGACAGACATTATATATATAATTATATATATAAAATATGCATATGTTCAAAATGTAGTATATGTGATTAAGTATATATATTATAAAACTATATATATAGGGCTTCCCTGGTGGCTCAGTCTGTAGAGAATCAGCCTGTAATGAAGGAGTCCCAAGTTTGATCCCTGAGACAGGAAGATCCCCAGGAGAAGGAAATGACTACCTGCTCCAGTATTCTTGCCTGGGAAAACCCATGGAGGGAGGAGCCTGGTGGGCTATAGTCCATGGGGTTGCAAAGAGTCGGACGCAACTTAACAACTAAACCACCACCACATGTATATAATTTATGTATGTATTTACATTTATATATATATATGCTTTTGAAAATTAAAAAAAAAGATTACATGTATACAATCCCATAACCAAAAATATCTATTTAGGGTATAATTTTTTCAGATATTTTCCTGTGCATAGAAGTGTAAATTTTTAAAACTAAAATTGGATCATACTGTATTTAATATTTTATAAACTCTATGACTTTATTTAAAACTGTAGTGTGAACTAGATGTCTACTGTATAATGAGCACCAAAAGTGATTAATCAGGCCATCAAGCTTTTGTTTTTCTCTTTTGCCTTTACATTACCCTTTTAGTCCCACTTTTCTTACCCTTACGGTGCCTACTTCAAAATAGTATAATTTAAAATGCAATTTCCAGGGCATAGGGAGCTGAGGGTTCAGTTCAGTTCAGTTCAGTCGCTCAGTCGTGTCCGACTCTTTGCAACCCCATGAATCGCAGCACGCCAGGCCTCCCTGTCCATCACCATCTCCCAGCGTTCACTCAGACTCACATCCATCGAGTCCATGATGCCATCCAGCCATCTCATCCTCTGTCGTCCCCTTCTCCTCCTGCCCCCAATCTCTCCCAGCATCAGAGTCTTTTCCAATGAGCCAACTCTTCGCATGAGGTGGCCAAAGTACTGGAGCTTCAGCTTTAGCATCATTCCTTCCAAAGAAATCCCAGGGTTGATCTCCTTCAGAATGGACTGGTTGGACCTCCTTGCAGTCCAAGGGACCCTCAAGAGTCTTCTCCAACACCACAGTTCAAAAGCATCAATTCTTCGGCGCTCAGCCTTCTTCACAGTCCAACTCTCACACCCATACATGACCACAGGAAAAACCATAGCCTTGACTAGGCGGACCTTAGTCGGCAAAGTAATGTCTCTGCTTTTGAATATGCTATCTAGGTTGGTCATAACTTTTCTTCCAAGGAGTAAGCGTCTTTTAAGTTCATGGCTGTAATCACCATCTGCAGTGATTTTGGAGCCCCCCAAAATAAAGTCTGACACTGTTTTTACTGTTTCCACATCTATTTCCCATGAAGTGATGGGACTGGATGCCGTGATCTTCGTTTTCTGAATGTTGAGCTTTAAGCCAACTTTTTCACTCTCCTCTTTCACTTTCATCAAGAGGCTTTTTAGTTCCTCTTCACTTTCTGCCATAAGGGTGGTGTTGTCTGCATATCTGAGGTTATTGATATTTCTCCCAGCAATCTTGATTCCAGCTTGTGTTTCTTCCAGCCGAGTGTTTCTCATGATGTACTCTGCATATAAGTTAAATAAGCAGGGTGACAATATACAGCCTTGACGTACTCCTTTTCCTATTTGGAACCAGTCTGTTGTCCCATGTCCGGTTCTAACTGTTGCTTCCTGACCTGCATACAGATTTTTCAACAGGCAGGTTAGGTGGTCTGGTATTCCCATCTCTTTCAGAATTTTCCACAGTTTATTGTGATCCATACAGTTAAAGGCTTTGGCATAGTCAATAAAGTAGAAATAGATGTTTTTCTGGAACTCTCTTGCTTTTTCCATGGTCCAGCAGATGTTGGCAATTTGATCTCTGCTTCCTCTGCCTTTTCTAAAACCAGCTTGAACATCTGGAATTTCACGGTTCACATATTGCTGAAGCCTGGCTTGGAGAATTTTGAGCATTACTTTACTAGCGTGTGAGATGAGTGCAATTGTGTGATAGTTTGAGCATTCTTTGGCATTGCCCTTCTTTGGGATTGGAATGAAAACTGACCTTTTCCAGTCCTGTGGCCACTGCTGAGTTTTCCAAATTTGCTGGCATATTGAGTGCAGCACTTTCACAGCATCATCTTCCAGGATTTGAAATAGCTCCACTGGAATTCCATCACCTCCACTAGCTTTGTTCATAGTGATGCTTTCTAAGGCCCACTTGACTTCACATTCCAAGATGTCTGGCTCTAGATTAGTGATCATATCATCATGATTATCTGGGTCGTGAAGATCTTTTTCGTACAGTTCTTCGTGTATTCTTGCCACCTCTTCTTAATATCTTCTGCTTCTGTTAGGTCCAGACCATTTCTGTCCTTTATCGAGCCCATCTTTGCATGAAATGTTCCCTTGGTATCTCTAATTTTCTTGAAGAGATCTCTAGTCTTTCCCATTCTGTTGTTTTCCTCTATTTCTTTGCATTGATCGCTGAAGAAGGCTTTCTTATCTCTTCTTGCTATTCTTTGGAACTCTGCATTCACATGCTTATATCTTTCCTTTTCTCCTTTGCTTTTCACCTCTCTTCTTTTCACAGCTATTTGTAAGGCCTCCCCAGACAGCCATTTTGTTTTTTGCATTTCTTTTCCATGGGGATGGTCTTGATCCCTGTCTCCTGTACAGTGTCATGAACCTCATTCCATAGTTCATCAGGCACTCTATCCATCAGATCTAGACCCGTAAATCTATTTCTCACTTCCACTGTATAATCATAAGAGATTTGATTTAGGTCATACCTGAATGGTCTAGCGGTTTTCCCTACTTTCTTCAATTTAAGTCTGAATTTGGCAATAAGGAGTTCATGATCTGAGCCACAGTCAGCTCCTGGTCTTGTTTTTGTTGACTGTATAGAGCTTCTCCATTTTTGGCTGCAAAGAATATAATCAATCTGATTTCGGTGTTGACCATCTGGTGATGTCCATGTGTAGAGTCTTCTCTTGTGTTGTTGGAAGAGGGTGTTTGCTATGACCAGTGCATTTTCTTGGCAAAACTCTATTAGTCTTTGCCCTACTTCATTCCGCATTCCAAGGCCAAATTTGTAGGTCTAACTTATACTAGAACGTAATTAGCATTTCAGAAAATACACTTAATAGCTTTGTTTTACTCTACAACTTTGATTTTCCTTTTACAATTATTTTTTAATAATTTTATTTTACATGAATCTGTAGCTGAAATTCCCCATTGATTTTAGAACAAATACTGAAATTAAAGATTTAATAATAGAGCATAAATATGATATACACCTGGATAGATATTTTCAAGGAGTTCAAAAGCATTTTTTCTTTTTTCTATTCAACATCTATACAGTTCAGCTATATTGGGGGCCTCACCACTAGCTCTCTCTCCCTCTCAATAAGTATCAAGAAAGACCAAGGACACTGTTACTTCTTCCAGATTCCATTTTTGTTTACAGAGAACTCTCCATTTTAAAGTATAATGTCAAAATGGCTAAGCAGAAGGGCTCCAAAATTGACAGAAAAATGACTATGATTTAACCAAGAAGCCACATTTACACTGTAAAGGAGATAAAGTAATAGAAAATGTGCTGGATCAAGATGATAGTTTGGGCCACGCTAATGAAATCCTCGGATAGTAATTCCTTCAGTGAGCATGCTCCTTTGCCTGGCCTTGTGAGTCGGGTCTGGGAGAGCCACAGCTCTGTGCTGGGAACCAGGAAGTGTCAAGTTGTCCGTAAGCTATCTTTGCCTTCACAAATATTTACCAGCCACCACCCGCTTTTCCTCATTGCTACAGAAGTGAAAAAAACAAGGGGAAAAACAATTGAGAAAGGAACATGATTTCAGGTTTATGAGGTATGAGAGAGAATTATCCTTATTAAGGGACTAGTTAACAGGACTTTTTAAAATTTTATTTTAAAGCAGTAAGATTTTTGACTGACCTGATTCTCTCAAACAACATAGCAAGTAAATGTTTAACAGAAACTCAAGGTGTAAGGAATAAATCTTAGGTAAAATCTATAAGTGAAATGTACATAAATATCTGATTTACAAGTTTAGCTGAGTTTCTAGTCTGGAGGCTAAGTGAATAGAAGGAGGGGAAAAAGTAATAATAGACATTATATTAAGACTTATCAATGTAATTAGTTATGATAGACATAAGTAATATTTAATGAACTATCAAAGGTAACCAGTCTTGCAGAAACAGACAATTTTTATAAGGTCCCTATATTAAACTATGCCTTTAAACAAAAATTAAGTGTATATACCAATCAGAGTGCCCTTGTAAGACTTTGCATTATTGTTTGTGGCATGTTTTCTTAGTCCATTGGTTAATATTATGCTCAAGTCAGAGGTATTTATTATTCCAAAGGTTTTGTAAAATGAGTTTTTGGTAATGTCTCTATAGCTACTGGTGGAAAAGTACATTTTGGTGACATTAAATTTTATTTTCTTAGGGTTTGTCTTCTAAATATGTAATGTCTGAAGAAAATGACAATCTGAAAGGACAGTGCTGCTTCAGCTGGTCAGTTTCATTTCTCCCTCCCTTTAAATCTGTCTTTCACTTACGAAACACCAACAGAATGGACTGACTTCAAAAGTGTTTATTTACTTTATAAAGAAACTGATTTTCCAACAGACTTCTGATCAAAAGGTCCTCGGGAATCAAACCTTATCTCTTTTTTCTTTCTCCCTGCCCTACTCTGTTTGGTAAAACTTGTAAATTGTTTCATTGACCTTGAACATTTTGTTCACATCCTTTGAAGAAAGGCAGAGATACAAAATAATGTTTTTGAAAGTGCTGCGTTACAAAAGAGAGAGTGCCTGTTAGCCCATGTCTTGGATAATAATACTTCTTAGGCTTCTAATTTGGGAACACACAAATAACCATAATATTAAATTTAGGTAGAGTTTTAATGATAACTTCAAAATCCTTTGATTTACTAGAAATAAAAGAGATTTTAGAGACCACTAAGTTCTGCTCTGAACCAAAACAAAATATCAGACATTTTTTCTTATTATAAACATAATATAGATGTTTAGTGCAAAGATTTGTGAAAAATAACAAGTTTATGTATACTCTGTCTAGCTTAAAATATAAGACATTATCCTGATCAGTATGTGGTTTAGTATTGTGTGTTTTTTCAACTTGATGTAAACAGGGATCATAATTAAGTGCACTAGCAGTGTTTTAAGTTCTGATTGTTCCATACCTTGCCAACACTTGATATTGATGAACTTTAAAATTTTGCTTTTCTGGTATATGGAAATGGTATTTGTGATATTATTTTGCATTTCCATGATAAGTAACAAGATTGAATATCTTTTTGTACTTTTTGGATACATTCCTATTTTCTTTTCGATGATGCCTATTTTTCTGTTGGGTTATTTATATTCTTCTTAAAATATATAGAAAATTTTCATGAATTTTGCATAATAATTCTTTGTCAGTTATGTTTTACAAATATGTTTTCTCAGACTTACATTTTCACATCCTTTGTCATACATATTATGGGGGTCTTATCTAAAATCTGCAAAGTAAATTAGTATGCAAAATTATTATATATTTACATAAACATATAGCCATCACCTAGATCAACATATAAAACATCTCCAGAACTGCAGTAGAATCCCTTTATACCTTGTCTCTAGTTAATATTACTGCATTTTCAATGCCCAGGCTTCCCTGGTGGCTCATACGTAAAGAATTTGCCTGCAGTGTGGGAGACCTGGGTTCAACTCCTGGGTTGGGAAGCTCCTCTGGAGAAGCGAATGGCAACTCACTCTACTATTCTGGAAAATCCCATGGACAGAGGAGCCTGGCAAGCTACAGTCCATGGGGTTCCAAAGAGACAGACATGACTGAGCGACTATCCCTTTCACTTTTGGCCAATACTCACGGCATTCTCTTCTCTACCACTCTGGATCGATTTTTCCTGTTTTGAAATCTTAATGAATGAAGTTATATAGTATGTTTTGTGCAATTCAATAGTCATATAATTGTATCATACAATAATCATACAAAACATATTATTTTATAACTGGCTTCCTTCATCCAGTATTCTATGAGCAAGACATTGTATGTAAAAATACTGTTCTTTTTCATTGCTATGTACTATTCTTCTATGTGACCATTTTACAGTTTTCCATTCTACAGTTGATGCACATATGGGTTTTGTGTTAGTCTATTAAATGTTTCTGCTATAAGCATTCCTGTACTTACCCTTTGATAGACAGTAGCCCTTACTGTCCTTGGATTTATAGCCATGAGTGGAATTTTGGGACATAGTTTTATGTATGCTTGGCTTTAGTAGATATAGTCAGAATGTTTGTCAAAGTGGTTACATTGATATTTACTTGGAATAACAGTATGTGAGTTTCAGCTGCTTTATGTCCTCATCAATGTTTGGTATCATCATTCCTTGAATTTTAGTAATATTTTATCAGATTGGTCTATATGCAGTCATCTTCTCATAGGTTTAATCTAGTAGATTCTCATTTTTCTCTTTAATTTTCATTCTCTTGGTGACTGATGATGTTGAAAAACTTTTTGTAGGCTTCATGACTATTCATAAATTTCTGTTTTGAAGTGCTGCTGTCTGTTACTCGTTTTTTTTTTTTTGGATTGTCAGTCTTTCTGATTTTGATTCATATTTCTTCATATATTATGGATTCAAGTCCACTATTATTAGACATGTAGTTTCTTCTTCTGGTTTATTACTTGCCCTTTTATCTCTACATGTTATCTTTTGATAAACAGAAATTCTTAGTTTTAATAAAGTCTAATTTATATAATTTTTATGGTTGATGCTTTTTAATGAAATCCAATTTGTAAATTTTAAAAAGTTATAATATTTAACATTTGGTGTCAATATTGACATGATTATAAAATTTTGTTCAGAGCTAAGCTAAATAGTATAGCTTAAATACATTTCCTTTCTTGTACAATCTTTTTTTTTTTCTTTTGCTGATTTTTTTTGTGTGTGTGTATGTACCTATTACTAATTAAGCCTCAGACTTCTCAACAAAGCTGTAAAATTTATTTCAGTATGTTCAATTTAAGTAATATGTATATTTCACTTTATCTTTTAAAAATCTTCCCTTTCAGCCCAATTTCTAAGTCTCCATACTAAGCAGAGATTGTCTGCTAACCAAGTTAATCTACAATGGGCATATAGAAAGAGAAGTTAACCTTTGATGTTTTAATTCAGTGAGATTTTGGGAGGAGTTGTGTATTACTGTAGCATAACTTACCCTGTACTGACTGTCAACAGTATTCCTTTGCTGAAAATAACTGCTTTGTTGCAAGCTGAACTTCAGCCATCCCATGCGTTGCCTCTGCTATCAATCTAGGAAGTCCTCTGATCTCTTCATTTTCTTGCATCCTTGTTTTTTGGAATCTCAAGTCTTCCTTTTTCTTATTTTACTCCATTGTTTTGGTGGCACATATTCTTCAGTAGCTTCCTTATAAAAACTCGTGGAAAATAGTTTTTGAGACCCTAAATGTTGAAATATGTCACACTAGATATGATGTATAACTTGGCTGAATTCAGGTATTTATGTTAGCAATATTTCCCCTTCATAATTTAGGAGACAGTTCTTTAATTACTTGCTGAAAATGTTATTATTTGAAGTCCATTGACATTTTAACATACCTGTTTTCCTTTCTAGAAGTTTTCAGAATCTTCTCTTTGTCTTGAGTGCTCTGAAATTTCAGGGTGATATGCCTTGGTATACCTTTGTGCTTTGTAATTGAATCTGGAAACCCATGTACATTAAGTTCTGGAAGTTTTCTTATATTATTTCTTTAGTAATGTTTTCCCTACCATTTTCTCTGAGCTCTCTTTAGAATTCCTGTTATTCAGATCCTATCTTCTAATTAATTTTATCTTTTCTCTACCATTTTCAAACCCTTTATCTTTCTCTTCTTTTTTTTTTTGAATATTTTCTCAATTTTATCATCCAACCTTTCTCTTGGTTTTGCTTTTCATATATATTTTAAAATTTCCAAATCTCTTTTATGTTCTGTGAAAGCTGTCCTCCCTTCCTTCCTTCCCTATGTTTTCCTTCCTTCCTTCTTTCTTTCCTCCTCCTTCGCTCTATTTTTAATCCTTTTATTCTTCTGCTCCCTGCATTTTTTCCCTGTGTGCTTGTTTATTTTGCTATTGTTAGACATTTTAATCAAATGTCTAAGAATCCTTGACTCTTCATTCATATTATGAATGAGTCACTATAAAGCTAACTGGAATGACTGGGAACATGGGGTTCACCATGATAATTTTTGTTGTTGAATTCTGGTAGGTTCTATACAGCACATTTATTTAAGAACATTTATTTCAATTACTAGCTGGCTAAGATGAAATAAAAAGTAAGAATGGATTTTGTATTTAAACAATGCTTTCTTAGCATCTATTGAAATCATCGGGTACTCTTTAACCTTTAATTTGTTAATGTAGTTTCCGAATGGTAAGGTTTCTAACAGTAGTGTTTCAGAATGGCTTTGTTGTCTTTCTTCAAGGAGAAGCCAAAAGCTTCTCGTTTTTAAGGAAGGGGAAACTGGAGTGGGAAGGCAGACAGTGCTGTCCACGCTGCCAGTGTTTAGGTCTGGGTTTGCTCTCTCTTTGTTCTATGCAATGCAGAAGTTAAGACTTTACTTTTCGAAACAAGGATTTGACATAGGAAGACTGTAGCATATTTTAAGGAGGCAACTAAGTTTGTTGTTATTCTTAGACTTTCTGTGTTTAATACAGTTTTTGCTTTCAAAGCCCAAGTGGAATTAAAACTCCTTACTAGCATGACATCTAAGGTATTTGGTTTGACATCATTTTAAGGGTAAGAAAAGGTATTTATAAAATGTTTTTTCAATGAGCTCTTCATCTGTGGTTTAGCTACTTTCCTTACCACAGCATAGCTTTCCACCTACTCTTTATCGTCACATGGTAATCAAAAGACCAACACTCTTTTTCCTTCTGCAATATTGTACTCTTTCACATACTTCCCCAAAGAAGAAGGAAGAGTGAGGCCTGTTCTAATCATTAGCATCAGTTGCAAAAGAGTGTCTGAGTTCCCTGAAATGCCAAAGAATATTTAGCTAGGATTTTTCCTTAAGCTAAGAAATTTTATGCAGAAGTCTTAGAAATTATTGGTATATTGAAAAAATGAAAAGCAGCCTAAAGGTATCATGGAAGCGACTTAGGTCTGGAAACCAAGCCAGGAAGTATTAGTTAGGCTCACTTCTCACTCACTAGCAAGTCACTAGCCTCTCTGAGCCCTCATTTCTTTGTACATAAAATAAGAAGGCTTGACTTCCCTAGATTGTCTCTGTGGTCTTTTGGGACTCTAATATTTTTTGTACTCAAAACAATAGCAACTCTAGGAAATAGTAAATGGACTTGTGCAGTTTATTGCTTAATTAATGTAAGCTTCATTAATGTTATAATATTTCAGAATTAAACATTTTTTTCCTTTTTGTTATGAACACATTTGTTTTTAAATGTATGAAATAGAAGGCTTCCTGGAGAACTATAAAATATCCCCAGAGTAGGCAGAGTAATATCCCCAACCTAAGATGTCCCATGTCCTAATCCCTGAAATTTGTTAATGTGTTACCTTCCATGACAAAAAGACTTTGCAGATACGATTACATTAAGGATTTATGTAGAGGTGGAGAGGTTATCCTGGATTACCCAGGTGGGTAAATCTAATCACAAGGGTCCTTATATGTTAAAGAGGGAATTCATAGAATTCATAGAATGTTGGATCTGGAGTGCACCATAAATATAATCTAATGAAGTCTAGCACTCTCTTTTCACAAGAGAAGAAACTGTAACCCTTTGAGATTAAAACTGTGAGTTTTTCCATAATCATCGAGCTAAATTCCACTACACTATAGTCTTTCCAATTGAAAGTGCTAGGACGTGAAACTGTTTAATAAATACCTTAGTGTGAACTGTGAAGGAGTATGAAATTCAAATGCATCCTGTATGAGTCAACTCATTCTCGCTTGAGAAGCAGCTTAACAGAATGCATCTGATCTAGGATGTGTAGCGAGATTGCCTTTATGCAAATCCCATCTCTAGTATTTCCCAGCAGTGTGACCCTTGACAAGTTATTTAACCTTTCTATGCTTTTATTTCCTTGTCTGTAAAATGGACAAGGTAATACCATTGACTCGTAGGGTTGTGGAAAAGTGAAAGTTAGTTGCTCAGTCGTATCCAGCTTTTTGTGACCCCATGAACTGTAGCCTGCCAGGCTCCTCTGTCTATGGAATTCTCCAGGCAAGAATACTGGAGTGGGTAGCCATTGCCTTCTCCAGGGGATCGTCCCAACCCAGGGATTGAACCCAGGTTTCTGCATTGCAGGCAGATTCTTTACTGTCTAGGTTGTGGAAAGAGTTAAATATATTAATAACTATAAGGCCCATAGAACAAGGCCTAGGCCATATTTAACACTAAATAATTATGAGAAATTACTGTTATGAGCAGCAGGCTTTATAATACAGACATGCTATTTCAGTTAAAAAATATTTCTTAACATTTAAAAAATTTTAATTATTAATTCTAATATTTGTTCCTGCTGTGGTTATTAGCTACCTCTTGTGGTGAAGGCATGATCACATAACCCTGAAACAGGGCTGAATGTTCTGGTAAGGCTGAAAGTCTTGTCTTCTTCCATGCCCCCAGACATTTTGTAGACAGCACATGACTGTCATGAGTGCTCTTGCTAATTAAAGTCTCATTAATACCAAAGAACTGTACAGTGACTGGTTCTATACTGTCGTTTCTGCAAGCTGCATTGTTTGAAGAACAAAGCAGCTGATGTTCTGTTTCGTTTCTTTCATAATGCTGAGCATGGGTATCTGATAGAATTGCTTAGGTTGGCAAACTTTGTGAGCAGAAGCGCTAGATTTGTATACATCTTCAAGAATGAGGCAGTTCAAAGCTAAAGTGAGCTGGGAAAGAAACAGGAAGTGAAAAAGTAGAACGGAAAGACATAGGTAGATAGAGGAAGAAAAAAGAGGAAGGAAGAAAGAAAGAGCCATGAAAGGACATGAAAGATAAATGAAAACACTTAAATGGAGAAGAGACTTTTAAGAGGCAGTTTGAGCAAACGGGAGACTGTTTTATATGAAGTATTTCTGATGCCTAAACCTGTCTTCTCAAACTTTAATGTGCATTAGAATCAGCTGGAGGACTTGTTAAACTAGTTTCCTGGATCCCATTGGCAGATTCTGATCCAGGAGCTCAAAGTGGAGCCCAGTAATGCAGATTCTAACAAGCCCAAAGGTGGTACTGATGCTGTTTGTCTGTGGACACAGAACCTTTGGATTAAACCATATTTACAAAAAATAAATAGCTTTTACTATATTTTTAAGCTATATTTTATATATGGTAATAGCACAGATATTGATGTTCTAGGTTTCCTAATGTAAGTTGCCACCTGCTGCTGCTGCTGCTGCTGCTGCTGCGTTGCTTCAGTTGTGTCCGACTCTGTGCCACCCCATAGAGGGCAGCCCACCAGGCTCTGCCATTCCTGGGATTCTCCAGGCAAGAACACTGGAGTGGGTTGCCATTCCCTTCTCTAATGCATGAAAGTGAAAAGTGAAAGTGAAGTCACTCAGTTGTGTCTGACCCTCAGCGACCCCATGGACTGCAGCCTTCCAGGTTCCTCCGTCCATGGGATTTTCCAGGCAAGAGTACTGGAGTGGGTTGCCCTTGCCTTCTCCGAAGTTGCACCCTACTAGGTCATAAAAAGATTTATCTTTTCCCATATACTGTGTCTTCCAGGATACCAGTAGATTTTTTTTTTGAATGAAGTCCTAGTGGCCTCATGTTATTTTCCATCAGAATGATATAATGAACTTCAATAAGGTTTTTAGCTTTTTAAAGAACAACATATATATCTATAATCTGGAATTGAATGCCAAAGAACTAGAAATACCTATATTACTATGATTACACCTGGAATTCTCCTAGTCTCATATAAACTATAGTCCATTTTCTATCTCTTATTTATGGTCCCATTTGAAAGGAGGATATTTTGTTGTGTTATATTGAATTCTCTTCCCATTCTTTGGATTAGCAATTTACAGGGTTTCTGTAATAAGTAATCTGAGATGTTAGGCAAGGAAACTATTGAGTTGAAATTCTGAGTGTGCTTCTTGAACTTCATGTGTACCTAAATCCCTAGGAATCTTGTTAAAAATGCATACTCTGATTCAGGGGGTCAGATGTTGGGTTCTAAGTTACACTTGTGTAACAAGCTTCCAAATGACATTGATGCTGCCAATTTACAGCTCACATTTTCAGTAGTAAGGCCTTGTATGGTGTATGAAGGTGGTTCTCAGACTTTAGCGAGTATCAGAATCAATGGAAGCCTTGTTAGAACACAGATTTTTGGCTTTTACACCTGAGTGTCAGAGTTAAGGGGAGTGGGGCCTAAGACTTTACATTTCTAAGTTGTCAGATGATGCTGGGGAAAGTGCAGGGAAACACACTTTGACAACCACTAATCTATTAACCAACCTCTTCATCTTGCTGATACTCATTGACTTGCCAGAAATTTATATTGCTGATTACGATTGCCCTCAGATGTCTCTGATAAAGTCGTCAGTGGTCTCTTCATTGACAAATCCAATGGACTTCTCTCAGTCTTACCTGGCTTCTCAGTGGCTTCTGACTTGTTACTCTGCTCTTGATACCGCCATCTCTCGGTTACTATAGCAGTATTTTCTTTGTTACCTTCTTACTTCTCTAATTCAGACTGTATTCTGTCTCAGATTCCTGTAAAAGTTTTTCTTTAATCCACCCCATGCTCTAATCTCAAAAGTCTGCCTGACCTCAGCCTCTTATCATGTTACCTTAGACCACATCAGGGCTCATCTAACCAGTCTCTCTGCCTTGAACCTCATAGTCTCTCTTCCCACTTCTACCAGTGATCTTTCTAAAATGCAAGGGTGGGGATATTTATTACTGTGCTTAAAATCCTTTAGTAGCTTCCCATTTGTTCCCATTGTTCCCTTTGGATATATTCCAAACTCTTTAGCTTGGCTAATGTGGCTCTCTACAATCTAGTTCTTATCTGCTCTTTCCACTTATATCATGCCTACTTTGGAATCTTAGTTGAGTTCAGTTCAGTCGCTCAGTCATATCTGACTCTTTGTGATCCCCTGAACTGCAGCATGCCAGGCCTCCCTGTCCATCACCAACTCCTGGAGTTTACTGAAACTCATGTCCATTGAGTCGGTAATGCCATCCAACCATCTCATCCTCTGTTGTCCCCTTCTCCTCCTGCCTACAATCTTTCCCAGCAACAGAGTCTTTTCCAGTGAGTCAGTTCTTCGCCTCAGGTGGCCAAAGTATTGTAATTTCAGCTTCGGTATCAGTCCTTCCAGTGAATATTCAGGACTGATTTCTTTTAGGATGGACTGGTTGGATCTCCTTGCAGTCAAGGGGACTCTCAAGAGCCTTCTCGAACACCACAGTTCAAAAGCATCAATTTTTTCAGTGCTCATCTTTCTTTATAGTCCAACTCTCACATGCATACATAACTACTGGAAAAACCATAGCCTTGACTAGTCGGACCTTTGTTGGAAAGTAATGTCTCTGCTTTTTAATATGCTGTCTAGATTGGTCATAACTTTTAATTTCATGGCACAGTCACCATCTGCAGTGATTTTGGAGCCACCAAAAATAGTCTGAGACTGTTTCTACTGTTTCCCCATCTATCTGCCATGAAGTGATGGGACTGGATGCCATATCTTAGTTTTCTGAATGTTGAGCTTTAAGCCAACTTTTTCACTCTCCTCTTTCATTTCCATCAAGAGGCTCTTTAGTTCTTCACTTTCTGCCTTAAGGGTGGTGTTGTCTGCATATCTGAGGTTATTGATATTTCTCCCAGCAATCTTGATTCCAGCTTGTGCTTCCTCCAGCCCAACATTTCTCATGATGTACTCTGCATATAAGTTAAATAAGCAGGGTGACAATACACAGCCTTGACATATTCCTTTTCCTATTTGGAACCAGTCTGTTGTTCCATGTCCAGTTCTAACTCTTGCTTCCTGACCTGCATACGGATTTCTCAAGAGGCAGATCAGGTGGTCTGATATTCCCATCTCTTTCAGAATTTTGCAGAGTTGTTGTGCTCCACACAGTCAAAGGCTTTGGCATAGTCAATAAAGCAGAAATAGATGTTTTTCTGGAACTCTCTTGCTTTTGCCATGATCCAGCGGATGTTGGCACTTTGATCTCTGGTTCCTCTGCCTTTTCTAAAACCAGCTGGAACATCTGGAAGTTCATGGTTCACATATTGCTGAAGCCTGGCTTGGAGAATTTTGAGCATTACTTTACTAGCGTGTGTAAGGTGAGTGCAATTGTGCAGTAGTTTGAGCATTCTTTTGCATTGCCTTTCTTTGGGATTGGAATGAAAACTGACCTTTTCCAGTCCTGTGGCCACTGCTGAGTTTTCCAAATTTGCTGGCATATTGAGTGCAGCACTTTCACAGCATCATCTTCCAGGATTTGAAATAGCTCAACTGGAATTCCATCACCTCCACTAGCTTTGTTCATAGTGATGCTTTCTAAGGCCCGCTTGACTTCACATTCCAGATGTCTGGCTCTAGGTGAATGATCACACCATCATGATGATCTGGGTCGCGAAGCTCTTTTTTGTACAGTTCTTCCATTCTTGCCACCTCTCCTTAATATCTTCTGCTTCTGTTAGGTTCATACCACTTCTATCCTTTATTGTACCCATCTTTGCATGAAATATTCCCTTGATATCTCTAATTTTCTTGAAGAGCTCTCTAGTCATTCCCATTCTTTTGTTTTCCTCTCTTTCTTTGTACTGATCACTGAGGAAGGCTTTCTTATCTCTCCTAGCTATTCTTTGGAATCTTAGTAGACAGACTTAAAAACAACGAATTTCAGTAGAGGCTGTGTGATTTCATGCCTCCACATCTCTGTTCATGTTCCATTCTCTTCCAAGAATTCCCTCCTTCGCATATATGTTTAGCCAGCAGACATCTTCTCAACTTTCATATGTCCCTCCTCTTTGAACTCTTGATGACCATCTCAGGAAGCAGTGACCATTTTCTTCTTGTGGCCACACATTATAATGACATCAGCTATACTGTATTGTACTTAGTTTATGTGTCTGATTCTCTTTATCAGATTATCACCTCTTGAGAACAAAATTATTATTTTTCCAACTCAGACTTTACTTTCTTGAGCTCCAAAATCACTGCAGATGGTGACTGTAGTCATGAAATTAAAAGATGCTTGTCCCTTGGAAGAAAAGCTATGACCAACCTAGACATATTAAAAAGCAGAGACATTACTTTTCTGACAAAGGTTCATCTAGTCAAAGCTATGGTTTTCCCAAGAATCATGTATGGATGTGAAAGTTGAACCATAAAGAAAGCTGAACACTGAAGAATTGATGCTTTTGAACTGTGGTGTTGGAGAAGACTCTTGAGAGTTCCTTGGACTGCAAGGAGATATAACCAGTCCATCCTAAAGGAAATAAGTCCTGAATATTCACTGGAAGGACTGATGCTGAAGCTGAAGCTCTAATACTTTGGCTACCTGATGCAAAGAGCTGACTCATTGGAAAAGACCCTGATACTGGGAAAGATTGTAGGCAAGAGGAGAAGTGGACAACAGAGGATGAGATGGTTGGATGGCATCACTGACTCATTGGACATGAGTTTGTGCAAGCTCTGGGAGTTGATAATGGACAGGGAGGCCTGGCCTGCTGCAGTCCATGGATCGCAAAGAATTGGACATGACTGAGCAACTGAACTGACATGTTTCTTGTTTGTTTCCTGAACAAATGAATGAATAACAGATTGAAGAAGCAGCAACTGATAAAGACGTTGAGTGACTGTGTTAGCATATTAAGTCTGCTATAACAACTTACCATAAATTTGGTGGCTTAAAACAACAGAACCTTAGTCTATTATAGTCCTGGAGACCAGAAGTCTCAAATCAAGTTGCTAGTAGGGCCACACACTCTCTGGAGGCTTTAGGAGAGATTCCTTCCTCTCTCTTTCCAGATGCTGGGGCCTGTAGCTTTTCCTTGGGTTGTGGCTGAAGTCACTTCATTCCATCTCCATTTTCCCTTTTTCTCTTCTTTCTCTTCTAAGGACGTTTGTCATTACCTTTGGGGCCAACATGGGTAATCTAGGATGATCTCATCTTGAGACTGTTAACTTAATTTCATCTGCAAAGAATCTTTTTTCAAATAAGTTCACAGTCACAAGTTCTGGTGGTAAACACACAGATGTAGCCTGTTGGGGACCACTCTTCAACCCACCTCAGTGACTATGGGAAAAATAAAGATGGTATTCATAAACAGAAATAGGAAGGAGGCAGAAACTCCTCTTCTGCCCTCTGAATCCCATTTAATAACAATGAATAGAAGGTGGTAGGCATGCACTCTTTTTCTAGTTTTCTTTAAACTGGTTATCACCCACAGACAAACTGTTACTTCTTAAAAAAAAAGACATATGTATGTGTGGATATGTTTTGGGAGGCATGGGTCAAGCACTCATGTTCTCCTTTCTGCCTAAATTGTGCCAAATCCTCCTTAAGCTTCAAAAGAATAAAATAGAAAAGAACAAAAAGCGCAGGGATCTCACCTATTAGTCTTTAAAAAGTAGCACTTTCTGAACTGATTTTTGTTTTCTTTCACTGTACATTTGTCCTGGAAGAGAAGGAACTGTTTCTTTCTTTTTTTTTTTTTTTTTAGTAGTACCAGGCCTTCTTCACCAATTAGACACTTAGATACTTTTGATGAAAATATAAATTTGTATTGGATGAGATCAAGGAAAGAAGTAGGGTTGGGATAAGCAGTTATGGAAACTGTGGGGGTGGGAAACTGGGCAAAGGCTTGGGAATGCTGGTCCAGATTCCAGCCTCAGCACTTACTCTGCAGTTTGCACATGATCCCCCAGCACTGAAGCCAGGGTTTCCAGAGCAAACAGCTTTCATTTCCATTAGTGACTGACTTACAGCCGCCAAGATCAAACCTTTTCCTCTGACTTTGCAGTTGAAGGTCGCGGGCTTTCTCATCTAGTCTACAGATATGGGAGAGCTCAGGAAAAGTGGGGAAAACAGAAAAATACAGGATGAAGAAACTATAGAGCTACATTTCCCTTTATTTTTCCACAAGACAGGAGAACAGCACAGGATACTGTAATTTGTCAAATCCCCAAACAAAACAAAACAGGTCTGTTGTTAATACTGACAAAC
Source organism: Oryx dammah (assembly GCF_014754425.2). NCBI lineage: Eukaryota > Metazoa > Chordata > Mammalia > Artiodactyla > Bovidae > Oryx > Oryx dammah. The sequence goes on from NW_024070188.1 coordinate 24,129,479, forward strand.
GGTCACAGCTGCAGAAAAGTTTCCACGTGAAATCTTTCAGTCCTAAATAGTCGTTTTGCAGTTTTATAATTGCTTTTCCAGGGTTCTTTCTCCCCTCAGTGTTTATTCATGTTAACTGTTTGTTCTGTGTTGCAGGGGCCCTCCTGTTAGATTTCTGACAGTGCTGCTTTCCATACAGTAGTTTTTAAATATTCTATTCTGTTCCATCAGTACATATATATCAATTGGCACAATAACTTTAGCAATGGATGTTTTAATTACATAGAAGAACTACTGTTATACTCCCTCATTGTACCCCCATTCTCAGCATTTGGATGATACAACCCTGTACCCCCACCCTCAGAAGCTTGTGGTTAACTGTTGTGCCACAAATTAATGCAGTGAAGCTTGAAACCCAGGTTGTCATGCAGCTCAAATGTAGGCCAGGTGTTGAGACTTTTCCAAGTTTTTTTTTACTATATTTTGGTTAAGTTAAATTTTCTTAGCTGGCTTGAATTGCTGTAAAAGTGAGAAAGCCAGGCTGAAAGAACTCGTGTTTGATCATTTAAGGCTGAAATTTAAACCTCAAGTAAAACAGAATCCAAAACTGATTCAAAACAGAAAGAAGAAAGTTTTATGTGACTTTGCTGTGATGGAAACTGATGAGTTACACATTTTTACTGTTGATTCTTAGCTTGTCTTCCTATTTTACCAGAATATATTTATGTCTTCAGGAGTAATACCATGTTACAATAAAACCACTTTCATTTTAACTGCATTTGTGATACTCAGACACATAGAGGTTGATGTTTAATTTTGCACTGACAAGAAAGAATTTCCAAAGAATGGTGTATCAGCTTGTGAGATAAATGTTTAGCCCTTGTAAGAGAAAAGGAATCTCTGAGCCTTGGTAAAACACTTTACCAGCACAGAAATAATTTGAATATAAATAATTCTAAAATAAAAGGACAGAGTATTCATATCTAAAAGCAGAGTCCAAATTTTTTTACTTGGCAAATTTTATAGACATTCAGAATTATTCAATATAAATTAAAGTAATAAACATTTAACTTAAATACCAAATAACTTTTATAATGCTTTTTACAATATGTTCACTTATTCAGCTGAACTTTTATCTGAATTTGTAAGACATTACTGTATTTGTATTTGTACACAAATTTTCTAAAGATATACTTACATGCATTTAAGCTATAATTTTACATATTTTATGGTACAGTTAAAAAGGGAAAATAAACATACAAAAATGAAAATTAAATGTTTTATTCATTTTTAGGTATAATGCATTATAAATGGCTTCCCAGGTGGTGCAGTGGTAAAGAACCTGCCTGCTTATGCAGGAGATGCACGACGCTCAGTTTCTGTCCCTGGGTCAGGAAGCTTCCCTGCAGTAGGAAATGGCAACCACTCTAGTACGCTTGCCTGGGAAATCCCATGGACAGAGGAGCCTGGCGGGCTACAGTCCCTGGGATTGCAAAGAATTGGACATGACTGAGCGTGCACACACACACAGTATTACAGGTTCATGGTCAAAAATTAAGGAAATACAGAAAACTCTAAGACAAGAAACCACTTCTAACTCTACCACTTAGTAATAACCACTGTTAAAATTTTTAGGATTACTTTTAACATTTTTACATATATATTATCTTTTAAAATAAATCAGGATTAACTAATGTGTCAATGCTGCTGGAACAACTGAGTATCCATATAGAGGAAAACAACTGAGTTTTGATCCATATCTCACTCCATACACAACAAATTAATTGAGATGGATCATAGACTAAACTTAAAACTGAAAACCGGGAACGTAAATCTTCGAGAAGAATAGAAGGAGTCTATGATCTTGGGACAAAAATTTCATGGAAAAAAACCACAGAGACCATTAACCACAAGAGACATAATGTTTAACTGAATTGTGCAAATTTTCTTTGCTTGTTAGAGGTCATCATTCAGATAGGACCAAACCATAAACCAGGAAAAAAATATTCTCAGCACATAGGTATGACAAAATACTTACATTCACATCCAGCATATATAAAGAACCCCAAAAATCAATAATAAAATAATACTATACAGTAACTATTGCTGTATAACAAATCACTAAAGTGAGTTGAAAGCAACAAACATTTATTATTTCATACTTTCTGAGGATCAGGAATTTGGAGGCAAATTAGCTGGGTGGTTCTAATTGAGTATTGCTTATGAGGCTGCAGTTAAAGTATTAGTTGGGGCTGCAGTCAGCTGAAGGTCTGATTGGAACTGGAGGATTCATTTTCAAGAGATAACTCATGTGGCTTCTAAAGACCTCAGCTCATATGCCACATCGGCTTTTTTATAGGTTGCCTTAATGTCCTTCTGATACGGCACCTGTCTTCTCCCAGAGTGACCAATCCAAGAGAAAGAGCAAGGAAAAAGTCACATGCCTTTTATGTTCTAATTTAGATATCCATACCATCAGTTCCTTGGTGGGTCAGATGGTAAAGCGTTTGCCTACAATGCAAGAGACCCGGGTTCAGTCCCTGGGTCGGAAAGATCTCCTGGAGAAGGAAATGGCAACCCACTCCAGTATTCTTGCCTGGAAAATTCCATGGACAGAGAAGCCTGGTAGTCTACAGTCCATGGGGTCGCAAAGGGTCGGACACGACTGAGCGACTTCACTTTCACTTTCACCATCAGTTCCACCATAATTTATTTATTAGAAGCAATAATAATTGGACAATAAATCTGGACTTAAGATTTAAGAAGTTAGGCTTCACTTTTTGAATGGAGGAGTATCAAATTTAAATCACTACAGACACATCACAAAAGAAGATACATATAAATGAGCAGGAAATATAGGGACAAAGATGCTCAGCTTCATTAATCGTTAGATAAATGCAAATTAAAACCACTATAAAACACTATTCCAACCCACTAGGTGGGCTAAAATGAAAAAGATTGGCAACACCAAATATTGGAGAGGATGCAGAGCTACTGGAGCTCTCATCATTGCTGGCAAGAGTGTAGAATAGTCACATACTTTGGTGAATTTCCTAGTGGTGTCTTATAAAGTTTACACTTAACTCATTCCACTTGTAATAGTTTCCTGAGAGAAGTAAAATATATGTCCACAAAAAGCATTAGACACGGGAATATTAAGTTTATTCATAAACACTTAAAACTGGAAACAGCCCAATGTCTGTTAACAGGGAGAAGGAAAAACAAGTTTACACAGTGAAATTCTTACAAAATGTGTATTTATACAATTGAATATTACTTAGCAATACAAAAGAATGAACTCGTAATAGGAATCTCAAAATGTAACTATAAATTAATTATTAAGCAGAAGCAGCTAGACAGGAAAGAATAAATATTGTATGATTCCATTTATATGAAATCCAAGAACTGACAAAACTAATCTATAGAGATAGAAATAAATTGTTACCTAGTGACAACAGAGGAAGGAATTGATTTGAAATGGGCAGGATAGAATCTTAGGGGGTGGATGAAAATGCTCTATCTCTTGTCTTGGATGGTAGTTACAATAGTGTATGCAATTTCCAAAACTCATAAAACTGAACACCCAAGATCTGTGCATTTTATTGTATTAATAGTGCTGTAATAAAAAAATGAAGATGATATAATGTTTTATTTACTGCTCTTTTGACTAAAATTACATTGTGTTATTCTATTTCCTTTATATTACTTTTTGAGAAAGTATTGGGTGGCTACATATTGTTTTAGGATATTGATACCATGCAAATATAAGTATCATGAAATGTATAAAATTATATATCATGATATGAATATATAAATATTAAGATTAATCTCACATTTTATAAAAGCATGAGTAAATTTTCTTATATCTCTGAGTATCTTGTTTTGAAGGCTAATGGTCTTCATCATTAGATGTTCCTCACTGAATCTTTCCCTCTTCCTTTCCTGCATTTCTCCTTCCCTGCTTGCCTCCTTCCCTTCCTTCCTACTTCCTCCTCCTCATCCTTCTTTTCTTTCTCTCCCACTTTGTGTGTGTATGGGGTTTTCTTGAGGGGGGGGCATGCCACATGGCTTGTGGGATCTTAGTTCCCCAACTAGGGATTGAACTTGACCCACGACTGAAAGCCCAGAGTCCTAACCACTAGGCCACCAGGGAACTCCCCCACTTCGTGTATTTTACTAACTTTTAATTTAAAAATACTTGAATTCTATAGAGAAGTAAGATGAATGATGAATATCATAAAACCTGTATACCTTTCACCTGCTGCTGTTGCTGCTGCTAAGTCTCTTCAGTCGTGTCTGACTCTGTGCGACCCCATAGACGGCAGCCTACCAGGCTCCCCTGTCCCTGGGATTCTCCAGGCAAGAACACTGGAGTGGGTTGCCATTTCCTTCTCCAATGCATGAAAGTGAAGAGTGAAAGTGAAGTCGCTCAGTTGTATCTGACTCTTCGCGACCCCATGGACTGCAGCCCACCAGGCTCCTCTGTTCATGGGACTTTCCAGGCAAGAGTACTCGAGTGGGTTGCCATTGCCTTCTCCCATATCTTTCACCTAGATTCATCAATTCTTAACATTTTGCATTTGCATTGTATGTGTATGTGTGTGTGTAGGCACATACACTTTCTTAAGTTGCAGATGTTACTTCAGCATTCAGCAATTTTTTGGATATGAAAAATTCTGCAAAATCACAATAAAGTGATTACTCTTAAGAAAATATGATACAGTAATATTAATTATAGCTGCTGCTGCTGCTGCTGCTAAGTCGCTTCAGTCATGTCTGACTCTGTGCGACCCCATAGACGGCAGCCCACCAGGCTCCTCTGTCCATGGGATTTTCCAGGCAAGAGTACTGGAGTGGGTTGCCATATTGCTTTCTCCCATACCTTTCACCTAGATTCACCAATTCTTAACCTTTTGCAACATGTGCATTGTATGTGTGTGTGTATAGGCACATACACTTTCTTAAGTTGCAGATGTTACTTCAGCATTCAGCAATTTTTCAGATATGAAAAATTCTGCAAAATCACAATAAAGTGATTACTCTTAAGAAAATATGATACAATAATATTAATTATAGCTGCTGCTGCTAAGTTGCTTCAGTCATGTCCGACTCTGTGCGACCCCATAGACGGCAGTCCACCAGGCTCCCCTGTCCCTGGGATTCTCCAGGCAAGAACACTGGAGTGGGTTGCCATTTCCTTCTCCAATGCATGAAAGTGAAAAATGAAAGTGAAGTCACTGAGTCATGTCCAACTCTCAGCAACCCCATGGACTGGAGCCCACCAGGCTCCTCCATCCATGGGATTTTCCAGGCAAGAGTACTGGAGTGGGGTGCCAGTGCCTTCTCCATTAATTATAGAGTGCTTACTCAAATTTTCCAAATGAGTTCCAAACTTTCCTTTATACTTTTTGTTGTTGTTTCAGGATCCAAAGATAATGCATTTAGTTGTTTCCTTAGTTGCCTTTAATCTATTCAAGAACAATCTGCCTTTTTTATTTGACATAACATTGATATTCTGAAGGATCTAAAATGATTGTCTTATAAAATGTTCCTTAGCCTAGATTTTTCTGATTAATTCCTCATAATTAGGTTCAGGTTAAACATTTTTTGCAAAAATACTATGAGTTATATGTATAATGTGTTGCATTATATAATGTCACTGTTTACATTTACTGGTGAAGTTAAGCTTGATCCCTTGGCTAAGATATTTTCACCAGATCCCTTTCTCTTTGAAGGTAAACAATAATCTGTAGGATGATCATATGAATATCATGCCCTCTAATGAGTGATAGTTTTAACATTTATTAGTGATCCATATGTGAGACTCAGTTATTACAGTGATGGTTACAAAATGGAAGTTGTTCTAGTTCTGTCCTGTTTTTTACACTTTTCAGCTGCATTGTTTGGCATAATAATGCTTATCTCTTTCTTTTTTCTATATTTTAGTACCATAGATTCTTTCTAAACAATTGTTTTATTTAATGTGTTACAATCTCCTTTGGACATTTTAGAGTTCAGATTGCCCTGAATTGGGCCAGTGGAGAATAGAGGTAATAATTTTAAATTATTTTAGATTGTTTTAGGCCATTCTAGGCACCCCCTGCCAAATTTCTTCATAGATTTTCTTTTTTTCTTGTTTTTTAAAGCTTTATTTTTATTTATTTATTTTTGGCCATGCTGGGTCTTCATTGGTTCACAGGGTCTTCCTCTAGTTCCAGTGAGTGGGGGCTACTCTTTGTCGTGGTGCAGCAGCTTCTCATTGTGGTGGCTTCTCTTTTGCAGAGCACAGTCTCTAAGAGTACTGGCTTCAGTAGTTACGGCACATGGGCTCAGTAGTTGCACCTCCTGGGCTCTAGAGTGCAGACACAGTAGTTGTGTTGCATGGGCTTAGTTGCTCTGTGGCATGTGGAATCTTCCTGGACCAGGGGTCAAACACTTGTCCCCAGCATTAGCAGGCAGATTCTTATCCACTGTGTCCCCCACAGAGAGCCAGGACTACTCTCTAGCTGAGTGCTCTGGCTTCTCATCATGGTGGCTTCTCTTGTTGAGCATCGGCTCTAGGGTGTGCAGGCTTCAGGAGTTGCAGCACTTTGGGCTCAGTAATTGCGACTTCTGGGCTGTAGAACATAGGCTCAATAGTTGTTGCACACAGGCTTCGTTGCTCTGTGGCATGTGGGATCTTCCTGGATCAGGGATTGAACACATGTATCCTGTATTGACCAGATGGATTCTTTACCATTGAGCCACCAGGCAAGCTCCTTGTTACCTACCTTTGGTATTTTTCTTGAAAATCAACAACCTTTTTATTTTATTACCTTTGTTTTTAATGTCATTTGTTTAATGGTAAGTTTGTGTAGTTTTTCAGTTTTAATAATATCTGTGTTTAACAACTGGCTCATCATATTTCTTGCCAAAGTTTAACAATTAGCTCTTAGAACAGGTACAAACCAACTTCAGTACCTGATCCCACTGTCTATTACCAGTCAAGGTTTGAGCCTAACTTTTGGGTTCAATATTAAGTAAATATCAATAAAATTATACGTAAAACCAGATTGAAAAAATCTTAGCATATTTTTTCCCCAGAGGAATCACTTTGTCAGCGAAATCAATTTCCTTCCCTCTTCTTCTATGCTTCATGCTCTTAGTTTAGTAGTGTCAAAAACCATTAAAACATCTCCAATTTACGGAACTGGAAAGTTAGTAAGAACTTCAGGTAATATGTGAAGGAGAACTGAAAGACCATTTCAGGACAAGAGGCCCACGTGTATCATCCTGTCCAGATATTCTGTAGGGGAACATACTCTTTATTCTGCCCAGCTTCCATCCCGTTTAGCATCAGCTCCCCTTTTCCTTCCCTCGTCTCAGCTAAGGACCTTGCTCCTTCCCATAGTTTGTTCTTGGGCATTTTTGAACTGAATCTGGAAGAGTGATTCAGCTCTTCTCTGAAGGACAAGTATGATGAAACATGGGAGAAACTGGCAGAAGTTGTGTGACCAGATTTCCCTTCTAGTCTCAGTTCTCTTAGCACCATTGCAAGGCACTGCCCCAGGTACTCTGTGTGTCTCACAGTCTGGGGATGCACCTCCTTAAAATGAGATGAAGAAATTAGGGTTGAGCCCCTGATTTCAAGGCCCCAAACACTGATTCTTAAGAAGATAACCATAATCTGATTCAGTTCAGATTGACTTCATTAAGTGCTATCCTTGTGCATAGAAACAGTTTATATGCTGGGGGTAAAGGAAGAGAATCATATTTTTACCTTAAAGGATCTAGTGTAGTAGGAGAGAAGTGTGTGTAGTCAGATACATATAAATAAATGGCATGTCTTACTGCTTATCTATACAGTGAACACTTAGCCATTTAAAATGATAATCTATATGCACATACATTTGTGAAATACTACATAACTACTAAATCACATCTCTGAAGAGTATTGCTAGAGGAAAGAATCATTTTATGCTCATTACATACACAGACATTATATATATATATATATGTATATATGTTCTCGGAGAGGCAATGGCACCCCACTCCAGTATTCTTGCTTGGAAAATCCCACGGATGGAGGAGCCTGGTAGGCTGCAGTCCATGGGGTCGCTGAGGGTCGGACGTGACTGAGCGACTTCACTTTCCCTTTTCATTTTCCTGTATTGGAGAAGGAAATGGCAACCTACTCCAGTGTTCTTGCCTGGAGAATCCCAGGGACAGGGGAGCCTGGTAGGCTGCCGTCTATGGGATTGCACAGAGTCGGACACGACTGAAGCGACTTAGAAGCAGCAGCATATATGTTCTACATATATACGTATGCATATATACGTATAGACATACGTATATACAAAGCATGCATGTGTGCTATGTTGCATGTCCGACTCTTTGTGACTCTATGGACTAGAGCCTGCCAGGCTCCTCTGTCCTTGGGATTCTCCAGGCAAGAATACTGGAGTGAGTTGCTATGCCCTCTTCCAGGGAATCTTCTAGACTCAGGGATCAAACCCACATCTCTTCTGTCTGCTGCATTGGCAGGTGGGTTCTTTACCACTAGTGCCACCTGGGAAGACCATCCAAAGCTTATATAGTGTATAACTAAAATTTAAAAACATACATAATGGGGTGACTCCAGTTTTATTTTTATTTTTTAATATATATATGTAGTAAAAGGAAAGAAGGAAATACTATAAAGTGAGAAGTAGATGGTGGATTGTAAATGACTTGACTTCAACACTTTTTTCTGTTTTCAGAATTTTCAAAATTTTCAGAGCAAGACTAATGTGATTGACACTAGTACTCAAAATATTTTATTGTTGAACATATTGCACAGTTACTGTAAGTCTTAATTTATACAATATATAAATATTTTAGGATTAATACAAAATACCAAAGACTAGGTGGCTTAAACCCAGAAATTCATTTCTCACAGTTCTGGAGTTGGAAGTCCAAAATCCAGGTGTCAGCAAGTTTGGTGTCTCTTATGGGTTCTTTCCGTGGCTTGCGGACCACCATTTCTTGCTGTGTCTTTCCTCTCTGTGGTCACAGAAGCTTGTGTCTCTTTCTCATTTTATCAGGACCCTCGTCTGTTGGGTTAGGACCCCGCTCAAGAGACCTCATTTAACCTTAACTACATCCTTAAAGTCCCTCTCTCCAAATGGAATAACGTCAGGGCTTCAACCTATTGAATTTCTGGAGAACACAAATCAGTCTATAACATATGATTTCTAAAATGAACTCAAACTCAAAAAATTGATTCAAGATAAAACAAAGTTCTCAAAGTAAAAGAAATTTTCATGTAGCTTATTTTAACTGGTGATTATTTTTAATATCTTTGTAGACTTGAAAATTAGTATCTAGCTTCTAAATAAATGTTTCCATCTCCATTTCCCACATCGCTACCCAAGTATTTTCTTAATTATATTGTTGTCTGATTATGTGAGTAACAATGATATTATTGTTAAAATACTCCATACTTTAAAATATGAGTTTATGTTTGAAACTTTTTCTTTTATTTTAACACTTTAATTTTCTAAAACACAACCAAGTAAATTCTCTTCCAATTGACTTGATTTGATTACATTATAATGAATGAAATTTTACATTTAGACCTATGGAAATTCAGTCCTAAATATAAGAATTTTAAACACTTATTTTACTTGGCTTCTCAGTATAGATGGTGACCTGATGGTGACCAGTTTCTCCAAGATAAATGTGCCTGCACACAAATAAACATATGTTTTACATATATAAACATATATTTACATATGTAAACATATATTTTACATTATATATATGTATGTGTGTATATACATGTGAAATGTGAAAGTGAAAGTTGCTCTGCCATGTCCAACTCTTTGTGACCCCATGATTATAGAGTCCATGGAATTCTCCAGGCCAGAATACTGGAGTGGGTAGCCATTCCCTTCTCCAGGGGATCTTCCCAACCCAGGGATCAAACTCAGGTCTCCCACACTGCAGGCGGATTCTTTACCAGCTGAGCCACAAGGGAAGCCCATAGTAAGCACATATTTTTCTCTGATTTAAAAATAACATATGTATGGGACTTCCCTGCTGGTCCAGTGGTTAGGACTCTGGGCTTCAACTGAAGGGGTCGTGGGTTCTATCCCTGGTCAGGGAACTAAGATCCTGCAAGCTGCCCAGCCTGGCCAAAAATAAAAATAAATTTAAAAAATTCTGTTCAGCATAGAGATTTTAGGAAAAAAAAAGAGAAAAGCACAAAGAAGAAAAGCATACACTTTATCCTAATATCTAGAGATATCTGATGTTATTGTTTTGCTATATATTTGTTCCTGGCCTTCAAGATGGCATCTAACAAGTCTCACCTCATAATAGTCACATCCTTGTGTAGCCTCCTTCCCTGTGGAATCAGACTAATCAGTATGAGCATTAAAATCACTTGAAAGTGACTGTGTGTGAATTCTGAGACTATACCATTAAAGAAACCACAGCTGCTGTTTTATTCTCTTAGGAATCCAGCCGCCATGTTTGGAGACACTCAGGCATCCCTCGAGAGGCCCAGGGTGGGAGGAACTGAGCCCTTCCTCCAACAGCCAATATCAACTTGCTAGCCACATGAGTGAGCCACCGTGGCAGTGGCTCCTCCAACCCTGATCAGTCAGATAAATATATATATATATAAACACACTCAGTCATGTCCGACCCTTTGTGACCCCGTGAACTGTAGCCTACCAAGCTCCTCTGTCCATGGGATTCTCCAGGCAAGAATACTGGAGTGGGTTGCCATTTCCTTAACTATAGTTCTGGCTAACATGTGCTTGCAGCCTCATGAGAGAACCTAGGTAAGAACTGCAAACTCTGCTCCTCTCAAATTCCTGACCTATAAAAAGTGTGAGAGATAAGTGATTTTTGTTTTTAAGCCCTTAAGTTTTAGCATGATTCATTATACAGTAGATAAGTAGTAGAATATTCTTCTAGTTTTCTATTATATTTATTTTTTTCATTTGACAAGTATTCATTGAATACTTGCTACATGTCAGGGTTGACCCAGAGAAACAGAAAACAAGGGTATATATATATATATATATATATATATATATACACACACATACACACACATACATACATATATGTGTGTATATATGTATAAGATGGGTGTGTGTGTTTTTTATGAAAAACTGACCTACATATGCTCTCATGGTGGTCACTAGCAAGCCTGAAGTCCGCAATACAGGCAGGCAGGAAGGAGAGGTCATGAGCAAGTTGGAGCCCTGCGAGCATAGGCTGAAGCTTGTCTGTAGGCAGCAGGCACTCAGGAAGGAAGATCTGGGGGAAGGGAGAGGAATTGGACAGCCAGCTGCTGTTTTGAAGTCTTTTAGCTCAGTGAAGTCGTAAGTTTTCTTTTAAAGGCCTTCCAACTGATGAAGCTAGGTCCCCAAGGGGTAATCTCTCTTTGGATTAATTTGAAGTCAACTGACTTGGGACTTTAATTGTATTTGCAAAATCCCTTCATAGAAGCACCTAGCTTAGTGTTGATTGAAAAACTGGGAGAGAGAGCAAGAGCAAGAGAGAGGAAGGAAGAGAGGTTTTTATTATGAGGAATTGGCTCACATAATTATGGAGGCTGGGGGAGCTCTGTGATTTATACTGTCTGTGAGCAGGAGACCCTGGAAAGCCAGTGGTATAATTTAGGCTGAATCTGAAGTCCTGAGAACCAGGGGAGCAGATGGTATAAAGCCCGGTCTAAGGGCTAGAGAAGATGAGATGAAGTGTCCCAGCTCAATCACTAAGGCAGGAAAAAGGAGTGATTCCTCTATCCTCTGCCTTTGGCCCTCGGTGGATTGGATGATGCCCACCCACACTGGGGAGCATAATCAACTTTACTGAGTCTGTTAATTGAAATGCTGCTCTCATCCAGAAACTACCCTCAGACACATACCTGAAATAATGTTTAATTTGGGCAGCCTGTGGCTAGGCAAGTTGACACATAAAATTAACCATCACAGCTGGTTTCTCTGGGCTTCCCCTGTGGCTCAGTAGTAAAGAATCCACCTGTAATAGAGGAGACCCAGGTTCAATCCTTGGGTCGGGAAGACCCCCTGGAGGAGGATATGGTAACCCACTCCAATATTCTTGCCTAGAGCATGCCATGGACAGAGGAGTCTTGCAGGCCATAGTGCACAGGGTCGCAAAGAGTCGGACGAGACTAAAGTGACTTGAGCATGCACGCACAGCTGGTTTCTCCATATTATCACAAACCTGTTTATTCAGATTCATATTACATGAACCAGTACATAATATCCTACATCAGTTCTGTGTCTTAAATCTGTGACACATATAGTTTTTTAGAAAGGTTTGTAGAAATGTTCATACTGTTATGTATACTGATTAATATATTTACGTCATCAATACAGAGTTATAATAACTAACTTAAATGATCCTTAAAAATTAAACATTGTTCAAAGAAAGCAGTTTGCATTGTTTATTATCTATAGATTAATATTGTGTCTTGCTTTTGGAGTGAGATTTTCCTCCTATTTTTGAAATATTTTCACATCCGTATCTTCCATGATTTCCACAGCATCCCTGAAGGTCAGCAGGGCAGTATACTAATATAAGACTTAGAAGGTACAAGGGTAAGGAAGACTGTTTCTATCTTAAGGAGTTGTCAGTCTTGTAGGGGAGAATAATATGTAAGCAGATAGCTCTAAGAGAAGATTTGATGTGACAAGTCAGGTTATGACTAGCAGACAGGGATGGGTTTGGGGAACATGATGGCAGAAGAATCAGATTGAGCAGAGTTCTAGAATATGTCTAAAATTCTTCACCTAGAGGGCATATAACCATGTTCTTGGCACAGGTTTGCAGTGAAAAGTTGGGCCAATAGAAAGTCATGAATATAAGTAACAAAAGAGATATTTGAGTCTGTCTCAAATAATGTTTCTTTGCAATTAAGCAGAGAAGATATTATTTTACCCTGTGGGGGAAAAAAGCTTTTTAGAAAATGTTAACCCTTCTAATTGGAGAAGGAAATGACAACTCACTCCAGTATTCTTGCCTGGAGAATTCCATAGGCAGAGGAGCCTCGTGGGCTACAGTCCATGGGGTCACACAGAGTCGGACATGACTGAGTGACTAACACACAACCCTTCTAAGGTCTTGATTAAACTATGAATTTTCTGTGGCTGAGAATTTTCATTGGGATTAATGACATTGAGTAACATTTGATTTGGGAGAGGACTGATATCTTTTAGTATTTGAAATATACTTATGATTATGTTCATCAATGAAATCTTTTAGTATTTGAAAACCTGTGAGGCTGAACACAAGTGGAGCAGGACCAGAGAGAAAATAATAATGGCAGGAGTGTGGAAACCTTTCTGCTTGCTGACCAAGCTCAGGACGAGGCCTGAAAACGTATTCCTGGCCCTGGAGTGGCTGACACTACCAGCATGCCTCTGGTGGAACCGCAGTGCCTGCTCCTGGGACTTGTGCAAACACTACCAGACAAGAGAGTGCCTTTCTTCCAGCAGGGTAACTGCATTCACTAATTGTAGTTAGTGGAGCCTACCATCAACAGGAGCGATAAATAGACAAGCTCTGTCCTCTCTGTGGCAGGGGAATGAAGCTAGTGGTCATTTACTTTACATATTTATCTTTTAAGAGGCTTTTTTTTTTTCTCCAACTGTAGCTAAATACTGTTGTCAGTAAGTCAGGGTACTCTTGTCACAATATGCTAGAAACCTCTCACTTAACATGGTGGTTCCTCTACTGCTATTCTAAGGTGTTTTATGGGCACAGTTTGAGCAACATCACTGTTTTCTTAGACTGTGCTCAGGACTAATCCCATCAAATCCATATGTATATGTGTGTATGAATGTATTAATATGTATATGAAATTCCATTACAATAAAACTGGTTAGGTTGTAGATCTCTATAGGATGAAACTGTTCTGACAGCTTGCTTATTTCAAGTACTCTTTCCTTTAATATCTTAACCTCCCATAAACTTAGACTTTCTTAGATCTCAAAATACATAAAAGGTTATTTCTAATATCTGAAAAAATACATTTATTCTTTAAACTATTAATATTCAAAGGAAAACCATGGGGGAAATATTTAGAACTTAAGGGAATGCTCTGTCCTTTTTTATATATATAAGTGAGTGAGTGGAAGTCTCTGTTGTGTCGGACTCTTTGTAACCCCATGGACTGTACAGTCCATAGAATTCTCCAGGGCAGAATACTGGAGTGGGTAGCCATTCCCTTCTCCAGGGGATCTTCCCAACTCAGGGATCGAACCCAGGTCTCCCACATTGCCAAGCCACCAGGGAAATTTTTATATATATAGGACTTGAATAATAAATATAGATAATTGCACAATAGAATTCAACTAGATGAATCAGGAAAGAAACCTTTTATTTCATGTGTGTGTTACCTTAACTTAGATTTTTAAAACCCTTAATTAATTTGAATTCAGTAAAGTGAAATTGTAAGGAACCATCATTTGCTTTCTTAGGATTTCTCTATAAGAAGAAATACAAATCATAGAAATTGGCAGGCTGCATGGTGATACAGTTGAGAAAAAAATGTGACTGCACCATACTTCTGCTAAGAGTCTGTGAGTAGTTCTAAAATTCAAACAAGAAAAAGCAGCTCATTTCAAAGACTTTATAAGACAACAGAATAATTGCATGATATTTCTTAGGGTCAATGTAGATTAACATGTTTGTCATATTTTCCCAGTTAAATCTGCACAACCACTTAATTGTAATTGTCATCAGTGACTCTAAGGCTCTGTAACATTTTCAATTATAAAAGAGATTAAAGCAGCAATTTTTACTGTGTTTGCTAAAAGTAGGAAATCTATTAGAAAATATTAGAAAGATTATCAGCTACTAAGTTTGAAACAGAAAGGGATTTCATTTGAGTCCCTCTGAAGTCTTGATTATTTAGAAGTTCTTGTTCCTCTAACTTTAGAAAATCACTGCCTTAACTTTCCATTTTGTTTAAGTCTAGGTATTGCTACTTTGTGACTTAGCAGCAGCAGCAGCATTGCTACTTCTAAAATGAATTTCAGTAGCTAAAGGCTTAATCTATTTAGGAATTACTAGAACCATTTCCTGAAATTCTGAAAAAATTAAAAGTTTCAAAATAAGAGTCTTGTGGATTTAATCACCTTTCTGCTCCCAAATTAATTATACATGTAGTCAGGATCAAATGATCATATATATACTGTATGTATTTTGTTTGTTTTTACTATTATCAGTGCTAATTCACTCAACAAGGGATGTCCCAAATGTGTGGAAAGAGAGCCAGACATCCCATTCTAGATTTGGTGTGGATGACAGGTTTGACAGGAAGAATATGATTTACAGATTGAAGAATAGGTTATCAAAGTGAGTAGATATTTTAAAAAACATTTAAAATACACTATATAGAAAGCTGATGAAAATATTGTATTAAAAATAGGAGCTCTCTCTCTAGTTGATTTATGTGGTCTGTATTAGCTTTTTATTTTTTAATTTGAAGAAAATTGCTTTTCAAAATATATCATTATTTTATATTCTGTAGTTCTGGGGTAATCTTCTGTTCTCATGGACAAACTCAGTATAAAATGTGAACTTATTGTCAGTAAATTCCATCTTCCTCTTACACCAGAACTATTTAAAACTAACGATACATTCCAGATTTTAGGTATATGTGCTGTGTGCTTAGTTGTTCAGTCATGTCCAACTCTTTGCAACCCCATGAACTGTAGCCCACCAGGCCCTTCTGTCCATGGGGATTCTTCAGGCAAGAATACTGGAGTGGGTTGCTATGCCTTCGTCCAGGGGATCTTTCCAACCCAGGGTCTCCCGTACTGCAGGCAGATTCTTTACCATCTGAGCCACCAGGGAAGTCCTTGTATACTGAAGTTGGTAGCCTATCCCTTCTCCGGGGATCTTCCCGACCCAGAAATTAAACCGGAGTCTCCTTCTTTGCAGGCTGAGCTACTAGGGTAATGGTTATTTTTCCCCACAAATTAATTATTTTTGTAAAGATTCTATAATGTCTCCTTCTTATTGTAAGTATTGTGAAAGCATGCGTAGAACCTGGGGGATCTTCCTTCTAATGAAGACCATTTTCTGCTGGTGATTAACTTGCATCATCAAGCCTTTAGGTTCAGTTTCCTGATCTGGGAATCGAAGGTTTACAATGGCTAGTTGCTAAAGATCCTTTTTATGATTCTATCTATAAGGACAATTATTTTTGAAATTTTCTTTTAAAATAAGTGTAGAAAATCTCAGATATTTTAGTGTAAAAACTTCAGAAAATAGGTATCAGGAAGATATTAATGGATGTTACCCTAAGAACACACTTTCATCATAAAAACATTCACCCAGCACTAGGTAAAATGAGTCTCCCAGCCACAGTATCTATATGGTTTTTTTTTTTTTTTTTTTTTTTTTTTTTTTAAATTTTAACATGGTTCAATATGCTGTTGTGCCAGCACTAACAAAATGAGTTTTTAAGCAATAATGTATCCTGTAAGGAAAAAATTAAATGCCGATTTTGTCTGTGTAGGAAGTGTGTAGGCAGGATTCTCAACTTTTAGGAAAATTTTTGTCTTCATAGAAAAATATTTTTCAGCTACTCTTTGAATTACTTCCCTGAGAACAAAGAAAAGACTATGAAAATGGAGTTGTCACAGGACTTGCTTGACGGCAGGGGTGATCTGTGGATGCCTCCACCTTTGCTGGAATTGAGAGCAGAATCTGAGAGGAAGACAGAGGTGGTGTCACAGTAGGGCTGGGGAGGCACTGGGAACAAAACTGCTTCAGAAAATGGCCCGATTGACTGGTTCTGCCCCAAAGACCCCAAATAGCCAAAGCAGTCTTGCGAAAGAAAAAAGGAACTGGAGGAACCAGTCTCCATGAGGGCTGTTAAATTGTTGACAGCTGTTGTGAGTTCAATGAGTGCCACCAAAGTTTGTCTGTTGAAGTCCTAATGTCTAGCACCTCTGGATATTATTTTATGTGGAGATGGGGTCTTTACAAAGTGAAATTGAGTTCAAGGTCTTTAGAGTGGGCATTAATCCACTATAACTGGTGTTCCTATAAAAGGGGGAAATTTGGAAACAAAGACATACACAGGAGGAATACCATGTGAACATGAAAAAGGCCAAGGAGCAAGGCTTGGAACTGATCTTTCCCTCATAGCCCTCAGAAAAAACAGCCCTGTCAACGTCTTGTTTTTGGATTTCTAGCCTCTGGAACGGGGAGATAAAAAATTGCTGTTGTTAAAGTACTAAGTCTGTGGTACTTTGTTCAGCAGCCCTAGCTAACTAAAACAACACCCAACCTGAATAAATTTTAAGGGATAAGTATCAGAAATTCTGATTTATATGAGTCATTCCACAGAGTAAAGTGAAAATTTGTTTGAAATGGAATTGAGAGTTTTGTGATTTTTATTTGTAGTGAAAAGAATTTTACTAAAAACAATTGCATATATATATTCATACACATATTATTTTAAAAAGTTAAGCTATATATATAAAAAGTTAAACAAGAATACACAGAAGAACTGTACAAAGAAGATCTTCACAACCCAGATAATCACAATGGTGTGATCACTCACCTAGAGCCAGACATCCTGGAATGTGAAGTCAAGTGGTCCTTAGAAAGCATCACTACGAACAAAGCTAGTGGAGGTGATGGAATTCCAGTGGAGCTATTTCAAATCCTGAAAGATGATGCTGTGAAAGTGCTGCACTCAATATGCCAGCAAATTTGGACAACCGAGCAGTGGCCACAGGACTGGAAAAGGTCAGTTTTCATTCCAATCACAAAGAAAGGCAATGCCAAAGAATGTTCAAACTACCACACAATTGCACTCATCTCACATGCTAATAAAGTAATGCTCAAAATTCTCCAAGCCAGGCTTCAGCAATACGAGATCTGTGAACTTCCAGATGTTCAAGCTGGTTTAGAAAAGGCAGAGAAACTAGAGATCAAATTGCCAACATCCGCTGGATCATGGAAAAAGCAAGAGAGTTCCAGAAAAACATCTATTTCTGCTTTATTGACTATGCCAAAGCCTTTGACTATGTGGATCACAAGAAACTCTGGAAAATTCTGAGAGATGGGAATACCAGACCACCTGACCTGCCTCTTGAGAAACCTATATGCAGGTCAGGAAGCAACAGTTAGAACTGGACATGGGACAACAGACTGGTTCCAAATAGGAAACAGAGTACGTCAAGGTTGTATATTGTCACCCTGCTTATTTAACTTATATGCAGAATACATCATGAGAAACTCTGGGCTGGAGGAAGCACAAGCTGGAATCAAGATTGCCAGGAGAAATATCAATAACCTCAGATATGCAGATGACACCACCCTTATGGCAGAAAGTGAAGAGAAACTAAAAAGCCTCTTGGTGAAACTGAAAGAGGAGAGTGAAAAAGTTGACTTAAAGCTCAATATTCAGAAAACGAAGATCATGGCATCCAGTCCCATCACTTCATGGGAAATAGATGGGGAAACAGTGGAAACAGTGTCAGACTTTATTTTCCTGCGCTCCAAAATCACTGCAGATGGTGATTGCATCCTGAAATTAAAAGACGCTTACTCTTTGGAAGGAAAGTTATGACCAACCTAGATAGCATATTCAAAAGCAGAGACATTACTTTGCCAGCAAAGGTCCATCTAGTCAAGGCTATGGTTTTTCCAGTAGTCATGTGTGGATGTAAGAGTCGGACTGTGAAGAAAGCTGAGCACCGAAGAATTGATGGTTTTGAACTGTGGTGTTGGAGAAGACTCTTGAGAGTCCCTTGGACTGCAAGGAGATCTAACCAGTCCATCCTAAAGGAGATCAGCCCTGGGTGTTCATTGGAAGGACTAATGCTAAAGCTGAAACTCCAATACTTTGGCCACCTCATGTGAAGAGTTGAGTCATTGGAAAAGACCCTGATGCTGGGAGGGATTGGGGCCAAGAGGAGAAGGGGAGGACAGAGGATGAGATGGCTGGATGGCATCACCGACTCACTGGACATGAGTTTGGGTAAACTCTGGGAGTTGGTGATGGACAGGGCGGCCTGGCATGCTGCGATTCATGGGGTTGCAAAGAGTCAGACATGACTGAGCAACTGAACTGAACTGATATATAAATGTACAATATAAAATGAGAGTCATCACTCTTCTTCCTCCAGTTTTAATCACCTGCTTAGTGCTGTTTGAAATCTAGCATTGTGTTTGTACAGTGCTCTTAATATTACAGTATACAAACTTGAATAAAATTCTAGTCCAAGAGTAGAGTTTTGCTTAAACATCACATTTAGAGTCTGTGCTGTGGGACTATGTTGTAAGTTGAATCTTACACTTCTCTTATTGCAGCACCATGGATAGGCTGTAAAGTAGTCGGCCTGTTTTTTAAATTCTATCCTATGTCACATGTTTAAAGTTTAGTATATTACCAACCAAGTGTGAATTTTTCAGAATCAACTATCATTTGAAGTTTTTCCTGACTTTGTTTTGTTTACTGCTTAAAATATTGTTATTTTAAGTAGAATACCTGACTGCTGCTGCCGCTGCTGCTAAGTCGTTTCAGTCGTGTCCAACTCTGTGCGACCCCATAGACAGCAGCCCATCAGGCTCCCCCGTCCGTGGGATTCTCCAGGCAAGAGCACTGGAGTGGGTTGCCATTTCCTTCTCCAATGCATGAAAGTCTAGTTTGTAACAATAATGAGAATAGCTGACTACATCTTATTAAAACTCTTTCCTAGGAATCAGTAATAAACAAATCAAATAACAAATACCTACCTTCTATGAAGTTTGAATCAATTATAGCAGAGTGATACCCTTGTGATAGAGAACTCAGTGAATCAGCAGCCCTACTGTGAATCTCCTACTTGATATAATAGTGCAGGGCTTGAGCTATATGAAAACCTCTGAATAGACAACACAAACATTACAAAGTCCACGTAAGCAAGCTCAAAGCTTTGTTGGCAGACATGTCCGAGTCCTCAGCTGATGTTTGTGTACTCATGGTTTGTATGCACTACCAACAACTTTTCTTGGTATAGTTCCTAAGTTCAAAGCAGAGAAACAGTAATAAAAAGAGGATGCATTTTACTCCTCCCATGTACAATGACCAGAATCAGAAGAAAAATTTAAGCAATCAATGACTTGCAGGGAATTGCAAACTATGAAATGCTACAGTAAGTAGCATTTTGAACAATTGCCTGGAGTCATTTAATAACAGTGAAAAGAGTTCTTTAGATTTTGAGGTCATTTTTATATTAGAGTGTGATATTATAATTGATGCTTAAAGTGGCCTCAGATCACTTTGAAAAAATTTTTCTTGTGATCAATATTCCATATTTAAGGTGGTAGTTGTTCTGTAGCTGAGTCATGTCTGACTCTGCAACCGTATGGACTGCAGCATGCCAGGCTTCCCTGTTCTTTGCCATCTCCTGGAGCTTGCTCAAACTCATGTAGAAAGTTGTGTGATATATTTAAGAATGATTTCCATTTAAAATTGTTCAAATATCAAAATGATTTGGCATTTACAGAGGGAATGATTTAGTAATATGAAAAAACTTTGCTGTCTACATAGTTGAGGTTTTACTAGTATACCAATTAAAGTATTTCCTTTGCTTAGATGCCTCTATTTATGATTGTGCCTTAACTTATTGGACCTTTATATTATATACAAAGTGTTTACTCCACTGGTTGAAAATAAATAATGAAGTAATACTTTAAATCTTTGTGGCAAGTGTTGGTCACTCAGTCGTGTCCGACTTTGCAACCCCATGGACTGTAGCCTGCCAGGGTCTTCTGCCCATGGGATTTTCCAGGCAAGAATACTGGAGTGGGTTGCCATTTTCTTCTCCAGGGGATCTTCCTGACCTAGATATCAAACCTAGGTCTCCTGTATTTTGGGCAGATTCTTTACCATCTGAGCCACCAGGAAATCTTTGTAGAACTCTTATTTATTTAGGCACATTGAAGCTGTGTTGTTCAGAATAAGGGATGCCTACCATATCAGCATACAGGAGAAGTTTACCAAGATGAATGGACTTCAAGTGAAGAGACTTTATTAAATGTACATCTCTCATTGTGGGAGCTCTACAGCTAAAGGAGAAGCAAGAGACCATAAACAAGGTTGTGTATTTAGGTAGTTTTACAGATACCTCCTTTTCCTTAGCATCAGATCAATTGGTACAGTATTATTCAAATTATATTCAAATAGTCCAATAATGTTGATTTAGGATTGAAAAACAAAGGCCGAGACCATATCAGATGAAGTTCTCAATACTGTAATTAAACGAAGGCAGTATTTGTCATATTGAACAAAGAAATGGTCTTATAAAATTTACTCCCAAGTTTTGAACAAGGGGCTTACACTTGCCTGCTCTTTGGTGATTCCGTGATAACACGTCTAAGTGTTGTTAGGTGCTCCATGCCAACAAAGGAGAACAGCTTATTTACAACAGCCTTGCAGGCAGAGGTCTTTCAAAGTTCATATCATCTTTCCTTCCCAAGGAGCAATTGCTTTGCACATATGCTCTACAAATACCAAATACAAGGAACCTGGTTTTTAATTACAGAGTAAAATATCATTCTCAAGTTGCATAACTGTTGGTTGCCTTTTGCAATGCAATGAACATAAGGAAACCTGACATTAAATCTTTGATGTGTTGCCATGACATTTTCTGAAATTTTACTTTATGCCACTTTTAAGCTGAAAACTATGTTAAATTTGAATTCTTTAGGGGGTAATAGAGTGATGCAAAATTATAGAAGCTAACTCTGATGTTGGAATGTCTAGGCCCACAGAGTGTATATTTCAGATTTTAGGAAAAAAGTAGATACGGAAATAGAGACACACTGGGGTCTTTATTCTCTTCTTACAGTAGTTCCATGTTTTTCTAGATATAGAGGCCATTTAGTCAGGGAGGGATGTCTCTAGCTTCCCCTTTGCATGAAGGGAAACAGAGTGGAGAAAAAGACAGTGGCAGTCAGTGTCACCACAGTTGAATGTGCAGGCCCCTGAAACTGAGAGAGAAATAGCACAGACTGTGTAGTGTGTATATAGGTATGTGCAGGGTGTGGGGGTGGGGGGTTGGTTTCAGGACTTCCTGTGGATAACAAAATCCACAGATGTTCCAGTCCCTTAAGTAAAAGGGTGTACTGCAGTTGACCCTCTGGATCCACACATTCAACCAAGTGCATTATCCCTGGATGAGGGGACCGACTGTATTCCTCCAGTTACAGAGTTGCTGGAGGAAGGAGCAGGAACTATAGTAGGAGGATGTTGCTCTGGTTCTCTCTTCCAAAGTGCCTTTTGGAATAAATATTATTTGCTTAGCAGGGTTCAGTACCACTGCAAATGTTGGCATGGCTCCATACAAACCAGAGGATACTGAACACTAGTTTTTCCCCTCCCCACATCTGCATTTTCTACGCCTGCAACCTTTTTTTGTTCCTTACCCCCCAAAGATCTCTGATATTCCGAAAAGTGAAGAGGCCAAATCTTAGAACTGAAAGACACTTTTCAAGGCATTATCTGTTCTGTCAATGAGAGAGGAAAAGGTAATTAGGTATCATGATTATAATTTGGGCTTATATAAGTAAAATATAATATACAAAGCAGGATCATCCTACTTGAAATGATTTTCAAAGGTTCAGTATTTGACCTCTAAAACCTCCAATACCAGCTAACCATGACACAATACATTTAGTAAGTGAATTGTAACTATTTTGTAGATTATTGTGAGCAGGGTTGTTACAAAGACTTTAAAAATTGATTGTCTTGTTTTTAAATTTCACACCATTAGTTCATGTATGCGCTTTAACTCCAACAGTCAGCTAAATGTCTGGAAATAAATTCTTATTTCTTTCTTCAGCCCCACCTAGATTGTTCTTGCCTTCCCCCTGCCTGTCCTGACCTTCAGAATGAGTCCAAAAGGTCAATGTCCATGGGCTTATCTCCATGAAACCTCAGTATTATAATTCTCATTGAGCTTTTCGGTTCGGTTCAGTCACTCAGTTGTGTCCGACTCTTTGCAACCCCATGAATCGCAGCACGCCAGGCCTCCCTGTCCATCACCGACTCCCGGAGTTCACTCAGACTCACGTCCATCGAGTCAGTGATGCCATCCAGCCATCTCATCCTCTGTCCTCCCCTTCTCCTCCTGCCCCCAATCCCTCCCAGCATCAGAGTCTTTTCCAATGAGTCAACTCTTCGCATGAGGTGACCAAAGTACTGGAGTTTCAGCTTTAACATCAGTCCTTCCAAAGAAATCCCAGGGCTGATCTCCTTCAGAATGGACTGGTAGGATCTCCTTGCAGTTCAAGGGACTCTCAAGAGTCTTCTCAAACACCACAGTTTGAACTGCACCACAGCATCAATTCTTTGGCTCTCAGCCTTCTTCACAGTGCAACTCTCACATCCATACATGACCGCAGGAAAAACCATAGCCTTGACTAGACGGACCTTAGTCGGCAAAGTAATGTCTCTGCTTTTGAATATGCTATCTAGGTTGGTCATAACTTTTCTTTCAAGGAGTAAGTGTCTTTTAATTTCATGGCTGCAGTCACCATCTGCAGTGATTTTGGAGCCCAAAAAAATAAAGTGTGATATTTCCCATGAAGTGATGGGACTGGATGCCATGATCTTCATTTTCTGAATGTTGAGCTTTAAGCCAACTTTTTCACTCTCCTCTTTCACTTTCATCAAGAGGCTTTTTAGTTCCTCTTCACTTTCTGCCATAAGGGTGGTGTCTTCTGCATATCTGAGGTTATTGATATTTCTCCCAGCAATCTTGATTCCAGCTTGTGTTTCTTCCAGTCCACTGTTTCTCATGATGTGCTCTGCATATTGAGCTTTTACTCATTTTCTTATATTTCACTGTGCCTAACAGAGTATTTTGCACATAGCAACTGTTAAACATTTGCTGACCTCAGTTAACAGCTGCCCTCTTGCCAACCTTAAGATACAATTTAGAATTTTTTTAGGGTCAGCAACTAAGTCATCTGCTTGTTGGCCTCCTCCTACTCCACAATGACAAAATGCATTCTAAAATAGAGAGATTGAACTGACCTCAGTGCTTTGCTAAGAACTATGTATAACAGTATGCCAAAATTACATACAATAAACTGAATCACTTTGCTGTACAACTGAAACTAACACAACACTGTAAATCAACTATATTCCAATGTAAAATAAAAATTAAAAAGAATTAATTCAATAGCTACCATTCAGATTTTCCTGTATAGCAGGCACAGCAAGGTCACTGTGCTGAGAGTTTTTGTGTGTGTGCACTAAGACTTTTATAATCATGATCTTACTTATAGCTCATAATTTTGTTAAAATAGGTAATAACATTACCCCATTGAGACCCAGATTCATTAAGGAATTTGCTTAATGCTGTTCAGCTCATTAATGGCAAAGACTTGAAACCATGCACTTGACTGATTCTGTTGTGCCTATTCAAGCACCCAAAGCAAGTCAAGAAGTAGGAAGTACTAAATTAGAGAGATTTTAGTGCATGGTTGAGCAAACAGGTCATTTTGATCTTTTAATGCTTTTTTAAAAAAGGATTGTAAATCTAATAGTACATCTATACTTCTAGGTACATAGCGGTGTGTGAGCATGCGTGCTTAGTTGCACAGTCAAGTCTGACTCTTTGCAACTCCATAGACTCTAGCCCACCAGGCTTCTCTGTTCATGGGATTATCCCAGTAAGAATACTGGAGTGAGTTGCTATTTCCTCCTTAAAGGGATCTTCCTGACCCAAGGACCGAACCTGTGTCTCCTGCATTCCAGGCAGATTCTCTACCACAGAGCGACTTGGGAAGGCCCAGCTACATAGAAGCCTTGTGAAAATATTAAGCCATCTTCTAAATATGGCCTTTATGGAAACATTTTAATTCAATTTTTAGTCTAAGAATTATGTTTCATTTGTATCAAGTGTTATAATTGACAAAGTATTTTCATATATACTATGTTATTGGATTCTTACAGCTGTTGAGTTCAGAGACTATATATTATCTGGTTTTACTGCAGAGGATTTGAGTTTAAGAAAGTCAAGATAACTTCCTTCAAAACATACAGCAAGTAAATGTTCTAAAAAGAATTAGTTCTTTTTATCACTATAATGATTCTGGAATATCTCAACATGTATTAATATCTCAACATATATTAATATCTCAACATGTATGTGCATTT
Organism: Oryx dammah; assembly: GCF_014754425.2. Taxonomy (NCBI): domain Eukaryota; kingdom Metazoa; phylum Chordata; class Mammalia; order Artiodactyla; family Bovidae; genus Oryx; species Oryx dammah. The sequence goes on from NW_024070188.1 coordinate 24,154,638, forward strand.
GTAGTCAAGAGTAACCTACTAAAAGTGATTACAGTTTACTACTACTAATGATAGCAATCAAGAATAAACTACTAAAAATTTTTAGTTTACTAATAACAATAATCACCATTTTCACACAGGTTGTACACATGAATTTTCAGCCAAACCGACCCCCTGAGAATGACAAATGGCAAACTAATTGGGAATTTGAGACAACAATCATAAGTGGGACCAGCTCGAGGAAAGAGGGATGTGTGATTCCCCAGGTTAAACAGCACCTGTCTTGTGCTGTCCTATTCTAAACAATTTACATGGATTAACTTGATTAATTCTCTATCCTTATGAGATAGGAATTATACATATTTTTCAGACGAGCATTTTCTGATGTGTTTAAAGTCACACAGCATTCATGGATTCTTTTCAGTGCCCTGTGCTCTACTGAATCTGTAGCTTAAAAATAGGGGAAGGGAGAGCCAAGGCCAAAAAAATAAAGACCTGGGGAAAGGCAGGCAATGCTTATGAGAATTTTGTAGTTGAAAGAGCAGCTAGTTGTTTTCTAATGCTAGTGGCAGAGTTGGGGGAATAGCTTGTGGGAAAGTGGAAGTGTTAGTTGCTCAGTAGTGTACTACTCTTCAACCCCATGGACTGTAGCCCGCCAGGTTCCTCTGTCCATGGAATTCTCCAGGCAAGAGTATGGGAGTGGGAAGCCATGCTCTTTTCCAGGGAATCTTACTGACCCAGGGATTGAACCCGAGTCTCCTGAATTGCAGACAAAATCTTTACCATCTGAGCCACCAGGGAAGCCCCTGGTGTGGGGGAAGCAGTGGCAATTAAGTGAGGAAGTATGGATAATATATCAACAATCTTGCTAGTTACTGTGTTGTTTTGTGTGTTTTTTTTTTTAATTTTTGGCTGTGCTGGGTCTTCACTGCTGCGTGGGCTTTTCTCTAGTTGTAGTGAGCGGGGGCTACTGTCTAGTTGCAGTGGTTGGCCTTCTCATTGCAGCGGCTTCTCTTGTTGCAGTCCCTGGACTCTAGAGCACCAGGTTCAATCGTTGTGGCATACAGGCTTAGTTGTTCTGAGGCACGTGGGATCTTCCCTAATCAGTGATCAAACCAGTGGCCGCTGGATTGGCAGGGAGATTCTTTACCATTGAGCCACCAGGGAAACCCTTTGCCAGTTATTATTTTTTAAAAATTATTACACATTTACACACATTAAAGATGGTTTTGATGTACTTGGTACTCTTGGAAAATTATTTAAATACGTTTGAACAATTAGGTGAACTCTAAGCAGTTGACTTTATTTCTAGGTAAGATGGGTGAACCAATCAGGATTAGTTTGTTTTATTAATTGGATCTAGCCTGGGATAGATCCCAGTTTTTGACTGTGAGAAGCCCTCTGGCTTGTCTTGCTTCTGCTGAGGCTAAAGTTTGTTTGTTTTTTCCTAAGTGGGTGTCATCTATGTGAAGTCGTGGACCCTTTCTCTAACTACATTCCTTTTCTTCTCTGCTCTATCCCCTCTTAGTTTGTTGAGAGAAGTCTGTTGGCATTCCACTTCACTTGTCAGGCTGCATATAAAGGCAAAGATTGGAGATCTACAAGTGAAAAGAAATATTTCAACAGACAATGCCTGGTACTTTCAATCTGATCACTTTACAAACAAGCAGATGCTTTCTCTATTGTACGGATGACCTCATCAGGGAAAGTGGATTAAGCTCTGGATCACTCAGAGTCATCCTCCAGCACTTCTCAAATCACAGGCCTATTCTGCTCTACTCTTCCCTTAAAAAAACAAGGACAATTCTAAATAACGTTCATCTCATTAATTTAAAAAACAAATAGGTAAGTATTTATACCCGTAGTTAAATGTAAATAATGTTTCATTAAGTATGAATCATCAAATTGCTTTCACAATGATTTTAGAGCAAACTGTATTTGGGGCAGGCATTATGCTAGAAATTCTTTCATGGCTTATTTAATTCTCATAATATTCTAGAACTGCTTTCCCCTTTTTAAACATAAGATAAGCACTGGTTAGAAAGATTACATAGCTTGCTAAAGATCAAGAGTAAAAGAATCTATTTACAGCTAATCAGTTGGCTTTGACTGATATAAGCAATGTAGGTTTTTGTATTACAAAGGAGCTAAAGACATCAAATGACATACAGTTGTGTTTCATTATCTGTCATTAACTCCACCCTCTTCCAGATTATCTGGCAAAATATGCCATTTAAAAGATAGGAGCCCACTTTTCCAGAATGACCTGCCTTTTCTTTTTTTGTTGTTGTTGTTTTGTTTTTATTTTTTTTTATTTTGATTCTTTTTTTTTTTTTGACCTGCCTTTTCTATTTTGTTCTTGTTGATCACCTAACAAAATGAAAGAAGAATGTACCTTGTCTCACAACATATTTTAAAACAATGTCTTTCACTGTCGTTTTTAACGTTTTTTTTCCTTTTTTTTTCTTTTTTTTTTTTTGCAGAATGCTCTTCTTTAAACATCTATTTTAAAAAATTATCATTTAACAGATGAAGGACTTCACTGGTGGTCCAGTGGTTAAGATTCTGTGCTTCCACTGCAGGGAGCACTGGTATGATATGATCCCTGATTGGGGAACTGAAATCCCACATGCCACAAGACATGGCCAAAAATAAATAAATAAGTAAAATAATAAAATAAATGAAAACGGTATACCAGTTGTAAGATCAGTTTATACTGTTTAAAGTGAAAGGGAAAGTGAAATCGCTCAGCGGGTCTGACTCTTCGGGACCCCATGGACTGTAACCTACCATGGACTACCATGGACTGTAGCCTACCAGACTCCTCCCTCCATGGGATTCTCCAGGCAAGAGTACTGGAGTGGGTTGCCATTTCCTTCTCCAGGGGATCTTCCCAACCCAGGGAGCGAACCCGGGTTTCCAGCATTCCAGGCAGATGCTTTAACCTCTGAGCCACCATTTGCTTACTATTAAATCAGTCATGTTAAGAGACTGTTCCTATGAACATTGGTACTCAAAATCAAGAGTTAGAAAAGATTAAAAAATAAAAGGAGTTAGAAAAGATAGTTGCAGGGTTATATTGTTTTCACTATCCAATTGTTTTCTGTATTTTTATTTGAAAAGTAAAATTGACTCAAGAAAAGTTACAGTTCACACTGTTAAGAATTAGTATCCGATTTGCACTTTTAGCTATACAGCCAGAATCTCTCCCAAATAAAAAGAAGAAATTCAGGAACATTTATTAATTATTAATAAATGACACATTTGCAGTAAATTCAAATATCTGTATAGAGGTGTCAAGAAAAAGTGGCTCAAGTGAATGTATTGGTGGTTTCTTATTTGGTATAGAATGTATTTCAGTGTAGTATAGGTTTTCTTTTTAATTATAAATCTATGTGTTATTGAATGTATTTTTATCATATTTTATTTTTTTTATTTGAAAGTATATTTTTATAATGACATGTGAGCTCAATATTTATAAAACAGATGAATCACCAGGAATTCTCAGAAAGACAGTTTGAAAAGTATAACCTTAGTTTTCTTTCTACTTATTCAAATTCCAGTAATACCTGTGAATCAAAACCACAAAGCTTTTTATCATCTATATTTAGTCATTTTCATAGAGTTTAGTGAGGCACATGTGAAATGCTATGGAATGGCACTTAATTTTTTAAAATAATGAATTAAAACCCTTTTAGCTCCTGTTATGAAGGAAGCTCTGAGTACTTATACTTTATTTTTTCCATCTGTGTTGCAAATTACTTCCTCCAAATTTTGAAAAACTTCTATTTAAGACTTTTAAAAAAATAACTATTTCAAACTTATAGAAAAGTTGCATGGGCAGTTCAGAATATTTGCATATCTCATGTAGACAATACTGAAAACTCTAGTGCACATTTCTCAAAAACAAAGATATTCTCCTCCTAATCCCAAATAATCCTCCAAATTAAGAAATTGATACACACTACCTTTTAGTGCACAGACTAATTCAAATTTTGAAAGCTTTTGCAATAGCAGCTTTTCCCTTAACATCCAGAATCATGCGTTGTGGTTATTTTTTACCACTCCTTAGTTTCTTTAATCTGGAGCATTTCCTTAGTTTTTCCTTAATCTTAGTCATGGATTCATGGCCTTGATAGATTGAAGAGTACAGACATTTCATTTGATAGCATGTCCCTCAACCTGGTCCTTTTATGAGGTTTTCTTATGACCAAATTCAAATCATTCATTCATTCATCAGAAATGATGCTGTACTCTTCCCAAGTTGATCACATGATGGAGGCTCAAGATGAGCACCCATCCCACCCCAAGTAATGCCAACCTAGAGCACTCAGTCAATTGCCAGCTTTCTCTACCTTAAAATCACCATTTCTCCCCTTTGTAATTGATAAAGATTTTATGTTGAGATAGTTCAAACCTATGCCAATAGCCTCAAAATCTTTAAGCCTTCACTCACCAGCTTTGGCATCCTTTCCTGATTCCTGCCTGAATTAATGACTTTTATATGACTGTCAAATGATGATTTTCTATTTCATTGTTTATCAGTTGGCATTCTAGGATTGGATAGCTTTTCCCCTTCTCCTTCATTTACTTATTCATTTAATTATTTATATCAGTATAGATTTATGGGTTCCTGTTTTATTCAGTGGATTGTGATCTATTACTATCATTATTCTGATGCTCAGTTTTCCAGAATTGGTCAGTTGCAACCTTTGTAAATTTGCTCTCAAGTCTTTTTGATAGTGTTTATATCATTCTTTGAACACTTCCTTACTTTCTATGACAAAAAAGATATCATCCAAGCCCATATTGTATCTTCTTCACCCAAGTGCTGGAATCAGTTGTTTGTCTAAGGAGTCCTGGTTCCTTTCAGTGGAGAATGGTATTGGAAGCCAAAATCTGCTCTCAGAGTACTCATTACTACTGGAGTGTCATTGCTTCTAGACTCTCTTGGGAAACAGAGCTGAAATTCTATATGTATTGATATATATATATATATACACAGATGCATATGTAGGTATGCATATATATTTATGTGTATGTATATAATGCACATATAATTATTATTTATGTACACTAATCTATATCTATCATCTATTATCTAAAACTACAATTTCACCTAGTATTTCCAATTCCAGTTCATAATCTCAGGGTTATTTCTAGCTTTCTCATTTCTTATACATTCTTTGACACTGAGAAACCTGACTCTCATTACTGACAATATAGTTACATTTTCTCAAAGTGATTGTTTATAACTAATTTTCCTATTTTGCTTTGTTCCTCCTCCACCATCTTCAAGAAAAAGAAGAAAACTGAAAGCAGCTGTACTTTTCAGTTTACTTGGCAATTGTAGCCCTGAGTATTCAGTACAGTGCACCTCTAGAAGTATTTCCTAATCATTTTACCTGTCTTTCAATTTCTTTCTGCCTCCAAATGTGGTAGAATGATTATAGAATATCTTTGTGGAATTCGGGAATAACGTTCAACAGTTGTCCTCAGTCTAGCTACTATTTCTTCATTTTACCCCTGCTTCTTCCTCTTCTGTTCTGCTGCTGCTCTTGACTTATTTCTTGATTGAATTACTTTAACAGGTTCCTAAATGCTACAAATTTTGTTGCCTTTAAGATCTTCTTCCCCATAAACACCAGCATGATCCCTTTAAAACACAGAGCTGAGTACAACATTGTTTTGCTTTAAAATTTCTCAATGGCTTCCTTATTGCTCCAGATTCATTATATGGTTTATAAGAAAATCTATAACTTGATAGATTCTTGTTTTCTCTCCAAATTAATCTCTCATCACTTTCTTCTCTAAACTTCCTATGTCAGCTACAACAAGTGATTGTATGTATACCAAAAAGTCATGGAATGAGTGTTTTTGATACCAAGCTTTCTGGATTTGAATTCTCTTTTATTGCCTATAATTTTATTTATTTATTTATTTATTGTTTATTTATTTTTTATTTTACTTTACAATTCTGTATTGGTTTTGCCATACATTGACATGAATCCACCACGAGTGTACATGCGTTCCCAAACATGAACCCCCTTCCCACCCCCTCCCCACAACATCTTTAATTTTATTTATTTATTGATTGATTTTTGATTGTGTTGGGTCTTCATTGCTACATGGCCTTTTTCTCTAGTTGTGGCAAATAGGGGCCACTCTCTAGTTATAGTGCACAGGCTTCTCACCAGAGTGACTTCTCTTGTACAGCACAGGCTCTCTGGCATGCGGGCTTTAGTAGTTGCAGCACGTGAACTCAGAGTTGCGGCTTCTGGGGCTCTAGAATGCAGGCTCAGAACTCAGTGATATATAACAATAACTATTTTAAAACCAGATTTGTGGGTCCAGATTCAGCAAATGGTCAGTGGGGACAGTTCTATGTTCCGTCCAGAGGATTCATTTCTAAGATGACTTCTCACAAGTCTGGTGCCCAGGCTGATGGATCAGAATGGCTTCTGCTGGTAGCTGGACATTTTGCCAAGCAGCTCAGGGATCCAACGTGTGTGTTTCAGCAAACCAAGTGGAAGCTGTTTGGCCTTTTATGATATAGCCCCAGAAGTTGCATAGTGTCACTTCCACTGTACTCTATTGATGGTAGCAAGATTCAAGGGTAGGGAATATAGATTCTTTCAGCATTTTAAAGCTGTTGCACCTTGGAGGTAAAATGGAGGTACTAGAAGTCTGGGTTAAATGAGACTTTTTATAAGGTGGCTAATACACAGTAAGTGGTTGAGAAATATTAGATATTTTTGTTTTTCAGTGACATTTCTTCCTGGAATTCAGGTCCTGTTCTCAGCCCCTTTCCTTGGAAGTCTCTCTTAAAAGTTGCCTCAGGGAGTTTCCGGGTTGTCTGACCGCTACAATGCATATAAATGCCCAGTTATGTGTTTATTTTTCCTACTAATCTGAGGCTTCTAGGGCAAAGATTGGAGAAGGCAATGGCACCCCACTCCAGTACTCTTGCCTGGAAAATCCCATGGACAGAGGAGCCTGGTAGGCTGCAGTCCATGGGGTCGCTAAGAGTCGGACATGACTGAGCGATTTCACTTTCACTTTTGATTTCCATGCATTGGAGAAGGAAATGGCAACCCACTCCAGTATTCTTGCCTGGAGAATCCCAGGGATGGGGGAGCCCGGTGGGCTGCCGTTTATGGGGTTGAACAGAGTCGGACACGACTGAAGCGACTTAGCAGCAGCAGGGCAAAGATAATTAATACAGTATTTCTAGCGTGCAGGGGCCCAGGACCCTGAGACAGGATGATCATATACCCAGTTTGCCTGGGACATTCTGCATTTACATCTGCTGCTGTAGCACAGTTATTAATAGTGCCACACTTCATTCTCAAAAAGTTCCCGGTTTGGATGATATATAATGCAGTATCTACTCAAAGAGATTTCTAGAGCCTCAGTCATGTTGCTAAAGGAAAGACTGCCCTTGACCCTCTGACACACTTTCCAATTGTAGCAGCAGGACTTGAGGGTAACCTTGGAGCCTGGGAAACTTGCCTCTCACCCAGGGGGCTGGGGAGGCTATGAGGGAAATGTGCCTATGATGTCCCAGTGAGCCAGGCTTCTAGTGCTGAATCACTAGCAGCATTTCCCAAAAGTGGAGTTAAGAAACTGTTTCCCACTGACTCAAAGGGTGTGGGGCTGTCACTGGTCCATACCGGCTAGAACAGAATTACCTGGTTTGCTTTGACTTCTGTTGAAAAAGTAGTCTAAGTCCACTCTGAAACCCCATTCCCTGTTGTTCTCTGAGGATCTTCAGGTATTGCCCCCAGACGTCTTTCAGGAAAAATTGGCTGATGAATGCTCTTCAGTTGTGCTACAGAGTTTTGAAATGGCACAACATTGAATCTGGACTAAATTGTAAATGAGCTAATGCTCTGATGTTTGTACGTACCTGGAAAAACAGGTTTAAAAGATCCAGGAAATGAAGCCATATGATCACTCAAGAAAGGAGTTTGTAAGAATGTGCCATCACCTTGGATAGCCCTGCCAATTGCCATTTTTGGAAGTGAATGGGGACTTTTTTGCCTTTGGTTTGGTCTTCTGCATTTTTCAAAGCCCAGTTTAAGTCCTGCTTTGTCTAAGAAACTTTCCTGAGTTCCCACAGACAGCCTCACCTCTCCTTTACCTCTGCTTTTCCTCAGCTCCAGGTATTTAAAAAGTTTACTTATCTGGCAAGTCTCCTGACCTTTTGGTCAATACCTTTGATACAGTATTTGTGTGCCAAGCACTGTGCTGAATTCTTTGCGGTAATCATTGTTTCTGATACTCTACCACCAGGTAAGTACTGTTATATGTATTTTATAGGTAAGGAAACACAGGTCACATTGCATTATTATTTATGTTAGATTACATCGCCTCTCCCCACCTACCTGTAATCCTCTCAAGAACTGTAAACAGGTTGCTTATCTCTTGGTATCCTAGTTTCCCCACACAGCGTAGTAACTCAAAGAAGCAAATTGTTGATGTTAATGGCCAGTATTACTTTCTGTCTACTCCACAAGATGGAATTTTAAGCGTGAATTTTAAGCACCTAGTTGTGCTCTGTAGGCCATCTTTAAAGCCCTGGAAACCTCACATCAGGCCAGGGAAATTAAGTGTGAAGAGAAGGAATGATGCACATGTGAGACTTGCCATTTTGAGAGTACATGGCTGTTGGTTTTGAAACACGGAACGCTTTCCTTCAACATTTGTTTCAAAGAGGAAGAAAATGTTGAAAGTTTTTTAAATGCTAGGCACATTGTGATTATTTGAATATTCTCTCGTGTTGATTTCCTGCATTACATCTTTGAAAGTGTCCTGATTTTCATAAGTATTCCAGTGCTGAGTGGTATTTCCTGTCTCAGCCTAAAAAATGGGTTTAAACTCATAACCAGAAGTGTCAGAATCAGCTGCAGTGACAGAGATGTTGAGGCAGTGACGAGCGCGTGGAAACACATTTGAATTTTGATCTTAACAGACACTGAATAAGTCTATAAATGTATATGAAATAAGAATGAGTGCCTTATCATAATTTTAAGTCTGATTTTTATTGTCAAGAATGTTTCCATTTAGAGTCCTTTAACTCTTGCCTTAAAGTGTTGGCCAAAGTTCATTTTTGTGTTTTTTAGTCTCTTATACTCAAATTGTCAGGTATTATGTGTGATGAGGCCAGTCAAGGCAGAATTATGAAAATTACAGGTGGAAAATCAGGTCCTTTTCTTTTTTCTTTTCCAATATAGGCTACTTTGCTTATAGAATATCCTCAAATAATTTTTCCATCCTCGTTTAGGATAATGTACACAAATGCTGGGGCCATTACAGGTTCCCCTGGGAGGTTATTCCTCAGAAAAATGGTATTTGTTGCAGGTACATTTTTTACCTAATTTTAATCTAAACTTTTGTTTTGCTCAATTTCATTCTTTTACCCCTTGGACCACCTGTATAGTTCTTCACAGAAGTTTGCAGAATGCTTTTTTTGATAGGAATACTCATAATAATTAAAGGGAATTAGGTTCATTTATGTTTGCCATGCATGGGTCTGCTTTATTTTTTGTGTGCTTATTGACATGGCCTAAGGAAGCATTCCATTCTAAAGGAGATCAGTTCTGGGTATTCTTTGGAAGGACTGATGCTAAAGCTGAAACTCCAATACTTTGGCCACCTCATGCGAAGAGCTGACTCATTGGAAAAGACTCTGATGCTGAGAAGGATTGGGGGCAGGAGGAGAAGGGGACGACAGAGGATGAGATAGCTGGATGGCATCACCCACTCTATGGACGTGAGTTTGAGTGAACTCCGGGACTTGGTGATGGACAGGGAGGCCTGGCGTGCTGTGATTCATGGGGTCACAAAGAGTTGGACACGACTGAGTGACTGAACTGAACTGAAGGAAGCATAATGATAAGTGGGCAATTCTTAAACATAATCACAGAACTGGATTAGAAGAGGTTCTTAAATATTCTTTTAAGTAGGTGTAAAAAGATTAGGCCCTTTCTTATAGGCATATGCTAGGTCTCTCATTTATGGGAAAATGAATGAAATAAGCAACCTGATCAGTTTGGTCTTGGATTGTCTAGAACTTCTCCAGTAAGTTAGACTTGCATCAGTATGTTCAGTTCGACTTCATACTGTACCATAAATTGGGATGTTTCGATTTGCTGTATCCCAGAGACACCAACCTTGAGGCTTGATCTGGCCTTTGTGGGTATTTGTGTATCTGTGATTGAGCCCGTGCTTGGCAGATGTCAGGTGTTTTGTTGGATAATTGAATGATGAAGTATGTGCCAATTAAGAAAAAACTGGTAAAGCAGCCATTTATCTAGTATTTTTGACACCCAGTGCCTATCATTTTTAATACCCTTATATGAAAGATGTATTTCAGTAAGATTTGTGCTATGAAATGAATATAACAGCCAAAAGAAAAACATAAACAATAAACTTTCATTAAACAATATATAATCATGCAAGTAAATTAAAAACAAATGTTATAAAACAAAAATATTTTGGTTTTATAAAGTATAAGACATTAATGATTTCTTGGGAAAAAGGAAAATATTTTATACTGCCATGTACTCCATGACTTCCAAAGGCAGGATTGAAGTAACTCAAGTTTTCCTTCTTTGTCCTTAGAATCATTGTTTGTTTTTACTATTCTAAACACTTGAAGCTGTAGTACCCTAGGAATTGGAGTTGCTAACTGCCATCCAGGCAAGCTCAAAGGATTCCAAACCATTTTGAACTTACTCTCTATGGCTAATTCATGTTGATGTTTGGCAGAAACCAACACAATTCTGTAAAGCAATTATCTTTCAATTAAAAAATAAATTTAAAATAAAGTAAAAAAAGAATGTGGACAGCTGAGTCTCTAGGTGTACAAGTGGAGGTTCCAGATTACAGTGTTTATTTATAAATTATGTTATATATATATATGAAGATTACATATATATTATTAAAACTCATCAGTAACCACAGCAATTGTTTAGAACTTGACGAACAAAAGGTGTTTTAAGTGGGAGGAGTATTTTATCATTGACTTTGTTTGGAGTTGACAGAGCATAGGGAAAATAGAAAGCAGTATGCCTTTGAGCTTATTTCTTTTAGTTTATTATTGAAAAATTCTTAATATTTACAAATTTTATAATTCTCTACAGACAATAATGACTTGCCTGCACCTGGGGCACACTGGTCCTATTTCCCTGTCCTGGGTTCACTATTGTGGAAGATAGGAATTTTGCTTTGAATACAATTTTAGGGAAAAAAAATGTTAAAAATATTCCATGGCTTGCAGGTATCCAATATATATTTTGAATGTCTAACTAGAAGAGAGAATGGAGGATGGGTGAAATCTCTCAGAAGACTATGGGTATTGGAGAGTAGCTGGCTAGTATCAGGCCCGTGGGACAGCACAATAGAACATCAGCATTTTGCAAAGGGAAGTGAGGAGTAGAACAAAGAACTGATGTTCCATTCTGTTAGTGATTGTTTTGGGTTGCTGATGGGAAGAGCAGAAGCAAGAGAGTTTCTCTAGGCTTAACTTCCCATCTCATCCTTTTAATTTCTGCCTTTGACCAGGGTTAGCCATACATACTGTTTTCTCCATTCCCTTGGTCAGTTCCTGAGAAGACCCCTCCTACTCTCCCTTCAGTGGCTTATCTGCTTTTGTCAATAATCTGGAAATTTTATAGTAAAACTGTGTAAAATGGGGAAACACTGAAATGCATCTCAGGTCATGCAGAACATTTGTATGCCAGATGTGTGGTACAAGTAGGGAGTACTTTGCATTAAATTCTTTCCTCCATTGTTCTCTTCTTGGACTCAGTTTTCTCTTGCTGACTTAGAGCTGGCATGGAAACCCCAACATCCTTTGTAGGCATTTTTGCACACTTCCTCTCCAGTCAGAGCAAGGGTATCCAAGAAGTACAATTCTCTGAGATGGCCCTTAGTCATTCTGTTTTAGTCCTCATTGCTCTGTCCAGGAGAAATCTCCATATGAGAATGCCTTGTACCCTGTTTCATGGCACCTCTATCTTCTACTCTTTTATAAAAAATAGGGTTCCAGCATAGCCATTAGGATGACTACTATTAAAAAAATAGAAAATAACGTGTTGGTGAAGATGTGGAGACATTGGAACCTTTGGGTACCTTCGGTGAGAATGTAAAAGGGTGCAGCCACTATGGAAAACATTATGACAGATCCTAAAAAAATTTTAAAAAGAGTTAATACATGATCCAGCAACTCCACTTCTGTGCACATGCCTAAAAGAATTGAAAGCAGAGAGGAGACATTTGGGCAGCCATATTCATAGAAGCATTATTCATAATAGCCAAGAGGGAGAAGCTGCAAGTCCATTGATGGATGAATGGATAAACAAAATGTGATATATCCATACAATGAAATATTCAGTTCAGTTCAGTTGCTCAGTCGTGTCTGACTCTGCTACCGCATGAATCGCAGCACACTAGGCCTCCCTGTCCATCACCAACTCCCAGAGTTCACCCAAACTCAGGTGCATCGAGTTAGCAATGCCATGCAGCCATCTCATCCTCTGTCATCCCCTTCTCCTCCTGCTCCCAATCCCTCCCAGCATCAGAGTCTTTTCCAATGAGTCAACTCTTTGCATGAAGTATTACTCAGCCTTAAAAAGGAAGGACTTTCTGACACATAGGATGACTTGGATGAACTTTGAGAACACTATGCTAAGTGAAATAAGCCAATCACAAAAAGACAAATACTATATAACTTAATTTATAGAAGATACCTAAAGTAGCCAAATTCATAGAGATAGAAAGTTGAATGGTGGTTACCAAGGGTTAGGTTGAGAGGGAAATGAAGAGTTGTTGTTTAATGGGTACAAACTTTCAGTTTGTGAAGAAGAAAATTTCAGGAGATGGGTGGTGATGATGATTGCACAATATGAATATACTTAATGACACTGAACTGTATACTTAAAAATGGTTAAGATGGTAAATTCTCTAATGTTATGTGTTTTTAACCTCAATTAAAAAAAAGAAAATATGACAAAATTACATACCTAACCCTAACCCTAATCCCAGAAAACTGCATGTGAAAAATAATTATGGGTATTTTACCACAATAAAAGATAATTTAAAAAATAGAATTTCAAGTTTGTTACTCATCACTCTTTTTTTTTTAAATTTATTTATTTTTGGCTATGCTGGGTCTTTGTTGCTGCATCACTGGGTTGGGAAGATCACCTGGAGAAGGGCATGGCAACCCACTCCAGTATTCTCGCCTGGAGAATCCTATGGACAGGGGGGTCCTGGGGAGCTATACTTAATGGGGTTGCAAAGAGTCAGACGCAATTGAGCAACTAACATGCACCTGCACAGGCACACACACACACACACACACACACACACACACACACACACACATTCTCTCTCTCTCTCTGCTGGGTCTTTGTTGCTGGACAGGCTTTTCTCTAGCTGTGGCGAGTGGGGGCTTCTCTGTGGTTGCCATGTGCTTGCAGTGGCTTCTCTTATTTTGGAACAGGGGCTCTAGGTTGCAAGGGCTTGGTAATTGCTGCTTGGGCTCTAGAGCACAGGCTCAATAGTTGTGGCACACGGGCTTATTCACTTCGTGGCATGTGGGATCTTCCCTGATCAGGGATAAAACTCATTTCTTCTTCATTGGCAGGCGAATTCTTTACCACTGAGCCACCAGGGAAGCCCCATGTCACTCAATATAAATTAACAAAGAGCTGTTTTAGGGACGTTAGATTCTGATGCCATGGGCCACATGCTGTACCTCATTCCAAGCAAGTTTTGAAATCATGCTTGGTGGTCACTGTGGTTTGCATACAACACATGGTTAAGCAATACTACCTTGTTCTTTCCAGGTCAGGGACCAATGGAAGAGTAAATTAGAATAGGAAATGACCACCACTGTCTGTGACATCAGAGAAGGAAAGGCAACCCACTCCAGTATTCTTGCCTAAAGAGTTCTGTGGACAGAGGAGCCTGAAGGGCTGCCATCTATGGCATCACACAGAGTCGGACGCAACTGAAGCGACTTAGCATGCATGCATGCATTGGAGAAGGAAATGGCAAGCCACTCCAGTATTCTTGATTTAGCAGCAGCATTCTTTGAGATGGTACCCTCTTAGATGGAGAGCTTACATCCCTAGCTCATCTACATCAGATTTAAAGATCTGAACGTTCACTTCAGCTCCTAGTAGAGGCTGCTTGTGCAAAATGATGTTTGGCAAAATGAAGTAAGCAAATTGGGTGTCATGGTGAATTAAAAGCACAGTTTTGAAGAAAAGAGGCCTTCAAAACCTGCAATGCAATGTCTACATTTTGACATTTAGGTTACCAGGCCAGAGGTAGCATTGGTGAAAGAAAACTATGATTACCATGGAGACTATTTGGCAGTAAGAAATAGTAAAATAATGCTTTGACTTGAGCCATTTCTCCCTAGGGCTCACATGTATAATAATTTATTTTCACAATATACTGAGGAACCAGGGAGGAATGGTATTATTATCTCTATAGTTACAGAAGGTGAAACTGAGAAATAGAGAAATAATTTGAAATTGAGGCAGTGACTCATTGGCAAGGGAACCTTAGAAAACAGGCTTCCAGTTTCCTAATCTTGGGACCTCTTCTTATGAATAGCTTGCCTTCTGTTCTGTTGATCCTGTTGAACATAGCTACAACTCTATGTCCCCAAACATGACAATAGTTGGCTCTCTGAATAAGTTTTTTAAGTAAAGAAGCCACACAAGAAGCCCCTCCAGAAGCAAGCAAATGTATGGATGATGACCAAGGAACTTCAGTGTTGGCTGGAGAACTTCACTTTCCTTGACTGTCACATTTCTCTGTGTCTAATTGAGAGGAAAAAAAGACAACTGGAATTTCAGTAAGCTCCATTTTCTTGGCTTAGAAGTCACAAGCTCCAGTTAAGTCCTGCCCTGAATAAGTGGCTCCTCTGTGTTGAAGGAGAGACCACCCCCTGTTGCGGTTTCGCAACACACATATGGAGGTTTCCAGAAGCCCTCAGCTGGAGCAACTAAATGTGACTGAGACAACACAGTCCCAGAGACAAAGGTCAGACCTATTTTAATCTCTGAGTAAGGCTATTACTCTGGGACAAGGCCCTTCTTGTCTGATATCCTGTTATTTTCAGTGATTCACAAGCTTGAATCTCTTTCATCTGGGAGCACAGAGTCCCATCCCCCTTTCAGATTTGTTTGTGAGTTAAAATACTTCCCATCCTCAGTCTTCTCAGAGTGTCTTCATCCAGCCGTAGAATCCCTCAAGCTGTGACCTGGAGGAGTCCCTGGGAGGAAGAGTCAGCACAGCTTGGAATGTGAGCCCAGGGGAGGATCTGGAGTGTAGCAGGAAGTGGGGTTGCGGCTTGCTTGGAAGGTCCCGCAGAGGCTCTGAACCAGTAGGTCACTGGGCAGCTGACTCTTCTGACTCTCTGGGAGGCTTACTCTGTACTGTCCGCTGAGGTGTATGTGTCGTGCAGATGTTTCAAAGTCCAATCACTGTAAAATCCAATGGAATTAGGAAGAAAGACGCTTCCTTAGTTTCTTGATGACACAGCCCTCGTGTTAATTACTGATCCGTTTGGATTGATCACCCTCATATTTATGGGTTATTTCTCCAAAGTGAATGTTGCAATATAGAAACCTGCTTATCCAGTTTTCATATATCCTGTGGTTCTTGAGTTTGCCATTTCCCTCCTTTCTTAAAAGCAGTTTTTTAATGACTTCATCTACTATGGAAACATCTCAAATCTCTGTTTCTTAATTGTTTAATACCTCAGTTTGGTGTAGACAGAGGAGAGTTTGAGAAATGCAGTCAAAGCTAGCCTTCAAAGAATCTTCCCAGAGTACTAATAATGATGAATTACCACTTACTGATTTTGTACTGGGCAAGTACTTTATACATATTATCTAATTTAATCTACATAAGATCATTTTACTGAATACAAAACAAGGTTTAGGGTAGTTAGGTAATTTTCCCTAAATCACAGTTAGTTTATGACTAGAACTAAGATTCCATCTCAGATCTTCTTGCTGGTAAACACAATAGAACAATTTTGCTGAGACTTTGAAAATAAATGTTGGATCCTCCTCAATGTCATGGTCTTTGTGGATATCATAAAATTAAATATTTTCTAAATTTTCTTCTCTCTTATTCTTTTTAAATAAAAGGTCCCTGAAGTCAGTGAGAAACTGGTGAGTTGCCCTTTTCATTTGTTTATAAGAGGAAACATGAACTTCTGTGATTATTCCACACATTCTTGCCACTTCCCTAAATCAAAGACAAAAAAGAGCCACAAAGCATGGCTGTAATGCCTGTTTTCATATCAAAAGGTCAAAAACTAAAGATCCTTTAGCATGCCATGAGGAAATAGTGGAAAGAAAGTATTGTCACAAAAATAACAGGAGTTGCATAAATAAATAAATAGGAGTTTTGAGGGTGTAGAGAAAAGGAATTAACATTTTGTTTCTGAATTCTGATTCAGAGTTAATGTTTTCAGAAGTAAATTCATCCAGCAAAAGACTGAAGGCTTTTGGATTTGATTGTATCAAAATTCCACCCACAAAATAAAATTAGAAATTGATTACCTCCCCTCCTGTTCTCTATTGAGGTCAAGCGAACAGCAGAATGCACTACCTTTGCTATGGACTTTATCTATACCCCAGAGCAAGGTGGAGAGATAAGCTAATTATCCAAATTTTCAAGCCAAAGAGCAATTTGGCTTTAATTATCTGGTAGAAAGTGTTTGGAAACCTGAATTACTTGCACATATTTTTATCTTTACTTGATATAAGTAGAGTAACTTTTGTGTATAGGCCCTTTCACTTGATGTTTAAGATTTCCTAGTTACTGAAATTATCTCTACTCATGTAAAGAGAGGGAGTTTCTTGTTCCACAGGGAGATAAAGACTGAGATCAGAAATTTGGTTTTTAGGTCACAGCAAACAGTGAAGAAGGATGCAAATGGGGCTTCTTAGCCCCAGCTTTGCATGAGAATCACTTAGGGAGCTCTTAAAAGTGTACCAGTGGCCCTGGCATCATATAAGGCCAACCAAGTCAGGATTTCTGAGATTGGAGCTGAGGTCAGTATATTTTCTAAAAGCTCTTTAGTGATTTGAAAGCAAACTCCAGTACTTTGGCCACCTCATGCGAAGAGTTGACTCATTGGATAAGACTCTGATGCTGGGAGGGATTAGGGGCAGGAGGAGAAGAAGACGACCGAGGATGAGATGGCTGGATGGCATCACTGACTCGATGGACGTGAGTCTGAGTGAACTCCAGGAGTTGGTGATGGACAGGGAGGCCTGGCATGCTGCGATTCATGGGGTCGCAAAGAATTGGACACGACTGAGTGACTGAACTGAACTGATGGTTGAGAATCATTGGATTCATCATGGATATTATCATGCTGATGATAAGTATAAAAAAGATGGAGAATATATTGGTTCTGTTGTCCAAATTATTCATGGACAGTTTATTTTTAAGAATATATCAAAAGGATATAAAGCAAAATGAGAGTGTAAGTTTATTTCCCTGCCCTTTTCACTAGTATTGTGGTCTCCGGTATCTGTCTCAAATAAAATGTCTTATAGTTCCCAAAGCTAGTTATGAAAACAAATTCTAAAGTACCAAAGCCTCCTTCAGAAAGATGAGAAAGAAAAATTTCTATGTTCTGACTGAATAGAGAACAACATTAACCAAAACACCATACTTTCAAATGATTCAGGAGTCACTTTCACAAATCCTTTGGGTTTATATTTCACTGTTCACATAGGCACAATTACTTTCCATACTCATTTGATGTTTTGAAGAAGTAGTGGTTCTTAAACTTTATTGTGCATCTGAATTACCCAGGGAACTTGGTAAAATCCAGGTTGCTGGGTCCTATTCTTGGGTTTTCTGGTTTGATGGGTCTGGGATGGGAATCCAATAATCTGTATTTTTATCAAGTTCCCAGGTGAGGCTGGTCTTGGGACCACAGCAAACTAAAGTAGAACTTGAACACCTCTCCCCAAAATCTCATTATAATTGTGTAAAGAATAATGTGAATATTTACTTTAGTATTATTTTTATTCCAAACTAGATTTGAGCAGTTCTCTAAAAGTATATAAATAGGTTAAACTTTTAAATTAAAAGGTAAAGGAGACTTTCCAATTGTCCAGTGGCTAAGACTCCACCCTTCCAATGCTGGGGGCCTGGCTTTGATTCCTGCACAGGGAACTAAATACCACATGTCACAACTCAGACCCAGTGCAGCCCAAGAAAAAAAATGGGAAGGAAATTTGAGTGAAAAGTAAAGTTTGAGTAGTAAAATAAAACCAAACAGCACAGATATATAGAAGCTATTTTAAGAAGATACAGAAAATAAAATATATTTTACTATATAATAAAACATACATTTGAGAGTATTGATTCTATATAGTAAATATATCATTCCTGGGCTTTTTCTTGCTTCTAAATTCCTTAGAAACTTAAGTGATATAATATTTAGCTATTCCAAAGTAAAAGAAAATGGAAAATTGCCTCGCCAGTCCTAAGGATACTGGTCAATGATGTGAGATTCTGTTTTGCTCCTCTGTATATGCATAGACTGCTTTCAAACAGAATACAGTAAAATGAAATGAGGGGTGACATGCCTGGTTTATTTAGTAAAACTGTGTATAGTAGATAACTTAAAAAGTGATTTGGAGGCTTGAAATTTTTAGATTCATTATCCACATGAAACACCAAGCCAAAGGCAGGAGGCAATCTGAGCAAATGAAGCCAGGCAGGTAGAGACTGACATGGTGTCCTGACTAATGGGAGCATATGGCCCAGTGCTGTCAGATAGTTGATTTATTGAGAGAAGCTAGAACAAATTTTCATACAAAGTGTTATGCATTTTAACTGTTGGCAACAAGTTCAATTAAAATAAATAATACTGTGTGAATCAAACCAGATTTGGGCCAGCAAGATTTGGCCTTGCTAATTTGTAAACTCATCTTCAGGGATTCATTTTTCCTGGTTAATTACCAACTCCTCTTTGCATTCTGAGTAGACTTCTACCCAGGCAGCTAATTGAAGCAGAGCCAAACAAATTATTGACTCTTACTTGCATGGCTTTCCTTTAACCCACTGGTTCTCAAAGTGTCATCCAAAGTTGTATCAGAGTCTTCTGGGAACTTGTTAGAAATACAAATTAAACTTGCCCATCTGAAATGGGCTAATTTCAGATGGCCTGCCCCAACCTTAGTCAGAAACTCTGGGAATGGAGCCAGCAATCTGTTTTAACAAACCCCTCCTTGTGATTCTACTGCCCACTAAAAGTTGGAGGGCCCCAATTTACTTGAAGAGAATTTAAGGCAGCCTTATTAAACCAGAACAGATCTACTGGTTTAGTAATAAGATGAACTCCTTACCAGCATCCAAGGCCAGAGCACTCCATTTCAAATGGTGCCAGGTATCATTACCCCATTAACTGATACTTTGGTATATTTCTTTTTAAAAATATTTACCTCGCTGCATCAGGTCTTAGTTGGCAGCACTCAGGATCTTTGATATTCATTGCAGCACTTGAACTGTTAGTTGTAGCATGTGGGATCTAATTCCCTGACCAAGGATCAAACTCAGGCTCCCTGCATTAGAAGTAAGGAGTCTTGGCCACTGGACCACCAGGAAAGTCCCAGACACTTCTGTATATTTCATTTAAAAAGATAATTCCAAAGTAGTGTGGAGAGTCTCATTTGAGAAGTTTGCTGAAGAATACCTGTCGGTTTAGGGGTTGTTAGCATTGATTAGTCACTCAGTCATGTTTGACTCTTTAATGGACTCCTCTGTCCATGGGATTTCCCAGGCAAGAATATTGGAGTAAGTTGCCATTTCCTTCTCCAGGGAATCTTCCCAACCCAGGGATCAAACCCAAGTCTCCTGCCTGGCAGGCGAATTCTTTATAGCTGAGCCACCAGGGAAACCCCTAGGGATTGTGTCAGTGCTTATTTACTCTTTTTCACCAGCTGCTCCAGTTGTTGTGGTTGGTGTCAGATGAAAATATTCACACTTCCTTTTGTAGCTCACATTTACCAGTTTTCTGAGGGTCAGTAGAATGTGAGTATAGTTATAGATCCTTGTAACTATCCTTCTAATGGAAAAATTGCTTCAAATATACAGAATAAAGGTATATCTAAAGAAGAACATTTATTCTCAATAAAAGATAATTTAATCTTAAATTAGTATATTTACCAATATCCAGATGTGTGGCAACAAATACTAGCATTTGAACCACACATGCTGTTTTCTTCCCTATATTGGACACCTTAGAGTCACCTGGAGTGATATAAGAAGTGCTGATGGGCACTGAAGAGGCTTGGTTTCTTCATGTCTCTCCCTCTCTCTCCATGTACCTTCAACGGGTCATTTGTGACTTCCCTTTTCTCAGCCTGTAAAAGGAAAGCCTAGATCTGAATGATCTCTTCTGAGAGCCTTTCAGAAGGAAAGGCTTCTGAAAACATTCTGTAATATTAAAGGCTTATTGTCATGTGGGTTATGAGTCTTAGCTGAAGCTTCTTTAGTTGTTTGGCTATCTGGGGATTGTGTATTCACAGGCATTCCATTTAAATCACATGCTCTGAGCTCATTTACTTGTACTTTTATAGTAATACTTAAGCATTTATATATTGCTTTTCATCTTCAAAGCACTTAACATACTTAAGAATCCTTCCAGCAACACTTTGCGGTAGCTTAGTATTATTAAAATAGAAAGAGGAAGAGGACAAGGGAGAAAGAAGGAAGGAGAGGGAGAGAGAGAGAATTTTTAGTCCTTTAATGATTTGTCTCTGCCACAAGGAAGAGAATATACCACGGGGGCACAATTAGAAAATTTAAAACAATAATTATTTTAAAGACAGGGGTTGGGGGAGAAGAATATACCAGGGCCAGAATTAATATACCATGGCCAGAATGAAAACTACTTCCCTGTTTTGTGTTAGACTTGCTATCAAGCTTTTGTCCTTCCAAACGTTCTTAAGGGTTTAGAATCCTCCCTGCACTGCTCCAGGATTTCCTCGAATCTTTGTAGGCTGAAGGCATTTTGATACTGTCTACCTTCTTGGAGGGCGGAGACACATCTAGCACAAGTACAGTTCTTAGTTTATGACAGAAGTTTGCTGTTGGTGATGGTGTTATGGATCCTTTCCTGTTTTAAGCTGATGTAGCCAAAAGCAGAAGGGAAAAGTGATTTCTATTGCAGCAAATTCATGGAGTAGATGCTTTGTGCTGCTAGCTTGCAGGTTTGCAATTTTAAATTTCCCTGTAGCTTACTAGAGACCAACGCCTTTTAGAAATAATGCCAAACACATGTTGAACTTTAGTAACCTTTACTCTGTAATGAAAATGTAACTCTGAGCAGGGTGTATAATCAAAAACCTAATGATAAAATTATTGCTTAGAAATTTAAAGTTTGGTTTGAGGATTCTTAATGCTGACATGGAAAGAACAGTATGAATGGAGAGAGAGGTTCTGCGGAGGGATGGGAGGGAGGAAAGGACAAATGAAGGGAAAGGAAGATGGGTTTTCTGGAGGAGACTCTGAAGAAGAACTTCAGCTATCACTACAGTGTCCTCCCGACATGTTCAAAGACAGGAAGACCAGTGCTGAGAGGTAAATGTCAGAAGTACTCCATATGAATGAGTCTCTTGTATGAAGTTAGATCATTTTTAGCATAATGCTATGTATTTTACTTCACAAATTAAATCTGACCTTTTTTTGCAATCCACTTTAATCCAAAAATTCATGTCTTTGTAAATTTCTAATCCACTCTATGACAGTTTTAGAGGTGTTACATAAATTTGTGAAACAGCTGCTTAGGCTGAATATTTTTAACATGTAAACTCGTTAAGTTCTGATAAAATACGCTGGCACACAAAACAACCCGAAGCTAGTTCATCAATATTTAATGTTAGGATGCAAAAAATGGAGTTTTGCTGAACCATGTTTCTAAATTGGACAGTCTTTTCCTGGCAGATATTTTAGACGGCCTGCCCTGGGACTTGTTATAACTGCCTTGCTCACACTGTTGTTAAACATGCATTTGCCTCAGAAAATACTTTCTTGTTTTTCTGTTTATTTGCTCACTGAATTTTATTTTCCAAAAATACTAAAATTTACTAAGAGATGTAAAGACGTCATAGAGGAGGGGGCTAAGTGTGGCCTCCTGTTTGTTTCTGGCTGAGCGGCTTCTGCTGCTAACATTTTCCCGAAGTCCCAGCAGATCTTGTGCCTGGAGCTCATCGTCCCAAGTTCTGAAATGGGAAGTTTTTTATTGATTGAGGGTCGATAGGGCTTTGAGGTGACTCACTTTATCATGGTAGTCTACTCATGACAGATTTGTTCATACAGCCTTAGTAATTTGCAGTGTGAAATGGAGATAGTTCATATTTGGAATTAGTCTACTCTAAAGAATTCCTGGTTGGACTTCCTTGGTGGTGCAGTGGATAGGAATCTGTCTGTCAATGCAGGGGACATGAGTTCAGTCCCTGGTCCAGGAAGATCCCACATGCCACAGAGCAACTAAGGCCTTGCATCACAACTACTGAAGGGCCTGTGCTCCACAAGAGAAGCTACCACAGTGAGAAGTCTGTGCACTGCAACCACAAGTAGCCCCTGCTCATTGCAATTAGAGAAAGCCTGCATGCAGCAACGAAGACCCACTACAACCAAAAATATTAAAAAACAACAATAAAGAATTTCTGGTCTTCAAGACATCCGGGGTCAGTAACCAGAAAACTTCTCATGGTGAAAAGAATCACCACATAATAAAGGACACCAGTCAATATTGGAGGTTATTTTGTCCAGGCAGTTGTAGAACCAGAGAAATTGTCTTCATACATGACCAGAAGTCACTTTAAGACCAAGAAGACTTGAAGACCCCATCTTCCTTACATGGTGCTAAAGGAATGCTCCTAAATTTTTATTTTGCAATTCTTGTTTGTTTTTTTTTGACAGTGCAGCTATCCAAGGCATATAGCTCTGTGCTCCGCAAATCTGTTCCTTAATAGCTTACTACATTCAACTTTGTATTTTGATGTACTGTGTTACCTATCTTATTTGTTGTGTTAAATTTAAGCTCTTTTTAATAGAAATCATATTTTAGTAATCTTTACTATCTCTCTTTGTGCCTATAGTTCTGTTTTGCACTCCATAGAAGTTTAATGCATAGGATTTGTCTATTCTATGTATGTAAGTATGTATCTATGTATGTTTATATATATGTATTCTACTTATTGCCAGGCCCTCTTTTTTATTTTTATTTTTTTCTTTTTCACCAAGTAGTTCCTTCTATGAGGTACCTGGTTAATGATCTAACTAGAAAATAATCTCTACCCCTAGTGTTTAAAATATATTATATCATGTATCCACAATAATATCCAAAGAAACACAGGGTAGCCCTCGTCCTCTTATATAGCTATCAAGTGTGAAACCATATGATTGTGAATAGATTATCTAACCAATACAGCTCCTCCTGCCCCATGCAAAAAAAAAAAAAAAGAAAGCAAAATGCCAGGTATTTTTTCAAACACTGTGGGAAATGTATCAAAATATCAAAATAAAAATTGCTATATCCCCAAATTCTTCTCACATGCTTACTCTTAAAAGAGTGCCAGGAAATAATATTCAGGCTCCATGTATTTAAAATGTGTTAGAACATGCTTCATTGGGGTTTTGGCTAACAGCATTGTGAGATGCAATTCAACTTAGTGCACAACATTTTTCTAGAGTGAGTTTTAAGAAGAAAAATATTTAAGGCTTTATTTGTTAATGTCAAAAAGACTTTGAAAACTAATTCATCTAATTTTCTTTCTTAACTCATTTATTGACCCTTTAAACCATCTTTTTTGTCCTAAAGTTTTTTGAATAGGTAATATATTTCAATGGTTCAAAAAACTGAAAGGCATAACAACTATTCGGAGGTAAGTTTCCTATTCTTATCCTTGTCTGGCTGCTCCCCATCTCTATCTTTTTTCATTACACAATATTCCTCAGCTATCTTTTCATATTGTGCATAAGGAGTTTTCTCATTCTCTTTTAGTGTTATAGAGTATTTGTAAGGATATACCACATTAGTATAAAGTCTTCAACTGATATACACTTAGGTAGTTTTCATTGTTTTGGTATTATAAACAATTATTCAATGAATAAATTTGTACAAATGTCATTTTGCAAATTGGCAAGTTTATTGGTCAAATAAATTTTCAAAAATAATATTTCTAGAAATTTTCTGTATGCATTTATTAATCAGTTAATATTGACAAATTGTCATCATAGAGATTTTGTCTAAATTTATACTTGTATAGGTACATTTTGAAGTCACTGAATTTTTGTCAATCTCCTAGATGAAAAGTAATATATGAGTATAATTTTAATCTGTATCTCTTATGATGACTGAGGTCAGTATCTATCCATATGTTTAAGAGTCATTTATAATTCCATTTTTGAACACTCTGGTCATGTAACTTACTTTTAGGTTGTCATGTTTTTTTATTATTGATTTTAGGTGCTCTTTGTATATTAGAAAAATTATTTTTCAATTTAACTTGAAAAGTTTTTTTTTGCCAGTTTATAAAATTACTTGGCTGTGTATATGTGTCTGTGTCAATGTTTCAGAATTTTTAAAAATGTTGAATTTATCAACTTCTGTTATGGCCTCTAAATTTTGAGCCATATTTAAAAAGCCTTCCACACTCCAAAGTTAAAAAATATATTTTATGGTTTAATTTTTTATATTTAGATCTCTGATCCCCTCAGAATTTATCTTGGTATACAATATGAGATATAGATCAATCTTTTGACATAATCAGAAAGTCTAAGATAAAACCTTCTTATAGTTTAGAATAAAAATTGAACCTCTTTATTAAATAATGGGTCAGATTGGTTGTCTACAATGATTACTCACCCCAAAATACTCTTCACTGCATATTAGCTGTATAACTTCCAACTTTACCAAACTCAAGAGTCCAACCTTAAATTAACCAAGAATAGTTAACTTCTCATAAGACAAGCCTAATTAATCATATTATATAATTATCCAGCATATCTTTGGCCACCTAATGTGAAGAGCCAACTCTTTAAAGAAGACCCTGATGCTGGGAAAGATTGAAGGCAGAAGAAGAAGAGGATGACAGAGGATGAGGTGGTTGGATGGCATCACTGACTCAATGGACGTGAGTTTGAACAAATTCGGAGATGGTGAAGGACGGGGAAGCCTGGCGAGCTGCAGTCCATGGGGTTGCAGAGTCTGACACAACTGAGTCTGGATGTTAAAAAAAGTGAGATTCAATTCTGGTTCTGCCATTTAGCTGCCAGATTGTGTAAACTTGAGCAAGTTACTTACCCTTTTGGTTCTGTGTTCTAAATTATTTGTCTTTGCTCTAGGAACGAATAACTGTACAAACTGTACCATGAATAACAACAACATTCAGCGTATAATTAATGCCTTCAAAGGTCTATAGCACTGAACGTAGTACATTAGTTTTGAGTTCCACATTTAAATTCCTATAGTCTAATATGACTGATAGACCAAGTGAATACAGAACAAATATTGAGTTAGATATAGAAAATCTATATCATATAGTTCAGATGGGGTATAAAGGTCCAAAAAAACATAATCAGTAGATAAAAGGTTCTAGTTCTAATCAGAAGGGCTCACTGAAGACGTACATTTTGAAAAACCTCCTGAGGGAAATGGCTACAGGAGTAAATGGAACAGGGGACAAAGTGGCCTCATAGTAGAAGGAGCTTCCTGAAGTGCCTAGACAGATTTTTTTACTGGAGAGGACACAAAACAGGTGTGAGTTGTTGTCAGAATTTGCCATCACTTTTAAAAGCCTACTTAGGGAAACCAAGTATGAAAGAGTCCATATGTTCCTGAGATAAGACTATACTGATACACTGGAGCTGTTGCTGGAATCCAGTATCTTACCTCAGATAACAGGCACTTGAAGATGACCCAGCTAACAAGAATAAATGTAAAAGGGCAAATCTTACTCAGTCCCCAACTCCACACCACCCAGTTCATGTCAAGAGGAATAGCTCCTGGTTGGTATGGTCACTAGTCACCACAATGAGAGTTTCATGGATTGCTAGTAGTCTGTTAGTTGCATATAAGGAACAATTAATTGGACAAAGCCATTGTCTTGGAGTAAATTGCTTTTTCAGATGTTCTAAATAGTAAAGTATTCTGTGTAGATATTTCCATTGGTCATTTAAGGAGTTCTGAAATATGGAGAGAAGACTGGACTGGATGTTAAAAGAAGTGAGATTCAATTCTGGTTCTGCCATTTAGCTGCCTAATTGTGTAAACTTGAGCAAATCACATACCCTTTTGGTTCTGTGTTCTAAATTATTCATCTTTGCTCTAGCAATGAACAACTATACAACTC
This sequence comes from Oryx dammah, assembly GCF_014754425.2. NCBI lineage: Eukaryota > Metazoa > Chordata > Mammalia > Artiodactyla > Bovidae > Oryx > Oryx dammah. Next base: position 24,181,040 of record NW_024070188.1, read on the forward strand.
AATGGCTTACAACAATAGAAAATAAACAGTTTTTCACTTTCTTGACATGTGAGAAGATAGATCATATGCATGTCTGTTTCCAGTGTCCTCTTCATTCCAGGCTGAAGAGGCTGTCTCTTCTAGGACATGTGAGTCTGTGGCAGAGGGAAAAAAAATAGGGAGCTGGCAACATCACATGGTGACTTTTAAAGTTTCTGTTTGGCCATAGTATATGCAATGTGCCTTTTCATGCCAGTGGCCAAAGCGCATGGTCAAGCCCAATGTCAATGGAATAGAGGTATATACTTCTGTACCAGGCAATGCATGTTATATTGGAATGGGTGGAATTAATTAAACCTTTCTTATGAAAGGGAAATGAATATTTGGAGTCAGAGATACAGTCTATTTCAAGTTCTAATCATAATTTTATCACTGCTTCCTGAATATGAAATACAATACTTTCTCTATCTTCAGCTATTAAATGGGGGACTTAAATGATCTTCCATTCTTTCTGTTCTGAAGTTCTATGATTCTGGTAAATAGTCATTTCTATTTGCTATCATAGTGTTGCTAGAAGAAAGGAATGGTGCTTCTGGACTGTGATGACCTAAAGGCAGGTTTCTTCATTCTATCTCTGCTCCTGTAAGTGCCTAGGGTATGATGAATGACAAATATAACTGGTTGTACTTAGCTGGATGATCTCATTTCACTAGATGATAACTGGTGGAGTTTGGATTAAAACTCGAAGTTACCGAGTTTTCTAAGCTCAAATGTTCTTGTATTTTTAGGTCTGAATTTCCCAAATTCATCTGTCAATACAATATTTTAAAAAGTATAACATAGTGATAGGACAGCAACTGGAGTTCATGAGAAATAGAGTTGAACTAACAGAAATCATAAAAGGGTCTCATGAAAAAAACTAATTTCAATTAGAAGCTATTAGCATTTAATTTATATGCAAATATACAATTGACATTGGGGAACATTAAAAATACATGCTGCTGCTGCTGCTAAGTCACTTCAGTTGTGTCTGACTCTGTGCGACCCCATAGACAGTAGCCCACCAGGCTCCCCCGTCCCTGGGATTCTCCAGGCAAGAACACTGGAGTGGGTTGCCAGTTCCTTCTCCAATGCATGAAAGTGAAAAGTGAAGTGAAGTCGCTCAGTTGTGTCCAACCCTCAGCGACCCCGTGGACTGCAGCCTTCCAGGCTCCTCCATCCATGGGATTTTCCAGGCAAGAGTACTGGAGTGGGGTGCCATTGCCTTCTCTGAAAAATACATGCTAAAATTATGATATAACTAACATAGACTGGTAATAATAATGAATAACACAGTTTGATCCCAGCTGCTGGGTAAGTATAGCTTATGTAGCAGTGGCAGACCTCACATCACATGGATTGTGATATATCATTTCACTTGACTGACATTCTTGTCAAACTCTTTTTAAAGGAAAATTATCACAAAAAATAAAAAGGTAATACCTACATGTTTGACATTTCTCTTATATATGTTCTAGAGTAATTTGAGAGAAAATACTGCTAATGCTGAGAAGGTTTTTTGTTTTCTTCTGTGGAATGCCCATGAATATCTCACAGAATGAGGTTTTACTTTGTTGAAATACAAACTGAGGCATGTTAGAGATTTTAAGAGTTTATTTGAGCAAACACCTATTCAAAGTGGGCAGCTCCACATGGAAGTGTTTAGGAATACTCCACAGACAGGAGCATGTATTATTGGCCACTGTAGATGAGCATGAATAATAGTTGGTCTCAGTGAATTCTGGCTCTGTGCCTGATTAAAACAGGTTTTTTTGAGGGGAGGAGGTGAGCAGCAAGGAAATGAACCATCAGTTAACATTTGCCCTCTCTTTTTGAAGATAAATTATAAGTTGACTTTAGAGTTCACAGCTAATAGCCTGCAACATGTAGGTAGAATCAAAGGTGCAACACATTTATCCATGTTCCTTTATTAGCATTGCTTAGCTTTAAAATATATTTACATATATAACACATGTATAAATAGTATATATATACACATATGTATAATAGTAAAATAATTAAAATTTTTTCCATCAGGATATATATGCTATAAAATCTAAGGAGAATTTTGTTTATTTAGCTGTGTCAGGTCTTAGTTGTAGAACATGGAATTGTCCCTGCAGTGCACAGGTTTCTTTCTAGTTGTGGTGCATGGTCTCTAAAGCACCCAGGCTCAGTTGTTGGGCACGCAGGCATAGTTAGCCCGGGGCAAGTGGAATCTTAGTTCCCTGACCAGGGATTGAACCTGTGTCCCCATGTCCCCTGCATTGCAAGATGGACTCGTAACACTGGACCATGAGAGAAGTCCTCAGAGAGAATTTTGGATCAACTTTTAACTAGAATTCTTTCCTTTTATCCAAATCATGGTCTTCATACTTGTGAACATTTCACTAAAATGTGATTAGGAAGAAAGATAGATCTTGTTTGACATTATCCTAAAAGTTGATAAGATTTTTTTAAGGAATATAATTTATTTATTTATTTTTAGTTGTGCTGGGTCTTCATTGTTGCACTAGGTTTTCTCTGGTTGTGGCGAGTGAGGGCTACTGTCTAGTTGCAGTACGTGGACTTCTCATTGTGGTGGCTTCCCTTGTTGTGGAGCACGGGCTGTAAGTCTAGTGGGCTTCAGTAGTTGTGGCTCCCACTCTGGAACACAGGCTCAATAATTTTGATGCATGGGCTTAGTTGCTCTGAGGCATGTGGGATCTTCATGGATCAAGGATCTGAGCCCATGTCTCTAATATTGACAGGTGGATTCTTTACCCCTGAGCCACCAGGAAAGCCCTAAAGATTGATAAGATTCTAAGCTTCTGCCAGGAATTGAGAATTGGTTGTCAATAGGCAAGTAGATGACCTCTAAGATGTTCTCCATCTCTCTGATAATGACTTCTGATGTGCAGACATAGGGAATGTTATTTATAGGAGAAATGCTTGTGTAGTGTGACTTTTTTAAAAATAACAGCTTTATTTGACTATAATTTAGATAAATGAAATTCACATCTTTTAAAGTATACTATTTAATGGTTTTAGTATGTTTACACTAATACACTATGGCACAACCATCATCCTTATTGAATTTAAAATATATTCTTCACCTCCAAAAGAAACCCCATATGCATAAACAATCACTCCTCATTCTCCCCCATCCATATCCTTGACAACCACTTTGCTTCCTTCCTTCCTTTCTTTCTTTCTGTTGGCTGTGCCAAGAGCCTTGTGGGATCTTAGTTCTCAGGTCAGGGCTCAAACCCAGATTCTGGGCACTGAAAGCCCAGAGTGCTAATTGCTGAACCACCAGGGAATTCCCAACCACTTATCTTTCTATCTCTTTGAAATGGCTATGGAATATGTAAATACTGACATAGGCACTAGTTTAATTATATATATACACATACACATTTTGTCTGTCTCTCTATGTCATACACACAAATACATACATACATATGCATACATATATGTACATTTATGTGTGGGTGTGTGCTGTTACTTCAGTCGTGTCTGAGTCTTTGTGACCCTATGGACTGTAGTCTGCCCATGCTCCTCTGTCCATGGGATTTTCCAGGCAAGAATACTAGAGTGGGTTGCCATGCCGTCCTCCAGGGTACCCAGGGATCGAAACTGCATCTTTTATGTCTCCTGCATAGGAGGAGGCAGGTTCTTTACCACTAGCACTACCTGGGAAGCCCATATACATTTATATGTATGTACAAAAACTTGTCAAAGAATGTTCAAACTACTACACAGTTGCACTCATCTCACACAGTAGCAAAGTAATACTCAAAATTCTCCAAGCCAGGCTTCAGCAGTACTTGAACCGTGAATTTCATATGTTCAAGCTGGATTTAGAAAAGGTAGAGGAACCAGAGATCAAATTGCCAACATCCGTTGGATCATAGAAAAAGCAAGAGAATTCCAGAAAAACATCTGCTTTATTGATTATGCCAAAGCCTTTGACTGTGTAGATCACAACAAACTGCAAAATTCTTCAAGAGATGGGAATAACAGACCACTTGACCTGCCTCCTGAGAAATCTGTATGCAGGTTAAGAAGCAACAGTTAGAAATGGACATGGAGCAACAGACTGGTTCCAAATTGGGAAAGGAATACATCAAGGTTGTCACCCTTGTTATTTAACTTCTATGCAGAGTACATCATGTGAAATGCCAGGCTGGATGAAGCACAAGCTGGAGTGCTTCACCACAAGCTGGAATTAAGCTTGCTGGGAGAAATATCAATAACCTCAGATATGCAGATGACATCACCCTTACGGGGGAAAGTGACGAGGAAGTAAAGAGTCTCTTAATGAAAGTGAAAGAGGAGAGTAAAAAAGCTGTCTTAAAACTCAACATTCAAAAAACTAAGATCATGTCATTCTGTCCCAATACTTCATGGCAAATAGATGGGGAAACAATGGAAACAGTGACAAACTATTTTCTTGGGCTCCAAAATCATTGCAGATGGTGACTGCAGCCACAAAATGAAAAGACACTTGCTCCTTGGAAGAAAGGTTATGATCAACCTAGACAGCATATTAAAAAGTAGAGACATTACTTTGTCAACAAAGGTCCATCTAGTCAAAGCTATGGTTTTTCCAGTGGTCATGTATGGATGTGAAAGTTGGACTATAAAGAAAGCTGAGTGCTGAAGAATTGATGCTTTTGAACTGTGGTGTTGGAGAAGACTCTTGAGAGTCCCTTGGACTGAAAAGCAATCAAACCAGTCAATCCTAAAGAAAATCAGTCCTGTTCATTGGAAGGACTGATCCAGAAGCTGAAACTCCAATACTTTGGCCACCTGATAGGAGGAACTGACTCATTGGAAAAGACCCTGATGCTGGGAAGGATTGAAGGCAGGAGGAGAAGGGGATGGTAGAGGATGAGAAGGTTGGATGGCATCACTGACTCGATGGATGTGAGTTTGAGCAAGCTCCAGGAGTTGGTGATGGACAGGGAAGCCTGGTGTGCTACATTTCATGGGGTTGCAAAGAGTCAGACATGACTGAGTGACTGAACTGAACAAAGACTTTTATGAAATGAACTCTTTCAGATTGTAAAAATGGAGACACAATCAGGCATTCAGGCATTCATGTGCATTCAAGTGTTAGAGAAAGCATCAGATCCCATGGGTTAAGGGCTCAGTCCTCTAAGACTTCCCCTCCCTGCCCCTGTCCCAGTGTACACACTACAGACTGCTATAGCAAGTCCAGGTTGTCACTGGCAATTCTGATCCATGGGCTATGGAGGGAACAGGGGGCAGGGCACAACCTTCAAAAGAATGACATTCCCGTGAAGGATATGACAAAAACTGGTTAGAACCAGTTAGGCCCAAGATGGTGGAAGATTCAACTTCCAGTAGACCTTGAGCTCATTATGTGTGTGTTAGTCACTCAGTCATGTCCAACTCTCTGCAACCCCATGGACTATACCCTGCCAGGCTTCTCTGTCCATGAAATTCTCCAGGCAAGAATACTAGAGCGGGTTGCCATTTCCTTCTCCAGGGGATATTTCCAACCCAGGGATCAAACCCAGGTCTCCTGCATTGCAGGCAGATGCTTTACCATCTGAGCTACTAGGGAAACCCAAGCCTCATTATATGCTCCTTGTAATACATTTTCATATGCCAAGTGACATACCCACAAATGCCATGACAGTTCAACTGACCACAAAAGGCCAAAGAATGGACAGTGGCACAGTTCCTGGAAATGCCCACGCCTTCCCCTGAAGTAGTTGGAATAACCCTCACACTTGTTCACCTATGAAGTTACTTAGCCCATAAAAACTAACCATGCAGTATTTCAGGAATCATTTCACCTTTTGAGATGGACCACATTCTGTCCATGGAATATGTATCTTTCAGGGCCTCTTGCCTTCTGAGATGGTTCAAACTCATGGTCTATGGAGTGTATATATCTCTCAGTAAATCTGCTTCTTATCCTTGAACCTGAGCTTCATTAAGTCCTGACAACAGATGTGTGATTTAAATTAAAACACCATGGGTTCAAGACCCAGTCTGAGTTTTGGCTGGAGGTGGGGTTTCTGATTGTGTGGTTTCAGCTATAGATGAGAGGTTCCCACAACTCCTTTTTTGGGTTCCATTAATTTGCTAGAATGGCTCAGAGAACTCAGAGCAACATTTTACTTACTAGATCAATCTAATTATTATAAAATGATGTAACTCAAAAATGGACAGATGGAAGAGATGCATAGGGCAAGGTATGTGAGCAGGGATGCAGAACTCCCATGCCCTCTCTGGATGGACCACTCTCTCAAAATCTCCATGTATTCATCAACCGAGAAGCTCTCTGAACCCTATGCTTTTAGAGACTTTTTGTTTTAAATATTTATTTTTCTATTTTGTTGTGCCAGGCCTTGGTTGTGGCACATGGCATCTTTGGTCTTCATCTCAGCATTTTAGTTGTAGCATCTATATTCCTATTTGCCCCCTGTGGGATCTAGTTTCCCGACCTGCTTTGGGAGCATTGAGTCTTAGCCACTGGGCCAATAGGGAAGTCCCGCAGATTATATTCTTTGCAGCCAAAGATGGAGAAGTTCTATACAGTCAGCAAAAACAAGACTGGAAGCTGACTGTGGCTCAGATCGTGAACTTATTGCCACATTCAGACTTAAATTGAAGAAAGTAGGGAAAACCACTAGACCATTCAGGTATGACCTAAATCAAATCCCTTATGATTATACAGTGGAAGTGAGAAATAGATTTAAGGGACTAGATCTGATAGAGTGCCTGATGAACTATGGAATGAGGTTCGTGACACTGTACAGGAGACAGGGATCAAGACCATCCCCATGGAAAAGAAATGCAAAAAAGCAAAATGGCTGTCTGAGGAGGCCTTACAAATAGCTGTGAAAAGAAGAGAGGCGAAAAGCAAAGGAGAAAAGGAAAGATATAAGCATCTGAATGCAGAGTTCCAAAGAATAGCAAGGAGAGATAAGAAAGCCTTCCTCAGCAATCAATGCAAAGAAATAGAGGAAAACAACAGAATGGGAAAGACTAGAGATCTCTTCAAGAAAATTAGAGATACCAAGGGAACATTTCATGCAAAGATGGGCTTGATAAAGGACAGAAATGGTCTGGACCTACAGAAGCAGAAGATATTAAGAAGAGGTGGCAAGAATACATGGAAGAACTGTACAAAAAAGATCTTCACGATCCAGATAATCATGATGATCTGATCACTAATCTAGAGCCAGACATCTTGGAATGTGAAGTCAAGTGGGCCTTAGAAAGCATCACTACGAACAAAGCTAATGGAGGTGATGGAATTCCAGTTGAGCTATTTCAAATCCTGAAAGATGATGCTGTGAAAGTGCTGCACTCAAGATGCCAGCAAGTTTGGAAAACTCAGCAGTGGCCACAGGACTGGAAAAGGTCAGTTTTCATTCCAATCCCAAAGAAAGGCAATGCCAAAGAATGCTCAAACTACCGCACAATTGCACTCATCTCATATGCTAGTAAAGTAATGCTCAAAATTCTCCAAGCCAGGCTTCAGCAATACGTGAACCGTGAACTTCCAGATGTGCAAGCTGGTTTTTGAAAAGGCAGAGGAACCAGAGATCAAATTGCCAGTATCTGCTGGATCATTGAAAAGGCAAGAGAGTTCCAGAAAAACATCTATTTCTGCTTTATTGACTATGTCAAAGCCTTTTCCACAATAAACTGTGGAAAATTCTTCAAGAGATGGGAATACCAGACCACCTGACCTTCCTCTTGAGAAACCTATATGCAGGTCAGGAAGTAATAGTTAGAATTGGACATGGAACAACAGACTGGTTCCAAATAGGAAAAGGAGTATGTCAAGGCTGTATATTGTCACCCTGCTTATTTAACTTATATGCAGAGTACATCACGAGAAACGCTGGGCTGGAAGAAGCACAAGCTGGAATCAAGATTGCCAGGAGAAATATCAATCACCTCAGATATGCAGATGACACCACCCTTATGGCAGAAAGTGAAGAGGAACTAAAAAGCCTCTTGATGAAAGTGAGAGAGGAGAGTGAAAAAGTTGGCTTAAAGCTCAACATTCAGAAAACGAAGATCATGGCATCTTGTCCCATCACTTCATGGGAAATAGATGGGGAAACAGTGGAAACAGTGTCAGACTTTATTTTTTGGGGCTCCAAAATCACTGCAGATGGTGAGTGCAGCCATGAAATTAAAAGATGCTTACTCCTTGGAAGGAAAGTTATGACCAACCTAGATAGCATATTGAAAAGCAGAGACATTACTTTGCCAACAAAGGTCCATATAGTCAAGGCTATGGTTTTTCCAGTGGTCATACATGGATGTGAGAGTTGGACTGTGAAGAAAGCTGAGCGCTGAACAACTGATGCTTTTGAACTGTGGTGTTGGAGAAGACTCTTGAGAGTCCCTTGAACCGCAAGGAGATCCAACCAGTCCATCCTAAAGGAGTTCAGTCCTGGGTGTTCATTGGAAGGACTAATGCTGAAGCTGAAACTCCAATACGTTGGCCACCTCATGCGAAGAGTTGAGTCATTGGAAAAGACCCTGATGCTGGGAGGAATTAGGGGCAGGAGGAGAAGGGGAGGACAGAGGATGAGATGGCTGGATGGCATCACCAACTCGATGCACATGAGTTTGGGGAAACTCCAGGAGCTGGTGATGGACAGGGAGGCCTGGCGTCCTGCGATTCATGGGGTCACAAAGAGTCGGACACGAGTGTGCGACTGAACTGAACTGAGAGGCTTCTTTGAAAAGTGAAAGTGCTCAGTCGTGTTCGACTCTTTGTGACCCCATGGACTGTAGCCTATCAGGCTCCTCTTTCCATGGGGTTTTCCAGGCAGGAGTGCTGGATTGTATTGCCATTTCCTTTTCCAGGGGATCTTCCCGACCAGGAATCGAACCCGAGTCTCCCGAATTGCAGGCAGACACTTTACTGGGTCTCCTGCATTGCAGGCAGACACTTTACCATCTGAGCCACCCTTGCATAGATGCAATTGGCTAAATCATGATTTAAACTCTGTCTCTAACCCTTTTTCCTTCTTCCCTCCCCAGAGTCAGAGAGGTGGGATTAAAATTTCCAATCTGCTAATCTTGTGGTTGATTCCTCTGGCAGCCAGCCCTTAACTTTTAGGTTTGATCCTTCAGAGAATGAAATGGCAACCCACTCCAGTATTCTTTCCTGGAGAATCCCAGGGACAGAGGAGCCTGGGGGACTGCCGTCTATGGGGTCGCACAGAGTTGGACACGACTGAAGCGACTTAGCAGCAGCAGCAGCAGAAAATTGCCTCATTAACATAAACTCAATTGTTGCTGAAAGGAGTTTATTAGGAATATAAAGGTCTGTTAACTTCTCTTATCACTCAGGAAATTCCAGGAGTTTCAGGAGTTCTGTGCCGGAACGGGGGGTGAAAACCAAATGTATTTCTTATTATAGAAAAGAATATTACCGCCATGGAACCAGCCCTCCTGAGTTTGAATGTTTGTCAAGTCACTTAACAGCTTTGCTCAAGTGTTTCCCCATTAAAAAATAAAGACAATAATAGAACGCACACTGTAGGAATGATGTGAAGGTTAGACAGAAGGACAAACATGGAGAACAGAGAACATTGCCTGACATGCTGTGTTATTTAGATATTAACTCTTAATACTGAGCTTTTTTCTTTTGAAATTTTTATTGGTGTATAGCTGATTAACAATGTTGTGATATTTTCAGGTGAACAGTGAAAGGGCTCAGCTGTACATATTTATTGAGCTTTTAATATATCTCTGCTGACTCAGTTATTTGATCATTTTTTGAAATCGCTCAGCTGTGTCCGACTCTGCAACTCCATGGACTGTCGCCTACCAGGCTCCTCAGGCAACAGTCAATGGAGTTTTTCAGGCAAGAGTACTGGAGTGGGTTGCCATTTCCTTCTCCAGGGGATCTTCCCGGCCCAGGGATCAAACCTGGATCTCTCACATTGCAGGCAGACGCTCTACCATCTGAGCCACAGGGAAGCCCTTTAATATATCTCTGCTGATTCAATTATTTGATCACTGTTTTAAAGTGACTATCTGTTAGTAGTTTACACAACAAGGTGACTCAGCTTAATTTCAATGAGCCACAACTTCTCTCTACTCCACTCCCTACGTCACGAGTTGTATTACCTTTCCTGTGGTTTTCTCTGGGCTTCCTCATCACTCCACCAATCACCAACTCTTATGTTGTAAGGGTTGCAGCCTATAATAGAAAATACGACAGATTTGACAAATCCTAATAGAGCAGAGGGCTTCCCTGGTGGCTCAGATGGTGAAGAATCTGTCTGCAATTCGGGAGACCTGGGTTTGATCACTGGGTCAGGAAGATCTCTGGAGAAAGCAATGGCAACCCACTCCAGTATTCTTGCCTGGAGAATCCCATGGACAGAGGAGCCTGGTGGGCTACAGTCCATAGGGTTGCAAAGAGTTGGACACAACTGAAGTGACTTAGCACATATGCAGTAGAACAGAGAGTATCCATGTTGAGCACAGTGTCAACCCTAGTACTGAATCAGGTTATGGAAGCAGAGCCACATGACACAGAGCCTGGCTCTACACACACACACAGCCACACCCCTCCACCCCCCAACCTACCCCGCCAACACACACCCCTGGGGCTTCTGAAAAGAGGGAAATATAATTTTCTGGCACCTTTCAAGGACTATCAACTACATTGTTGTTATGACATGGGAAGATACTAATATTTACTATATTAAGTGAGAAAGGATACAAGTTTATACAACAATTAAAACAATGAAAATTAGAAGAAAACATACAACTTAAAAAATATATTTTGGTTTAGTGAGTTAATGCTATTTTTCTTTCCTTTTTTTTTTTTTTTTTTGGCCACACTGAATGGCTTTCAGGATCTCAGTTCCACAACCAGGGATTGAACTTGGACCCTTGGCTGTGAAAGCACAGAATCCTAAACACTGAGCCACCAGGGAACTCCCTAGTTTTCCTTTCTAACCTTTAATATAATCAAATTCTATCTCCTGTGCTGATAGTACTTTATATAATATACCTTATAAGTAGTGAGTTGAAATGAAAGTATTCTTTTTTTTTTTTTTAAGAATAACTTTGTTTTATTATCATGATTTGGAAAAGAAAAAAGCAGGATAGATAGTTCAAGAAAGGATACAGACAGTGTACTGTTTTAGGTCTCAAATTTCTTTTTGATGGGTGGTGGGACCTGATGTCATCAAGGGGCCATTCTGCTGTCACCAGTGTTCTTTTATCCTAAAGATCTATAAAGAGTAGAGGCTTATATATCAGAAACTTGAAAAGCATGAGCTATGATACTTTCTTCAAAATGCACCCCTTTCTCCATCTAAGGAGATGCACAAGAAAAGCAGAATGGCAGTTAACTGCTTAAGAGAATTGAGTTGCGGATTTTATAATGGAGAAAGAAAAAAAGATTTCAAATCAGATTTCTCATGTTGTCCAGTCCCTCTTTTCGTAACTGACACAATTATATAGTCCTCACCATGTTTATTTTCATCATCATGGAGACCATGTAAAGTCCTTGGTTCCACCTGCTTGTTCTGGACGTGCTGACTCTTCAAAACAGAGTTTTTTGTTTTTAAATCTTTCTACTTGGAGGAATCTATGACATATGGCTCTCAGTTTGTTTTCCAGCTGTTTTCTGTTAACCTTGACTCTGAGGATTTTTTCCCCAAAATAATTTATATATCAAGGCAGGATGTAGGTTAGGGGGAAGTTGTCCTTTGAATGTGAAGGTGCTGAGGCACAGAGCATGAAAAGAGAACACGATTATTCTAGCAAATTATACATGGGTGACTTCCACTCTCACATAGTTTTCTTCCTTCTCTTTCCTCTTTTGCCTTTATCAAACTTGCAGATACACCATGTTTTGCCCTCATCTGAATAACTTTTGTTTCTGGAGTGACTCTTAACCTCTCTGAGCAGCACCCCTTTTAAAGCCACAAGATCACAGGAGCAATTAATTAAAAACAGCAGGCTCTTACCTGATGTCTTCAGGATGGCTTTTAATTACACGAAATGCTCTACTTTTCCCAGTGAGGATGCTCTGTAACCCAGCACATGGTTTTTCCCCACTGCCTTTGCAGGCAAACTCTGTGTCCAGCAGGACTGCTGCTGCCTGCCAGCCCAAATCCTTCCTTTGTGACAAAGCCTGCCATTGTGTCCCCCATGCAGCACCACTGATCTTTCCCAAAGGGCCTTTAAGAACATGTGCACACTTATTTCCATTCCCTGATGTGCTGGATGCGATAATAGTCAGAGAACCATGGTAACTTGTCTGGACTAACTGTCTAGTGTTCTCTGAAAGAACTGGCATATCTGGCAGCTGGACGTGTGTGTGTGTGTGTGTGTGTGTGTGTGTGTGTGTGTTTAGTTAGGGGAGGGCAATCTCTGGTGCTTTTGTTGGAGGGTGAGGAGGGAATAAAGAGCTTCAAAGAGTGACAAGGTGTCAGTGTCCTCCTAACTCAGCTGTTCAGGGGCCTAATCCAGGCCCACAACTGGATGTCTAAGGGATTGAAGGAGAATGTTCCTCCTGGCTAATTTCCAACTGTTTCCAAATGCGCTTGATAAAGTTCCATGTGATTTTTTTTTTTTAAGTCGCACCTGCTCTAGCAATCCCAAAGCAACTCCCCCAACCCCCCCCCCCATTATACTGTACATCTGTTATTTTGCTGACATGGAAGCTAGCATAACAATTAGATTCATTACTTGCCCAATAAATTGATTCCAGCTAAGCTTAAAAGACCTCAGTGTATTCTTTGAGCATTTACCCAGTGAGAGAACAAATTTTTAAATCCTGTGTAAAAAGACTTTTTCGAGTTAGACCAGTAACATGTCTTTCATATAAGCTTGTTTCATTTCAAGGTGGTGATGAGATGAAATTAGAAGGCCTGAATGATGGGTAAGAAAATGAGAGGTGGCTGGGAATCATTTTCACTTTCTTTTAAGCTAAAGCAATTTTGGGAAGGTCCTTAAAAAAATTCTAAATTTTCTGCCTGCAGAAGAGTTTTTAACAAATGAAGACCTTGATGGTGTGACAGCTGCTTTTTTTTTTTTTCCTCTTTGCTTCTTTCCAAAGATAAAAATAAACAAATAGGTTCGTCTCTAGAACTAATTTTTTTCAGAATTAAAAAACATATACTTGAGACTTCTCTGGTGGTTCTGTGGCTAAGACTCCATGTTTCCAATGCAGGGGGCCTGGTTTTGATCCCTGGTCAGGGAACTAGAATCCATGTGTTGAAACTAAAGATCCTGCATGCCACAGCTAAGACATGACACAAATATAATAATTAAATAAAAAACATACTTTATTTGAATAGGGCAGAAATGAGGAGGAAGGAAGATAATGTGTAAGTAATTTGGTTCAGCCCTAGACACTATCTTTGTGACTGTGTGGTGTACAGTAAAGTTTCACCAAACAGAACATCTTCTGAGAGAAAGAGATTAAATAAACTGGCTAATCCAAGGGACACACACAGATTGAAAGTGAAGGGCTGGAAAAAGATATCTCATGCAAATGGACACCAAAAAAAAAAAAAAGGCAGGAGTAGCAATATTCATATCAAATAAAATAGACTTTGAAATAAATGCCATGAAAAGAGACAAAGAAGGACATTACATAATGATCAAAGGATCAATCCAAGAAGAAGATATAACAATTATAAATATATATGCACCCAACATAGGAGCACTGCAATATGTAAGGCAAATGCTAACACGATAATAGTGGGAGAATTTAATACCTCACTCACACCTATGGATAGATCAACCAAACAGAAAATTAGCAAGGAAGCACAAACTTTAAGTGCCTTATTACCAAATTCAGACTGAAATTGAAGAAAGCAGGGAAAGCCGCTAGACCATTCAGGTATGACCTAAATCAAATCCCTTATGATTATACAGTGGAAGTGAGAAATAGATTTAAGGGACTAGATCTGATAGATAGAGTGCCTGATGAACTATGGAATGAGGTTTGTGACATTGTACAGGAGACAGGGATCAAGACCATCCCCATGGAAAAGAAATGCAAAAAAGCAAAATGGCTGTCTCGGGAAGCCTTACAAATAGCTGTGAAAAAAGGAGAAGCAAAAAGCAAAGGAGAAAAGGAAAGATATAAGCATCTGAATGTAGAGTTCCAAAGAATAGCAAGAAGAGATAAGAAAGTCTTCTTCAGCGATCAATGCAAAGAAATAGAGGAAAACAACAGAATGGGAAAGACTAGAGATCTCTTCAAGAAAATTAGAGATACCAAGGGAACATTTCATGCAAAGATAGGCTAGATAAAGGACAAAAATGGTATGGACCTAACAGAAGCAGAAGATATTAAGAAGAGATGGCAAGAATACACAGAAGAAATGTACAAAAAAGATCTCATGACCAAGATAATCACGATGGTGTGATCACTCATGTAGAGCCAGACATCCTGGAATGTGAAGTCAAGTGGGCCTTAGAAAGCATCACTATGAACAAAGCTAGTGGAGTTGATGGAATTCCAGTTGAGCTATTTCAAATCCTGAAAGATGATGCTGTGAAAGTGCTGCACTCAATATGCCAGCAAATTTGGAAAACTCAGCAGTGGCCACAGGACTGGAAAAGGTCAGTTTTCATTCCAATCCCAAAGAAAGGCAATGCCAAAGAATGTTCAAACTACCGCACAGTTGCACTCATCTCACATGCTAGTAAAGTAATGCTCAAAATTCTCCAAGCCAGGCTTCAGCAATACATGAACTGCGAACTTCCAGATGTGCAAGCTGGTTTTAGAAAAGGCAGAGGAACCAGAGATCAAATTGCCAACATCTGCTGGATCATGGAAAAAGCAAGAGAGTTCCAGAAAAACATCTATTTCTGCTTTATTGACTATGCCAAAGCCTTTGACTGTGTGGATCACAATAAACTGTGGAAAATTCTTCAAGAGATGGGAATAGCAGACCACCTAATCTGCCTCTTGAGAAATCTGTGTGCAGGTCAGGAAGCAACAGTTAGAACTGGACATGGAACAACAGACTGGTTCCAAATAGGAAAATGAGTATGTCAAGGCTGTATATTGTCTCCCTGCTTATTTAACTTATATGTAGAATATGTCATGAGAAACGCTGGACTGGAAGAAACACAAGCTGGAATCAAGATTGCCGGGAGAAATATCAATAACCTCAGATATGCAAATGACACCACCCTTATGGCAGAAAGTGAAGAGGAGCTAAAAAGCCTCTTGGTGAAACTGAAAGAGGAGAGTGAAAAAGTTAGCTTAAAGCTCAACATTCAGAAAACGAAGATCATGGCATCTTGTCCCATCACTTCATGGGAAATAGATGGGGAAACAGTGGAAACAGTGTCAGACTTTATTTTTTGGGGCTCCAAAATCACTGCAGATGTTGACTGCAGCCATGAAATTAAAAGACGCTTATTCCTTGGAAGAAAAGTTATGAGCAACCTAGATAGTATATTCAAAAGCAGAGACATTACTTTTCCAACAAAGGTCCATCTAGTCAAGGCTATGGCTTTTCCAGTAGTCATGTAAGGATGTGAAAGTTGGACCGTGAAGAAGGCTGAGCGCGAAAGAATTGATGCTTTTGAACTGTGGTGTTGTAGAAGACTCTTGAGAGTGCCTTGGACTGCAAGGAGATCCAACCAGTCCATTCTGAAGGAGATCAACCCTGGGATTTCTTTGGAAGGAATGATGCTAAAGCTGAAACTCCAGTACTTTGGCCACCTCATGCAAAGAGTTGACTCATTGGAAAAGATTTGGTGCTGGGAGGGATTGGGGGCAGGAGAAGACGGGGACGACAGAGGATGAGATGGCTGGATGGCATCACTGACTCAATGGATGCGAGTTTGAGTGAACTCCGGGAGTTGGTGATGGACAGGGAGGCCTGGCATGCTGCGATTCATGGGATCGCAAAGAGTCGGACATGACTGAGCGACTGAACTGAACTGAACTGGGCCAGTTAGACCTAATTGATATCTGTGGGACATTTCACCCCAAAACAATAATTTCACCTTTTTCTCAAGTGCCTACAGAACATTTTCCAGGATAGATCACATCCTGGGCCATAAATCTAGCCTTGGTAAATTCAAAAACATTGAAATCATTTCAAGCATCTTTTCTGATTACAATGTGATAAGATTAGATGTCAGCTACAGAGAAAAAAAAAACTGCAAGCATATGGAGGCTAAATATGCTTCTGAATAAGCAACAGATCACAGAAGAAATCAAAATATGCATAGAAATGAATGAAAATGAAAACATGACAACCCAAAACCTATGGGATTCAGTAAAAGCAGTGCTAAGGGGAAGGTTCATAGCAATACAAGCTTGCCTCAGGAAACAAGAGAAAAATCAAATAACCTAACTATACACCAAAAGCAACTAGAAAACGAAGAAATGAAGAACCCAAGGGTTAGTAGAAGGAAAGGAATAATAAAAATTAGGGCAAAAATAAAAGAAAAAGAAAGGAGACTAGCAAAAATCAACAAAACTAAAAGCCGGTTCTTTGAGAAGATAAATAAAATACACAAACCATTAGCCAGACTCATCAAGAAAGAGAATCAACAAAATTAGAAATGAAAATGGAGAAATCACAACAGACAACACAGAAATACAAAGGATCATAAGAGACTACTACCAGCAACTATATGCCAATAAAATGGACAAATTGGAAGAAATGGATGAATTCTTAGAAAAATATAACCTTCCAAATTGAACCAGGAAGAAATAGAAAATCTTAACAGACCCATCACAAGCATGGAAATCAAAACTGTAATAAAAAATCTTCCAACAAACAAAAGCCCAGGACCAGATGGCTCCACAGGTCAATTCTACGAAAAATTCAGAGAAGAGCTAACACCTATCCTAGTCAAACTCTTCCAGAAAATTGCAGAGGAAGGTAAACTGCCAAACTCATTCTATGAGGCCACCATCACCCTAAAACCAAAACCAGACAAAGATGCCACAAAAAAAGAAAACTATGGGCCAGTATCACTGATGAACATAGATGTAGAAATCCTTAACAAAATTCTAGCAAACAGAATCCAACAGCATATTAAAAAGATCATACATTATGACCAAGTGGGCTTTATTCCAGTGATGCAAGGATTCTTCAGTATTTGCAAATTAATCAATGTGTTACACCACATTAACAAATTAAAAGATAAAAATCATATGATTATCTCAATAGATGCAGAGAAAGCCTTTGATAAAATTCAACATCTGTTTATGATAAAAACCCTCCAGAAAGCAGGCATAGAAGGAGCATACCTCAACATAATAAAAGCCATATATGAAAAACCCACAGCAAACATTATCCTCAATGGAGAAAAACTGAAAGCATTCCCCTAAAGTCAGGAACAAGACAAGGGTGCCCACTCTCACCACTGCTATTCAACATAGTTTTGGAAGTTTTAGCCACAGCAATCAGAAGAAAAAGAAATGAAAGGAATCCAGATCGGAAAAGAAGTAAAACTCTCACTGTTTGCAGATGACATGATCCTCTACATAGAAAACCCTAAGGACACCATCAGAAAATCACTAGAGCTAATCAATTAATATAGTAAAGTTGCAGGATATAAAATTACACACAGAAATCCCTTGCATTCCTATACACTAACAATGAAAAAGCAGAAAGAGAAATTAAGGAAACAGTTCCATTCACCATTGTGATGAAAAGAATAAAATACTTATGAATAAATCTACTTAAGAAACAAAAGACCTATATATAGAATACTATAAAACATTGATGAAAGAAGGATGACACAAACAGGTAGAGAAATATACCATGTTCATGGATTGGAAGAATCAATATACTGAAAATGAGTATACTACCCAAAGCAATCTATAGATTCAATGCAATTCCTATCAAGCTACCAATGGCATTTTTTCACAGAACTAGAACAAATAATTTCACAGTTTGTATGGGAATACACAAAACCTCAAATAGCCAAAGCAATCTTGAGAAAGAAGAATGGAACTGGAGGAATCAACCTGCCTGACTGCAGACTATACTACAAATACTTCATGACTATACTACAGTCATCAAGACAGTAGAGTACTGGCACAAAGACAGAAATATAGATAAATGGAACAAAATAGCCCAGAGATAAATCCACACACCTGTGGACACCTTGTCTTTGACAAAGAAGGGAAGAATATACAGTGGAGAAAAGACAATCTTTGTAACAAGTGGTCCTGGGAAAACTGGTCAACTGCTTGTAAAAGAATGAAACTAGAACACTTTCTAACACCACACACAAAAATAAACTCAAAATGGATTAAAGATCTAAATGTATATAAAACTCCTAGAGGAAAACATAGGCAAAAAACATTCTCTGACATAAATCATAGCAGGATCCTGTATGACCCACCTCCCAGATTAATGGAAATAAAAGAAAAAATAAACAAATGGGACCTAATTAAACTTAAAAACTTTTGCACAATGAAGGAAACTATAAGCAAGGTGAAAAGACAGCCTTCAGAATGGGAGAAAATAATAGCAAACAAAGCAACTGACAAAGAATTAATCTCAAAAATATACAAGCAGCTCAATACCAGAAAAAATAAATGAACCAATCAAAAAATAAGCCAAAGAACTAAACAGACATTTCTCCAAAGAAGACATACAGATGGCTAACAAACACATGAAAAGATGCTCAACATCACTCATTATCAGAGAAATGCAAATCAAAACCACAATGAGGTACCATCTCACACCATTCAAAATGGCTTCTATCAAAAAGTCTACAAACAATAAATGCTGGAGAGGGTGTGGAAAAAAGGGAACTCTCTTACTGTTGGTGGGAATGCAAACTAGTACAGCCACTTTGGAGAACAGTGTGGAGATTCCTTAAAAAACTGGAAATAGAACTGCCATCTGTCAGTTCATTCGCTCAGTCATGTCTGACTCTTTGCAACCTCATGAATCACAGCAAGCCAGGCCTCCCTGTCCATCACCAACTGCTGGAGTTCACTCAAACTCATGTCCATCAAGTCGGTGATGCCATCCAGCCATCTCATCCTCTGTTGTCCCCTTCTCCTCCTGCCCCCAATCCCTTCCAGCATCAGGGTCTTTTCCAATGAGTCAACTCTTCGCATGAGGTGGCCAAAGTACTGGAGTTTCAGCTTTAGCATCATTCCTTCCAAAGAAATCCCAGGGCTGATCTCCTTCAGAATGGACTGGTTGGATCTCCTTGCAGTCCAAGGGACTCTCAAGAGTCTTCTCCAACACCACAGTTCAAAAGCATCAATTCTTCGGTGCTCAGCTTTCTTCACAGTCCAACTCTCACATCCATACATGACCACTGGAAAAACTATAGCCTTGACTAGACCGACCTTTGTTGGCATTCGACCCAGCAATCCTACTGCTGGGCATATACACTGAGGAAACCAGAATTGAAAGAGACACATGTGTCCCAATGTTCATCGCAGCACTGTTTACAATAGCTAAGACATAGAAGCAACCTAGATATCCATTGGCAGATGAATGGGTAAGAAAGCTGTGGTATATATACACAATGGAATATTACTCAGCCATTAAAAAGAGCATGTTTGAATCAGTTCTAATGAGGTGGATGAAACTGGAGCCTATTATATAGAGTGAAGTAAGTCAGAAAGAAAAACATCAATACAGTATCAGTTCAGTTCAGTCACTCAGTCGTGTCTGACTCTTTGCGACCCAATGAATCCCAGCATGCCAGGCCTCCCTGCCCATCACCAACTCCCAGAGTTCACCCAAACTCATGCATTGAGTTGGTGATGCCATCCAGCTATCTCATTCTCTGTCGTCCCCTTCTCCCCCTGCCCCCAATCCCTCCCAGCATCAAAGTCTTTTCCAAGGACTCAGCACTTTGCATGAGGTGGCCAAAGTACTGGAGTTTCAGCCTCAGCATCAGTCCTTCCAGTGAACACCCAAGACTGGTCTCCTTTAGGATGGACTGGTTGGATCTCCTTGCAGTCCAAGGGATTCTCAAGAGTCTTCTCCAACACCACAGTTCAAAAGCATCAATTCTTCGGTGCTCAGCTTTCTTCACAGTCCAACTCTCACATCTATACATGACCACTGGAAAAACCATAGCCTTGACTAGACAGACCTTTGTTGGCAAAGTAATGTCTCTGCTTTTTAATATACTATCTAGGTTGGTCATAACTTTCCTTCCAAGGAGTAAGCATCTTTTAATTTCATGGCTGCAGTCACCATCCGCAGTGATTTTGGAGCCCAAAATCACAGTTTCCACTGTTTCCCCATCTATTTCCCATGAAGTGATGGGACCAGATGCCATGATCTTCATTTTCTGAATGTTGAGCTTTAAGCCAACTTTTTCACTCTCCTCTTTCACTTTCATGTTATATTAATGCATATATACAGAATTTAGAAAGATGGTAATAATGACCCTATATGCAAGACAGCAAGAAACACATATAAAGAACAGACTTTTGGACTCTGTGGGAGAAGGCGAAGGTGGAATGATTTGAGAGAGTAGCAATGAAACATGTATATTACCATATGTGAAATAGATCACCAGCCCAAGTTTGATGCATGAAACAGGGCACTTAAAGCCAGTGCACTGGGACCACCTTGAGGGATGGGATGGGGAGGGAGGTGGGAGAGGGGCTCAAGATGGGGGACACATGTTTACTCATAGCTGATTCATGTCAATGTGTGGCAAAAACCACTATAATCTTGTAAAGTAATTAGCCGCCAACTAAAATATATATATATATATGTTTTAAGGGATGCTATTGCTGAAGTACTAAGCCCCCGAAAGAGATGCTGGTGTGGAAATGAATAAAGTTCTCCTAAGTGGGAAATTTAAATGGTCAGGACAAATATGTATGCCAAGACACAGCCAGTTTATATAGTTTAGACTTTAACTTAGAAATTATTTCTGTCTAAAAAGTTTGCTTCAAATTTGATTTAAGAAACACTGATGAAGCTTTTTCAAAATAGAAATATTCATGTATGTAAATCCTATACAACAAATATAATTAAGCACCTACTATGCACAAGGAATTGTGCTAGCAGCTACAGGAAATAAAGATGAATAAGACAGAATCTTCTTGAGGTGTTTTAGGCTAAGTACAAAAACAGGTAAGAAAGAATGAGACCTCACCCGAAATCTCTAATTGAGGGCAAAAGAAATGAAGTCTGACAACTAACGTGTATTTTAAAATGTATTTAGAGCTTCAAAATAGAGATAATGTGCTGTTTAATAAGGGCTTCCCAAGTGGCTCAGTGGTAAAGAATCCGTCTGCCAGTGCAGGAGATAAAGGTTCGATCCCTAGGTTGGGAAGATCCTCTGGTGGAAGAAAAGCCACCCACTTTCCTGGAAAATCCCTTGGACAGAGGAGCCTGGTGAGGGTTGCAGAATCAGACATGGCTGAGCAACTGAGCATGCATGCACTGTTTTAAAAATGGATAGAATTCTAATGCAGGGAAATGTACTCCAGGTCTAGTTAGCAGGGTAAATTAAGACTGGAAATTTCTAGCTATGTCTAACCCACAGAAGTCTGGCATGTAAATGTATAAACTTTAGTATATATATCAATAATATAAAATTTGTATATGTATGAATGTATTCACAAATATATTAATTGTAATCTGAACCATCATTTTATGGTCTGTATATGAAATGATTTATAAGTATCAACAAGGGCGAGAATATTAAAAGAAATGGTTTATTTTTTAGGGTTCTGGAAAAACCTCTGGTGTGCTTGGCCAATTGTAGCTATGAATGTTTAAAAACCTACAATTTGAAATTTGGGAGTTAGTTACAAAGTATTTTTTTTTTATATGCAATATCATTGAGCACCCATAGTATAAGCCATGTGTAGGCAATGAAAATATAACAGTGCAAAATCCTTTCTGAACTTTAAGTTCTCGTGGTGAGACATGACAGACAGACAAGTAAATATATGATATGTAAGATTCTAATATGGGGGAAAAAGTGAATTAAATAACAGGGAGAGGATGGTATTTTACATAAGTGGTCAAAGAAGACATGCAGTGTGAACAGAGACTTGAGAGAAGTGAAGAAACAGCCAGGCAAAGATTTGTAGGAAGGGTGTTCCAAGCAACAGAAACAGAAGTGCAAGGCGGGGAGTGTGCCTGGGCTGTGTGGAACTTGGAGACTAGTAAGGCTTGAGCACAGTGGGCCAAAGGGAGAACATTAGGGGACTGAGATCTGAGAATTTGGGAGTAAGATAAGCCTTTCAGTCATTTTAAGAGCTTTGGCTTTGCTTTGACTGCAGTGGAGACATTGGATGCTCTTAAAGAGAGGAGCAGGTGACTTGGACCAGAGTGGCAGTGGCAGAGTTTGGATTTTGAAGGAAGAGCCGATGGGATGTGATAATGAACTACAAGTGGAGAATGAGAGAGGAAGAGTCAAGAATAACTTGGAGGGTTTTTGCTTAAGCATCAGGAAGGAAGGAGGAAAGAAGGGGACAATGGGAAAGCCATAAGCCAAAACTGAATTACACCAGTATTCGCGCCTGGAAAATCCCATCGACAGAGGAGCCTGGCAGGCTACAGACCATGGGATTGCAAGAATCAGACATGACTTAGCGCCTAAACCACCACCAGCCACATGGTGGCTATAAAAAAAAAAAAAAAAAAACTGAATTACAGTCTCCAGGGGTGGGCCCCAGGATTTCTTAGACACTCTGTGAGAGGGGACAGTTTTTCCCAGAAGTTGACAGTTGTCAGACTCCAGCATGCCACCATTCAGGCAACTGCAACAGGCATGCATCCACATGCAGGATACCCACACATCTCAAAGGACAAAAGCTGAAAAGCCTTCCTGCAAAGCTTTGCTGATAAAGGAGGAGGGCAGATGCATTTTGAATTTTCAGTTATTTTAAACACTGAGGGTTGACAGTCCATAAAATTTTATTTGAAAGTGAAAGTCGCTCAGTCATGTCCGAGTCTGTGACCCCATGGACTATACAATCCTTGGAATTCTCCAGGCCAGAATGCTGGAGTGGGTAGCCTTTCCCTTCTCCATGGGATCTTCCCAACCCAGGGATTGAACTAGGGTCTCCTGCATTGCAGGTGGATTCTTTACCAGCTGAGCCTCAAGGGAAGCCCAAGAACACTGGAGTGGATAGCCTATCCCTTCTCCAGTGCATCTTCCCAACCCAGGAATTGAACCAGGGTTTCCTTCATTGCAGATGGATTCTTTACCAACTGAGGTTTTGTATGAACTTTATTTTCCAGTGGGGGAAGAGAGAGAGATAATGAACAAATAGGCATGTAAATGTAAGGTATGTCAGATGTTACATGGCCACTGGAGATTATTGCTCAGCTAGCCCATATACTCTAGAGTAAGAAAACGTTCCTTTTTCATAACTGAATTAACATCTAGACTAGTGCTGTCCAATAGATGTATAATGCAACCTACAGGTTTAAGCTATACAGGTATTAAGAAAGAAAAGGAAACAAGTGAAAATTAATTTTAATAACACTTTACCCAACATATTCTAAAGATTATAATTTCCACATGTAATTAACATAAAGGTTATATTACATATGCTTTTTTCATATTAAATCTCCAAAACCCACTGTGTATTTAAATGCTTAGAGTATATATTTTGTATTTACTCAGACAGATGGTCAGTAGCTGCCTGCAAGTAGTAGCTACAATTTTGGACAGCATAGATTTGGAGAGTTCACAGATTTGGATCCAGTTCTTCTATATTTAACAATCATAAAGAATGATCCAATTCTTTTTAGATCTGGATAGGTTCTCCTCAGGTCATATGTGTGTAAAAATGTACATCTACAAAGTTTAGATATATGATGTTTAGGTAGAACTAGATATAGCATTGCATTATTCATCAAATTTAAGGTTTAACTGACAATCACTGAAGACAACCAAATGGGAAAAAAAGTACTTTCCCTTCTCTGACTTTTCCACTTTGGGGAAATACATTTCAATCAGAGGAAAGAGGAAGTCTTATTTCAGGGTCAGTGTATGTGTGTTCTTGTGTACATACTCACTGGCATGTTTGTTTATGCATCCCTGTGTTCTCTGAAAGATGAGTGGCCTTCTTGGTTAATGAAAGTCATAATGCCATGGAAGTATTGGTCAAAATCCTGGCCCTAGGACACAGAAAATACAACTTCCTGACTGCCATTCCAGTGTGGAGAGACTGGGATAATTATCCATGACAAATCAAAACTGTTGAATATTCTTGCAGTAGAAGGATCTATTCCTTCTGAGAGAGAATGTCTTGAAGCTCTGTACCTATAATTATTGGCTAGAAAAATTATTTATGGCTGTGTGTGTATACATACACAATAGTTGTAATACTAAACCCTAGATTCAGTGTATGTAGTTACTTGTCCACTGGGCATTAAAGGATAGGAACCAAATATATATATTTGGTACATGGGATATTTAATGCAGTGGAATAGTTAACCTTAAAAAAGACAGATGTGTAATTATTAGTTTTTGAGGGGAATGCTAAAATACAGGATCTTGGAAAGATGGAGTGGGTGAAGAGGAAAAACCCAAATGTGAGAAAGTAATCAGAGAGAACAGTGAAAGGACAGGAAAGGGAAACTCTCCTACTTCATTATTTTGCCCAGAAATCGATCCAACCCCAGTGCACTCTTCCCAGCAGGCAGGGAAGCCTGCAGTCCCCTAGGCCAGCCCTTTGCCCAGCAGAGAGAACAGGATAAGAGGAAATGCCAGTGAGCTTATTTTTCACACACTCCACCAACTAGAAACTCACTCAGTTGTGGACACCTTCGTACAAGAAATGTGTCACAGCAAAACTCATCAGCCTCGATAACAAGTTAATTGAACTGCTCAGGGTAGAACAAACATTTTGGGACCTATTCTCTGCCAAGTACTTTACATGTGTCATTTCAGTGAACTGTCACTTATTTATTTATATTTGTTCTGAAATGTTTAAGTTGCAGAGATGGTGAAAGAGTATATACTCATTGTAACAAGAAATTGTATATGAACCCAGTGTATACATTAGACCACTGAGATTCAGAGAGGTTAGGCAATTGGTATGTGGCAGAGACTGGATTTGAAACTAAGGTTTACCTCCTTATCTTAGGAGTCTCCTGAATGACATAGCTAGGCTATGGATATTTTAATGTGGAATGAAAGTAGGGTAGAGAATAAGGGCTACTTTTGTAGAATGAGAACTCTGTGAAGCAGGATGAAGGGCTGTGAAGATGGGAACCCCACTGCTACTTCACTGTGTGTTAATGGCCAGGTCCTTCAGGCTTCCTCCTCCTGGCTTTCTTGTGTATGGGTCCTGGTGATAATCCTTGCTTGTTTTGTGGATTTGGGGAGATAATAGGAATGACCTTTTATACTATGCAGTATACTGCTAATAATGTAGAGTGTTTGACGTTCATAAGGGTGAAAAGTAAAAGTAGAGGCTTTGGACAGTGGTTGGGCAATGTGTAATTGGTATCTCATTGGAGGAGAGAAAGAACAGGCCCCACAACTGAGAAGGAGATTCGGAGTTACCAGAGATACACATCCCATCCTAACCTGTGTTACTGTGGTCCTGATCATTAATCTTTCAGTTCATTAACCAGAATTCCTCTGAGTGCTTCTCCAGTTAGATACTAGATACTTGGTTCGGCACTGGCCATACCAAGCCAGGGATCTTCCCAACCCAGGGATTGAATCCAGGTCTCCCACATTGTAGGCAGATTCTTTGCCAACTGAGCCTCCAGGGAAGCCCCATACCACGATGAGCATACTGATCCCTGTCCTGGCTGGGAAGGGCTTTTGTGCCCCTGATAAACTCATCTGGCAAGCAGGCTCTGGATCTGGCAAAGCAAGTCTATAAAATCGAAATCACTGGCCACGCTACAAAAGTGAATATGTGCAAACCATTCACACCAGGAAAATCCAGTCGGTTTTGAAAAAGAAACAGGTGATCCCTTTTAAAGCAGAACAATAGAATGCAGAATACGTAAACAGAACTTCCAAAATAATACAATAGGGGAGTAATTATTTATCTTTGCCTCACTTAAAAGATTTCAACAAAGAGTTTCTTTAAATGTGGAACTGTCTCAGTGCTCTTAAACATATGTTCATAGATGACCTGATTGAGAGCCAGATGAAACCAGCTCACTATGCAGAGTTAGGATTCAGTGCTAAAAGACCATTAGCCGGGAAGATAAAGGATTTCTGTGAAGACACGGTTTAAGCCAGTGGAGTCAATGGCATGGCAATGTGCAGAAAGAAAACTTCTGTCAAGTTTCAGTCATTGTTCTTTGAAAATAAATTATTCTCGAATTGGGAGCTGTAGATATAAGGAAACATTTATGTCAAGCTAGAAGATTTTTGAAACTACTGTAATGTACTTAATTGTAGTTCCCTCCCCTTTCAAATACATAACTCCTCTATAGAATTGTTCATGTATTTAATAACCTCTCACATATTGCAAAAGATATTCTTGACCTTGGGATTTGAATTAGTTCCTCAGCTACTCTCTCTTGTTTCTGGCCCTGTGTTGCTCCTTAATTTTTGAAGAATTATATCAGATTTCAAAACCCTGCCACTGGATTGGCAGAAACCATGTGGTCAACTAGAAAGAGACTCAAAGTGAAAGAAAAACTTTAGTGTCAATTCACCTTCACCACTATCCAGCTATTCTTTTTTAATTGCTTATGCTTCTTTTCTTTTTAATTAAAATGAGAGTGGGATTTTATAATTTCTAATAATCTGACACAGTTCCAAAATTCCATCCTATTAGTTTTCTTTTTCTGATGCTGTTTTTAGATGACTGTGAATTACTCAATATTTATATCTAAGCATAAAACCCTCTCTTTCCCTACAGATTACTGAGAAAAGCCAAATCTTAGTGGACAAATAGTGAGAGGGGTAGAGTTTTAGGGTTTCTTTCATTCTTTGGCATTTTGCCTGATTTTTTAACTTCACTCTGATTTCTTTGAAGCTGTGTTTATTGTTCTTGCTGCCGTGGAACACTTATCGTGAGCCCTGTCATCATTTCATGAAAAAAAAAAAAAAAAAGTATTGAGCGCCTGAATGCCTTCTAGAACTTCTCTGATGAGACTCTAAAAAATTTTATGCTGTTTTCCAAGCTGATAGCAGTGCTCTTCAAGGCTCCAGGCCTTTGTCTATGCTGTTCCCTTCCCTGGCTATTCTCTGTAACCCTCTCCATCCTTGAAAGCCAATCTCAAATATCATTTCCTCTGCAAAGCCTGCCAGAGAACTTCCACTTTTGCATTCATCACATTGCACTGTAATTGTTTGTTTACACATCTGTTTCCTCAACTAGACTCAGAGCTCCCTGAGGTCGGAAATCTCCTCTTGTTCAACTTTGCAGCTTCCTGTTGGCTGCAGGGAAGTCAGAGCCAGAGAGGTGGCCCACCCTTAGTAAGTATGTGACCCTTCAGGGAAGTTTTCCTGCCCCCTGTTTGCCCCTTCTTCTTCTTCCCTTGACCTTATCTGTCTTATCTACTTCTAATTCCTGTTATCTGGCAGCATTGTTTATATCTTAGAAAATCATCTGAAAAAAATTTTAAGCTTGGAAGGTTTAAGAAGGAAAATACTCATCTGTGGATCCCTAAGGCTTGACATAGCACTGGACAGTACTAAGCTACTCAATAAATGTATGTTTAATACATGATATAATAATAATATTTGAATATTACTATGGACTAGGCAGTATATATATATATATATACACATACACACATATATATACATACATATATGTATAAACTCATTTAATTTTTCCAACTGAGAAGCAGAAACTGTTTTTATCCTCATTGTACATAAGAAAACTGAGGCCCAGGAAGTTTAGATAACTAGTACTGTCTACACGTTTTGAAAATGTTTGGGTCAGTATTGAAACAAAGGTGATACAAATAAAGAAGCTAAATTCATGTTAGTTTGATCATCACCAGAATTTCATAAATGAAAATTATACATGTGAATTGAATGCCAAGGACCACAGATCAGGTATAATTTTGGCTTCAGATACAAATCACATGTGGTAGGTTTTTTTCTTTAATTTACAAATCTATATTTTATAGGAGTTTCTTTGGGAAAATGTCACCCAGAAGCTGCTATACTTCTCATATCTCTGGGAATATTGAAAGAAAGCAGAGAACCCAGATGGCTCAGTGGGTAAAAAATCTGCCTGCAATGCAGAAGACACAGGAGTCGTGGGTTTCGATCCCTGGGCTGGGAAGATCCCCTGGAAAAAGAAATAGCAACCCACTCCAGTATTTCTTGCCTGAAAAATCCCATGGACAGAAGTGCCTAGTGGGCTGCAGTCCATGGGGTCACGAAGAGTCGGACACAACTGAGTGACTTAGCGCACACACACAACTGAGCACCACATAGGTCTGTCTTCGTAATAAGTGTGCCCAAAGCAGCATCTGCAATCCTTTAATGATGCAAAGAAGTGTGGATCCAGTAGCAAATTCCCTAGTCCTCATTTAAGCTGGGTCACATCATAAAAGATGTTATGGCAATGATTTAACTGACTGACTGAGTCATTCCAAGGATCCTGACTTCCATCCAGGTCCCTGGGCAAAGTGGAGGAGGAAAGGCAAGGAGAGGAGAGTGTCTTCCTCTTTCCTACCCCCTGGGTCAGCCTCCTTAAGTAGTTCTTGCTCTCTACAGCTTCATCACACATTCTTCCCCTTCAAAATCTCCACTACTGTTGGAAGTCACCATCCAATGTGCCTCAGTTTCCTCCTCTGTAAAATGAGGATAATAATGGTAACTGGCTTCCCAGGTGACTCAGTGCAAAGAATCCACCTGCCAATGCAGGAGCCACAGGAGATGCGGGTTAGATTCCTGGGTGGGGAAGATCCCTTGAAGGAGGAAACAGGAGCCCCTACAGTATTCTTGCCAGGGTAATCCCATGGACAGATAAAACTGATGGGCTACAGTCCACGGGGTCGCAAAGAGTCCGACACAACTGAGCAACTGAGCGCACACACACACAACAGTAACTACTTCCCAAGGGAAAAACAGGGAGGCACAAGGTACAGTGGGGTCTGTGGAGGGGGTAGAGAGGTGCCAAATAAAGACAGGATGAGGTGGAGACACTACCGGGGACATGCAGAAGATAAATATGAGTGAAACATGATCATAGGGGAGATCTGGGCTATTTCAAGTAAGGGTTCTGACTTTAAAGGAACCAAGGGAGGGTGGGCTGATCCCAAAGCCTGTGCTGTTTCTCAAGCAGCAAATGGAGAACGTGGCTCCTGTTCTCCTGATACAAATGAGACCACTAAGAGAGTTGCTGAAGGAAAGGAAATCTGACTATAATGCCTCTTCTCAGCTGACATCACAGGTTGCTGACATCACAGGTTGCTGACAACCCTGCTGCATAGACATCTCAATCTACCACTGTACAATAACATCATTATATAAGACTACATATATTTGGGTCACTCCTTGGATATTTTTCTATGATGATCACAGATTCTAATCAGTGCATTTGTATATCTAATATTGTATTCAGAAGAGGGATAGTTATCCCCACTACCCTAGATAAAAAGACAGAATGACCCTGAATCATCCTTTCATCCTTAGGTGGGGCAAAGCTGGCTAATTTGTCACTATCTTGATGAGACTTTCCCTGCTGTAAAATAGTGTCATAGATCTAGGAAGGACCTTGAAAGTTATATAATCCTTTTCTTGGCATCTCAACAATAGCAAACAGATGAGGAGACTAAAGCCCAAGCAGTGATTCGAGGATTTGAATAACTGGGTGTTTAAATTTCCAGCTCTATTGGCCATTAGTTGACCAGTCAACCATAGCTAAATCTCTTAACCTTTAAAACACTAAAGTGGTGCTTTCTCAGTGCAATGCATTTAGAAAACTTCTAATCTGGGAATTCCCTGGTCCAGTGGCTAGGACTCTGTGTTCCCAATGCAGGGGCCTGAGTTTGATCCCTGGTCAGGGAACTGGATCCTGTGTGCCACAACTAAGACCCTGTGCAGCCAAATAAATAAATTAAAAATAACCTTTTTAATCTTCCATCACTACTCATAAACAGTGAAGGATGTGGACACATGCACTACAAATGCCTTTGCTGTTTCTCCAGTGAAAGGAATTTTCTAAATAACCAGGTCAGCAGACTGAGTCTGAAGGTAAGGCCAACTGTATCATTCATCTCAGTGGCATCCACCTGAAATGGAAGATTCTAATTCCAAGGGAAAGACAGATGGTGACAGCCTCCAGCATAGACCTAGTGTACTGTGGTTATATCTGAGATGGATGGAAAAGACCATCTGATCAAAATTACCTTGGATATATACAGCCCCCAGACAGTCATCCCTTTTAGTAAATGAGCTAAACTTTTCAAAGAGAAGCATCTCTGGGAAGGTTAATTCACTGTAGTTTTGTGTGTGTGTGTGTTTTTTTTTTTTTTAATTCTCACTGTAGTTTTTCATAACCCTTCACACCTTCGTGTGACTTTATTGGATGCAGATAAGAAGAGCAATCTTCTGTGTGTCTAAGGAAAGGGTAAGCTGCAGTGGGGAGTTGATGCAGTGAGTCTGTCTTTCCCAAGAGCATCCCAAGAAAGAATCTTATTTTTTTTCAGGGAATAGAAAGCAAGATTAAGGGGAAAAGGGAGATTGGAGAACAATAATATCAGAATTGAACTATTGCTGTATGTCCTAACGATAAATGTAGGATTACTGAGCTAGACAGGAAAAAAACATCTTATAATTACATATTTATTTTTAGTGTTTTTTTCCCTCCTCCTTCTTTTCCTCCTTTTTATTCTTAGAAGATGTAAGTTAGCATTT
This sequence comes from Oryx dammah, assembly GCF_014754425.2. Lineage (NCBI taxonomy): Eukaryota > Metazoa > Chordata > Mammalia > Artiodactyla > Bovidae > Oryx > Oryx dammah. The sequence continues at coordinate 24,211,823 of NW_024070188.1, forward strand.
TCCAAGGAAAATCCGTGGGTCCTAAGTGACCAAAAGCTTGGCTTTGACCAAGACCATGCATAGAGGAATTTAGTTATGAGTTCTAGCTACTGAGGACAAAGACATTTGTTGGGGCCTCTTTCATGCAAGGTAGATTGAAAAAAATTCCATATTTTGAATAGACATTTAAAAAAACAGTTTTATTGAGATATAATTCACATATCATATAATGTACCCATTTAAAGTATATTGGGTTTTGGTATATAATATTATTAATTTTTTAAAATTGTAGCAAAATATATACATATATGACATAAAAGTTTCCATTGTAACCATTTTTGAGTGACAATTGAATGCAGAGTTTTTAAATCATTTTTTACAGGGGAATTCTGTGACTTACCTCTTGCTTGTCATTGTGAATCTGAAAAGAAAATAAATATACTGAAATATAAAAGACCAATTGAAAAGACATGCTGACATGGACTCTTCTGTAAATGAGCAGCAAGTTATTAACTATTCTTAAGAGACTCCATCAGCAGCCAGGTGCCCTGTGACTCCCAGAGGCCTTATAGATCCCAGACTTCCTCAGCCCCATCTGCCCAGAAATACTGCTTCAGGGTCATTACCACAAAAAGATAAGTGTTCAAAAGGAGGGTTTCTCACGGCTTCCTGGGAACTCTGGCTTATTAGAATGTTGAGAAAGCTCTCTGGGTGAATCTGATGCATGGTCACTGGCTAAAAGCTGCTGATGGAGTTCTAATACTTAGATTGTTGATTGCCATTATCTGAGGTTTTCCTAGTTCAGGATTTCACAGTAGCATCATTTTTATGTTTTGTCCAAGCTTTTGGTTGAAAATAACAGTAGCCGACAGTTCCTGAGCACTTCTCAGGTTCTGTCTTAATTGCTTCACATATATCATCTCGTGATTCCCACAACAATCTGAGAGAAAGAGGCTCTTATTATCTCTACACAGACAAAGAAATTGAGGTTTGGAAATATCTAGTAACTCACTGGCCTACAGTGAGGTCATAACAGCTGGTAAGTGGCAGAGACAAGACTCCAACCCAGGCCCCAGCGCTGGGCCAGGAAGACAGACCCCAAGTAAGCTCCTTGAGTCCCTGCATCTAAGCTCCTGCTGTGGAAGGGTCTCTAATGTTAAATCAGGAAAGTTCTGAACCAGGACAGCTCTGAAACGATATTCCTGTCCTTCAGGGGCTTTCAGTCCAGGATGAGAGAGGGCTCATATAAGAGCTATAATAAGGCCTATAGTAAAGCTACCAATAACCTACTCCAGTATTCTTGCCTGGAGAATCCCCATGGACAGAGGAGCCTTGTGGGTTACAGTCCATGGGGTCACAAAGAGTTGGATAAGATGAGTGACTAATCACAGCACGACACAGCACACCACAAAGCTACCAATAAAGTTGGGAAAACTCTTAACAATTTAAATTTCTTAATAGTTGGATGCCTTTTTGTTCCAGATACAATGATATGCAATTAAAATGGGCCAGGGTAAAAAGATAAGGGCTTCTCAGGTGGCACAGTGGTAAAGAACACACCTACCAATGCAGAAGACACAGGAGGCCCGGGTTCGACCCCTGGGTTGGGAAGATCTGGAGAAGGGCATGGCAACCCACTCTAGTATTGACTGGAGAATCCCATGGACAGAGGAGCCCTGCGGGCTATAGTCCATGGGGTCGCAAAGAGTTGGACATGACTTAATGACTAGAAAAGGATACATACTATACAAATCATTTCTTTAAAACTTATTTTGTAATTTCTGATGCTTCATACTGTAGTAGCTGCTGAGCTAAGAGGCCTCCAAGGTCCTGCAGTAGCTTTGAGAAAACAATGCTTGCTCCACTCCCAGAGCAAACATGATGGTCCTTCCAGTGCTGTTGTAATTAATCTGTTTACTTGAAACACTTGAGCTGAGTTTACAGGGCCACTATCTAAAGCCTCCTTACCTTAAGGGCTATGTACCTCTCCAGGAGATGTCAATTACTCCTATGCAAATTGTGTCAACTTCTTGGCAAAATGGCAGTCAGCTGTCAATGTGAAAACAAGATGAATCACAGAACTCAAGAGAGGCAGAGGTATTTGCAAAAGCAAACTTTCAAAGAGCTGGACAAGCCTGCAAGCATTACAGCCTTTGGTTCCTTCAACAAAGTACATCATGCTCAGAAAAAATATTAATCCTTTTTAGGTCCCTGACCTCTGCACACCTCTCTTAACTTTTCTCTTTTTGACATTGCTTGCCTCTATCTTTAAAAAGTGCTGAAGCATAAATGCTATTCTAAACTGGTTACTTGTGAAAATACTTTTAAAATTATTTTTTGCTGCCAAAAGTAAAGTAAAACAAAATTTTTTTCTTTTTTTGCTTATGCTACTTAATCATGGATTTAGAAGCCAGGGATGGAAAAGAAATAATCCAGGATAGGTATTAAATGTTAATGTAAAATGGTTAGATTAGCAGAATATCAACATCTGGGTTTTTCAAAGTGGGGCCTTGTACCACCTGCTTCAAAATCTCTTTTAGAAAACAAACAAATTCACCCAGGGCCACCTGGACTCAACTCTCTGGGGATAGAGTGCAGTTATCTGCATTCTTAATCAGCTTCCTATGATTCAGGAGCTAATTGAGGATCTTTCTAATTTTTTTTCTGATTAAAAGTGATAGGCTGGAATGTTCACAGTTCTGATCAGCTTTTCCCAGTGACTGCTTGCTGCCACAGTGGGGGTTCCTAACCTTTATTTGTGCCATGATCTGGGAGTCTGATAAGTATACAACTCCTTTCTTAGGATAATGTTTATAAATTCATAAATAAAACATATTGGATTTCTAAAAATGAATTATACTGAAATGCAATTATCAAAGAAAATATAATTAGTTGCCTTTTAAATGAATGTATAAAATAATATTCAGTAATACCAAATGATAGGTATATTAACTACCAATATTTCAAAGCTGTGATGAGCATGAATGAAAATTTGATATTCTTAACAATTGATGTGTCTATGATTGTATTAATGACTTCTATTTCAGTTACAGATATAGCTAATACCACTGCTTTATTGCCTACATTTAAAAAGAAGGAAACACTAAAGGTTCGTTAGAAGTTTGTGAAAATAAAGATGTGATTTTTTTTCCCCCTCATCTGGGAGTTCATGAACTCCCTGAATTCTAAACTTGAGCTTATATTCTACTTGAATTCAAGCCCCAGCTTAAAATTCCCCTTGTATTATTGAAAAAGGTAGATAGTAGTCATGTAAAAACTTCCATTATTTCCCAGTTCAAATATGTCACTTCTAAGAAATTTCTTGCCAATTAACTAGACAAAAAGACTATACAAAGTGCAGCACATGGCAGGGCAGGGCAGCAAACACACCAAGATGTAACACTTGTTTGCCCTTATAGACCTCTGACCTGGCCACCTTAGAGACTGTGTGAAGTTGCAGACAGGTGTTGCTTGTGAGATTTCATCATCCCTTGGGGCAGCTTCTTCTGGGTCATTCATTCTCTAGATCCCTGGAACAAGCTTCCTCCATGGCTTCCTATACTGAGTTGGAGAGGGTGGAAAAAGATTGCTTATGTTATGCTGGTGGAAGGTTAGTCCTGGGCCCTAGAGCCAGGGATCTGAAATAGGTGTATGAAAATAAACCATTAGGCACATTTATCTTAAACCTTCCCCTGCAGCTCCATTATTTCAGGAAGGCCCTCAAAGGGCCTTTGCTGTGGGTGCTTCACCTCAGGAAGGTGAATGAAGTGCTGAAAGCTCAGAGGATCCACCTTTTGTGGAGACTTGGGTCTGTCCACACTTAGCCCCCATCACGGTGCAGAGTTGCTGAGTGAGCGTGGGTTCTTCAGTGTGACCTCTACTGATCCCTTAAATGTGACCCTTCAATGGCCTTCTGATGGTGGCAGGGGGTCGCTCATCTGGGGAGGTGACGCACACTGAATTGAGTGTCAGGCCTGGCACTGTGGGTCAGACAGACTGTGGTGCAAAAGCAGCTCTTTTTCTGTCCCTCTGCCTCAGGTTCCTCGGCTAGAATCAAGACAGTAGTATTAGATGATCTTTTTATGAAATTTAGTGATTGAATTGTTGAATTGTTCTTCTAGGGCTGCTATAACAGTAAACCACAGACTAGGCAGCTTACACAATGAAAATACATTCTCTTACAGTTCTCATAGTCCTGGAGGCTGGCAGTCTGGATCAAGGTGTTGGCTGGGTTGGTTCCTTCTAAGGGCTGTGAAGGAAAGGCTTGTGGTTGGCCTCTTCTCCCTGTCTCTTCACATCCTCTCCCCTTCTATGTGTGTCTCTATGTGCAGACTTCTCCCTTTTATGAAGATACTAGTCCTACTGGAGTAGAGCTCGCTCTAGTGACCTCGTTTTATCTCATAGTCAAGATAAAAGGTTGTGGTTTTTTTTTTTTTTGTAAAAACCCTCTGTCTATATAACATCCCATTCTAAGGTATACTTGAAGTTAGGACTTCAACATATGAATTTGGAGGGGATACAATTCAACCTATGACAGTGATCTTTTGGGTCTCCTTTACGGTGGATGATTTTAGGTGTTAGATAATTGTTCAACTCTCCCCAGATGTCATGAGTGATTTTGAGACTTTCCTACAGGAGCCGGAGCACTGGTTCCTAAGGCACTGAGCAGAAATGACCTGTCTTTGGCAGGTCTCTGCAGTGTCCAGAGGAGACTTGTCAGGAAAGCCATTCCTCACCCCACAGAAAAAGGTGACTGTCCTTTGGGAAATCCCAGACAGGGCAGTCAGGAGGGCAGCAGTCCTCATCTCCAGAGGCAAATTGAGAAAGTCTTCCCCTTAGGAAGTCTGTTTCAGCTTGGCTGAGACTCTCTGTGCTGGGGAGAGGCACAGGGTAATGACTAATGAGCAGTTTTCCCAGCCCAGGGGAGGGTCCTGGTCCCACCTGACCCACGCCCTTGCAGCCCCACCTTAGACACACGGAGCCCAGCAAGCCTTCAGTTCAGGAGAGGAGCGCCGTTGTGGAGCCAACCAGCTTTCACAAGCTTACCCTGGATTTCAACAGTAAATCTGGGTGTTCTCATAGTGTGTTATTTACTCTATGGCACTTTATCTGTGTTTATAAACCATCTACTTGGTTTTCCTGCCAACTTCAGTGTGGTATAATTGAAATTAAAAAAGAAAGAAATGAAGTGCCAAAGTCTGAAATTGTCATCTATAAAACAGAATAAAAGCCCAGCTGACTAAGCTAAAATATGTACAATCTGATGTACAACAAGTATTTTAAAATAATTTAAAAACAAAATCCAAATGAGAGTGTCTTCAAAATACCAAGGAATTTTGAACATTTGAGAGACAAAAAATACACAAAATCTCACACTGATTTTGATTTCATTAATGTTTCCTTGCTACTTTAGATAGTTACCACAATCTATGAAATGTGAACAACAAAAGTTATCTAAAATTATATTACAATGAGGTAAAAGCAATTTAAAATCTATTTGGAACTGTGAATTTTCACCTTCTAAATTTTTACATTAAAATTTTATCTAAATCTCTATCAGGCGTGCTATTTTCTCCTCCCATAAATAAGATGTCTCTCTGCTTTGTGACAAGCTTCTTAGTTTTTTTCTAAAGTGAGTTCAGTGATTTTGTTCTCGTTGGGGCTCTGAATAGTCTGTAATCCAGCTTGATCTTCTACTTCATTTCATAGCTTTTACTTTTGTGTCAGCTTCTGGGACCATTGTTTTTTTAAGTATATATGTTTATTTTCATGCTTTGTTTTTATATTACTCACCAAAAAGGTAGCTGTCATTTACATATCCAGTCATTTCTTTTTTACATCTTTCTAATGTTCATCTCCTTTTCTGCAACTCTACTTGTTACCCGCCCCAGTTTTTGTCTAACCTAGATACCTCAATTGTAAGCGCTTCAGGGTAGGGCTCCTGTCACTTGGTATTTTGTAAGGTGTTCCAGAAACTTCTTACCTGACTTTGAGTAATCATGATATGCAAACCACTATAATTCAATTATGAATCTGTGAATGACAATATATCCTGCTGATAACATTTCAGATAACAGCTTGGTTAGGGTGTGGTTAAATAGTACAGATAGTTAGAAGTGGGGAAAGGATTAAGCCAAAGGAAAGTTGGACATAAGTTTCTTGAAAGTGTAAAGGAACTCAAGGGCTTCTCTGGTGGCTCAGTGGTAAAGAATTCGCTTGACCTAAGAGGCGGGAGTTTGGTCCCTGGGTCAGGAAGATGCCCCGGAAGCAGGCATGGCAACCCACTCCAGTATTATTGCCTGGAGAATCCCATGGACAAAGAAGCCTGATGGGCTATAGTCCACAGACTCACAAGGTGTCGGCATGACTGAAGCAATTGAGCATGCATGCATGCAAGGAAATCCAAACGTCTTGCAATGTGGCAATTAGTGCCAAAGAGAAGTTGTGGGTAAACTCTCAAGCCCTGGAGAGGACTTGTACTTTAAGAGACACATGGAATGGGCTAAATGAGAACATAAGAAAGCCCATGGCTGCTCATTTGGGCATGTTGGAAACCATAAAAAAAAAAAAAACTATTCCTCAGGTACAGAAAAAATTACTTTAAAAAATACAGTGGCAATATACTGCCCTGCTTGAAAACTGATCTGACTAGTCTGTGACCCGAGTGAACTTTCTTTCCTGTCTCTATATTGTTATGGCTATGATCACCACATCTCCTAGGAGCTTGGAAAGTGACAAATCAGAAATTTGGAGATATTCCTTTAGGGTGAGGTCACTTCTGGTCACTTCCTCAGGGGCTTTATTAAATCAACTGAACAGCTATCCTCAAAATCCCCATTAGGTATCTGGGGACCAGTATTTATAACTATCAAAAGATGTCATCTTCTCTTTTGAAAAACAAAGCAAGATAAAGCCATAGAAAATTTAGAAAAATTACAGAGTTAAATTAAAGAAACTAATGTTTATGAGGCTTCCCTTATAGCTCAGTTGGTAAAGAATTGGTCTGCAATGCAGGAGACCTGGGTTCAGTTCTTGGGTTGGGAAGATCCCCTGGAGAAGGAAGTGGCAACCCATTCTAGTATTCTTGCTTGGAGAATCCCATGGACAGAAGAGCCTGTCAGGCTACAGTCCATGGGATCGCAAGAGTAGGACACAATTTAGTGACTAAACCACCAACTACCAGTGTTTATGAGAAAATGAAAGCCCTCCTCATAGAGATCACCCGTGGGGACTGTGGCTTCTGGAATGCCACTTCCTGGTTATTGCCTCAGGGGTACTGCTGCAGCCATCCCCTGGGAGCGTGGAAGGGAGTGTGGATGGGAGTGTGGATCTCCATCAAAAGCCCATAGCTGGGAGGGCCCAAGTATAAAAGAGCTGTTCAGACACTGGGGCTAGAATGTCAAGGCAAGACTTTGCATCGTGTCATTTGGCTGTGTAAGTGCTCCTGAATCTCAGTCTCTCCCAAGGCTCTCAAGCTCATGAAGAATTAAAGAGGTGACAGCGCAGAGTCTGGAAGGGCTATCACCAGGGCTGACTTAGACAGTAGAAGCTCTCACAGTACCAGCTGACCACCTGGAGAGGAATGTTGGCAGCCTCTGTGGAGGTCTGGGGAAGATCTCTCTGGAGGAATAAGAAGACATAAAGGTGGCCAGATGAAGGATATCAACTTTCCAGCTTTGCTGGCAAGCTCTCTGAGGTGACAGGGTTGAATGTGATTCACTAAACAGATCTGGCAAATTTCTGTGGTGATAGGCCACTTTTAAGGTAGCTTAAAATAAAAACAATGTAGGATGTTCTGGACAGAATGTTTACATGCACCCCCAAGTTAATATGTTGAAATCCTAACCCCAGGGTGATGGTATTAGGAGGTGGGGGCCCTTGGGAGGTAGTTAGGTCATGAGGGTGAAGCTCTTATGAATGGTGTTAGTGCCTTTATGAGAAGAAGGCTTTCTTCTTTCTCTGCTCTGCCATATGATGATATGTGTGAGAAGACAGCCACCTGCAAGCCAGAAAGAAGGCTCTTAACAGGTCTGCTGGCACTTTGATCTTTGACTTCCTGGACTCTAGAACTGTGAGAAATAATGTTTGTTGTTTAAGCCATGCAGTCTGAACTAAGACATACAGAATGCCCAGAACCTTGTGGGAGAATGTATACTTTTGGGTAGTTCACAAAAAGATGAAAAGCTAAATATCTTTGGAGAAAAAATGAGCTTGAATTAGTATCAGAATTGGTATAAAGAATAAAACCAGGGAAACCCTGACTTAAAATCTTTCTTGTTTATTGTCTTTGTTGGAATCTTTCCTATCACCTAAAAAGTTCCCTAATTAATCAGTCAGAAATTTATACTCTGAGAACATTTCATGGGATTTGTAGTTTTGTAATTGTTTCTGACTCAGTTCGTACATAGTGTATATATAAACTATAGCACAAGAGTGTCAAACAATGGAACAGTTTTTTCTCACTATAATCAGGCTTTGCTCTCTCATATCAAAATTGCTGATTTAAAATTTTTTTCTTGCCAGCTTCAAGGTTGCTTGTTACATAATTTCTTATGAAATAAGCCACAGAGCTCAGTTGGTATTACTTTATGTCTTTGATGTGAAATCTGAGGAAGTATAGTTTAAAATTCCATTATAACTGTTAAAATTGAGATTAAAGTCACTGACCTCCAGGTGACCAAATAAAAATGATTAAAATTAGTTATATTAAAATATATTACTAAGAACAGTTTAAATACAAAGCTGTTACAATTTCTGCTAGCTCCGTTTCTAAACAAGATAATTTGAAATTTTTGATGATTGTGACCTCTTTTATAATTTAAGAAGAACTTAGTACATAGGATTGTTACCTATTAATAAATTGTAAACCTATTTGAAATTTATGTGGTTGAAAGATAAGCTTTCTTGTGCATTTTGTTACTTAAAGCAGTTCCATAGATGTTTCTAAAAGAACTCAAAGTAATACTATTTATCCCACAACTTTCTTATTTTCTTTGTGTATACCTGGTGTTAGATTGGGCAGAGTTTAGAATATCAAAGTTTAGGAATTCAAATAACACAGGAGGTTTAAGTATTGAAATGATGCTTATTTGCAAGATTGTCATCTTTGCAGGTGACATGTCCTAAAGGTACAAGTAGATGTTTATGTAGATAAATATGGATGTACATATACATGCAATTACATACATTTTTTTCTTTATATAATTTGCATTTTTTAAAAAATTCTCTCAATGTGTATTGTGAACCTGATCACACTCCACCCCCACTGCCTGCCCCATGCTCCCCTTCCTTCCCAGGGATTCTGTGTAGTATAAAGCATGTAAGAGTTGAGGAAGTTTTGGGGGCTACATTTGGTGATGTATCCTGGGGGTAAATCCATTACGTCAGTTATGCAGAACAAGCAACCTTCCCACATTTCCTTTAAGATTAGTATCAATACCTTATTCAGGGGTCTAGATGCCATAAATATGTATTTGCTAGCCTTGTCCAGCAGGAAGCCTTCCCTGATAAGGCTTACCTTAAAAATAGCTCATTCTTTTACATCACACCAGCACTTAGAGTTTCAAGTTGGCTTTAATTTTTTTTCTGATTGCCATTTTTCAGCTATTTTTTCCCCTACTACTTTCCCCAAAATGTTCATTTCAAGGTTACCTACTGTTGAAATGCTTGTCACCAAATCTAATAAACACTTGTCAATCAGTATCTTATCTGTTTACAAGTCGTCAACATTGTGATCACTCACTCTATTCCCTGGGCTCCACCATTAACATTCAATGTTTGTTTACCTCTTAATCACATGGATAGTCCTTTTTCTTCAACCTTTCCATACCCAGTTCCTTGGAAACCTGCTCTTCATTCAAAATCTGCTGTCTTGTTTAGTGAGAGGCACCATCCACCCGAGATGATACGGATAGTAGGGTACTGTTATCTGACAGATAAGACAGTTAGATGCATCTGAATCCAAAACCTGTCTTTGCCTTTTTGGATTCTCTTGTGAAAATTGTGTCTCTGACGCTAAAATTCATCTGAGGTTGAAGTGGTAACAATTATGTCATAGAATTACTATGAAGATTAAGTAATAATCTCATAGGATTATTATTGTACATATTAATGATACGTACAACTGGCATGATGCCTAGAACATAGAAAACTTTTATTAAGTGTTAGGCTGTTCTTAATTTTTGCCTAATTGCTTTAGCCAGAAGTCACCCTGCACCATTTTATCCTACAATTAAACTCCATCTTACAACTGTTCACAAAGTACTATTGATTCAACCTTCTAAAATCTTCTAGAATTTATTACCTCCCTCTTCTCATGGTTTACTTATTTACTGACTGTATCATTGCCACAGTTTCCCTGATCCACTTACAGCCAAAATAAAGTTTTAAAATGCAAATCTAGTCTTGGCTGGGCCCAAATTAAATTCTTCTGTGGCTCTCTCTAGAGTTCACGTCTACCTCCACAGTGTGGTGGAGGGACAACTTTCCACTGTCCCTTTAGAGTTAAGTCCTGCTACTTCCCACAACAAATCACACCTGGATTTTCTTAAGTCTCCAACTGTCTTTACCTTCCCGTGTGTAGTTATACCTTACATTCTTCTTCCCATTCTCCTTTGATTCATCTGGTTATCCTCCAGACTTGCCTTAAAGTTAGCTCAGGCTTTATCTCCTCTAGGAAGGCATCCTGATGAGCCAGCCTGGTTTAAGTGCCCTTTCTTCCTCTGTGGTTGCCATCATCATATGCATAGTATGACCATAGCATGAATTACAGTATTTTTTCCCTCATGACTCAATTTCCATTTCCCCACTAGCCTGGAAACCCCTTGGGAACGTGTTAAATCTCCTGGATATAATATACACCTTATACATACTATGTCTCAATATATGTGTGTTGCTTGAATGGAATGTTGAGTAATTTATTATAATAGAGTAAAACTTGAATGAATGAATAATTGGATGAATGGATTAATGAATGACTTGAATCTTCAGAATGGGCCAGACTGGCAGGCATTCAGTTTTTTTCACAAGTAGTTTTCAACATCTTTTGCCCTTTTCTATCTGCCTAGTTTTTGCCTTCCTCTGCTGAGTTAAGTGCCCAAACTCTGAATACCTTTAACACCCCATACATGTCTCTGTATTAATTCTTGCCAGCATGTTCTTAACAGAAGATGGAACTAAATTAATGTCAGGGTCATTACTCAATAGAATCCAGAGTCTAGACTCATCAGTGAACTCTAGGGCCATGGCCTTGTCTGATTTATCAACTATGCATTGTGGATATTATTATTCAGTTCAGTTCAGTTCAGTCGCTCAGTCGTGTCCGACTCTTTGCGACCCCATGAATCACAGCACGCCAGGCCTCCCTGTCCATCAGTGACATACTCGAGCTTATAGACTTCTGCAGTGGCAGAACTCAGATTTAATTTCCAAATGCCATGCTATTCTTTACTCCTTTTAAGAGTCAAAAAACAAAGAAGAGTCACATTTTATTTATTTCAGTTTTTACTCATGTAAAAGCTGCTGCATCTAAATCAATTGTAGTCTGATTTCTGGTCCTTAACTAATATTTGAAGTTCTCTGTAGAGGTTTTGGACTAATGTTATTATTTCTTTTAATAAACACAAACCAGTTGAGCCACTTCCTTCTTGTGTATGGTCAGTGAGGAGAAAGAAAAGAAATGGATTACAAAGTTTTACTCACATTTTGTTGGTTTATGGGCTATTTCATATCGTTATCTACAATAATAAATGCAGTATATATGGTGATTTCTGAGATAGTTATAGTCAAGTGTTGTGATTGACAACAGAAGAAAAACTCAAATATACTGAGATAAAATTGTTTCACCTGAGCTGTTGTTAGGGCTTAGCTGAGAAATAACTTTTTTCCTTCTTATTTCCCACCCCTTTTTTTCTTTCTTTTATTAAACCTTTGTTTCAGATCCCTGTTTCTTCCCTATAGAAGGGAGGCTTCTGGACAAGGCCTTGGTTGGGTAGTTAATGACCTCACCTGGACAAGTTCCCACCTTATCTTTTATGTCTTTTGTGTACACTAGACAAATAAAACAGATGAGGAAGAATATTTTGAGCCAAAGAACACAGTGCAGTTGGAAATTCTTGCCTCATGTAGCCATAGCCGTGTTTATTGTTGTTCTAGCTAATACATACTAAAACACAGACTGAAAGATAGGGAACCCTAAACACACCACCCTCTTTCTCACGTCCACACCTTTGGTCCTGCTGAGATTGCTTGATGGACTACCCTCTTCTCTGCCTCTTGAGTGAGGAGGAGTTCATCTTTAAAACCTTAGCTCTCTAGCAAACCCTTTTAGGTCTGCCTCTTGCATGTTTTGGGTGTAGCTCAGAGGTAACTGCCATATTGAATAATAACCATCTCCTTGCACATTTGTCTTATCTACTAGGTTGTGAGCACCTTGGGAGCAATAGATTGTGATTATTTCACAACCAGATCCTGAGAGCCAAGCTCTGGGTAAGCCAGACACAGTACTCACTCAGATGTTTGCTGGATAAATGTGAAGTCTGGTCCTTAGTCTGAGATGATGTAATATTTACAGCCATTTACTCAGATGATAAAATCCTAAGCCAATCAATTAGGCAATATTAAGAAAAATGACTCAGGTTCTTTGTAGTTCCCAAAGTATATTGAATGCAGTTATTTTAAAGACCAGGTAAACATTTTACTTGAAATATGTTAGCTCTGTAGAGGGAGTTGGAGGTAGAATGGCATAATGGCTAAGAATGTGCCCTTTGAAATCAATATACCTGGGTTGAAAAACAAGTTTTGGTTCTTACTAGACCTGTGACATTGAACCTCTTTCTTGCATCAGTTCCATTGTTTGTAAAATGAGTACAATAATGCCCACCTCACAGTGTTAATTAGAACATGTCAGTAAAACTCTCCCCATGGTTCTCAGCACATGGTAAGCAGTGGATACATGGTCTCTGTTATTAGTGGACCACGTGCTCCTAGGCACAGCTTTGCTGTAGAGTTGTGGGATTTTGGTCCAACAGTTATGTTTGTTTTCAAATGTCCCCTGATATGTAACTTGTTTGCAGGTGCTAGGATCTGACCTTAGCCTCCTGCCAACTTTGAGCCCAATTTTACAGATGACCTTAAGTCTCACAGAATGAGAGGGGACCCAGTTTGAGTGAGAATTGGCATTTTAAGGACAAGCTTTTTCACTCTCCTCCTTCCCTTTCCACTTACTTCTCTCCTTTCTCCTTCCTGTTGCAAGACTTTCTTCATAATGCTTGAAGAAAGAGATGGGAGCATATATAGATGACCATTTACTCATCCAAACTCTGTTCTAGACATAAGTCTTGTGTCCTAGGGGCCTGAACTGGGTACAGGATTGAAACCCCAGGAGCTTCTAAAGTAGAAGTGTGTGGAGCAGAAATTGATAGAGACGACCAAGTAGACAACTGAACTAGGGTATCAATTCAAAAGTATTGCGGCTACCAGCAGAATTCTGCTGGGAGGTAACATGATGGAAACTTGGGAAAGCAGAACTGAGAAACAGGGTTAAAGGAGGATAGGAAAGAACATATGGAGATATTCCCTGACTTACGGAGCAAAACCCCCAACAGGTAGCATGGAATAATGGAAAGGTCAGAGGCCTTGAGCCCGGACAGGCTGTGGGAGCCTAAGGCATTCCTTTAGCCGGTTCAAGCCTCATTTGTTACATCTGTAACATGGAGATACTAGTGATTGTCCTATTGTTTTCCTGGGAAGATTCAGGAAAAAGGTATACCTAAACTATCCAGGCTTTTTCAGGTACTCAGCCCTCAGGCTTGGCTTTGACGGGGCGGGAACCACCAAGCTACTAATACCAACAGAGATCTAAGGGGAAAAGCAGGCTTTGCACTTCTATAGTCTCCAGTCATCCCTTCTGATCCAAGTTTATAAAGACAGAGGATGGAAAATCAGATGAAACATTGTTGATGTTTAAGAAGAGGATGCCAATGAGCTTAGAATCTGTATTTGTTATGGACAGCTAAACAGAAGATTGGTTCTGATTGGGTGCTGCTGACATCAGTCTCTAACTCAATTCCTGCCTCTAATTTGGAAAAATGGTGAATGAGGAGTCCTAGAAAACATTTCCCCAGGATAAAGCTGCTTTCTCCTTAGAGATCCAGTGCCTACTTTTCTGATGGAATGAGACACCCTAGTTTGCCTAAACTCTTTTGGAGAAAGTTTGGTATTTACTCTAATTTCCTTAATGTACAGGAATGACTGTGATAAGTCACAAGTATTTGATCAAAGTATACTGAGCATACATTTGTTTGAAAATGTAGTTGAGTACTTTGGATAAATGGCAGTAATTACATAGCATAGCATTATATAGATGATAATGTGAAATTCAGATGCTACTGATTTTATTTAATGGTGTTTAACTCCTTTCTTGGGAATAAATTTAGTTTGCTTCAACCTAATTGAGGACACTTGATTGAGGTGCTTGCTGTGACTGCCTTAGTGCTCAGCTAGGGGCATATGGAAAAAAGCCAAAGAAAATTGATAGTCAACAATAAGTTCCCTGGATTTGTGTATGTTTCACACAGCATTAGATTTTTTTTTAATTTTCTGAAAACTGCTTTTACATTAGTCCTTCATTTTTTAAACTGTTATAAATATCAGTGGCTAAAAATAGAAAGAGGAAATGGATATTGATAAATAAGAAATACTCTTGATTTTTGAGAAACATGTTTTCTTATTTCTTGCTTGCATTTCCAAAGTTATCTGCCAGGCTATAGTTATTGCAATCTTTATATATAGGAAGGATCTCACAGGAGAGAAACAATAAAATGAGAACATTTTATGATCAAAATTCAGCACAGTTCTTTAAACTTTCTGTTTTCCGCTGAGTCCTGCAGTAGACATCATAGTGAGTTAAGGGAAAAACATTTAAAAAATGTGTTCTCCACACCTTTTCCCTAAGCGGGTTGTTTGGCTACTTTTGTATCCTGATTCATTTCCCATTTTCCCACAATTTTACATACTTGAGTGCTGAATCTCTCTCTGCTTTTTGTTGTCTTTCTAGCATCAGATAACTGTCGTAAATCAATAATTTGTTTTCATCAGAAACAATTTCCTTCCATAAAGAAAATATCATTGAGGCATAATTATTAGAATAAGCCTCCTATATACAACTATGGGGAGAACTATGGAGACTGAGTGTTAAGATATGTGTTTAAGTCTCGACCTGGCCACTCTTTTGTGACCACTCTTGTGATCTTGGGAAAGAGACATTTTTTTCTGAACCTCCGGTTTCTTATCCATGAAATGGGATGATGATACTATACAGTGATTATAAAAACTAGATGAAATAATGTCACAAAAGCAGAACTGCTTGTAAATTCCAGCTGAAAACTTTTTAGATTTTTAGATCTCTACTGAAGTACAGGGACAGTGTCTCCATCTTTTTTATCCTCAGCATCTAGCAATTGAGCAGGCATACAGGAGGCCCACAGAAATGTCTGTGGAAGGAGTTATTGATATTTTCACAGGTGCCTGCTTCATGTCAAGGCTTCTTTAAACATCTGTGAACTCCTCTGGGACCAACGTTGAAGTTACCAGGATGTTTCTCACAAATCCTGACACTGTTCCTGGCATACCGGCAGTTGTCTCCTGAGGATTTCAGAATGAAAGAGCAGGGGCCGTGCTGGCTGCACACTCTGCTTCTGAGGGAAGTAAAATCTACCATGTCATATATATTTGGCCATTCTTTGTAACTATATCATTGAGCAGAGAAGTCTTTAAACTTCTCTAATGACATGGAAAACTAGACAAGCATAATGAAAAAATCATGCATAGCCCTGGGAATGATAAATAATCCCAAAGAGATCACAGATGTTCTATCATAAGTACTTTAATAAACTTCATAAAGCTGTTTCCAAATAAAAGCATATCCTCCAATGGCAGTAATTAGAATCTATAATAGAACCAAACAAAGAATTAAAGGAGATCATTTACTGTGAATAAACACACTACATTTGCCCACCTGCATTTTCTACAGCTTTGTAAAAGACTCATGAGTCAGGGTCATGACATAAGAGAACACTGTGCTGTATTCTTAAAACTAGAGCCTGTATAATGGACTAGAGATAGAGCTTCTACTTCTTATCCTATCATTACTTTATAAAGTGAAGAAAAGCAAATCAATTAATTCCTGTGTGCCTTAATTTCCTAAACTCTAAAATGAGTATTATATTTGCCTTACCTGTCTCTCAGAGTGGCTATGAGGATTAAATGAAGGAATATAACAGATTGCTGGGAAATAAACATAAAAACCTCTTTATGCAGGCATTTTGTGATGATTCTGGCTATAGCAATCACCCATTATTGATATGTCTATATGGTTTCTTTCATAATCTTCAGTGAAGTTATTCCAATTGCCAAAGCCTTCAATTTCAGTTTCTGTGTTTTCTCTCCTAAAGACCATGTTGTTTCAGTTGTTATAACTTTTTAAAATATTTATTTGTCTGGCTCTGCTGGGTCTTCGTTGCAGTGCAGCATCTGGGATCTTTAATTGTGGCATGTGAATCTTTAGCTGCAGTATAGGAACTCTTAGTTGAGGCATGTGGGATCTAGTTCCCAGATCAGGGACCAAACCCAGGACACCTATATTGGGAGTGCAGAGTCTTAGCCACTGATCACCAGTGAAGTCCCCCAGTGCTATAATTTTTATAAATCTATTGTGAAAACCACCCCCTCAGCTGATAGCTAACACTTGTGAAAGTTGGAGCTTTGGCTGTTGAAAACCGTAATAATAATGTTTGTCTAGTTATTTTAGTAACCCTTATGTAAAGTTTTCAATCTCCTGGCAAAGAATGTGACTGTCTTGTTCATTACTTTATCATCATTTTGTAGCATAGGGCTGGGCATAAGTCTCTACCTAATCAATATTTATGAAATAAATGAATGATTCTACTGTATTATTGAGAGATTTCTCCAAAGCAATTTTTAAATTTGTTTTTCAATTGGAGTGTAATTGCTTTACAATGCTGTTAGTTTCTGCTGTATATATGTATACATATATCCCCTCCCTCTTGAACCTCCCTCCGGCCCTCCCCAACCCCCTCCCATTTCACCTCTCTAGGTTATCACAAAACACCGAGTTGAATTCCTTGTGTTATGCAGCAGCTTCCCACTAGCCATCTGTTTTACACATGGCAGTGTGTATATGTCAATGCTACTCCCTCAGTTCATCCCATCCTCTCCTTTCCCTGCCATGTCCACAAGCCTATTCTCTGCATCTGAAGCACACTACTGGTTTCTTTGAAAAATTAACAGTTAGAAAGAAAAATGTTTTGTGTAGATGTGATCAGCCATCAGATAAATACTCAAATTATTAGGTTAAGAACCATATACATGCTGCTAATTTGAGGGATATTGTCTGAGTTCAGACTCCATGTGGACAGGTCAAGAAGACCTGGAGCTGAAATCCAGTGACATCAGATGGCGTGATGGCTCATAGGTGGAGTTGTTTCAGCTCACAAAAGCTACTACTTTTTCTTTATTTGTAGAGTTACATTTTCAAAAAGACTTAAGAAATGTGTTTCTACATTAAATGGATTTTTGATGTAAGTCTTCATTTATTCAATGCATATTCAAATACGTTTTATTTATCAGGAGTTGAGGTACATATTCAAGGAGACAAAGAAAGACCTGCCCTTGTGGGTCTTATTGTAAACCAATGATGCAGACAAATAAACAAGCAAGTATGACTTTTTTGATAAGGACTAAGGGAATGCATAACAGGATCACCTTAGAGATTAGGGTAGGAGAGAGGGTCAAAATAAACTTTCTAGAGAGATGCTGTCTAAGCAGAAAATGGAGGAAAAAAATTGCCAGGTGGCATGAAAGGTGAACACACAGTAGGGTTGGTCCATGGAGTTGGGGGAGGTGAGTTGGGCAAGAAATATTTTATGAAGTCACCTAGGATAGGTCATACAGGACCTTGAAAGCAATGTAAGAGTCTGGATTTTATCATAAGACTAACGTCAAGTTCTTGTAGGAATTAAATTAGGAAAGTGATCAGATCAAATTAGTTCTTTAAAGATTCTTTCAGGAGGCAGTGCAGATAATGGATTGGAGGCTGAGACTAAAGAGAAGGCCTTTATAGACATCCAGGAAGAGAGGATTAAGATTTGAACTGGATTACTAGCTGTGTTGATGGAGAGAAGCAGACGAGTCTGAGAGAGCTCAAGGGGTTGAATTTGAGGGTTACTACAAATCTTCGCCAGGGACATGGCTGTAGATCTGAGTATAATGCAAGAGGGACCATAGGATTGGGGTTTATTAGGCCATAAAATCTCACAAAGACCAAGCTGTGTGATCTCTGAGGACAAATCCTCTGCCAGGCCAGCTTCATGAGTGTACACCCTGTACAGTCACATAGACCCCTGACTTAGGCAAGGTGCTTTTAACAGTTTAATGCCGAGAGGAGCTACCCCATGTCTGAGGTCAGGGGCAGCGGCCTAGAGTGCCAGGCTGCGACGGCGCAGGAATGGCCGAGAGGAGCTACCCTGCGTCCAAGGTCAGGGGTGGCGACCGAGAGGAGCTACCCCGCGTCCGAGGTCAGTGGCGGCCAGGAGGAGACACCCTGCGTCCGAGGTCAGGGTGGTGGCCGGGAGGAGCTACCCCGTGTCCGAGGCCAGTGGCAGCCAGGAGGAGCCACCCCATGACTGAGGTCAGGGCAGCGGCTGGGAGGAGCTACCGCATGTCCAAGGCGAGTGGTGGCTGGGAGGAGACACCCCGCGTCCGAGGTCAGGGGTGGCCAGGAGCAGCAGCTGGGAGGAGCCACCCACGCCCGAGGCCAGGGCCAGCGGCCGGGAGGAGCACCCGAGGTGGCTGCGCAGGCACAGGAGGGCCTAGAAGAGCTATCCCATGTTGAAGGTCAGGAACAGCCGCGGTAAGGAGATACCCCTTGTCCAAGGTAAGGAGCAGCGGCTGTGCTTTGCTGGAGCAGCTGTGAAGAGATACCCCACGCCCAAGGTGAGAGAAACCCAAGTAAGATGGTAGATGTTGCAAGAGGGCATCAGAGGGCAGACACACTGAAACCATACTCACAGAAAACTAGTCAATATAATCACACTAGGACCACAGCCTTGTCTAACTCAATGAAACCAAGCCATGCCTGCGGGGCAACCCAAGATGGGCGGGTCATGGTGGAGAGGTCTGACAGAATGTGGTCCACTGGAGAAGGGAATGGCAAGCTACTTCAGTATTCTTGCCTTGAGAACCCCATGAACAGTATGAAAAGGCAAAATGATAGGATACCAAAAGAGGAACTCCCCAGGTCATTAGGTGCCCAATATGCTACTGGAGATCAGTGGAGAAATAACTCCAGAAAGAATGAAGGGATGGGCCAAAGCAAAAACAATACCCAGTTGTGCATGTGACTGGTGATAGAAGCAAGATCCGATGCTGTAAAGAGCAATATTGCATAGGAACCTGGAATGCCAGGTCCGTGAATCAAGGCAAATTGGAAGTGGTCAAACAAGAGATGGCAAGGGTGAATGTCGACATTCTAGGAATCAGCGAACTAAAATGGACTGGAATGGGTGAATTTACTCAGATGACCATTATATCTACTACTGTGGGCAGGAATCCATCAGAAGAAATGGAGTAGCCATCATGGTCAACAAAAGAGTCCGAAATGCAGTACTTGGATGCAATCTCAAAAATGACAGAATGATCTCTGTTCGTCTCCAAAGCAAACCATTCAATATCACAGTTATCCAAGTCTATGCCCCAACCACTAACGCTGAAGAAACTGAAGTTGAGCGGTTTTATGAAGACCTCCAAGACCTTTTAGAACTAACCGCCAAAAAAGATGTCCTTTTCATTATAGGGGACTGGAATGCAAAAGTAGGAAGGCAAGAAACACCTGGAGTGACAGGCAAATTTGGCCTTGGAATGAGGAATGAAGCAAGGCAAAGACTAATAGAGTTTTGCCAAGAAAATGCACTGGTCATAGCAAACACCCTCTTCCAACAACACAAGAGAAGACTCTAAACATGGACATCACCAGATGGTCAACACCAAAATCAGACTGATTATATTCTTTGCAGCCAAAGATGGAGAAGCTCTATACAGTCAGCAAGAACAAGACCAGGAGCTGACTGTGGCTCAGATCATGAAATCCTTATTACCAAATTCAGACTCAAATTGAAGAAAGTAGGGAAAACTGCTAGACCATTCAGATATGACCAAAATCAAATCTCTTATGATTATACAGTGGAAGTGAGAAATAGATTTAAGGGACTAGATCTGATAGAGTGCCTGATGAACTATGGAATGAGGTTCGTGACATTGTACAGGAGACAGGGATCAACTCCATCCCCATGGAAAAGAAATGCAAAAAAGCAAAATGGCTGTCTGGGGAGGCCTTACAAATAGCTGTGAAAAGAAGAGAGGTGAAAAGCCAAGGAGAAAAGGAAAGATATAAGCATCTGAATGCAGAGTTCCAAAGAATAGCAAGAAGACATAAGAAAGCCTTCTTCAGCAATCAATGCAAAGAAATAGAGGAAAACAACAGAATGGGAAAGACTAGAGATCTCTTCAAGAAAATTAGAGATACCAAGGGAACATTTCATGCAAAGATGGGCTCAATAAAGGACAGAAATGGTATGGACCTAACAGGAGCAGAAGATATTAAGAAGAGGTGGTAAGAATGCACGGAAGAACTGTACGAAAAAGATCTTCACGACCCAGATAATCATGATGATGTGATCACTAATCTGAGCCAGACATCTTGCAATGTGAAGTCAAGTGGGCCTTAGAAAGCATCACTACAAACAAAGCTAGTGGAGGAGATGGAATTCCAGTTGAGCTGTTTCAAATCCTGAAAGATGCTGTGAAAGTGCTGCACTCAATATGCCAGCAAGTTTGGAAAACTCAGCAGTGGCCACAGGACTGGAAAAGGTCAGTTTTCATTCCAATCCCAAAGAAAGGCAATGCCAAAGAATGCTCAAACTACCGCACAATTGCACTCATCTCACACGCTAGTAAAGTAATGCTCAAAATTCTCCAAGCCAGGCTTCAGCAATACGTGAACCATGAAATTCCAAATGTTCAAGCTGGTTTTAGAAAAGGCAGAGGAACCAGAGATCAAATTGCCAACATCCGCTGGATCATGGAAAAAGCAAGAGAGTTCCAGAAAAACATCTATTTCTGCTTTATTGACTTTGCCAAAGCCTTTGACTGTGTGGATCACAGTAAACTGTGGAAGATTCTGAAAGAGATGGGAATACCAGACCACCTAACCTGCCTCTTGAGAAATCTGTATGCAGGTCAGGAAGCAACAGTTAGAACTGGACATGGAACAACAGACTGGTTCCAAATAGGGAAAAAAGTACGTCAAAACTGTATATTGTCACTCTGCTTATTTAACTTATATGCAGAGTACATCATGAGAAACGCTGGACTGGAAGAAACACAAGCTGGAATCAAGATTGCCGGGAGAAATGTCAATAACCTCAGATAGGCAGATGACACCACCCTTATGGCAGAAAGTGAGGAGGAGCTAAAAAGCCTCTTGATGAAAGTGAAAGAGGAGAGTGAAAAAGTTGGCTTAAAGCTCAACATTCAGAAAACGAAGATCATGGCATCCGGTCCCATCACCTCATGGGAAATAGATGGGGAAACAGTGGAAACGGTGTCAGACTTTATTTTTTGGGGCTCCAAAATCACTGCAGATGTTGACTGCAGCCATGAAATTAAAAGACACTTACTCCTTGGAAGAAAAGTTATGACCAACCTAGATAGCATATTCAAAAGCAGAGACATTACTTTGCCGACTAAGGTCCGCCTAGTCAAGGCTATGGTTTTTCCTGTGGTCATGTATGGGTGTGAGAGTTGGACCGCGAAGAAGGCTGAGCACCAAAGAATTGATGCTTTTGAACTGTGGTGTTGGAGAAGACTCTTGAGAGTCCCGTGGACTGCAAGGAGATCCAATCAGTCCATTCTGAAGGAGACCAACCCTGGGATTTCTTTGGAAGGAATGATGCTAAAGTTGAAACTCCAGTACTTTGGCTATCTCATGCGAAGAGTTGACTCATTGGTAAAGACTCTGATGCTGAGAGGGATTGGGGGCAGGAGGAAAAGGGGACGACAGAGGATAAGATGGCTGGATGGCATCACTGACTCGATGGACATGAGTCTGAGTGAACTCCGTGAGATGGTGATGGACAGGGAAGCCTGGCGTGCTGAGATTCATGGAGTCGCAAAGAGTCGGACACGACTGAGTGACTGAACTGAACTGAACTGAACGCCCTATTGTTTATATGTTGAAATTCTTCATAGTTTTTGAACTGGGCCCCACAACTTATATGGAGGAGGGTTTTTTTTGCAACCCCCTCCAGTATTCTTGCCTGGAGAATTCCATGAATAGAGGAGCCTGGCAGGCTACAGTCTATGGGGTTGCAAAGAATCAAACACAACTGAGGGACTTCACTTTCCACTACTTATATAGCTGGTCTGGAAATTCCCACTGTGGTTAAGATGTGCTAGGTGTTTGTAAAATACAGTTGAATGAAAGACTTCTATTTGTAAGCACAAGCAGTCAGCTTAGGAGTCACAAGGCAGGCAGGAAGTAAGGCCAACAGCTCCTTAACACAGGCCAGTTCTCCTGTGTCCTGCTGCCTGCGGGTAGAGAGGTCTAGAAAATGTGTGCCAGCAGCTAAAGCCGAGCAGTCACACCTCAGGGATTTGTAACTTGGTTCTGCCTATCCAGTCAGCTGATTCAGCTATGTTGTCTCTTCAATTACTTCTACAGACCAGTCTTTATTTAATACTTATTTAGATTATCCTGCAGTGATTTCTTTTTCCTACTGTGTTGACTTCTAATTTTGAATACAGGTTACTCAGATCATCTCTGAATCCTTGATTTTCTTTTGTCTTTTTTTCTATACCAGGCATCATTTTGCTGCATTCAAGTGTCATGCTGTATAATTATTTTTAGATCAAGTATACTTACTGCTTTGATTGCTGAGAGCAAATTATATACTGTATATCCTGTCTATTGTTAGATTTAGGTATAATAGAATTATTTTAATCTTTCTTCAGGTTAACTCTTGAATGCTTCTCTTCTATATGTTTTCTTGCAATAACCTCAGTCATATCCTTTGTTGACATGTATCCTTTTTAAGAATTTATTCCTTCCAGGCTGTTTCTACTTCAGACATTTCTGATGGTCAGTCACTGGTTAAACTTGGTGTCTTAGTCTGTTTGAACTGTTGTAACAGAGGTACCATAGACTAGGTGCCTTGTAAACAACAGAAACTTATTTTTCACAGTTCTGGAAGTTGGAAAGTCCAAGATCAAGGTGCCTGCAGATTCAGTGTCTGGTTCCTGCTTCCTAGCCCCTTTTTAAAGTACCTTTTTAAAGGGTACTAATCCCATTCATGAGGGCTTAGTTCTTATGGCCAAATCACCTTTCAAAAAGCCTTGCCTCCTACTAAGATCAGATATTAGGGATAAGAATTTCAATACATGACTTTGGAGTAGACACAGACATTTAGTTCACTTGGCAACCTACGAAGCCAAGTAACGCCTTCATCTCACTTTTAGACCCAGGGTGGTAAAGACCCAAAATGGAAAATAGCAAGGACTTGAGAGTCACTGAAATCTTGATTTGAATGCTAGTTTTGCCAGAATAAGCTGTGTTTATTTGATCCTCTTTCTCTTTATCTGAAAAAAATGGCAATAATGCCTATCTTGCTGGACAACCTAGAAGAATAATTCGGTTAATGTATAAAAAAGTTCAGTATACACTAAGTATTCAACAATGGCAGCTACTCTGCAAAATTCATTCTGTATTTTCTTCTTAAACCTTCTATAGCTCAAGGAAGACTTGAAATATTCTTACTGTGTATAAGGTAAGCAAGATAATCCTATTTATCTACCTTTTTATCTGTCAATCCATCTATCTCCATTTTATAGATATATATAACTTAATTTCTAAGGGTTACCTGTAGTATTTTCTCATCTTTAATAAGGAAGGAAGACTCTACTTCAACTTTTTAACTTGAAAATTTTCACATCTACATAAAAGTTGAAATATTGGTAAAATAAACGCTGTATGTTTTCCCCTGGGTTCATCAATTTTAATATTACTCAATTGTTAAATAATTACTACTAATATCTGTTGTATGCATGCCCTTTTTTGTTGAACCATCTGAAAGTGGTGGTGAAGACATTATAATCCTTTGCCCTTAAATATTTCAGCATGTATCTCTTAAGCGTAGGAACATTTTCCTACATGACTGCACTATATCACACCTAGGAAATTTAATATAAAAGAAGTCTTCCACTGTTTTGTTCATTCCCATCCCTCCAGTAAAGACAAATCATTAAGAATTCTTGTCAGCTTCAGTGTTGGTTTCAATTCAGAGACAGAATTTCTCTGGGAGAGAGGGCTTGGTTCTTAGAAGTCAGAACTCAGTCAGTTGTTAACAGTATGAACTAGCAGAACAGAGATCCAATTCCTAACATATTTATGCATATGTCTCTAATGCTATACTTTATTCAGACTAGTTTTGCCTTTCCTTAGCATATCTTTACTTATCATATTCACTTATATCTCCCTCTTTCATTCCTGATTCTAAGATCTTGCTTTTTCCACCTGTGGGAATTACCATACCCTCAGGTTTTACCTTGTCAGTGCACTTCCCAGAAGACATCAGCTAACACCTGTCAGCCTTCTCTGAATTGTTGTTGTATACCTTATATGCCCTGGGTGTTCTTTGGAAGGAATGATACTAAAGCTGAAACTCCAGTACTTTGGCCACCTCATGCGAAGAATTGACTCATTGGAAAAGACTCTGATGCTGGGGGGGCTTGGGGGCAAGAGGAGAAGGGGACGACAGAGGGTGAGATGGCTTGATGGCATTACTGACTCGATGGACGTGAGTCTGAGTGAACTCTGGGAGTTGGTGATGGACAGGGAGGCCTGGCCTGCTGCAATTCAAGGGGTTACAAAGAGTCGGACACGACTGAGTGATTGAACTGAACTGAACTGAACTGAGCTGAACTTTGTATGCATTAATTTATTGAGCATTGTCTTACCTTGTTCTCAAATTGTTTTATAGGATTTTTATGAGGCAAGATTTAGGCTCCATAAGGGCAAGGTCTTTGAGAACATAGTAGATGCTTGAAAAATATGTGTTAATTGATGGTTTTATTTTCAGCTGTGTATGTCTTTGAATAACAATGGCATTGAACTGACTCAGCATGTTGAAGCTCAGTAGCATCCAGCATTTGTCAACAAAAAGTGTTTTTGTAACTAACACATTTGCCATCAATTACACTCACAGTTGCTTTGTATTATTGGCTTTTCTTTGTCAAAGGATATATAGATCCATCATTTGAATCAAGATCAGTAGGGGCGTCTCCATTTAGGCAGAGGTTTTAAAGCCAGCTGGATGTCAGTTACCAGGACATTGTTCAGACTGCTGTGTGGCCAGAATGATGCAGATGTTTAAGTAATTGAAATAGCTGCAGTACCACATAGTTTGCTTTGTCATTTCAACTGTATTATTGTTTGACTTTTAGAAAAAGCAGTTGTGTGCATCTCCCACTACTTTCTTTCTGAAATCCATATTATTTAAAGTATGAATTGATATTTTAATGGATGTATTGGATCTGTTAACAGACATGATAACTGTTGACTTAAAACAAATGGTCACAACCTAAAAGTTGAGTTATGTTTTATTTAGTGGTAATTTTTAGGACTTCAGGGCTAGAAGACAGCATCTCAAGTAACCCTAAGAGATCTGCACTGAGGAGGCAAGGGGAGGAGTCAGATTATACAGAAGTTTGTAACAAAGGGCACGGAGAAGGCAATGGCACCCCACTCCAGTCCTCTTGCCTAGAAAATCCCATGGATGGAGGAGCCTGGTAGGCTGCAGTCCATGAGGTCACTAAGAGTTGGACACGACTGAGCGACTTCACTTTCACTTTTCCCTTTCATGCATTGGAGAAGGAAATGGCAACCTACTCCAGTGTTCTTGCCTGGAGAATCCCAGGGACAGAGGAGCCTGGTAGGAGGCCGTCTACGGGATCGCACAGAATCGGACATGACTGAAGCAACTTAGCAGCAGCAGCAGCAACAAAGGGCAAGTAGTCTGAACATCAAAAGTATTTTCTTGAATTAAAGAAAACTAGATATCTCAATTTAAGGAATTTAGTGCTTTTCTATGTATGGGATGATGCAAGAGTCTGGGCTCCCTGAAATCATCCCTTTCATATGCATCTCAGCTGTCTGGGGCCAATACCCTCCATTTTTCCTCACCGCTCACTGTAGGGAGTGGCTGCAGCCTGATGGCTGCTGGATCGAAGGTATAAGGTATTCTCCTTCCTGGTTGCCCTCAGGGCTCAGCGATTCACATTTGAGGGCCAGAATCACTGATAAACGTGACATCCTTATTTACTGATATGGCAGGAATACTCCATTTCTCATAGATTTCCTAAAATTGTAGAGTTTAATTATTTCTTAACACTTTTAATAATCTTATTTCCTCTTTTATGGAAACTCGAATAATTTCATATTATTTATATATTTTTTCTAAAATGCCAAGTAATCTTTCAATCTTTCCATATAGGAGTATTTGTATAGTCATAAAATGACTCCATTTTGGCTATGTAATTTTAGTTTAGGTAAGGAAAGGAGGTTCTGTTTAACTTAGTATAATTTTAAGTGTGCTCTTGACCAGAGTTTGTTGTTATTCTCCATTATCTGATGCTCCAAGTTTTTCTCCAAGTTTGATTGGTGTATTTCCAGATTTCACAAATAAATCAGTTCTCTGAAACTGAGTCTGCTCTTTGTACAGTTTTCAGAGATGCTTGTCCTGGTCTCCCCATCCCAGTGCTGTGGCAGATGGATGTTTGGGTCACCAGGTGACTGCCCTGGGACCATAACCTCCTTGCTGAAAACCTTCCCCCTCTCTTGTATTCTGAATTGAGGAAGTCTGCTCTGTTCTGTACACATGCACTTGATGTTTAAACATAAAAATGGCATTTTAGCTTTTTCCATACACCCACGTAAACTCAAATTCCACTGAATTTAGTAGAAGAAAAGTAAAACAAATACTATGGTTTGAAGCCAGTCTAGTTCATTAATTTGTCTTCTGTGACAGTCACAATAATCAGTGTGACTGAAATGTTCATGGGTCAACTAGTTTTGAGGACATACTTCTATAGAACTTCATTGCAATAAATTTAGAAAGGTAAACTAAAGTGGCTCAGTCTATTATAATATGATGCTTTCTCACCACTTACCATTATTTATATTTATCTATTTTAAGCTGTATTTAGATGCCATCTCAATTTGTTTTAATATTTGATAACTTGTAGAACTGTGTTTTGGAATGGACACAATTGTTAGGTAAATGTCAAACTTGTTTCCTTCTGAAACTTCGCCCTGTGTGACTTCATTTTTACTTTGATGCTGATGCTGGGGAGTGATAAAGATCCATTTACATACCTCTTTGGGAACTTGAGCTTTCATGCTGAAAGCTGTTCCTATAACACTTAAATACATACATTGTGGTGAGTAATTTATATGATGTGAGCAGCGTGGCTTTTAAAAATTCCTTGAAATGTTTTGGTATTGAATTTAGATTTGAATAATACATATTGGGTAGAAGGAAAATAGAAATAAGGTTTAAAATAATCAAGATTCACTGAACATCTGTACTTTAATACAAGGTAAAATAACAGAAGAAAGTTAATATTTTATTTTTTGAAGACTATTTGAAAATTGTTTATTTCTTATTTCTCTTACCCCTCTTTGCATTTTCTGGCCTTTTTCAAGTCACATTGGAGAAGTCATCTATTTTTTTTTTTCATATATTTCTTAAAACAAACTACTTTGTATGAGTATCTAGCTAAGGATTGAAACATGGACATTCTTACAATACCAAAATAATTTATTTTCTTCTCTCTCTCTCACCTCCCTGCCTCAAATGCCTGGAAAGATAGTTTAAACTTTCTTTGAACTAGATTCTGAAGAATGTTTTTGGTTTTGGCTTTTAATCAGAACCATTTCCCATAGCATGATTCTTTATATTTATCTTAAATTATTTTACTCTAGTTTCAGAGAAAATAAATTTAAGGGGGCTAAAATCTCTCATTGTCTCTCATCAAGCAAAAGCCTTCTAAATTCTAATTTGAGTTTTCAGAATACATTCTCTTTTTTCTAAGTAGCTGTGGGTTTCTGTTACTTCTATACATTTTCACCTTTATTTCACTAATTTTGGGTTTTTCTTACTCAGCACTCCTCGACCTATATAAAAAAAATCTATCCATACTGTCTTCTTCATCCTTTTACTCCTCCTCATCTGAATTGCTTCTTATCAAGACCTACATACAGACAGGATTTTAGGCCCTCCCTCTGTGGCATGGTCTATACTTACGACGGCCTACAAGGTTTTACAGATGAAGAAACAAGAGTTGAGACTGTGTAGGCTGGTAGGCTGAATAGTGACCCCAGAGATGACCACCTGTCTCTGGAACTGTGAATATGTTATCTTTTGTGGTAAAAAGGACTTTGCAGATGTGATTAAGGTTCAGAAATTGAGATGGAGCGATTATCTAGGATTATCTGGGTGAATCCAGTCTAATTACATGAGTTCTTAAATACAGAGAACATTTCCTGGCTGGATTAGACAGAATTGTGATGGAGGGGGAAGTCTGCTGGCTTTGAAGATGAAGGGAATGGGCCATGAGAAAAAAATACAGGTAATTTCTAGAAGCTGGGAAAGGTGAAAAACCAGTTTTCCTTAGGGCTTCCAGAAGGAACACAGCCCTTCCCACATGCTTGTTTTAGCTCACTGAGTTTTAGTTCATGTCAAACTTCTGCCTCCAAAACTAGAAGATGATATAAGATGATACTAAATTTGTGCTAATCTGTTATGGCAGCAATAGAAAATGAATACAGATAGATTAAGTCACTTGTTTATGGTCACACAACTTTTTTTGGGGTATACTGTTTATTAATATGTAAATTTTACCATTAAGCAATGAGCTCAAGTATATGCTGGCCATATGTTCAGATTTTTAAAATAAAGATAAATGGACAGACAGCTTAAAGGGTGCAGTGTATTTAACATTACACAATATATTTGGCAATTATAGAAAATCTAGGGGGGTTTTATACACTTTGTATCACAAGTGTAGGAATGAGCCCTGCAACTGGAGAAAAAGACCTTATTCAGGACTGAACAGAGATCCTTGGTTGCTGACAGAATCTCCTCTTGATTTCAGACTTGAGACAAACTGAGTAGTCTGGCAGTATACAAAAACCACTGAATTCAACTCAAACAATAACAGGACTGGTAAGGGCTAGTTCAGATTATGGGGGACAGTCTGATGGGAGCAGGGTTAACTGGAGCTCAATTCAGGATCCATAGATTAGAGCAGCAGTAGATTAGAACAGAATGGTGGTTGCAATCCTCTAAACAAGTTCCAAAATCCCAAACAGTGTGATCACACAAGTTTTTGAGTTGGAGCCAAAACATCCTTGCTCATTGATGTATCTGTCCTTCTTCCATGCCATACTGCTGTTAGTAGCCAGGGCAGAGAACAGCTGTTTTTCTCAGCACATCAAATATAAGCAAATCTTCTTCCATCATGCTTGTTTCCAGACTCTGGGCTGCTAATTCATCTGTGCTCTTCAATATCTAGCACAGTGTACACTTCTTAATAGAACCCAGGCTATGAATGATAGTATAAAAATTCACACAATCTATGTGAATAACCTATAGTACTCTGTTAACCATGAGTTTGAAAAGCAAGAGTTGCAAATTGAAAACATTAGGAGAACCTTTATCTCTTTTATGGTATTTGCTAGAGTCAGACAAGACAGCGACTTCACTTTCACGCATTGGAGAAGGAAATGGCAACCCACTCCAGTGTTCTTGCCTGGAGAATCCCAGGGATCAGGGAGCTTGGTGGGCTGCCATCTCTGGGGTTGCACAGAGTTGGACACGGCTGAAGCGACTTAGCAGCGGCAGCAGCAGCAGCAGCAGCAAGAAAAAGGCCTTTGATTCAACATTGTTACAAGAAGAGGTACATTCCATTCTATTATAATACACTTGAGCTTAAAATAACAATTTAGTATCCAGTTTGTCTCACAGGTGGCAGCTAAATTTCATACCCCACATGATTTGGCCACTCTCCTTATTTAACTATCTTTCTGTTGTTCTACATACAGAGGAAAAAAGTGATTTGTAAATATTGACTAGACAAAGGACACTTTAGAAAGGATTCCAGGAACTCCCTGTGTTTTTATTACCATTACACTGAAGTTACTTTCTAAAAAGTTGAAGATTGTAGCTAAAAATATGCCAGCAGCTTGTACACCTTGAGAGATTGTTGTGCTGCACATTAAAATTCAGGGCAGAAAATAGTGCTAGAGCAGTATAATGAAAATTAGTTGACTGAAAAAATTTTGTGTGGTACCAAACATCTTGTTTTGTACAAGTATTTATGAAATAAATTCTCTTCCTTTCTACTATGAGAATTCCTGAAAATTATGTTTGAAAGCTGAATAATAAGCTTTGAGGGCTCAGACGGTAAAAGCGTCTGCCTACAATGTGGGAGACCCGAGTTCGATTCCTGGGTCGGAAAGATCCCCTGGAGAAGGAAATGGCAACCCACTCCAGTACTCTTGCCTGCAAAATCCCATGGACAGAGGAGCCTGGTGGGCTGCAGTCCATGGGGTCACAAAGAGTCGGAGACGACTGAGTGACTTCACTTTCTTTCACTTAAAGGATTAACAAATTCATAACTGTTTTAAAGAAGGCAATGGCAACCCACTCCAGTACTCCTGCCTGGAAAATCCTATGGACAGAGGAGCCTGGTAGGCTGCAGTCCATGTGGTCGTTAGGAGTCAGACACGACTGAGCGACTTCACTTTCACTTTTCCCTTTCATGCATTGGAGAAGGAAATGGCAACCTACTCCAGTGTTCTTGCCTGTAGAATCCCAGGGACGGGGGAGCCTGGTAGGCTGCCGTCTATGGGGTTGCACAGAGTCAGACATGACTGAAGTGACTTAGCAGCAGCAGCAGCAACTGTCAAACAGCTTTTCTTCTCTAAGAATAAATACTAGAATGGAATACTAAAGGAAATAATGAACTACTTATTTATTTAAGAGTTCTTTTAAAATGGTGTATGTTCTATATCCATCAGTGATAATTAAAATAAGGCCAGTTCTGAATTTGAGAGAGGGCTTTACTGAATCCTCAAGATTTAATTTTTGTTGAATGATTCCATAACCACTTGTGGTAGATACTGCCATCTTCCTTGGCCCTGACCTTGAGAACTGAGGAGGTGATTTCCTTTAAATACAAAGGCATCTTCCTGTCAGCATAAAGCTTTAACAATAAAAAGTTATTAAAAACAGTCAGCTATCTTTTTTTTTTTTTAATTTCTAGTTACAGTAGTTCAGCAAACAAAGCCCATAGTCTAGGTCCTTCATATGCTGTGTGTGTTAGCCTCTCAGTTGTGTCCAACTGTTTGTGATCTCATGGACTGTAGCCTGCCAGGCTCCTCAGTCCATGGGATTTCCCAGGCAAGAATACTGGAATGGGTTGCCATTTCCTTCTCCAGGGAATCTTCCTGACCCAGGGATCAAACCCATGTCTCCTACATTGCAGGCAGATTCTTTACCATATGAGCTACCAGGGAAGTTGCTCACTTTTTATAATTTACAAAATTGATACATGAACCATGATGCCAAGCAAGAGACTGGCCATGGTGTTCCAAGTGGGAATGGGGTAGCAGTAATAATGATGATCATCTCCTCTTGGTTTTGACAACTTCAGAAGTTGTCAAAGGTTTGCAGAAGTTTGTTAAAACTTCTGTCAAAAGTGGCAAAAGTTTCTCCTTGAGATTAACCTGGGGATTCTTTAAGATGTAGAGTCTTGGGCTCTTTGGAATTTAACATTTTATAGCTAGAGCAAAGAGGAAATAAAGGAACATAGAAATAAATACCTAGTTTAGTCCAAGGGTGCCTTTTTCCCCAGATAACTCTGAGTAAATTTATTTACCATATAGAAATGCCTCCTGCCATTATACATTTTAATTTGAGGATAATTATTATTTGTTTGAATATCAATTTCTCAATATCTTCTTTCCTATGTAAGGTTGACATTTGTGTGTCTTTGCTTTCTTTCAATCTATGATAAGCTTCAGTAAATTCAGTAAAGTGTATATCTGGAGATAAAGGTATTCTATTTCTAGGCATTTGAATGGCAGCAACTTCCTATTTTAAAACAAAAGAGCTGACTTTTTTTTTCAAATGCCCCATGATGCCAGTGCTACTGATCTCCCATTGCCCTGACTTTTTGATGCCTAGGTTGGGTAAGCAAATCCAGTGAAGCATCTATGCAGGCTGGCCAACATGTCTCTGCTACTGCTCCCTTCATAGTTATTAAATTGGAAGAACCTTAGTGTGTAGATCTGTTGTTTATGCTGCTTTGTATCCATTCTTCCTTCTTCTGTTAGCCACATCCAGATTATTTTAGGGAGAGGCCCTGGAACATGTTATTCAGATAGAGGTGATTTTACTCCTTGGTATCAAGGTGAGTTGGGTCTGTGTCTCAGATCTGACCATCCTGTGTGGTTTATCTGCTTGGCTGTGGTGATTTCTCCAAGGATGGGCATGAAATCCAAGATACTCAGTATGTCTACGGGGTCTGTAGGTCATTTACTGATACTATTGGGAATGAGACATCCATTCTGCTGGTTGCTAAGGTAGCATAGTGGGTTATAAACCTAACACTGTTGAGGACAATCTTAATACCACAAAGGTGCACGTGTATCCTCAGTCACTCAGTGACTCTTTGCAACCTCATGGACTGTAGCCCACCAGACTTTTCTGTCCATAGAATTGTCCAGGCAAGAATACTGGAGTGGCTTGCCATTTCCTGCTCCAAGGGAATCTTCCCAACCCAGGGATCAAAGCTGCATCTCTGCATTGGCAGGCAGGCAGATTCTTTTTTACCACTGTGCCACCTGGGAATCCCCACCACAAAGGTGAGCCTGCTATAAAATAAAGCCCTGAGTCAGTTGGGGCTGAGGATGGAGTCACATTTCTAGTGAAACTGTTAGAGAATGTGGATCCAGCTGCAACTTCCCTGAATTATGTGAACCAAAAATTCTTTCTTCCTTTTATCTCTTGGTGTTCCATTTCCCTCACTTGTCACTGAGCCAAGTCCTAAGTTGATTATGATAAGGGTAATGAGTCACATTTTAGTTGTATTCCAAGGAGCCCATGTGTGTTAGTTGCTCAGTCATGTCCAACTCTTTGTGACCCCATGGACTATAGACCACCAGGCTCCTCTGTCTAGATTCTTCAGGCAAGAATAAGGGAGTGGGTAGACACTCCCTTCTCCAGGGGATCTTCCTGATCCAGGGATCGAACCCAGGTCTCCTGCATTGCAGACAGATTTTTTAATCTGAGCCACCAGAGAAGCAGTCAAGGATCCCCAAGTGAATCAGGAATCAAATGACTACCTTATTCAGTACAAGAAATAGACTCTGCTATGGTGTCTACAATACTGTATTTTTTTGTGCCCACAACAGATGCTGCTAATGAATCAATATGGTAAACTCTGAGTGCTGTATGGGGCAGCATTATTGTAGTCCAAGAAGGTAGAACAGCATAAAAATGGTTTAATTATATTCTTATATTCTGTGATCAGAAAAAAGAAATACAATGTGGGCATCTATAGGTGCTTCCAAGAATCACGAAGGTGCCACTTGCTTGAACCAAGTGGTAGATACCATCTGATCTCAGGGGTCATGGAAGACCCTAGAGTTTGCTCCCAAATCATGTTCAGCTTCTACTTGGCACTCTCTGACTCCTGAAATTTTCCATCAGCGCTTCAGTGTTTGTCTCAGTGGTTGTCTATAATTTATGCATAAAACATTTATGAGAAACTTATTATAGTGGCTTCCTTTGGGGAAAAGGTCTGGAGAAAATAGAACACTTGACTCTTACTTTTTATTTTATCATTTCTTCACAGTTGGACTTTTAAACTGTGCTTCAAATTGAAACATAAAGGGTTTAATTTTCTAACTTTATACTCATTGTTTTACTACTTGTTGTTTTATTTTTAAAAAGGCAAGTGGATAACCTATTTATTTGTTAATCTTTGCATTAAAAAAGCATAATAAGTATCATAGTACACGCTCATTCATTGAAACAATGTTTGAGCCTCTACTTTGTACTGAGCTCTGTTCTGAGTCATAGGCACAGCCATGAGCCTAGTGGACAGTCTCTGCCTTCATGAAGCTTGCATTTCAGTGTCCAGAGCTTTTCTAAGAATGTCACTTGAATTCGCTCATTTGCTTTTATCACAGTGCTGGGATAATGATTTAATTTTACAGAGGAGGAGGCTATAAAGGTAGAGGTGTTAATTCCTTTGCCCCAGGTCAAACAGTAGTGAGTGGAGGAGGTGGAATCTGACGAGAGGCAGTCTGACTTCAGTGTCTGCAGATGACATTGGGACAAACAAATGCCTCCCAGCGTCTGCGAACAAATCTACGGTTCAGTTCACTTCAGTTCAGTCTCTCAGTCGTGTCCGACTCTTTGCGACCCCATGAATCGCAGCACAGCAGGCCTCCCTGTCCATTACCAACTCCCAGAGTTCACTCAGACTCACGTCCATCGAGTCCGTGATGCCATCCAGCCATCTCATCCTCGGTCGTCCCCTTCTCCTCCTGCCCCCAACCCCTCCCAGCATCAGAGTCTTTTCCAATGAGTCAACTCTTTGCATGAGGTGGCCAAAGTACTGGAGTTTCAGCTTTAGCATCATTCCTTCCAAAGAAATCCCAGGGCTGATCTCCTTCAGAATGAACTGGTTGGATCTCCTTGCAGTCCAAGGGACTCTCAAGAGTCTTCTCCAACACCACAGTTCAAAAGCATCAATTCTTTGGTGCTCAGCCTTCTTCACAGTCCAACTCTCACATCCATACATGACCACTGGAAAAACCATAGCCTTGACTAGACAGACCTTTGTTGTCAAAGTAATGTCTCTGCTTTTGAATATGCTATCTAGGTTGGTCATAACTTTTCTTCCAAGGAGTAAGCATCTTTTAATTTCATGGCTTCAGTCACCATCTGCTGTGATTTTGGAGCCCCAAAAAATAAAGTCTGACACTGTTTCCACTGTTTCCCCATCTATTTCCCATGAAGTGATGGGACCAGATGCCATGATCTTCGTTTTCTGAATGTTGAGCTTTAAGCCAACTTCTTCACTCTCCTCTTTCACTTTCATCAAGAGGCTTTTTAGTTCCTTTTCACTTTCTGCCATAAGGGTGGTGTCATTTGCATATCTGAGGTTATTGATATTTCTCCCAGCAATCTTGATTCCAGCTTGTGCTTCTTCCAGCCCAGCGTTTCTCATGATGTACTCTGCATATAAGTTAAATAAGCAGGGTGACAATATACAGCCCTGACGTACTCCTTTTCCTATTTGGAACCAGTCTGTTGTTTCATGTCCAGTTCTAACTGTTGGTTCCTGACCTGCATATAGACCTGAATCAAAACCCTTATGATTATACAGTGGAAGTGAGAAATAGATTTAAGGGCCCAGATCTAATAGATAAAGTGCCTGATGAACTATGGACTGAGGTTCGTGACATTGTACAGGAGACAGGGATCAAGACCATCCTCATGGAAAAGAAATGCAAAAAAGCAAAATGGCTGTCTGGGGAGGCCTTACAAATAGCTGTGAAAAGAAGAGAAGCAAAAAGCAAAGGAGAAAAGGAAAGATATAAGTATCTGAATGCAGAGTTCCAAAGAATAGCAAGAAGAGATAAGAAAGTCTTCCTCAGCAATCAATGCAAAGAAATAGAGGAAAACAACAGAATGGGAAAGACTAGAGATCTTTTCAAGAAAATCAGAGATACCAAGGGAACATTTCATGCAAAGATGGGCTCGATAAAGGACAGAAATGGTCTGGACCTAACAGAAGCAGAAGATATTAAGAGGTGGCAAGAATACACAGAAGAACTGTACAAAAAAGAGCTTCATGACCAAGATAATCATGATGATGTGATCACTCACCTAGAGCCAGACATCCTGGAATGTGAAGTCAAGTGGGCCTTAGAAAGCATCACTACGAACAAAGCTAGTGGAGGTGATGGAATTCCAGTTGAGCTGTTTCAAATCCTGAAAGATGATGCTGTGAAAGTGCTGCACTCAATATGCCAGCAAATTTGGAAAACTCAGCAGTGGCCACAGGACTGGAAAAGGTCAGTTTTCATTCCAGTCCCAAAGAAAGGCAATGCCAAAGAATGCTCAAACTACCGCACAATTGCACTCATCTCACACGCTAGTAAAGTAATGCTCAAAACTCTCCAAGCCAGGCTTCAGGAATATGTGAACCATGAACTTCCAGATGTTCAAGTTGGTTTTAGAAAAGGCAGAGGAACCAGAGATCAAATTGCCAACATCCACTGGATCATCAAAAAAGCAAGAAAGTTCCAGAAGAACATCTATTTCTGCTTTATTGACTTTGCCAAAGCCTTTGACTCTGTGGATCCCAATAAACTGTGGAAAATTCTGAAAGAGATGGGAATACCAGACCACCTGACCTGCCTCTTGAGAAACCTATATGCAGGTCAGGAAGCAACAGTTAGACTTGACATGGAACAACAGACTGGTTCCAAACAGACAGTTAATACCTGTTAATGCATAAATATCATTGAGAAAAGCATACTTAAAGCTGTTATTCAATCCTTTCAGTTCAGCCAAAAGATGAGAGCAGATTTTTCTAGAGCACAGAAAGTAAAGAGCAAGAGGGCTGAAATTAGAGTGGTGGTGACTAGAGGAAGAGGAGCAAGAGGAAAAAGAAGTGGGAAAGGAAGAGGAGGAGAAAAAGAAAGAAGGGGAGCAGGAAAGGGAAAGGGGGAGGAAGTGGATGGGAGGTAGCCAACTTACTGCAGGGAATGGTGATATCCCGTTAGTGGCATAGCACATTTTTGGGGTCTGGTACCCTGAGTATTGGCACTTAACACATTATATCATTTAATCCCCACCACTGCTCTGTCTGGCACCAAAGCTTATAGCTCATATCCTTCCAGCTTACTTCCAGCCCTAGCACTGTGTTGTCTGGACTCATTTCTGGGGAGAACCAACTTAGCAGACCTCAAAATGAGGATGTGAAGATTCAGAGCCATGACATCCAAAGAGTGGCATTGCTGAGCCAGCCTTCTCTGGGAAGAGCAGCCCACAGAAAGGATATTTTCTGGGGTTCCCTGGTGGTCCAGTGGTTGGGAGTCCACCTTGAAATGCAGGGGACACCAATTCAGTCCCTGGTCTGGAAAGATCCCACACACTGCTGGGCAACTAAGCCCACGAGCAATTACTGAGTCCATGTGCTGCAAGTCCTGAAGCCCAGACTGTGCAACAAGAGAGGTCACCTCAATGAAATGCCCATGCACCGCACTAGAGAAAGCCCACACACAGCAATGAAGACCAGGGCAGCTGAAAGTAAAATAAATAAAAATTCAAAAAATAAATAAATAGGATCTAGGACTTCCCTGGTGGTCCAGTGGCTTTTTTTTTTTTTTTTTAAAGATATTTCCTGATGAAACATTGGTTTTATTTGGTGGTGATGTTTTTGGGTATAAAGTTGTGGTGAGCTGCAAGCTGGATTCAGTCTTTTCTCAATGATTATAGCAAAGAATTTG
The DNA here is from genome assembly GCF_014754425.2 of Oryx dammah. NCBI lineage: Eukaryota > Metazoa > Chordata > Mammalia > Artiodactyla > Bovidae > Oryx > Oryx dammah. The sequence continues at coordinate 24,249,525 of NW_024070188.1, forward strand.
GTCTGTTGGCTGGGAAAGTAGCTCCTAACCAGAGCCTGATGCGGGGGATGGGAGGGAAGAGGAGGACTCACATTAACCAGGCTTCCTGGAGATGCTCAATCCCTAGAAGCTGAGAGTGCAGTTTGTTTGTTCCTGGCTTAATGGTGGTTGTGAATTTATTTGTGATAGTATGACTGTATGTGAGAGAAAATGCCCATGTAGGGTGTTTGTGTGTGTGTGTGGCTGTCTGTGTTCTTTTTAATCAGAGGCTCACTAGAGTGAGTCTGGAAACAGATCATTTGAGGGCCCTCAGCAGCCACAAGAGAGAGCTTGGAAGGAGCTCCTCCCCAATCTCTCAGTAGGGCTGCTGGCTTCCCAAGAGCAAGTGATCCAACACAGAAGAGACAGCCCCCAAGACAGAAGTGACAGACATTTTAAAAAACTTTTTTATTTTTATATTAGAGTGTAGTTGATTAAAAAGCAAAGACATCACTTTGCTGACAAAGTGTCTAGTCAAAGCTATGGTTTTTCTAGTAGTCATGTATGGATATGAGAGTTGGAACATAGAGAAAGCTGAGCACTGAAGAATTGATGCTTTCAAAATGTGGTGTTGGGGAAGATTCTTGTGAGTCCTAGGACTGCATGGAGATCAAACCAGTCATTCCTAAAGGAATTCAACCCTGAATATTCATTGGAAGGACGGATGCTGAAACTCCAATACTTTGGCCAACTGATGTGAAGAGTGACTTATTGAAAAAGCCCCTCATGCTGGGAAAGATTAAGGGTGGGAGAAGTGTAGGATGAGGATGAGATGGTTAGATAGTATCACTGACTCAATGGACATTAATCTGATCAAACTCTAGTTTGAGTGACCAAACAATAGTTGATTAACAAAGTTAATTAATTTCATGTGCACAGCAAAGTGATACAGTTTTATATATATTTATATATATATATACACATATATATATACATATACTTTTTCAAATTATTTTCCCATTTATGTTGTTACATAATATTGAGCAGAGATCCCTGTGCTATACAGTGGATCCTCGTCGGTTTCCCATTTTGAATATAGCAGTGTCAATTCCACACTCCTTAAAAGATGCTTGCTCCTTGGAAGAAAAGCTATGACCAATCCACACAGCATATTAAAAAGCAGAGACATTACTTTGCCAACAAAGACCCATCTAGTCAAAGCTATGGTTTTTCCAATAGTCACGTATGGATGTGAGAGTTGGACTATAAAGAAAGCTGAAAAGGCTGAGTGCCAAAGAACTGATGCTTTTGAACCGTGGTGTTGGAGAAGACTCTTGAGAGTCCCTTGGACTGCAAGGAGATTAAACCAGTCAATCATAAAGGAAATCAGTCCTGAATATTCATTGGAAGGACTGATGCTGAAGCTGAAACTCCAATATTTTGGCCACCTGATGTGCAGAACTGACTCAGAACTGATTCATTGGAAAAGACCCTGATGCTGGGAAAGACTGAAGGCAGGAGGAGAAGGGGATGACAGAGGATGAGATGGTTGGATGGCATCACCAACTCTATGGACATGAGTTTGAGTAAGCCCCGGGAGTTGGTGATAGACAGGGAAGCTTGGCGTGCCACAGTCCATGGGGTCACAAGGAGCTGGACACAACTGAGCGACTAAACTGAACTGAACTTACCTCTCCCTGCCACCCTTCCCTCCAGTAACCATAAGTTCATTTTCTAAGTCTGTGAGTTGTGACAGTCATTTTGTAATCTGATCTTGGAAGTGACATCCTGTTACTCCTGCTATATTCTGTTTGTTAGAAGCAAGTCACTAGGTCCCATGCATTCAGGGGTACAACTGCATAAGGGCTGACTAGCAGGATGGAGGCCATCTTAAAGGCCACCTACCCAGGCCTGTCACAGAAATCTTCTATCTATGAGTATTCTTGGTCACCAAATCCAAAACACGTTTAATCGTGGTTCACACAAGTGAATAGTCGATGAGATCAAAGAATGCTGTTAGTAATTTAAAGCAAAGCTAACTTGTACTGAGAAGAAAACATAAACCAAAGGGAGGTACATGAGAGAGACCCAACTTCTGAGAAATTTACTTCTGAGAACACTGAAGACAACTGAGCCAGTTCAATTATATCAGCATTTATTAAGACCTCTGTGTCATATATGCTCTGCTCTGTGTGAAGTGGACTTCATATTTCCCTTCACACACAAGAGTGCATTGCCTGTTTAGGAAGGCAAGACAAACAGAAAACAGAATGACAGTAGGAGAGTTTCCATCAACTTGAAGCATGTAGAATGGTATGGAGAGAATGGGGTCCGCAAACACTTTCTGTAAGAGCAAGCTGCAGAGTGTGTATTTCAGGCTGCGTGGGCCACATATGGTCTTTGTTGCATCTCTTTCTTTTTTTGTACACGATTTTAAAAATGTAAAAACCAATCTTGAGCTTAGCCCTGTAGGCAGTGGGGCATCACTAGGTTTTTGAATAAGGTTGTTACTGACTTGATACATGCTGCAGTCCATGGGGTCACAAAGAGTCAGACACAACTGAGCAACTGAACTGAACTGAACTTATCCCTAATTCCTAATTGTTTTAGGAATCCGAATCTGGGGCAGTGAAAGAGGAGGGTTGCTAAGTTGTTGAAATGTAGTATCCTTGGGCATTGGGTGGGTGGGAAGTGAGAGATGACATTGGATATACAGAAGGAAGCCGTATTATGAAGCTAAGAAGTCATGGAAATTTAAAAGTAGGGGTTGTCTCAACCCATGAAGATCAATGAAGAAGACTTTGCGTTAATCCAGGCCTAATGAAATGATGAGGGCCTGTATTGGGCTGGCAGCCTCTATTCATACTGCTTAGCTCAGGATTGGCTTAATAAATGATTAGATGGCCCTGAATGATGATAAATGAATACTTCTTCAGAACTAGGAGATAGTTGAGTATTTAGTCTCAAATAGAATTGCATGTGAGTAATAATGCATGTCTATATAAAGTGAAAGTCACTCAGTCGTGTCTGACTCTTTGAGATACCATGGACTATACAGCCCATGGCATTCTCCCGGCCAGAATACTGGAGTGGGTAGCCTTTTCCTTCTCCAGGGGATCTTCCTAACCCAGGGATCGAACCCAGGTCTATATGTGCATGTCTATATACACATACTAAATACATAGTAGTGTTTAGAACTGATAATCTTCTCTTTTAGATTTAGAATGGACCCTCTGGGCTATCCTTTTCTGAGGCTTAGATCTATTATGCTAATACCATTTGATAACTAGACTTTGTCCCTTTGATTAACATACTGTCTCCTAAATCAGAACTTACAGGCCTTAAGGTACAAACAAGGTAGTATAATTTAGTTATGATCCAAAAATTTGGATTTGTGTGCAAATATTTAAAGTGCAAGACAAAGACTTGTAGCAATATAGCTTAGAAAACTTGTTCCATTATTATACTTGGGACACCAGCCCCTTCCTTGTCATAGGAACTGTTAAAAGAAGTTCTGCAGGACTCTCTTATCCAGAGGGGTGGCAGTGCCCTGACATACGCTCCAGTTTGTGTGGTACTCCTTCCACTAGAAGCCCTGGCAGAAATGCTCAGACAAGGCTGACAGCTTCTCTCACTTGGAGTAGTGGAAACTGTTACTCTCTGCTCTCTCCTGGGAAAGGAACAGTTCATCCTTTCTCCTGAGTCTATGGGTACTTAGGCTGATTAAAGCCAGCTTTATCCATGCACACCTAGTGAATTTATATTCTTAGCAAAACAGCCAGGTTGCTGAGAACAGTGGTCCTCAAAGGATAGTCTCTAGACTAGCAGCAGCATCACCTGGGAACTTGTTAGAAATGCAGATTTCTGGACCTCAAACCAGACCAACTGAATCAGGAACTCTGGGAGTTAGGCCTAGCAGTCTGGTTTTAACAAGCCTTCCGGGTGATTTTCATGCATGCTCAAGTTTGAGAGGAAAAAAACCTAATTCTGAGTTCCAGGTTTGAACCAGGGATTTAGTTTTAAACCAGATCAATGGATCTCTGCATCTGTCGTGGCAAGAAATAATACAATCATCATCAGGGAGTCAGTTATGAGGAATGTCAAAGAGACTGTGAATGGATAATTGGGTGTAATGAAGAGAGAATCAGCTCCCTGGGAATTCCTACTGAAATCTGTTCAAGGATATTTCCAACACAGAATTTTATACGACATTTGGAAATACTCTGCACGTTGAAAAAGAATGCAGATTTGGTAAGCAATAATGCATTTACTTATCAGCAAACACAGTCTGGGGCTCCCAAAGCTCCAGGCAGCCAGCTGTAGCTGGTCAGCCCAGCGTGGCCACAGAAACCAAGCCGAGTGTGTTCTGTTCAGAGAGGCAAGGCAAGAAGCCTCAGGACTCCAGTTTGTTTCGGTTTGCGGGTGCCACTCCCCCCGCCCCCCACCCCTTCCTGTGTCATAGTTCCTTTGAGAACAAGTTCTTTAAATTGACATAGTAACCAGTTCCAAATGCAGAGAGATAGAGAGGAAGAAGAAAAAAAAAAAAAAAACTCATCCTTTTCTCCAAAAAAAATGTAATTAAAGCAGATTTTTCCCAGGATCTCAGTTATTCTTTGGCTGCAGACGTACCTTTGGAAGGGGTACAGCCAGGTCTCCCTGCACAGGAAGTAAATCAATTAGAAGTACTTTGTGCAACAGATAGATTTTGACCGAATTTGAAAATTATATTTTTGTAAAACAAATTATATTTTAAATTCAGCAGAGAAATTGCCATTTAAAAGGAATTTCCTGGCAGATCTTTTGCCAAGAATATAATTATTTTATTATTTATTTCTTACTACAGAAATTTCCATATACAATAAAACCTCAGTGAAGAAGAATTTTCAAGGAATTGGAGGATTCTTCTTATTCCTTTTTTTTCTTTTTTTTGATTGACAGAGGCTTAACTGAAAGAAAAATATCCTGTTTCCAGCTTTTGTTGACAATCTTTCTAAAAATCTTACAATTGATTCTTCAGAATTAGTGGTAGTAGATATAATCAAGCCTTTCTTGGTGATTAAAGACTTTGCAGCAACATTTTTATCAATTGGATAGTGATAGGAAATTAGGTTGAATTTGTGTTGACTGTAAAATGATACACTGAAAATGAGTAACTAGAATATTGGAATAAAACTCCTAGTTTTACTTCTTTTTAGTTGATACTTTACTTAAGTATTCAGCAGAGAAGGATATTGGTTTACATAGAAACTTTTGTTGGTTGGGTCCTGGTTGAAGTTTAACAGATTTACCTACTGAGTATACATATATGTTTAGAAAAACTAATAAATAGGAAATGTATGTATATCTTTAGAAAAACTAGTAAATAAGAACTGAAGTGAGTTAAAATATCTTTGGATTAAACATGCGATTATATTCTCAGTGGAAAAAAAAAGGTAGTTGATTAAGCCCAGTGGTTGTCTTTGTTTTCATGTTTTGTTGGTATTAAGAAGTGGCCCTCAAGCAGGCCATATTCAAATTCGTGACTTGGACAGCCTTCTGTAGACAAACAAAATGGGAAGGGAAGCCAGGTTTAGCACCTTGATCACTAACTTACTCTAGGATTAATTTAAATTCAGTAAAGCTTATTATATCCCTGGAGGAGGGCATGCAACCAACTCCAGTATTCTTGCCTGGAGAATCCGATGGACAGAGGAGCCTGGCAGGCTACCGTTCATAGTGTCTCAGAGAGTCAGACATGGCTGAAGTGACTGAGTATGTACACAAAGCTTATTATACATTTGCTATGGGACAGAGAAGCCTGGCATGCTGCGATTCATGGGGTCGCAAAGAGTCGGACATGACTGAGCGACTGAACTGAACTGAACTGAACTGATGATTATTAAGCTGTAACTCTTGGTGCCTCTGGAGATACAAAGATAAATAAGAGATGGACCCAGCCCTCAGAGAGCTCACAGTCTAGGGTGGGAAAACTTTGGAGTATGAAGTTGGGGTGGGGTAATGGAGTGATCCAACCAGGAGTCATATAATTTGAGAATCTTTAAATCTGTTTAGGTGGTGAATGCCACTGAGGAACAGTGGGATACTGATCCATTTTATTTTACCATGAAAACTAGAATTGATCTTACAAGCAGAAAACATGCCTACTTAAAGCTATGTTCATACTGTAAAATCACATCTGTGAACTCCCAGGCCCACAGAAATAACCCCCAAGCTGTTGAGCTAATAGGCAGGATGGACTGTTCCCCCTTTTTTTTTTTGCTGTTGTTAATGTCAACATTTGTTGTTGTTTAGTCACTAAGTTGAGTCCAACTCTTTTGTGACCCCATGGACTGTAGCCCACCATGCTTCTCTGTCTGTGGGACTTCCCAGGCAAGAATACTAGAGTTGGTTGCCATTTCCTTCTCCAAAGGATCTCGACCCAAGGATTGAACCCACATCTCCTGCATTGGCAGGTGGATTCTTTACCACTGAGCCACTAGAGAAGCCCAATGTTAACATGCTCCTCCTCAATTCATTATGCCATTTGCTAGCACTTGTCGCTAAATAGGGTTTCCCAGGTGACACTAGTAGTAAAGAACCTGCCTGCCAGTGCAGGAGATGTAAGAGATCCCTGGGTCCAGAAGGTCTCCCGGAGGAGGAAATGCTAACCCTCTCCAATATTCTTGCCTGGAAATCCCATGGACAGAGTAGCTTGGTGGGCTACAGTCTATGGGGTTGCACAGAGTCGGACATGACTGTTACTAAATAGTGACAGGTGTCAAAAGTTGAAGGACATGGAGACTTGAGAAAATTCTATCAATTTAGTTTAAAACTGTGATTTGGGAAATGATGACCCCTCATTTCTGTAGCAGGCTTCCCTGGTGGCTCAGATGGTAAAGAATCTGCCTGCAATACAGGAGACCCAGGTTCAATCCCTGGGTTGGGAAGATTCCCTGGAGAAAGGAATGGCAATCCTCTCCAGTATTCTTGCCTAGAGAATTCCATGGACAGAGGAACATGGTAGGCTACAGTCAGTGGGGTCGCAAAGAATCAGACACAACTGAGTGACTAACCCACACTCACACTTGTCTCTCTGTGACTCCATTCTTGCCCTCACCCCACCAGTACCTCTGTCCTTTATCCAGCCTCTTAAACTCCAATCTCTGTAGGATTTTCTTGGTGGCTCAGATGGCAAAGAATCTGCCTGCAATGCAGGAGAACCGTGTTTGATCCCTGTGTCGGGAAGATCCCCTGGAGAAGGGAATGGCAAGCCACTCCAGTATTCTTGCCTGGAGAATTCCATGGACAGTGGAGCCTGGTGGGCTACAGTCCAAGGGGTCGCAAAGTGTCAGACATGACTGAGTGACTAACATTTTCACTTTCATTTCTGTAGCGGCTCAGAGAAACCCAGTGCTCTGTTGAGGGTATGGGAGCTTGTGAGGTGCTGAAGGAATGGACATTGTGTCCAAAAGGATTTATTGCCTTTCCAGCCTCAGCCAGGGGGTCCTTCCAGAAAGTACTCACTCTGCTCCTGAGTGTGGGGCAGGGATAGAAAGTCCTAAATGGTAGGGATGCTCCTGGCTTAGCTTTATACTTTTCCTTGGCACTAACATTTCTTCAGAAAGTAGCTGCTCAATAAGAAAACTGTTGAAAAGTGCCACCAGCTGCAATTTGGAACAAGTTTCTCTATAAAAACAGTGTTATAAAGATTATTGGGCTTTCCTGGTGGCTCAATCAGTAAAGAATCTGTCTGCAATGCAGGAGACGTTAAGAGACGTAGGTCCAATCCCTTAGTCAGGAAGATCCCCTGGAGAAAGGAATGACAACCCACTCCAGTATTCTTTCCTAGAGAATCCCATGGACTGAGGAGCCTTGTAGGCTACAGTCCATGAGGTTGCGAAGAGCTGGACACAACTGAAGTGACTGAGCATGCGTGCATAATGATTAAGTTTAAATGAAATAGTGCTAAATTCATAAAAAAATATACAAATGGGTTGAATAGATTTTATGAACTGGTCTTAGAAGCTACCCTCCTATCTATAATATTATTTATATGGAGTAGTGATTTCTTACTTTTTTAGATTCAATTAGCTAATGTTTATCTCAAGACTATCATGTACCAAGTACCTTCTGGACACGCTGGGTCATGGGGACAAAAAAAAAAAGAGTCCTTCACCTCAAAGGGTTGTTATAAAGATTAAATGAATTATAATGTGTAAAACTGCTCTGAAGGGTGCCTGACTTAAAGAAAGTGCTTAATCATTATTAGCTGGCCATTCCCCATATTATTGTATAGCAACGTAACAGACATGGTCCCTCTCCACAGGGAATTCAGACAACTTTCTAGCTGGGGCCGGTCTGTATTATTAGAGTTTCTTGGCATACAGGTCTCTAAGGGAACAGCTGTTCTCTTGCAGTTGGGGCTGGACTGCCCTATGAGCAGTTGGTATCTGTGTGGCTTGACTAGTAAGCAGGGCCCTTTTCACTTTTCCCCTGGGGCTGAAGGATGGAGGAGCAGGGAAGCTGTGGGGAGCCACCGGCTGCCTCTGGAAACTCTAACCCGTGGCCTTGCCTCCTGGGAATTGCAACCCTACCCCATGAGTGTTTACTTGCCAGCCACGCTGTGGATGTGAGGCCTGCAGGCTTGCAACTTCCTGTCCGAGGCTCTCAGGTTTGTGGACATGTGGGTCTCTCTCTGCCTTGTGTAAATCCTGTGAAGGCTCAGTTTAATAGTTCCACATGGACTTTCTGGCCTGATCTGGAGGAAGCAGGCAAGAGGAAAAACTTGACGTTTTCACTTTTCAAAATAGGTCAGGTTTTAAGTTAACTTCTTCAGTGATGAAGTTCCAGAATTGTTTTGGACATCCTGAAGCAAACATACCAACTTCTGAAGCTGTCAAGGATTTGGGATGAAATTTTTACAGGCTTCCTGCTGCTAAGCATTGTGGAGCACAAATTAGTCCCAAGTGGATTAAAGGGTGAAAGAACTACACTTAAATGCTGTTGAAAATCTTGGTAAAATGAAGCTTATTAATGCTTGAGTAACACCAAGGTATATGGCTCCATCAAGCTTAAGACAAACAGTAATAAGGGCAAATAGGAACTGTCCCTTGCAGAACCTAGTGGGGACTCTCCTCCACAGCTGATACTCATCTCACCACGTAGAGGCTTCTCTCTTTACTGATTTGTCCTTCATAATTAGCCCCTCTGCTTTCAGTGGACCCCTCTCTTCATTGTGGTTTGGGTTTCCCTGAATTCCCATTCTTGGTCTTATCTCGTGGTAGAATAATTTTCATTCATTCAACAACTTCTATATGTTTTCATTCTTAACTGATTTACATGTTAAGCATAAGGACCTGGCCTCTAAGGGAAATGAATGAAGCAAAACAAAAACCAGATATAAAGCCATTTAGCTAAATATAGGTTCAGTTTTCCATCTTGGTATGGTTTGCAGAATTTTATTTTGTTAATTTAAACTTTTCAGGTTAAAACTTGGACCAAGATTTACTAACAGTAAACATATTTGTTTTGTCCTCTGCTCTCAAAGTTCCTTAAAATGTAACCATCTGGGGACAGTTTAAGAAAGTATCTCTCTATCAGTATTTACTGTGGGGAATACTGGGCACTTTGAAGAACTAGTAAGTCTTACTTTATTATCATCTTTAGATACTGACCTTAGGCTTATCTGGTTCTACAGTTCAAGATCAGCACAGAAAAAACTGTAAGTAACTCAAGGACTGAATGCTGCCTGTACCCTTTAAATGTTGGTGAATGAGGAAGTGGCCATAAAGATCATGCAGGTAGACTTCAGATAAAGCCTCTTTTTAGTTTTAGATCTTTACAAATTAATCATTAATATAATGATCGTTCAGACTTAATATAGGACTGATACTTGGATTTATAAATGAAGCATAGAGAAAAAAAGGAAGCATGCTGAGATGATGTTTTCTGTGTGCTGTTTCAGTGTCTGATTTCAAAAGACTGTAACTCTCCAGTGGAACCTTGAGCAGCAGATCACCAAATCACCACGGTAGCAGAGTAGTCTTAGAGCTTAGGAACAAGGGTGTCAGGAGCAAGGAGATAACATGGGGTACACGTCAGTGGAACTTCACTTCTGTATCTAGACCCACTGTTTTGATAGGAACAGCTGTGATGGGAAAAGTGACTTTGGAGCTTATTTAGAAAGTAATTAATTCTGTGACTCATTGAACAAAGCTTATTAAATAAGAAGTACTGCAAGGAGATCCAACCAGTCCATTCTGAAGGAGATCAGCCCTGGGATTTCTTTGGAAGGAATGATGCTAAAGCTGAAACTCCAGTACTTTGGCCACCTCATGCAAAGAGTTGACTCATTGGAAAAGACTCTGATGCTGGGAGGGATTGGGGGCAGGAGGAGAAGGGGACGACCGAGGATGAGATGGCTGGATGGCATCACTGACTCGATGGACGTGAGTCTGAGTGAACTCCAGGAGATGGTGATGGACAGGGAGGCCTGCTGTGCTGCGATTCATGGGGTCACAAAGAGTCGGACACAACTGAGCGACTGAACTGAACTGAACAACTACCTGTAACCAAGACTGATGACTTTCACTGAATGAAGTAAAATTTACCTGCCTTGAGATGGAAAGATTGAGAAATAAAGAAGTAGTATTGTGCTGAGGAATCACTGTACACTTGGGATCTAGCCTGTTCTAGTTCTAGCTGTATGACACTGAGCAAGTTGCTTAACCTCTCTGGCTTCATTTTTCCTCCCTGTACAGTAAAGATGTATATAAAAAGTTAATATAAAATAAAATGATAAAAAGTAAAGGGCTCAGTTCACTGCCTGGGGTGCATAAAAAAACAATGATTGTTAGTAGTATCCTCTATAGTTTCACTGATATTTCAAGAATAAGAACTAACATGGAAATGCAATTTTAAATTTAGGGAAGAAAAATATGTAGATTTACTCTTTGAGGAGGTAAAATTGAGATGACTACAAACATCATCCATGGAATTTACTCAGGATTTTGGTTAGTACTTTAAGGGAAAATACCGACATTAATTTTACTTTCTTAAAAGATAGTTTCACATACCAAATTCATTTTATTTTCATGAGTCTAAGGAAATGAAAAAATTGAAAGGAAATAGCATATGAGTGTGACTATATTTTTTAAAAAGTAGTAATAATGAATGTGATAGCACATTTATTTTCTTCAATGAAGAAGATTTTGTAAGTATATTACAAAGTGGAAAATTCAGTATTCTTTCTATTTAATTCTTTGGTACAAATAAAGATACTGCTATAATCACACCATACTTTTAAAATCATACTACATTCCTTTTTTATTTTAAAGCAAGATGGCTAATTATACTGTATTTTTTTTAACTTTAGCATTTACAAAGTGCTTTTAAGGTTTTGAAGCACTTTTATGCTGTTTTAATAACAATTCCCAGGTAATTTTGTAAGGTAGTCAGAGCAAGTATGATACTATTTTTTACATTTGGCAAGTGAGAAAAAAAGCAAAGGAGGTTGAAAGACCCAGCTAGTTGGGGATGGGTTTGACACTCAATAATGTTATGTTTAAAACTTCAATTTGAAGTTTTAGTTTGAAACCATTTAGATTCATCTACCAACAAGTTCTTGCCAGGAGGCAGAATATTTTAATCTCCACTTCACTCTTTAATCTCAATGATGAATCTTCCCAATTTGTCTTCCCACTTACTCATACAACCTCATTGTCAGAGTTCTCTGTAAATTATATTCCATTTTTTGGAAAATAATGTCTTAATTTACAATATAATTCTGTGGCACCTGTGTACTATTGCAAATGAATTATTGTTACTGTAAACTGACACCAGACCTTGAAAGTGTCAAATTTAGTGACTAGTTAGGTAAGTATTATAAACGCCAATCTCATGTTTGGATGAAAACTGGAAAGTTTAGTCACCCAGACATATGTAAATGCTAGATGATTGAGACATATTTCTTTTAATTTTTCATATAGACCATGGTTTCACACAGATACAACCTGAGTGAGGTAAGTTTGGGAAATGTTGCTGAGTGCCCTAACAAGTGGCCATTGGTTTGGGGTATTTTCATATGCTTTCTTTTAAGGAAACTTTCTTTCACTGTCCACAGTCTGGCCATGCTTGGGACCTGCTGGATGACAGATCTACCTGCTAGTTTCTAGTGTGGACCCAGCTGGTGAGACTTTCATTCTTAGAGAAGGTCCATCTACAGGACGTGCTGAAAATGGCAGTGGGCGAAGTGAAGCAGCATCAAGTCAGCTGCCTTCTTGCCCAAGGCAGGCTGACGAGAAACCCTTCAGAAAATAATCCTGTAATTTTGAGATGTCCTTCATAAATAAAGGCAAACTGCTTCCTATCTTTCAAAGAAGGCAATGGTACCCCACTCCAGTACTCTTGCCTGGAAAGTCCTATGGATGGAGGAGCCTGGAAGGCTGCAGTCCATGGGGTCTCTGAGGGTAGGACACAACTGAATGACTTCACTTTCACTTTTCACTTTCATGCATTGGAGAAGGAATTGGCAACCCACTCCAGTGTTCTTGCCTGGAGAATCCCAGGGACGTGGGAACCTGGTGGGCTGCTGTCTATGGAGTCGCACAGAGTCAGACACGACTGAAGTGACTTAGCAGCAGCAGCAGCTTCCTATCTTTACACTACTTTGAAATTCACTCTTCACCACTCCTCACCCTACTTCCCTGAATCAGCGGAGTCACTTAAACGATGGGAATTAAATGCTATAGAAGTTGGAACCATGTGTTTAAAAGAGGTTTGGGAAACCTTACTTAGGGCTTCCCTGAATTGAGGTAATTAAGGAAACAGTCACCTCTTTGCCCCTGGGAACTTCTAATTTTTGCTTAGCAAACACCTCCAACTTTTACAGCCTGTAGTGATTTCTTTCGGAGAAGGCGATGGCACCCCACTCCAGTACTCTTGCCTGGAAAATCCCATGGACAGAGGAGCCTGGTAGGCTGCAGTCCATGGGGTCTCGAAGAGTCGGACACGACTGAGAGACTTCCCTTTCACTTTTCACTTTCATACATTGGAGAAGGAAATGGCAACCCACTCCAGTGTTCTTGCCTGGAGAATCCCAGGGACAGGGGAGCCTGGTGCGCTGCCATCTATGGGGTTACACAGAGTTGGACACGACTGAAGTGACTTAGCAGCAGCAGCAGCAGCAGCAGCAGTGCTTTCTTTGAGTTTGGTCCCCTTGCACTGTGTTATTTCTGCTTTTATCTTTTTTATATACACTATTTGCTTTTCCAATTAGTCTGAAGAACAGGACACATTTTACAGTTGTATATCTCTTTAAGTTCTTACATAGTTACCCTGGTAATCTACACAGAGGAGATACTCAACACAGTGGTCACTGCTAAGAATAATTACAGATTTCCTCTTTGAGATGCTGATACTTCCCATCCCCCACATGGGAATGGAGAGTGTATCGCTTTCCTAGAGAGACATTTGTGATCTTAGTAAGTTGACACATGGGTGTGTATAAACATGGCTGAGTTGGAAAAAATGACTCAGAAATTATTCAGATAAATCAGTTTAAATATCAAAGAGTTATAGCATTCACCCTGCTTAAGAGATCTTAAGTTAGATTAATAAAAAATGTAACAGCTTGTTCATATAGGCTGATCATTCAGGCCACCCAAGATAGCTGTTCTCTTTCTCTCTGTACACCCCTTGCTCACCCAGCGCCTGCTTCACCTACACTTGTTCACATGACTGACCTTCCTCCACACTTGCTCCTGCCCCAGCTGATGATTATTTTAATACTTCAGAACATCTCCACCTGATAGCTTTTCAAAGGGGTGGTGAGGGGCACCCCCTGCTAGTTCCCCTGGTAACCCATGAGCCAAGCTGACGTCAGTTCCCCCTACAAGTGGTAATCTCCACTCTCCTTCTGGGATCAAAGGCTGCTGCCACGTCCTGCCCTGTTCTGCTGTGTCCTGCCCACTGCCAGCTGCACACAGTGGGGTCTCACTCTAGGACCTTGATTTAGACATGTTAGCTACTCCTGTGAAGCCACTCATGTCTCTGTTACTGATTCCAGGCTCTAAATTTGGTTCTGACCCTGGGCGAATACAAGCCCGGCAGTGCAGGCCAACCCAGTCCAAACTGAGTTCAATTAACGTAGATTTTTTCTTTCCTTGTAGCTCGTCTACTACATTTTAGACAAGGAGTTAGGTTCAGAAACTTTGCTGGGGGGACAAGGTAAACTGTATACCTGCAATGTTTTTCCATTTGGAGAAGACACAGAGAAACGTCTGTTTACTCAAAGGACCAAGAGAGTCACACAAACTTCACTAAGGAGCCTAAGTAAATATATCTTACTTCTCAAAATGAGCCACTCTTGAGCTGATAATCACACACAGAAGGTGCTTCAGCTCACCACCTTAATTACAGTAACTTCAACAGCATCACACCTCTCCTTCTCCACCTCCCTCCCCTTGTGCCCTCTTCAGATTCTTAGATTTGTCTTAGTTTTATTGGGAGGGACATCTTGACTTTTATCAGTGAATAGTACTTTGGAAGCCAGTCATTCTGGAAACAGCAAGCAAGAAAGTCCTAATGGAAATGGAGATGTCCTTCTGGGCTTAACCATGGAAACAGGCATTTCTTTTCCTTGCTTGTGGGGAGAGAGATTTGGCTTTGTGTGTGTGTGTATGTGTGCGTGTGTGTGCGTGTGTGAAGTCATCAAAGTAACAGCACATTCCATTCCAGGGATTTTAAAATAATATATGGCTGTGATATGGAAAATGGAGGTAATTCTATATTTGGTAATTTGGTCAACTTTCTTTTGAATTGTACAGATAATATTTATTTATTTTTCTTGCCTAATTTTTGCAAACACAGTTTGTCTATACAACACAAATAACCGGAACAAACCTAAAGAATACCATGAGGGGAGCTATCTCTTGTGTTATGTTCATAATGGCCTTTAAAGTTGGCTTTAGAATTTTAAGATATATTTGCATAGTGTGTATTTCACAAAACAACTTCACTCTGTATATAAACAGGGTTTGTTTTGAAGGACATTGGACATTCTGCCTGCTCAAAATGCCTCTCCTAGACCACACATCACCTTGGTTGGAAATTCCTTCCATTAGCAGCCAGTCTGATCCCCAGAGACTAATTTGCTAAGTAAACTTCTATATCATTTAAACTATCTTAGACTCAATTTCCTTATTTGTAAAATAAGAGGTTAAAGAGTCTATTTCTCTAGTCTATTTTTTCCCTGTTTTCTTCTCTTTCCCAGTTACTCAGTTTTGTGTTTAGTGTTTTTCTGTATTCAGTTTGCAAAGTGTTAAGATAATTTTAATTATATTACAATCAAAATGTCAACTTCTAATCTTAAGAAAACAGATTCTAATTAACTAGGATTGCCCTTAAGTACTTTCTTATCAAGGAAGTGTTCTCTTTACAAATCCCTGATCACCTTTCTCTATAAAAACTCAAAGAAGTTCTTAACCTCCACTTGAACTGCCTTTCTTATTTCAGACCTTTCCATCATCTTCATTACCTTCTATGTTTCCACCAGTGGGCTAATGGCTACCAGTAGTTGATGTAAAAAAAAGCCTCAGGTTTATCAGGTCTTACTGTTTTTCAGAATATCAAGCAGTGTAAGTACAGTTATCTTCAATTTCTTAGAAGCTCTTAAACTGAGAGGCACACATCTCTGTTGTGAGAGAGAGACTTAATTTTATATACATGCCGTGTCATCTTTATTCATTCATACATCAAGAGATACTTAAGGTTATTTCCATATCTTGGCTATTGTAAACACTGTTGCAAAAAACATG
The DNA here is from genome assembly GCF_014754425.2 of Oryx dammah. Lineage (NCBI taxonomy): Eukaryota > Metazoa > Chordata > Mammalia > Artiodactyla > Bovidae > Oryx > Oryx dammah. Next base: position 24,265,277 of record NW_024070188.1, read on the forward strand.
GGAGTGGGGAGGAAGCACAGGGAAGGCATATATCTTTTTGAACTAGTGTTTTTATTTTCATCAGATAAGTACCCAGAAGTAGAATTGCTGGATCATATGGTATTTGCATTTTTAAGTTTTTGAGGAGCCTCTATGCTACTTTCCATAGTGATTGCACTAATTTCTAGTCCCACCAACAATGCACTTGGAGCTTCCTTGGTGGCTCAGTAGTGAAGAATCCACTTGCAAATGCAGGAGACAGATTAGATCCCTGGTCCGGGAAGATCCCACATGCCATGCATGGCAACTATTGAGCCTGTGCTCCAGAGCAAGAGAAACCGCTGCAATGAGAAGCCTGCACCCCACAACTAGAGAGTGGACCCTGCTCACCCTAACTAGAGAAAAGCCCGTGCAGCAACAAAGACCCAGCATGGGCAATAAATGAATAAATGAAATTCTCTTAAAAGACTGTATGTGGGTTCCCTTCTCTCCACATCCTCATCAACTCTTGATTATTTCTTGTCATTTTGGTAATAACCAAATAGCAAGGTAATATTTCATAGGTTTTGATTTACATTTCCCTGATGATTAGTAATAGAAGGCAATGATCTTTTCATGCAACTATTGCATATCTTTATGTCTTTCTTGAAAAAAAAAAAAAGACTATTCTAGATCCTCTGCTCATTTTTGTTCTCCTCTCATTTTTAAATTTATTGTTATTTTGCTATTGATTTGCATGAATTCTTTATATATTTTGAAAATATTTTCTCCCTTTCAGTAGATTGCCTTTTAATTTTGTTGATGGCTTCTTTTTAGATTTCTACAGTCCCACTTGTTTATTTTTTATTTTGTTGCCTCTACTTTTGGTGTCAAATCCAAAAAACTATCACCAAGACAGATGTTAAGAAGCTCATTATCTATGTTTTCTTTTAAAAGTTTTATGATTTCAGGTCTTACATACAAATCTTTACTGCATTTGAGTTATCTTTTGTTTATAATGTAAGACAGTGGTCTAATTTCATTCTTTTGCATGTGGCTGTCCAATATTCCCAGCACTATTTATTGGAGAGACTGTCCTTTCCCTCATTGTATATTCTTGTTGCCTTTGTTATAAATTAATTGACCATACATGTGTGGGTTTATTTCTGGGCTCTCTGTTCTGTTCCATTGATTTATTTGTTTTATAAGAATACCATACTGTTTTGATTACCATAGCTTTGTAATATAGTTTGAAATCAGGGCATGTGATGCTTCTAGATGTGTGTTTCTTTCTCAAGATTGCCTTGGCTATTCAGGTGAGATTGTCAGGCTTTCCTGAAAAAAACACATTCCACCTTATAGTTAGGTATATTTCCACATGGTACAAGACATCTTATGAGTATCCATTATGTGTTAGACATCAGGCTGGGTTCTAGGTGGGAAATATAGAAAGCTAAACTGTATGCTTGTTTCTAGCAACTCAGCTTCTAGCAATGGAGCTCCTCTTGCTCCTGATACACCTAATAATTTATGTACCATTAAATGTAGAGTCCAGGTAAAATTGCCATGTTTAGTCTTGAATAACACCTGATTCCACCTGAACTGTAAATAAGTCTTGAGTTTACTCAGAACTTAGCTTTCATGCAGCTACCTCAAGTTCAGTCTCAATGAAAGGTGAGCAAACCTTGAAAATGCTCTCAGTAGTTGAAGCATAAGCTTAGAAAAGTAATGAAATGTACACCCAGACAAGGACTGTTGAGAAAGTTTCATATCACTCTCCAAATTGAAAGTGGTTGCAAAGAAAAGCACATTTCATGCACTTATTATCTTCCCATCTTTCCTTCCTTCTGTCCTTTCTTCTTCTTTGCTTATAAAGGCTATAAATGTTAGTATATAGGCTGTTGGAGTTTCCAGAAGAATAAGCACCCCAACCCTGCACTGTGTACTTTCTTCGTTAATCAGTGAGACTGTGAGTTATAAAATACATCTTAGAGACAGCCCAAGAAATCACTAAACATTTTTCCATTTTGTGATTCACTTTAATAAGTGACAATTTAGAAATAGACAGTTCTGGGCTACTCTAAAATAAGTTATGGTCCCCCAGTTCAGCAGTTAGTTCCAACAGGGCCTCAATACTTTTTACAGCTATCAGTTGAACACTTGTGCAAACTGATGCTGTCATTCCAAATGTTTCTGCCAAGTTGCTGCTGCCAGGAGCTGTTGAAGGTTTTACTAAGTCTTTTCTTAAGACAATCTATGTTTTCCTTCTGATGAATGATTTAATCTGATTTATTGGGGAAATAATTTTTTGAGAATGATTTAATATCTTAGCATTAATCCTTTATTTGTGGCTTTAACTTGCTTCTTAGAGTAAAGGATTTTACCTTTATTGTCATTTCCTTTTTATTCTTTCCACTTAATGTTTGTTCTAATCTTAGAAGTATATATAATCTATTTATTTGAACTTTGAGGTGGGTGGGTGTAGAGGGGAAGCATTTTAAGAAATATGGTCATAGACAAAAAAACAGTCCTAACAAAAGTAAACATGACCCATTTCAAAGCTGTAATTTAAAATTCCTCAAATATTACTTATTTTTTTAAGGAAACCTTCCCCAATATATGATGTAGGGAGTTAGATAATTTTTCTAAAATTATCTTTGAGGCTTTTCTCATTTTGCTTATGACCCTTATTTCACTCTTGGTATATATTTGAAGAGCAATACATTATTTTTTTTCATCACAGAGGTTAAGCTTCTTGAAGTAAAGTGTGTAAGTTCTGATCATGAATGTAGAATCCAACCCAATTTAGTTGGTCTTTACACCCCATGTAATCGAAAGGTCCTAACTGTTTTTCTCATCTTATAAGAACGTCATATCATATGCTGAATCTGATTCCCATAAACAAATATTAAACCAACCAAGGAGACAGAGCAAATACATCTTGCGGACTGAAGCAGAAAATGGGTTATCATATTAACTCTTGGCTGATGACAAGTCTATTAATGTTTACAAGGAAAATGCATTTCTTCATTCATTCATTCAACAGTTAAACCATCTTTCTTGCAAGCCACCTATGTGTAGCAATAGCCATTCCAAATTATGGACTATCAATCTATGACCTGCAGGCCAAATCTGGCCAACTGCCTATGAGCAGCCCATGAGCTAAGAATGGTTTTCACCCTTTTTAATAATTAGAAAAATCAAAAGAAGAATAATACTTTGTGGTTCATTAAAATGATATGAAATTCAAATTTCAGTGGTCAGAAATAAAGTTTTAATGAAACCATAAGACACACTCCCATTAGTAATTTTCTAAAGCTGCTTTTATGCTAACAAATCAGAGCTGGAGTACTTGTGACAAAGACTCTGTCCTTCAAAGTTTAAGATATATACTGCCTGGCCCTTTACAGAAAAAGTTAGCTGATCCCTGTTCTAGACACTGGGAATTTAACATAAGAAAAATAAGAAAATTTTCTGCACTTATGAAAATTTTGCATTCTAATGGGAAAACAAAAAGCATAAATGAACAAGATCATTTTAGACTGTTGAATATATTATAATGACAATGAGACATTTGATGTGATAGATAGTGAAGGTTTGGGCTTCCCTTGTGGCTCAGCTGGTAAAGAATTCGCCTGCAATGTGGGAGACCTGGATTTGATCCCTGGGTTGGAAAGATCCCCTGGAGAAGGGAAAGGCTACCTACTCCAGTATTCTGGCCTGGAGGATACCATGGACTGTATAGTCCATGGGGTCGTAAAGAGTTGGACATGATTGAGCGACTTTCACTTCACATAGTGAAGGTGGTTAATTTAGATGGCATGGTCAGAGGAGTCCCCTGTGACAGTGAGGCTGAGAGGTGAATGGCAAGGAGTCAGCCATGAAGCACCTGGAAACAGAGGGTCTCAGTCAGAGGGAACAGGAACTAGGAAGTCTCAGGAACAGGGAAGCATGGCTAGATCACAGAGAGATGGGGACAGTAGAAGGAGGTGAGATCAGAGAGGGAGCGAGGGTTAGGCAGGGGCCAGCTCACAGAAGGCCTTTGTATTTTTCCCTATGGGCAGAGAAAATTTTCTGAAAGGTTTTAGCATAGGAATGACATGATGCTGAATTCTATTTTAGACAGATCAACTTGATGATTGTATGGAAAAGAGATTCTAGTGGAAGCCAAAGTGGACACAAATGGGCTGCTGCAGTGGACCCAGAGAGAGAGGATGGTGGTTTGACTTAGGAGTGCAGCTGGGGGGAGGGAGGAATTGGGTAGATTTAGAGCTTAGCATGGAGGTGAAGTGTCAAGGCTTGCTGAGGTGGAAGGCGAAGAAAAGAGAGAAATAGGATTATGCTCAGGTTTTTTCCCAAACTTGTGCCATTTCCTAATGTAAACTGTTCTGCATGCACGCATACTAAGTCGCTTCAGTCATGTCCATAGTCCCCAAGGCTCCTCTGTCCATGGGATTCTCAAGGCACAAAGTGTACTGAAAACTGTTAAAATATATGAACTAGACTTATATCTCAAATAGAACTTTCTATCTATGTAATGGATGTTTTTCATTTATTTTGTACTAGAAATGTGGTTGTGCATCTACACCTTGGTGTCTAATTTTTTTTTTTTTGTCTTTCTTGAATGTATTAATAGGAAATAACTGACATCATCCACAAAGGCATATGTGGTATTGGAGAAGACCTTTGAGAGTCCCTTGGACTGCAAGGAGATCAAACCAGTCAATCTTAAAGGAAATTAACCCTGAATATTTATTGGAAGGACTGATACTGAAGCTCCAATACTTTGTGGACACCTGATGCGAACAGCTGACTCATTAGTAAAGATCCTGATGCTGGGAAAGATTGAAGGCAGGAGAGAAGGGGATGGCAGAGGATGAGATGGTTGGATGGCATCACCAACTTGATGGACTTGAGTTTGAGCAAACTCCAGGAGATGGTGAAGGTCAGGGAAGCCTGGCGTGCTGCAGTCCATGGTGTTGCAAAGAGTTGGATATGACTGAGCAGCTGAACAACAACAACAACAGCAAAGGCAAATAAACCAAGAGAAAAGACGGCTTTTAAGTCCACATGAGGACCTCTCTCTGCAGAGACTGAGGAAGAGGTAAGTGTGACCATGAAATGCCAGGTTTTTTGTTTATTGATTTGGTTGCACCTTATCTTAGCTGTGGCACATGGGAGATTTGATCTTGGGTTGTGGCAAGTGGACTTTTGGGTTGCAGCAGGCAAAATCTAGTTCCCTGACCAAGGATTGAACCTGGGCCCCCTGCACTGGAAGCATTGGAAGTCTCAACCACTGGACCAACAGGGAAGTCCCTGAAAGACCAGTTTAACACCATTTGTAAACTTTGCCTTACACAGGTGATCTGTTGTTGATTTGTAGATAACAGGGAAATAACCAGATTTCCTTGTGACATTTTCATAACAGATATTTGTGACATTGATTCAGTTGTTTTAGTTCAGACTATTATAGATATCTAGATGATGGACCCATCCAACCAAATAGCAATCACCTGTATTTTTCTAGGCTGTAGAAATATTTTATTTGCTCAAAGAAAACATGTTTCTCCCAGTTTTGTCAGCATAGTCAAACATTAATGATGTACATCAGCAAAAACTTATGAGAAAATGGGGGATATCATAGTACCAACACTATCATTAAAAAGATAGGAAGAAACTGCAAAACCTTTGCTAAACTTTTTTTTCTCTCTACTATAAAAAGAAAACCAGAACTTTAAACATCCCCACAGGTGATCATTTTAGCTACACTAATTACTCATGAAGATTACATGACTTTGAACAGTTGTGGTCACTGAAATGGTTGAAAAGATCAAATGAACTGGGTGATAGGATGGTTGTAGTAATCAGCATCAGACTCTGCAACTTTTGGTAGATTGTGTTTGTGTGTGAGGATGGAGGGAAAGAAAAACTTGAACTTGAATTCAGACTTGAGCATTTGGTGGGGTGATTATGGCCTTACTGAGACAGCAAACCTGCAGAGGGAATGTACTTAGGGAGTGAAGGAGATGATTTCAGTTTGGTGCCTATGTTGCTTTTGGGTTGTGTATGAATAATCCACTTGGAGACATCCAGGAAGTTGTTGGAGACAGTAGATCTGCAGTTCATAGAAGAGGTGGAGATGAAAGATTTAGAGGGAATTTAGAATCTTGGGAGTAAATAAGATAGCCCAGAGAAAATGTACATAGTGAAAAAGACTGATATTTACTCTCTAAGGAAAAGGAACAAGAATAGAAACTTGTAAAGGAGACTGCAAAGGAAGAATCAGAAAGATCTGTAGTAAACCACTGGTATGAGAAGCCACGGAAGTCACAAGACAATTTTTTTGTATATTGTGTCATCTATTTATTTATATATGTATACGTTTTTAATTCTCTTCTGATTATGTTATCTTTTTACTTAAAACACTTGGCTCTCAGAAAGAAATCCCTAATCCTAAACAGGCTGTACACAGGGATTGTCAAACTATAGCATTCATCAGAATTCTTGGAGGGCTTATAAAAAGAAGACTATTTTAAAAAGTGAACTGTGGTGTCAAATGCTGAAGGAGTAGAAGAGAAGTGGAGAGTTGAAAACAAAAGTAGATTTGGTAGATTAGATAGAAGTTCAGAAGTTCCCTTAGGAGTAAAGGTTATGGGATGAAAGTGCAAGGTAAAGTGTAGCTAGCAGAGATTTAGGAGAAAGGAGCAAGCTTAAAGTAGAGTGGGAAATGTTCATGGCCAAGGAGTCCTGGTAGGTTCCCTGACAGCCACTTTGGAGAGCCCAGCAAGAGTAGTGATCACAGAAATATGATCACAAATTGCCCAACTGTTCCTTCTCACCTGCACCATGCAATGCTAGACCAAACTTGTTACACTGCATGCAAAGAGTAAATAGTTGAGTTAGCCTAGGGATGGAGTTTTGCCAAGTAGATGCTATAGAAAGACAAAGGGGCATGGGAATTCTAGAGTATTGGTAAGAGAAGTAGTCAGAATGTTCAAAACATGAGATCTATGCAGAATAATTACAGAGGTGAAGACTGGAGAGGGCTGTTGGGCAATTAAAAGAGTAGCCGAGGACTAAAGGTCCTGATGACTTGCAGCTCTCCTTCTAGATTCAATATGTATTTGATAGATACTCAGTTGAGAGTAAGGATACATAGATGGCTACTTCCAAGTCCAAACATCAAAGATCACATGACTCCCACGCATATATCCCATTCCTCCATTAACACCTCTATTTCAATTGAAGGGATCACTTTATTCAACCAGAATATGTCACCCTGCCTCTGTACCTTTTGTCATAGCAATATCCTGTATTAATACCTATTCCACTCCTTTTTGCCTATTCAAATCTTAGCCATCTTTTAAGGCTTGGCTTTCCTTCTATTCACAGAACTTTCAACTGAGGGAAAGCAAGGGGGAAAAATGCTGAGCACTGATTATCTTCTAGGAAATGTACATCTCGCATGCAATTCTAATTTAATTTGGACACAGGAGTACTCCATTTCCTTAACTTTATTTTATATTGGTGAGTAACCAATTAACAATGTTGTGATAGTTTCAGGTGGACAGCAAAGGGACTCAGCCATATGTATACATGTATCCGTTCTCTCCTTAACTCCCCTCCCATCCAGGCTGCCTGAGCAGAGTTTTAATAACACTGAGCAGAGTTTCCTGTGTTATACGGTAGGACCTTGTTGGTTATCTATTTTAAATATAGCAGTATGTACATGTCCATCCCAGTCTCCCTAATTATCCCTTCCCCTCATTCTTCCCCCCTCCCCTGCCCTGGCAAACATATGTTTTTTCTCTAAATCTGTGAGTCTGTTTCTGTTTTGTGGATAAGTTCATCTATATTTTTTCTTTTGAGATCCTCATATAAGGGATGTCATATGAGAGTTTTCCTCCTCTGTCTGACTTACTTCACTCAGTATGACAATCTCTAGGTCCATCCATGTAGATGGCATTATTTCATTCTTCTTAATGGTTGAATAGTATTCCATTGTATATATATACCACATCTTTATCCATTCCTCTGTCGATGGACATTTAGGTTGCTTCCTTGTCTTGGCTATTTCAACTTCCTTTTGAATGTGAGTTATCTATTACCTTTGACATTATACAGCATTTTTCTGTTTACTTGTTTTGAGAGATTTTTGTGTCTATGTCTCAACCTTATACTGATAGTATTTTTTGATGACTTAATTATATTGTATTTTCTGTAGTACCATTCATTCTGAAAGGTGCATTGCAGGCATAGATTCTTACTTGATTAGGAATATGAAAATGCAGATAATACACTAAAGAGTATAGAAAAAGGAAAAGAAATATGCTGCTGCTAAGTCGCTTCAGTCGTGTCCGACTCTGTGCGACCCCATAGACGGCAGCCGACCAGGCTCCCCGATCCCTGGGATTCTCTAGGCAAGAATACTGGAGTGGGTTGCCATTTCCTTCTCCAATGCATGAAAGGGAAAAGTGAAAGTGAAGTCGCTCAGTCGTGTCCGACTCTTAGCGACCCCATGGACTGCAACCTACCAGGCTCCTCCATCCATGGGATTTTCCAGGCAAGAGTACTGGGGGGAGTGCCAAATACTATCCCTTATAAATTCAAGATATGTGGTGGGAACTGGGAAAAATTTGAGAAATACTGCCCTAGTGTTCAAAATATGAATCTACTTTCTAGAAGTGGATAATTTACTATTTCAGTAGATTCATATCTGATACATTTATAATAGAATGTCTTATAGCCAGTTCTACATGATTATTTCATTCGAAAAGTAGCCAAATATGATATAATGGGTAGAGGCATAGATTTCTTTTAATCCATTGTGTTTCCATATATTTATATGAGCTAACAATTCAAGAAAATAAAATTCAGTCTTTGACCTATTTTGAAAAAATGAACACTTTATAATTTGGATAGTTGCACATTAAAATATCTGAAATCCAAAATATATGAAGAACTCACACAACTCAATAGCAAAGCAAAAACAATCTGATTAAAAAACGGGCTGCTGCTGCTGCTGGTGCTAAGTCGCTTCAGTTGTGTCTGACTCTGTGCGACCCCAGAGACGGCAGCCCACCAGGCTCTCCTGTCCCTGGGATTCTCCAGGCAAGAACACTGGAATGGGTTGCCATTTCCTTCTCCAATGCATGAAAGGGAAAAGTGAAAGTGAAGTCGCTCAGTCGTGTCCGACTCCTAGTGACGCCATGGATTGCAGCCTACCAGGCTCCTCCATCCATGGGATTTTCCAGGCAAGAGTACTGGAGTGGGTTACCATTGCCTTCTCCAAAAAATGGCAGAGGACCTAAATAGATACTTTCCAAAGAAGCTATACAGATGGCCAATAGTTCCATGAAAAGTTGTTCAACATCACTAACGATTAGGGAAATAATACATCAAAGCCACAGTGAGATATTACATCAGATCTGATAGAATGGCTCTTATCAAAGACAAAGAAATAGCAACGTTGGTGAGGATATGGAGAAAAGGGAACCCACATGTACTGTTAGTAGAAATGTAAATTGGTGCAGCCACTATGGAAAACAGTACAGAGGTTTTCCCCCAAATTAAAAACTATACTATGCAATCCAGCATTTCCACTTCTGGTTATTTGTCTGAAGAAAATGGAAAGAAAAACACTAATTTTAAAGGTATATCCACCCCCGTATTCACTGCAACATTATTTACAATAGCTGATATATGGAAACAAGCTAAGTGTCCAAAGATAGATCGATATCACATCTTTATCCATTCATCTACCTACCTATCTATAATGAAGTATTACTCAGCCATAAAAAGAATGAAATCTTGCTATTTGCATCACCATTAATGGACCTAGGGGATAATATACTCTGAAATAATATGCCTTCAGACAGCAAAAGACAAATACCATATGATTTCACTTGTATGTGGAATCTAAAAAGCAAAACAGAAACAAACGCATAGATACAGGGAACAAAGTAGTGGTTGCCAGAAGGCAGGTGGGTGGAAGGACAGGCAAAACAGGTGAAAGGGGTTAAGAGGTACAAATTTTCAGTCATATGTAACAGCGCTGTAATGTATATCGGAAGGAATATAGTCAATAATATTGTAATAACTTTAGACAATGTATGAAAATATTTAATCTCTGTTACATATGTAACATATCTGTTATAGATAAGAAATGAATACGATATTGTATGTCAATTATAATTTACAAACTTTATTATTTAGAAAAGTAGTATTACAGTGAGTGAAGATTTTAAGAGACTTGGCCCATATGAAAAATAGAAGTGCTTAACAAAAACATAGTGGTGTTTATATGTCAGAGATGAAAGCGAATAATTCACATTTTGGTGGCAGCAGAGTAGTTTTATGGAGTTAAAGCACTGAAATTAATTCTTTAAAGAAATTTTGTAGCATCTCATTGAGAAATAGCTATGAAGTATTCTTTAATGAACCATCAAAATTTCTTCTCTTCCTTTTCCAAATTCTCCTCCTACTTCATTTTTAGGTTTATAGTATTTTTATATCCAAAAGTTAAGCTTCATTTAAAGGCTTTGCCAACATGATGTTCATTTCATAAACAAATTCATTCAAGCATAGACAAGTTATACATGTCTGAGTTTCTTCAGAAAGCTTTTGCTGGAACCAGCAATAGCACTGGAGTTTCCTATCTGCAAATGAGGTAACTATTTTAGAGCATCATATGCTATATATTTAGTGGGCAAAGGCTGTCAAACTTGTTGTGCAAAGTTGAATGGATCAGTTTTTCTTCACTTTTTACAGTATTATCATCGCCTTCTACCTGGAGATCATCATTTTCTTCATTAACCTCAAATTTACAACAAGGAATGTTCATTTTTAGTGAAAATTTATAAAATATTTCAGTATTTTAAATGCTTAGCAGTTTCTTGCCATGCAAAAGGGAGAAACTTTTTAAATTGTAAATTTACAGTGACATATATATTATTGAGATGACAAAACTTAGGCCATTTTGTAATTCATATGTAACTATAGTGTTCTCGTCCCTGGATACACCATGAGTAGAGTCTATAGAAGCTGCCAAAACATAATACCTTATATTAGTAAAACAAACATCATATCATAGTTTTCATATGCTGTTTTTTCTTTCTAAACATAAAAGTGTTTTTCCTTATTATAATAGAAATATGTGCACATTATAGAAAAATTAAAAAACATGGACACACAAATAGAAGAAAAAGAAAATATTGATATATTACTCCAAGTTAAGCTCTAGACACTTTGAGTTTAGTTTCATACCATCCTCCTCCCCATGTGTGGTTCATATACACAAAATTTCTATTTGCTTATACACTTACTAATTATATTTTACGTATCAGCATGTACCAATAGTTATGTTTTTATTTTACAACATTACTTTAGACAGCTGTATAGTACTCCATTAGGTAGGTATATTCTAATTTTTAAAATCATTTTCTATTGGACAATTGATTCTAACATTTTGTTGTTATAATCAACACATGAGTAAATATCCTTTTGCATACATCTTTCTATGCTTTCTTAATTATTTCCAGGAGACTAAATTTCCAGAAGAGGAATCATCAGCCATAGTTCTGGGCACTTTTAAGTCTGATAATTACTGCCAAATTGCTCTCCACAGTCTTATACTCTGACCAAATATATTTGAAAGTATCTTTTGCCTCTAATAGAAATTTGACTATTAATTTGCATTGTCTCATTCTGACTCTTATAATTGTGAGGTAGGCAGAACAGATGATGAGAAATGATCACACATCTAGTAAGAAACAAGATGGGGAGTCAAGTGTTCTGACTTGCCATGCCATGTATTTCTTTTGTATCACATGCTTCTCACTGTTAACGCTGTTGGTGATGGCAATTCCAACTGAATTGTCAGGAAAGAACCTTGAGCAGGAATTCTTGCACGCTGCAGCCTGACTCATGTCTGTGTTGCTGGCAGTGCCCTGGCCTCCAGCCATTGGACTGTGGGTGGCACAGTTCTTGTGATTCTGAGAAAAAGGCGATGTTGTCACCCTGCCTGTCCAGGCCAGCTCTGAAGCCAATGGGAAAGGGAGGAGAAAAGAAAGTTGGAGGCACAGAGGCAGTGGAGGGTGACCAAATTATAGACCTTGTAACAGCATGTCCCTAAGACCTTTTGAGTTTTGCCCAGTGTTATGAGTGAAAGAATCCAGGCCATCTATCTGACCACAATATTTTAAATTAGTGAGTTTATTTTTTATAATTTTTTAATTGTAAAATTGACACAAACAGGGTTCTGTTTTTGTTTTCATTTATACAAACAAGTCAAGGATCCAAGTTCTCATAAGTGAAACAAAGGAGGTGGTGAAGGGAAAAAATTTTCTTTTGGATAGAAAGACATTAAAATGGGATATTTAAACTCTTATTGTCTGTACAATATGGTTGAGTAAGTTTAAAGAAAATTGAAAAAAATAACAATGTGTTTAATCATGTAGTTGTTTGCAAAGTTCTAAGAAGTATTTGGCTATAGAATTATTCTAGAATACTGTTGTGCAGAAGCAACATTTGTTAGGGGCTAGTAAACCAGCCACCAAGTCTTCCCTGGTGGCTCAGGCAGTAAAAAAAAAAATCTGCTGGCAATGCAGGACGCCTGGGTTTGATCCCTGGCTTGGGAAGATCCTCTGGAGAAAGGAATGGCTACCTACTCCAATATTCTTCCCTGGAGAATTCCATGGACAGAGGGGCCTGGGCTACAGTCTATGGGGTCATAAAGAGTTAGACACGACTGAGTGATTAACACTTGGCTTTCACAAACCATATATGTTAGTAGGTGTTGTAGGGTTAGTAAGATGAAGTAGTTAAGAGGCTCTGTTCTCAAGAGCCATCTTGTAGTGGCAGGATTGCCACTAGGAAGGTTGCCCCAGGAAGTTTCCTACCTGTTAATCTCTTCTCTCCTCACTCAACCTACTTTATAAACTGACTTCAAATCCATTTACTTATCTGTTATACGCATCAGACTATGAGATCCTTGAGGGCAGGAATTGTGCTCTGCTGTTTACTGTGCTCACCATGAGAGATTGTATAGAAGAGGGATCATAGAAACTTAATAGAACAAAATAATAGCAGAGCAAATATAGCTTTGTCATTTACCATTTGGGGGAAGGAATTATTCTTTGATTATTATGTTCACTATTCTCAAACATATTGGGCTATACTTTTCAAATTAAGGTAAGTTAGCATATTATCATGGAGAAGGCAATGGCAACCCACTCCAGTACTCTTGCCTGGAAAATCCCATGGACAGAGGAGCCTGGTGGGCTGCAGTTCATGGGGTCGTGAAGAGTCGGACATGACTGAGCAACTTCACTTTCCCTTTTCACTTTCATGCATTGGAGAAGGAAATGGCAACCCACTCCAGTGTTTTTGCCTGGAGAATCCCAGGGACGGCAGAGCCTGGTGGGCCGCCATCTATGGGGCCGCACAGAGTCAGACATGACTGAAGTGACTTAGCAGCAGCAGCAGCAGCATATTATCAAATTTTAATTTTTATTAATTTTGCAAGCCTAGGCAAATCATTCATGTCCTTAATTTTTCTTATCTACAAAGTAAAGGTGTTGGACCAGACCAATAATTCTCAATTGATGTTGGGGAATCCTATCTCAATATTCAGAGATAGGGTAGAACACATCAGAATCTTAGGATATTTGTGGTTTGAAAAAACACACTCAATATCACTGTATAATTTTAAAATTGTAAAATGAAAAGAAAGGTCCTATTTCTGTAATGTTAAACAATAGAAAAAAATTGTCCTAGAAAATGTTGTCCTCCAGGTTTTTCAGAAGTTGTGGGCCAACTTTTCTTAGGAGGTTGTATAAGAACCTTTAGGGTAGGTGTGGGAAGGATCATAATTTATATTCTTTATGGTTTTCAATGAGTTCAATAAAGTTCAAATACACTGTACTAATGCCGAGAAGCTCCAATCACCTAAGATTTCATCGTGGCTGACATAAATCTTAGTTTTCTTTGCATGTGTTGGAAAAGTTCAGTCACCTTTTTTTTTAAACTTATTTTGAAGAGAGGCAAAAGCTGTAGATCATATTAATACTAGGCTCAGAAAGATAAAGAGTATAAGAAAACCACTCAGACTGAGTTACTGAAACATTGATGTGCAGAGCTGCTTACTTCTTGGACTTGCCTATGTGATCAAGGACAGGCTGATCCTTTAGTTAATTGTAGCTCAGAAGACTGAAACCCAGCATAGCATGTTTGGGTGATGGGGTGCTGTATTTTTAAGAGATGAGAGGTTATGTTCTCAGAGTGCTTTGGGTCTTTATTTGAAGGAGTTTTTTAAGGGTTAAGTACTTGCTACTTAGCATCTGAATAACTTCCTCCTATAGTAAATTACTTTCTGGTCAAAATCGACATGATTTTCATATGTCTTTCTGGTCATGAGTATCCACATCACAACAAAACTATAAAGTGATTTAAAATTCCTTGTGCAAACTAAAAAGAGATTGAAATGTCACCCCATTATAGGAGTTGATACAAAAGTCAGTTCTTGCAAGCTCCTCTTCTCTGTGGCTCTCTTCAGATGGCTAGTGATGGAGTTGTTGTTTTGTTGTTGTTTAGTCATTAAGCCATGTCTGCCTCTTTACAACCCCATAGACTGTAGCCCACCGGACTCCTCTGTCCTTGGAACTTCCCAGCCAAGAATACTGGAGTTGGTTGCCATTTCCTACTCCAGGGGATCTTCCTGGCCCAGGGACTGAACCTACATCTCCTGCATGGCAGGTGGATCCTGACCCAGGGATTGAACCTACATCTCCTGCATGGCAGCTGGATCCTGACCCAGGGATTGAACCTACATCTCCTGCATGGCAGGTGGATCCTGACCCAGGGACTGAACCTACATCTCCTGCATGGCAGGTGGATCCTGACCCAGGGACTGAACCTACATCTCCTGCATGGCAGGTGGATCCTGACCCAGGGATTGAACCTACATCTCCTGCATGGCAGGTGGATCCTGACCCAGGGATTGAACCTACATCTCCTGCATGGCAGGTGGATTCTTTGCCACTGAGCCACCCGGGAAGCCCTGGTGATGGAGACAGCTGTGCTACTTATCCTTTGAGACTTTTGGAGCCTAGTCCATGCCCTCTAGCGCCTCTTATCCCTCAATGATTTGCCCGCATTCCTGTGGTTCCAGGAGTCAACAGCATCCTGGTATCTTCAGTTACAGGCCAACCTGGGCTACTTTCACCCTCCATTTTGCCAGTGAGAATCCATTTGTCCCATCTTGTGATATTTCAAGATCTGATTCTAAACTACTGCATAGTTTTGATTAAGTTAGGGCATTGTTCAGTTTAGGGCATGGCCTATAGATTTAGAGAAGCATTCTTAAAATTTGACGTTTTGACCTAAATCTTTAAGTACCTCTGTCAGTTTGAGTCTTCTGAAAAGTATCAAGCAAGAGATTTGGGGGTAAAACATTGTGAAGGAAGAAAGAGAAGGAGCACGGGTAGGCCAAGAAGAGCCCTGAGACCCTGATGCAGATCTGTGAAAGGAGAGGAAGGGAGTGTTGGGTTGGAAGGAGCCTCAGACCACAATGTGGCCTGTGGGGATCCCTGAGCTCAGGGTCCCATTAGAGGAGTCCTGTGTCAGGCAGAAGTGGCCTGGGCCTACTGTTGCTACCATGCTCTGTCATTGTCTGGAGGCAGTCAGCGAGAAGTGTGACCTAACTTGAGTGTTGCACTGGATCTAAGAATGTGACAGCTTAAAGGTCTCCATCAGCTGTGTTCCCTACAGCAGATCCTCTGGGAGGGAGAGTTGAAAGAGGTACCTCTACAGCCACTAAAGTACCCAAAAGTGGGACGTGAGATCCCAGGATCCTCAGCAGAACTTTCTAAAGGTTATTGGCATTATTCCTTCACTTTCCACTCCCATCTCTTGCCTCACTCATGGTGATTCCTTCCATTCCTAGACCCTCTCTCAAGTACAGATAGGGAAGCTACACCTCTGGAGGCTCACTTTTGTTGGTTTTTATTGCCTGGCCAGTAAAACCAGCCATAAAAAAATATATATAAATCCTGATTCCATGAACATTTCCATGATGAAATTCCCAGCACTATGTTAAATACAGAGGACCCAGGATAAATAAGACACCTCAAAGGACTCATACCCTAGAGAAGGTTATGCACAAATTAGCATACATTTTAATAATGTGATAAATAGAGGACTAGACTGAACATAGAAGAGAACTATCTTGACCAGCCTGGGCAAAGTCTGAGCAGAGTCTCCAAGAACAAATACCACTTACTCAGACAGAAAAGGTGGTCAGAGGCAAGTCTAGGCAGAGGCAAGAAAGTATGAGGAACAGACTGTAAGAAACGAGGTGTTCCTGGAGGATAAAGGGGAAGGTTTATGAGGTAGGCAGGATCCAGATTTATGCTTGGGAACTTATACTTGATTGTGTTAGCCACAGTCACCTGTGCATTTTACAAGTGTGGCAGAGGATTTGGGTGCAAGAGAACAGTAGGAAGCCACTGCCTGCCAACTATGTATTTCTATCCTTTTAAGATAGGTGTCCTGGGGAAAGATTGCCTGCCTTACATTCAAAAGATGTGGGTTCTAATCTGTGTGTCATGGTTTACTGTAGTTAGGCAAGTGCTGTAGTTCTAGAAATGGAAGTTTGTTACTTATAAACTGGAAATTGTGATACTTGCCCTGACCCCTATTGAGCTGTTGTGAAGATCAAATGAGTTGAGACAGGACTTTCTTAAGGCACTTTGCAGACTTTCAGCACTGTAAAAATTAAGGGGCTGTTATTGCGTGCTGCTCAGGAAATAACAGGCACCTGGGAAAACCCACAGAGTGTGGTTTTGTAAGAAGTTGCTCAGCCTCCAAGGGAGAAAATGCTTGGCTTAACGTTGGCCAAGAGGAACATGTCTGGGAAATTACGACATGAGGTAGAGCAAATGGGGCTTTCTGTTTTGTTTTTTGGAGATTACTATTTCTTGTCATTCTCATTGTTTACCCTTCTTCACCTTGGGTGGTTCTGAAGTGAGAGGAAGTTGGGGTGGGGAGTATTAATAAGGCAAAGAAAAGATGGTTAAAATTTACTTGATGTAACAATTAGAAACTGAACCATTTCAATGTGGGGAAGATCGTAAGCTAGACGTTGGTTATTTGAATGTGTAATGTGTAGGGATGGAAAACAAATTTAGGTGTACCAGAAAACTCTCTGACTTTTCAGGAGTCTCAAGGGGTCCCCATCCTCTTATACTCCCAGATAGAAATAGCAGTACAGTATCAAATAAATAAAACTTATCCTAATACTTCTCTCCTGGAAAAATAAAAATTCTTTCTCTTATTAGCTCTCTTTTGTTGACAGCTTGTTAGATTCTTACCAAACAAAAAACTCCACTGTCATCAGAATATTTGCTGTTGGTGAGATTCAATGGCCAGACCTTTGACATATATTATCAATGTATATCCCTATAAATATATTATTGGTTTGGCCAAAAAGTTCATTCAGATTTCCTGTCAGATCTTACAGGATCTTTTAGCTCAACCAAACACCAGTACATGTATAAAGGTTTGGAAAAATCTCTATTTAAAAAATCCTATTTTAAAAATCTCTATTTAAACAATCCTGTAATACCACTGATCTCCTAAAAGAGTTGTCTGTTCTATGAAAAAAACTTTTTTTTTTTTTTGGATAGAGGAATCCACCAGAATATTTGCATGTGAATTGAGATAATTAGTTAATTCTTATAGCAAACTTGCAAGCAAAAATGTTGATTATTCTTTCTTGAATAGTCATACTATAGGTTGGTCATTGCCAACTTAAAGCAAAACAAAAAAAACTAAGAGACTTTAACTTGTATGACCCATAAGAGACGTATTGGAAAAGAACTGCCCAAAGAACTGGGTGGCTGAGTTAGAGACTGATTCATTTGATGGCAACATCAGCTACTTTTGACTTTCTTTTACTAACGTTTAGAGGGTAGAAAGCTAAAAATAATATCCCTCAAAAACCCTTGGAGTTAAATTTTGGGGAGTGACCTGGGCTTAGTCATGCAAATGCAAGTGTTGATTTTCTATTGCTATTTAACAAATCATACAGATTGAGTGGCTTAAAATAGCATCATATGTTGGCTTATAGTTTCTTCATTTCAGAAGTATGGGCATGGGATAGCTGAAGCCTCTGCTCAGAGTTTCATAAGGTTGAAATCAAGATATCAGCCAGGGCTTCACTTTCAGAGGTCTTGTCCAAGCCCACTGGTTGTTAGCAGAATGCAGAATTCAACTGCTTATAGCTGTAAGAGATCCTTGTTTTCTACCAGGCCATCAATCAGGGGTCATTCAGGGTTCCTAGAGGCTTCTTGCATTCTTTCCATGTGGCTCTCTCCATAGCATGGCAGTTTGCTCTTTAAGGCAAATAGGACAGTGTCTCTGACTTTGAATTTCTGATTTCATTTAAAGGTTCACTTAATTAGGTCAGGCCCACCCAGGATAGGGCTTCCCTGGTGGCTCAGATGGTAAAGAATCTGCCTGCCTGAGATCTGTTCCTGGGTTAGGAAGATCCCCCTGGAGAAGAGAATGGCAACCTACTCCAACATGCTTGCCTGGAGAATCCCACGGACAGAGGAGCCTAGTGGACTACAGTCCATGGGCTTGCAAAAGGCTGGACATGACTGAGCAACTAACTCTTTCACTTTCACCCAGGATAATACCACCTTTTGATTAACTCACAGTCAACTGACTGGAGACCTTAATTGCATTTACAGAATCCCCCCCTTTTTTTTTCCGTACCAGAACACAATCAAGGAAATGATAGCCCATTGTATTCACAAATCCTGCTCACACTCAACAGGGCCTTGTACAGGGCGTGTACATCAGGAGCAAGAATCTTGGGGACTGTCTCAGAATTCTGCCTACCTCAGTGTGCCATTTATAGACAGACGTAGCCAAGGTGAGGCAGGAAGATTGTACTGTGCAGGAAGCACAGGGGCATGGATGCTGCTGCTGGGAGAGTTTGTTTCTGTTTTCTAGTGCTATGTGTGCCAAGCAGTAGGCAGCAGCAGCAGAGAAGGGTTTGGCTTTTTTTTTTTTTTTCCTAGAACAACTAGCAAAAATGTAGTTGAGTATTTTTTCTGGGCAACTTTTCCTGTTTTCCTTGGTAACATTCAACACTGTTTCTTTTGTCCTCTCATGGATGGTATAAGAACGATTATAATAAATCTCTTTCTCTTAAACTAGCTATAGTGAATACTTTTATCTGCAACGTAACACCTTTATTGAAACAACAGGATCAATGATGACCTCTTTTTATATATCCATTAAATGTGTGTCATTCTGTAATGCCTCTATAGATTCGTAGACCTTTAGAGCAGGAAGGATATACTTTCAGCTCTAGAGCTTTTAAAAATATATTCTATAGAACACTTGTAATAGACTTTAGGATGTGAGGATAATTTTTTTTTTGAGGAAGAAGTATTCAATAGTTCTACCAGCTTGGGATACACTATACACTCTTGGGGTTTATGATATTCATTAGCATAACAAAGACTCTCAAAATCCTACAGAAAAAAAAGCAAAACCAAATCCAAAACTGTTAGACTTTTCTTAATCCAGTGAAGGTTTCCCAAACCAAGGACCAAAAAGGTTAACCAAGTTACCAATTCAACTATTTAGTGATAGAAGTTTAAAACTAGACTAACTAGGTTTTGCTGACACCCAGAAACATGTCTCCCTGAAACTTGTCCTAGCTTTTAGAGAAGCTTGGTCTCCCACACGTCTCCACTGTAGGAGGAGGTGACCGCTAAAGGAGCAGACTCTGAGGGAATGTTTCCCTGCCTCTCTGTTATTCACACAATAGCTTTTCCTGGGTGCCAAGGCCAAGGACTCTCAGACCACAGGCAAAAGGAGCTTGTGAATTAGGTTCTAGGACATTTTGGTAACCATCGCACCGTTATCCTCCATGCAGACATTTTGGGCTTAGGGCTTGATAGAAAAATAAGTTGCTTTAAAATAATTTCAAAATAAAAATGAAAAAAGTTTAAAGGCAGTATGGATCATGTGCATGATAGAAACCTGATTCCTGGATCAGAATGCTTGTAAGTACATGCCTCTCCCAAATTCCAAAATGTAAATCACATCACACACATCTGACCAAGAGAGAAGAGGTTCCAGGAGGCGCATATTTTGAGAATGAAAACAAGGAGCTGTGAGTGTTACAAAGCACAGCTCACAGTCAGCTGGCTGGCCTGACACACCTCGATTTTTATTGTTCCCCCAGGCCTTCCTGCTTGCATGGTGCAGAGCCCAGGGTGGCTGTGGACATGCGCTGAAGCAGCTGCAGCCCCTAAGCTTCCCCCACCTGCCTTTGCTGATCTTGGAAGGAATTAAGATTAAGTAAAGAACTTAGTCTCTGCCACACGTTTATTATTGGGAAGATTCCCTCTTAGGGCAGAGAGGCAGGGTCACAGGTAAGACTTCTCACAGTCTCTCCTGGGGCTTTCCCCTCAGCACCATAGTTTCTCCTTCCTTTTGGTAGCAGCATTTCTAACAGTGCATGGGTTAAAAACCAAAACCAAAACCAACTATCCTCACCACAATGTTTCACAGCCACTGAGGCCCTTAAAAGAAAGAAAATAGTAAACAAATCCAGCCATTACACTGAGTCATGAAGGGCCTTGCACCACCACATATACCCACCGCAACTCTATGGGAAAAGTTTCCAAATGTGTGTGCATTCTCTGGGGTTTGTAGTGTTCCCTAGAGCTTAGATGGAGGCAGGGACTGTGCAGCTTCCTGTAAAAGGCTCTGGGGTTGCCTTTGTTGTGCTTGAGGAGCCAGAAAAAGACAATTTAGGAGTTGGGGTAATGGCATATGGAGACTGTACTCTTTCTTCCATGCCTTGTAGTCAGTAGACATTTTCTGGCCTTTTTGGTTCAACTGTTGAGCCTCCACCCAGAGGCTTTCAAATTAAAGCTATTAGACCAGTGGAAGTGGGTTGTGTGGATACTTTTGAGGACTACAAAAGATATCTTGTTTCTTTTAAAACACAGTGAAACAAGCATCCAAGGAATGGGATATATTTCAGCTTTTAATTATTATTCTGGAACATCCTTATGGAAGAGCAAAATAATTGACAAATTAGGTTTCCAGCCCCAAATGTTGACATATTTGTTAATCAAGAAGTAAATAATATTTTGCTCTTCTGTTCTCAAAACTGGGCTCCAATTATATTTAGTCTATAATTGATAAGATGTAATGGACAGTGTAAACAGAATATTTAAAGTGTGCTCAACTCCCATGCTTTGTTAGATAATATATAATCAGGACAGAGTTATCCTGTGAAGGAAAATATGCACACTGGATGCAGAGAGATATACAGACATATTTCTATTCTAGCAGTGGGGTCAAATATTTACAACAGGCAGGGGTGTCCAGAAAACTCTGAAAGTCCAAATCATTTGCTATCTATACAAAACTTCTTCCCTTTAATATTACACAAAAGATCTCCAGGAAGTTCTGATACCTATTCGCTATTCCAGGATGGCATGACAATTCACTCTATGTGGATCTCATTTGTTAGCTGTATGTGGAACTCACAGCCTTTACTGTAAGAAGTATACAAATTGTTTATGCTAAATTTGAATTAAAACTGACTCTTTGAAACAGTAAGGATTCCAGGCTTGTGATGGTAGAGGAGACCATATTTTTATTTCTGTTCAATTATCTAATGGCCTGAATTCATTTTGATCTATTTAATACCAAAACCAAAATGAAATCAACTTCCTTTAAAACTTTGACTTGCAGTTACCTGAAGAATAAAAAGGAAGATATATTGGGGTTCCCAGTAGAATGAATGGGTATTTTCCTGTCAACACCGCATACCAGGGATTCCAGCTCAAACCCCAGGAAGGTGACAAAAAAAGGTGTTGAGGATGTGGATAAAGTTCCCCAATTCTTTTTCTTCTTTTTATCAGGCTGTAACTTTAAATGAATTTCTTTCTGGTCCAAAGCAGGAATAACTGCTAAGGATTCCAAATGAGTACTCAAACAATTTTATCAGGCCCAGTAATGGACCTAATTTTGATAAGCGAGTAAGGAAAGCTGATAGCCCTATTTCAAAGCAGCCGGCAGTCTGCCAGAGAGAGGCACCTCCCAGGAACTTTCAGGGAAACACTTGTAAAGTTCATGATGGCTCAAGGTGGATGCCTTGGTCCCATACTTTGGACTCTTCATTGCTATTCCAACAGGTGAGGCCCCAGATGCAAATATTTGGTTTGACCCTTTCTTACTGTGAACACTGCAGCCCTTAGTATAATGTGAAGTATAGAATTCATGGCTATTTGCTCAGATATTATCAAAATAATTGTAAATTCTACTTGTTAATTCTCAAGGACCACTAGCCTGGCTGCCTTTTGGAGAAGGAATTTGATAAAGGTAGGTGAGTAGAAACTTGTGAAAAGTGTTAGTCGCTCAGTTGTGTCCAACTCTTGCGACCCCATGGACTATAGCCTGGCAGGCTCCTCTGTCCATGGGCATCTCCAAGCCAGGATATTGGAGTCAGTTGCTATTCCCTTCTTCAGGGGATCTTCCCAACCCAGGAATCAAACCCCAGTCTCCTGCATTATAGGCAGATTCTTTACCATTTGAACCACCAAGGAAGCCCATTAGGGGATGAAAAATAGCAATAGTACAGATGAATCTCAGGACTCAGCATTAACATTCAGACATAAAGTTAAAGCATGGAGCAGTCTTCCAATGAATCCTGATTTCACCCCAGCTTGGGAAAGGCAATAATGAGCTTAACAAGGTGTCTGTCAGAGCGAACTTCCACACCAGTCTTTCCTCTCTACTTTTTGTCCATGATCATTCATGATGGTTCTTCACCACTTTCCTTGTTGCTTTCTATTGAATCTCATTTTGTAATTTTTTTAACTCAATACCACACCCCCTCCCTTTTTGTGAGTATAAATCTTGCCTCTCCCTGTAAATTTCAAGCATCATCAGGGTGAAGGCATGGTCCAGCAAGTAAAAACAGCATGAACTGTGGAATTAGCCTAGCTACTTTCAAATTCCGGTTCTTTCATTTATTAACTGTGAAAACATTAGGAAAGTAATTAACTTCTCTGAGTCTTTAGTACTTTATCTCTCAGAGATAATATCTACTTTTCTCTTTGTTTTAAATATAAAATGAGAACGTCAAGCCCACTGCCCAGATCTAGTTTCTCAATTTGTTTCATTCTTTCTCTTGTATTTCTGTGAAATACACTTGCTCTGGCACCCTCTTCTCACACTTAGTATATAACAGACATTGAACCATGCTAGTTAAATACTATGTGTGTGTGTGTATGTGTATATATATTTATGCTTTTTGAGGGTGGATTGGAAGGTTTAGAAATTATCAGTTTGTATCAGTTTGTAGAAACTCAATTTGTAAGAAGTCCCTGGATCGGGGATCAGGAGGATGTTATTTCTCTCTGAATCTTCTCAACATATTTGCCTTACCTCCCTACTTTGCCTGTGTAGACACACCCTTAACTTTCTATCCATACTGGTATGCTTAAATCTAGAAACTGTTAAGAGGGAAGTGGAGTGGAGAAAGAAGATAAAAAGGAGAAAATCAATGAGAAGGAAAATGAAGAACAAAGTTTTAAAAAGCAAACTGAATGAAATAAATTTAAAACAACAAAATTCCATTTCAGCAATGTGATACCAGTAGCATGAAAATGTTAGTCACTCAGTCGTGTCCGACTCTTTGCAACCCCATGGACCGTAGCCTGCCAGCCTCCTCCATCCATAGGATTCTCCAGGCAAGAATACTGGAGTGGGTTGCCATTTCCTTCTCCAGGGGAACTTCCTGACCCAGGGATTGAACCTGGGTTTCCCACATTGCAGGCAGATTCTTTACAGTCTGAGCCACCAGGGAAGTCCCCGTAGCATAGGTGAGGTCAAAGACTTGATCACAGACACGATCAAGTCTAGTGTAGGCTTGGGTGTTGAGTGACATCAGCAAATGGAGATTCCCCAGAGTTAAAAAGCTGAGGGATTTGGGAAAAAAGTTTAATAAAAGGAATCATCCCTGCAGTCTGAAAGTACACACATGCATAGCTGAGTTAGATATTTAAAAGACTTGTTGAAATACAGAAGTTAATAAGCAGCAGTGTGGAAAAACAATGCCATTTGAGTTACTAATTCCAATTTGGAGATCTGGTCTCATTTAGGAGATTTTTGCACGATATATATATATACACATATGTATATATATATATATGATAACATTTTAATACTGCTGTGTTTTTAGGTTTTGGGATCTTCTTTTCATCGCCTCTATATGTCATTCAGCTCTTGTTCCTCTCAAGGACCCATTGAAACACCATAAACATACTTTTAGAAAAATCTCAAAGTTAAATTTCCTAAATATCTGAGAACATTAGAAGTATAACTAAACTGCTCACTGAGAATTTCTTAAGACTGTATGAATACATTTCCCACCTCCAAAACATTGGTTCTTACTAGCCCAGTTATTTTTTGAAGTGTTGAGAATACAGAGTCTGATGATGTGGATGGCAGGAGTACTAAGGTCCTCTCTTTAAAAGAAAGAAAAAAACAACAACAAAAAAAGCCATGAGCCCATTAAACATGGTAGCACCCTGGTGGCTGCCACCACAGCCCTTTTGCTCCAGCAGAGCTGCATTTCCAGGGAAGTTGCAGAGGTGGTATGGCTCATATTAGGCAAGGCACAGGCAAAGGTTGCTCAAGGAAGGAGAACTGGGATACTGCTTGTCAAACATTCAGAGTGAATATTCCTCTTGGTGAAGCCTTTCCTAGCTATTTCCACAATATGACACTTCTTCTTTGGTTATGTGCTTCCTGGGCAATTTGCCCATTTATGGGGCACTTAGCATATTGCAGTGATGACCTGTATAATGTCAGATCCCTGCAACATGATATCTGACATGTAGTAGGGAGTTGAATGGGCTTCCCTGGTGGCACAGTGGTAAAGAAACCACCTACAATGTGGGAGCTACAGAAGATGAGGGTTTGATCCCTGGGTCAGAAAGATCCCCTGGAGGAGAGTATGGCAACCCACTTCAGTATTTTTGCCTGGAGAATCCCATGGACAAAGGAGCCTGGTGGGGTACAGCTCATAGGGTCACAAACAGGACTGACGACTTAGCACAGCACGGCAGGGAGTTGAATGAATGAATTAAACAAACTAACCCTTTCTGAGCAGTCAAGTTTGGCTGCCCTAAGATCTAGGAGATCTCCCAGTTAGCCTAAGCTGTTAACAGCAACAGTTACCTATTGTTTATTCAATAAAACAAACATACTGAATTTTCCTAGTGCCACCTGCTTTTGTTTTTTATTGTATGTTATTTTTTTCTAAGACTTATTCTCACGGCTGGCCTTTGATTTCTCAAAAATAAAATATTTTCATGAGAGGTAATATGAAATTAGTGCCTGTAAGGAAGATTTTAAATTCTTAAGATAAATCTATAAACTTTAAAGTCTCTATAATATACTGATATTAGAAACAAGATTTTGATAACTATATCCCTACTTATAGTTGGAATGGTGTTTTTTAATAGTTATTTGAAGCTATCTAGATACCAGTTGGGTGTAAGGAGAAGGAAATACTGTGTGAAAGTTTCATCATTGGTATACACTGTACTCAGGAGCTAGTTTAGACTGTGCTAGAGAAAAAAACAGACACATCATTTGTATATCATTTGAATTTGGTGTGTATGACACTTTGATCTGGTGTGTCCTAAAAAATCATAGATTGAGATGTGCACTTTTATAGGAGAACATATCAGAATTAACACTGGATTAATGGTTTGGGGTGGGGGAGGAGGTGGAAGCCTTTTCTCTCCATCTCTATTCCGGTGCTGGTGAAATTAGTAAAAAAATTTATTCGAAACTTACAAGCTCCAAAAAAATAATTTAAACTACATGAAAGCAAGTGTAAATTTGACACTGAATGGTAGCTATGGGCTTTATCCCTGAGCCTGCTCTCCATTTAGGAATTGGAGGCATTTAAAGATGGCACTTGTACCTGGGTTCAAGCACTAGCCTGAAGTGCCTTCCCCAGCCTATTTCTACAGGGAGATGAGGGTCAGTGTTCCCTCTCTGTGCACAGTAGGGTCAAACCAAGAACACATTTTCCTCCCCAGGAAATGGGCTTTGATTATGTTATGAAAATGAGTGCCAACATTTGTCTTTCACTTTCTCACTGGTTCTGAAAAGGCACAGAGTCCCAACAACAAGTGAATATTAAATTATAGACTTAATGACCTGTTTTGAATATTTAAGAGACAAACCCAAACTCTTAAGAGTTAGTAGCTGCCTGTCCAAGGACTTCAGTGCACTAAAAGGGAAAAGTAAAAAATATCTCAAAGCTGTTACAATAATTTGGAAAATTATGTGAGAATCAAGTCTATGCCCAAGGTTCAGGTTTGTTTTTTCTTCCTATGCCTCTTTTATCTTAAACCTAACAAATGAGTAGATAGGTTTGTGCAGAGGCAATGACAAAGTAGAGGGAGAGAAGGAAGTGTAGAAAAGCTGGCAAGAAATCAGCAAAAGGGAAATGGTGTTTTTTAATAGTTATTTGAAGCTATCTAGATACTGGTTGGGTGTAAGGAGAAGGAAATACTGTGTGAAAGTGCAGAAAGGAAATCTGTAATGAATAAGCTGAACCACTCACATTTTAAGTAGTAAAACTGAATATATGTTGATGTGAATATTGAAAAACCCAATGGAATCAAAGGTGCAAGGGTAACTCCTTTGTTTAAATTTAGAGACTAACGAACTGTTAGTTAAGAAGCAAACTATCTCACATGCTCTCTGGACTCCAGCAGAATCTTAATTTAATTTCAGTTTTAGCTCTGGTTTAGTTTAGTAAATATTAATTGAGCATTTGCTGTGTTACAGAGATGGTCAGAAACTGGCTAATTCACATAAGCAATGAAAGAATTCCAGCATATCTGGGGAGATGACAAGTAAGCAGAAACTTCCACTGTAATAAAACAGGATTCTGTAAGAGAAAAAGGTGTAATAGACACGAGCGCTAATTAAAAAAAAAACTTTTTCTGTGTGTTTAAATCCAATTTGAAGGATTTAAATGGCCAGATGTAGGATGAATTGGGATTCTGGAAACAGCTAAGTGTAGTGGAAGATCCCAAAGGACTCCGCCCTTCTGTGACTGAGCAAATTATTTGGGAAAGACTCATTATATTTAAAATACAGGCACTTTAATTTTAAAATACATCATACAGTAATTCTGAAGCTCAACCACTGTTACATATTAATTATGATGATTATATGCAGTTATTAGTTATTGAACTAATACTATTTTGCCATGTTTACATAAAACTATGGAAAATACTTAGATCCAAGGAGAAGATCATAGAATGTCTTAACTTTATACACTGTGGGTTTATAAAACTTATGTTTAGCCTTCCAAAATATCCAGATGTTTGGTTTTTCCAGGAAAAATTATTGCTTGTATTTCTCTCTTGTTCATTCAGGTGCTTTGGCTTCACATAGATTCTAATGTTTTGTTGTCAAGATGTGATCAGAACTTTCTGAATTATTGTCTATGGTATTCAGCATTGTTTATGGCCACACTAGATCTGACATCACACTTTTAATAGTTGCTTCAGAGTTTTTAAGGTTTTTGTATCATACAAAATCTGATGCCAGAGCTTTTACAGCAGATGTGTTCAATAAGAAAAAGCTGTACAAGAAATTCTCATCCATATAATTGGTCATCTCCCATCAATGTGCTTCTTCCTGATCCAATTTATCTCTGTCTCCTCCAGCCTCTGGAGTCAAAGCACTTTTTAGCAAGGTCGTGGCCATGCTGGCTGACTGCATTAGTAGTTAGGCATTACAGGTTCTCGCCTTGTCCTTAGGCTCACTTGTCACTTCCTCTCAGACTTTGGACTTGATTGGCCTCTCGCCAAACACCTTCAGCTGTGGTTGGGTCTCTCTTCCTCCCAGGAGACCTTGTCCCTAGATCCTCCACCATGCTCCCGCCAGCCCCAGTGCCAGCACTGTTGCTTTTTGCTTTTCAAACCGAGTGTTCTCACATAAACTTTTATTTCTGGGGGCTTATCATTTATTATTGGAGAAGGAAATGGCAAACCACTCCAGTATTCTTGCCTGGAGAATCCCATGGACGGAGGAGCCTGGTAGGCTACAGTCCACGGGGTCGCAAAGAATCGGACACAACTGAGCAACTTCACCATCACCATCATTTAGTATTCTTAGGTTGCATGGGACATACACCCACATCCCTCAAATCTGTTAACTTCAATGGATTCTCCCAAATTTCTTGAAGACTCATTTTGTCTTAAAAAAACCTTTTGTAGTTTCCCCTATCCCCTCGATGTGACTCATCAATGGAATCTCCCTGTTTTTCCTTGCCTGAATGTTAGAGTCTAGTATAAGCCCACCAGGAATTTCCATAACTTCTTGTTCACTCTGAGGCTTACAAAAATGTTGGACTCAGTTCCTCATTTAAGGGACTGTGGAACAAAGAGCCAGAATTTAGGGTGGCTGTCATTAGAATGATTTCCAAACAAAACTCTAAATGAGGTCATTCCCCCCTTCAGAGATCTTATTCACCACTTGCCCCCAACATCCGCAGTTCAGATCAGTAGGCCTTCCAAACAAGTTTCCCCCTTTCATCCTCTCCCCTCCACCACATCTCCCATCAGTAACATTTCAGATCCTCTTAGCACTTTTATTAGTCCACCGGGCCTCTTCCTGAAGGTCACATTAAGATGTTAATAGTGGTTTAGTGGGTTTCCCTGCCCAGGAGTCTTTAAAAAAACAAACACATAAACTTTTCAATGAGAAGTGAAGCTGACTCCCAGTGCTTCCCCTTCTAAGCAGGGGAATTTTGTGCCTCTCGAAGGAGAATGGGTGTGGGCTTAGTGCTTTCCTATACTCATCCAATACCCCAGACACAATCCCCATGTTTACTTTTTTAAAAAAAACTGGTTGTGCCAGATATTTTATTTGTGCTTCCAATGGCACTCTGAATCTGAAAACTCAAATAATCCCCATGCCCAATTTAGAAGGCTCGAGTCTGTTCAACCCCCTCTCTTCCCCCAGGACTCCCTAGACATCAATTTGAATTTTGAAGACACAGCCCTTGACCCTGCATTGCATAACTACCCTGGAGGGAGAGATGATCTCTCCCCTTCACATAACCTTGTTCTCTTCTAGAGAAACAGCTCTGCAAGATTAAATACACTTGAGGGAGAGTGACATTACCAAGGAGAGGACAGTTAATTGTTCCCTCAAAATCCAATGGGCAGTGATCCAAAAACATTTGGGGAAATAGAAGTAACTCATTGCAAGCCAGACAACCAGTGGCTTAAACTCTTTTACTTGGTGCTTTCTTCTGAGTGTTTAGTTCAATTGCCTTAAGATCCATCTTGATATTAACAGGCTGTTTAGGATTTTAACAAGATTATTTGGAGACTCAAAACCTTTCTGAGCTCATGTAATAGATGAATTCTCTCAAAATGGACAAACTGTAAGTGGCCCCAAAACAATATACACATTCTCCTTGATTTATTGAGATACAGAGAGGAAATAATATAAGTAGATACATAAATAGATCAATCTTTAAATATAGTGTTTTAAAGGATTCTATTTTTTGTGAATGTTTTGTATTGTTCATTATCTATTAGTTGGTAGTACAGTTATTTAACTCATAAATAAGATATGTTGGGGTATGTTCTTTAAAAAAAAAAAAAAAACTACTAAGAAGGAGGGATTAAATAAAACAAGAGCATCTTGCATTTAATACCCAACCCTCTCCAGTCCATGTACTGTAATGAACTCTCCATGTAAGCATCTACCCAGGAAAATGAAGAGGTAGTCCTGCTTCACTCAAAATCCAAAATTTTTTCCTGAATTCCGGCCACCTCTAGAAGTGGAAGCTGGGTACAGCTGCATTGAGAGTCAGTATTAGTTTAGATAAAGTTGAAGGCAGCTCTTGAAGGAAAACATTTATTTTTCAGGTCAGGGCACTTATGTTTTGCATAATCCTTTAGTATCTTGACAGTTAGACATCCCCACCAGATACACTTGCAAGGACTCACAAGGGAAGGATTTGAGGGAGCCAGATGGATGGAATCAGTGAGGAGCATGGGTGTTCATGAAGATTACTTGTGATCTGTTCTCTCTGGGGAAGGAGAATTAGAGCTGGTCTTTCTTTAGACAGCATAAAAGAGGACCCCCTGTGAGAGAAGGGATTTCGTGCTTTGATTTGTCACAGACGATGTAGGTTCTAGACATAATTCCGGCCTGTTTCTTCAGAAGTTTGACCATCAAGGGACACAAGGTGCAGGGAAGGGAAGAAACAGAAGTTTTTCCTCTCTTGCTGCCTCAGCCTGTTTTCAGCTGCAGAGGAAAGAGCACGCTCTGGTTTTGAAGGCCTGCATGGGCATGCGTGCTCAGTTGCTTCAGTCATGTCTGACTCTGTGCAACCCTATGGACTGTAGCCCGCCAGGCTCTTTGGTCCATGGGATTCTCCAAGCAAGATGCTGGAGTGGGTTGCCATGCCCTCCTCCGGGGGTGCTTCCCCACCCAAGGATTGAACCCTTGTCTCCTGCCTCTCCTGCATTGCAGGCAGGTTCTTTACCCACTGAACCACCTGGTAGGCCCCAAAGACCGGCATATCTGCTTTTAAATCACTGCCGGGCTGCATCACTGCACAGCTCATGTGCTCTGCAGCTATCAGAGTCTAGGTGACCTGCAGCCTCTAGAGCTGTTCTCTGAGTGGCTGTCTGACTACTGGTACCTGCCAGCCTCTCAGTGCTGTTAGTTACTTGGCGTGTGATCTTGGATGAGTGGTTTATTGTACCTACTGGTAAATGGGATAGTAATTCCTACCTCCCAGTGTTGAGTATATGTATGCCTTATAATTTAAATCTTTTCTTTCTTCCCTGGTCAGTTTGATTTGTCCACCTGCACAGCATCCATTATTTATCTTTGTTCACATTAAGATGTTACCTTTTGGACATCACTATTCAGGCGCCTTCTGTGAAGTCCTTTCTAGTAACTTCCCCGTTTCTAGTTCCATGTCTTCCTCACCAGCATTTCACTAAGAATTGGTCATAAGGCACTAGTTGTGCAGGATTAATAGCTGTCATATGAAAAACAAAGGAGGTGGGGACATGAGGTCTTCAGTAAATTTGAGATGTGCTGGATCTGACAGGCATGTCCAGGTTCCTCCAACAAGGTGAGTGCAGTGCAGGGGACATCACACTTCAGGGTTTCCCAAACTGTCTACTTTGGTACATAAAACTTTTATGCACAATCGTTCGTGGGCCTGAAGTTTGGTGGCATTTACTTGAAGAAATATCAAATCCTTACCGTAAAAACTTTAGAAAGCGACTTCTATTCTCTTGGTGTCTCAGGTCCAAAGATCTGATGTTTCTGTAATATCTATTGAAGGAAGACAGATGTTAAGTCTACAACTAATGTTAAGTTAACCAGAGTTAACCCTGGTTTTATTCATTAGTCCAACCTCAGTCTAATTCCTTAATTAAAAAACCACCTATGTAAGACCATATCTGTCATTACCTTCCAAGCCTGGGAGAATTTTAAACATCTTCCCTTCTACATGATCACAGCTACATTTTCACTATCTTTAAGGCATAAAAGTAGAGAACAGTCCTTGGAGTTAGTTGAGAGATCAGTTTTCCTATTGCCTTCCATAAGCTCCTAGGATTTTATATATGCAGTGTATAATTTTAACTATGCCTTTAATCACAAAATAGGTCCTAGTTCAAACCAAACAATTTCTAAAGACATGAAAAACCACGTAGAAAAATATAATACAAAAGTTTTTGCTATAGATATGCCCTAGTTTACTAGCAAAAAAAGGAGAAATTAGTGCATAATACATGCTGAAACCACAGAGGAAAGAAAGTATATTTGTAGTGTCTATCTCACATGTATTTCTATTCTAGAATATAAATACTGATGTTGAGCAACTTAACCCTTTCTTTGTAATGTTTGCTGATGGTTCCAGATGAAGACGATGTCTCTTATACAAGCGTCAGTGAACAAGCCTGTCAAGACAAGCCCAGGGGTGGCATTATTTGCATTTGTTGATCAGTGACTCTTGAGAGCTGTAAAGACTCTGACCCAAAGAGTGACTCAGAAAACCAGGGGCCCATGTCATTCTGCTCTAGACTCGGCCTTGCAGCGTTGCAGTATTGTGACTCGACAGCCCTGCAGCTTGCTTTCCCGTCATTTTCATTGACTGATGCTGCTGTGAGTGAAACTCTCAGCAATTCAGCGTTCACACCCCAGCTTCTCAGCTTTTCCTCCTGTACTTCTTGATCAGAGGCCGAGGACAACAGTATAATGATTCATAGGCCCTCTTGGCAAGTAATCATTTTCTCACAGTGATCATATATTCTGGGAGAGGGGTAAGGAATGTTGATTTGCTTTAAAAATTTTTTTTTTAATTTAAACTTTCTATTAACATGAGGTTGACAGGGTTACTTTGTCCTTATTTGCAAGTCCTTCTAAAAAATATTTAAAAGCACTTTTGTTTATGTAGCTTGGGACTCTTAAATGTATGTTACCCATTGAGAACACAATATGATAATCCCATTACATTCTTTATTTTTTAAGAAAAGAAAAATCATTTTGTAAGTTCCTTCCTTATTTTGGTACATGAGCACTAGGTATGCTTCATAAAAGTTGAAAGTAGAGAGGCCCCCACCACAACTCCATTTTATAGATGAGAAAACTGTGCCCCAGAGAAATTATATGCTTTTTCTATTGCCATAGAACTGGTCAGTGGCAGAGATAGATCAGGGCTGAAATCAGCTAATTTGAGGCTACTGTCTTATCTGATATTAGACTTACTTGTTCCTGACATAAAAGAATCTAGGTCTAAAGAAGTCTGTGACTTGCATAGTGAGTCATGTGAATTAGGGACAGGAGTTGAGGCAGAAGCACAAAGCACAGAAATTGGTATCAGATGGGTCTCAATGTGAATCCTGGCCCTGGAACTGGGTGTGTTGGTTAACGTCTTCTGAGTGTGTTTTCTCATCTTTACAGATGAGAAAGGGATAGTTCATAGTACCTGCTATACGGATAAGAGATAATGCACGCAAAGCTCCTAGCACACAGTAGGTGCTCAATAAATAGAAGCTCTGGTTATTGTTACGACTAAAAGGCATTGCCCTTCCTCTCTGCTACTTCCTTTCAAAGCAGCGTGTGCTATTCTCCACACTCTTAGAGTTCTGCCTTGTCAGGTTCAGCATGGTTCAGCTCATTTTCTCAAGACACCAGTGATTTTTTTTTCTTCATAATTTGCATCAGCGTTGTCTCATTTCCCTGAAACCCTGTCACAAGTCAGGAGATTGTTGCAGAACATGATCTGAAACCTTACTTGCAAGGGAAAGTCCCTTCCAAAAGAGGCATTTCCCCTCCTCTTGAGTTTTACACTTCTCTTTCACATTGTGCAGGCGATCCCCCAGCCTGGTGGCTGACTAGACACAGAGAAGGACCTACCCCTAGTGTCCTGTGCAGCTTGAGTACGGTGGGAGAGAAGGGTCTGGTCACGGTGGTCCCTGGTGACTTCATTGTCACCATTTCTGACACTGAGCCTCCTAGTGCTTCCAGCTTTCCGCTTTCACCAAGTCTCACTCTTGAAACCCCCGATGGAAATTTAGAGGCTTCTGTGGTTCTGAGGGGTTACTGGGGCTTTGCATTTTCTGTTTCCTCACTTCCTTTATAGCTCTCAGGGATTTCCTAAGAAGACTCTTCTGTCCTCGTAGCCTAGTCTGGCTCCTCCCCACCGGGATGGGGGAGCTGGCACGTAGATGGGTATCTTTTTTTTTCAACACTGTTTCAAAAATATATTTGGGTCTTATAATGAAAAAATATTCTTGGGTCATTTATTTTTATTTTTTTTAGTGCAAATAGTATGCACTTATTATGATAAAAAATAATCCGTTTTATCAAATGGATTCATCCTTTTATCCCAAATATGTGTGTGTGTGTGTTTGTGTGTGTGTGTGCCAGTGCCCTATTTTCTAGATATTTTGTCACCAGGAGATTTTTCAACTTGAGGATATGTTGCAACACAGGTGAACCATCTGCAATATCTTTTTAAAAAAAAGTACAGATCTGTGTTAATTCTTTGAAAATACATTAACTGTTCACATCATAAAGGAATTTTTCAAGAAGAGAAAATAGGACTCTAATCCCATCTTTTCTGCATAATAACTGATTTCACTTTCATTAACTTTTATTTTTTATTCATCTACTATTCATGTATTGTGTTTCCTTAGGACAGGCTTTAAAAATTTGTGTCATAAAAATAAAGCTAGCTATTTCCTAAAATTTACTGCAGTGGGCTGGCCACTTTCCTGATTTCTTGTACCCTGTCTTTTTTGACCAATAGTATACCATGTAAAGATGGAGCCAACATTCTTTTGCCCTGGGGATTGATCCCTAGTGAGGTCACCGATTCAAACTCCATTTTTGGTAGTTTTCTTTTCCTTTTAAGAGTGAATAAAGTTCCAGGATTTTAAAATTTCATTTATTTAACAAATATCTATTGAATACTCTTAAGTATTGAGTACTACTATCTTGATTAGGACAAAAGGTGTGAACTCACTTTGACCTGCTCAAGACGAGAGTGAAAAGTATGGAGGAGACTTACTGGTTGGCTTTTGTGATTTTGCAAGTGGCTCAGGTCCACTCTGAGTGGAAAGATAATTTCTGCTATCATGTCCCACTCACAATATGGAAAGAAGTGGATGTGGAGGTGATGAAATAAAATGAGAGATCATTATAAGCCATGGGCTGGTGGTGGCACTGAGTTTGGATTTGGGGAAGGATAAAGTAATGGGCTCCAAGAATTATAGCATGAAGCTGAATGAGTAACCATGGGTTGGAGAGCTTAGCATCTGGAAGCAATAAACTAGTGTATTTGTTTATTTACTTGTTTGTGGGAAATATTTAAGCTAAATTAATTAAATTGGTTCTCACTGAAAAGGAAAGACTATTCTAACAGGTTTACATAAAACTGAAATTTATTCCACATGTAACTAAAACAAAATCCTAAGCTGGATTTGGCTTCAACTTTGGATGAAATTATGTCTTCCAACAAAAGTTGTCATTCTGTCTTTCTGCAGATTTTCACCTTTCTTGGGTTTCCATGTTAGGCAGATTTCCCAACTTGCTGGCAAAGATGATCATCACCAACTTGTAGCTTCTGCTCAACAAGCTTTGTAGCCCTGATGGAAAATACATGCTTCTTAAATTTTGATTGGCCTGGCTTGGGTTATAGGCCCACCATGGAGCCAGGTGGGGTGATTAGCCCCATCTAAATCATATGGCAAAGTGGTCTTCTCCAAAGGGAAGGAATGAATGTTGTTATTAGCAGAAGTGATGCTGCACAGGCAAACACCAAGAATTACCACTACACAGATCATTTAAGTATCTGAGTATCTGATGAAAGGATAAGCCTTTTATTTCTAGAAAATTGCTCATAAGCACTTCTGCACATGCAATAGTTCTGCTTATAATTACTAGAGTTCACAGAGCTCCTGAATTTGCATATCTCTGTGTACCCTAGCGTTCCATAAATCCTAGCTTCAAAAAACTCAATAGCATGAAATAATTGAGGGCAAGCACTAGGACTTTTTGGATATGATATCCAGAGAATAATGTCAGAAGAATGCAATGAAATAACATATACAAAATACTTAGCATACTACCAATACAGCAGATCACCAAAAAATGCTATTTGATTGATTGATTCATTCATTCATTCAGTGTATTGAGGGCTCAGTATGAATAAGACTGTCTATGAAACAGGAGTTATTCTGCTCAGACCCTGAAATGAGAAGAATAAAGTAGCCAACTATACTTTTCAGCAAATCATCTCACATGGGAGGAATGAGGGAAAACTAATATGCAAATTGCAAGGAGACAGTGGTTATGTTCTGATTAGTTCCTAGTGATTTGAATCCATGCATATATATCAACTGTTGATATCAGTATGGACAATACAATTGTTTACATAAATAGATTTGAAGCTTTATTTTTTCCCAATAAGGACCTAGTACTGTGTGCCAGTATAAGAAGATATTTTACTTCTTTCCCCATTAATTTGATGAGCCTCAATCAAGCTACTTTCTTTTCTCCTATTCTTGCTCTTGTGAAGGATCTTTTTCTCTGTGTGTGTATTTTTGTGTGTAGCTTTACTAACCATATTGTTTGGGCTCTTGAAAAAGGAGATGTGATACAGGGTACATTTGAACTAAACATTCGTTTATTTAGCAAGGGCTTCTGTTTAAGAAGGAGTGAGTTGGGGTGTGCGGTGGTGTGAGGAAGCAAGATGTTACCAGATGATTAAACACTTGCTGTGAACGTTACTTGATATGTCAAAAGAGTCTTTGCAGATATGTGTGAGTTAAACATCTTGAGATGGGGCATTTAGCATGGATTATGCTCTTAGATCCAATGCAATCACAAGGGTGCTGATTGTTTTGTTTTTCTCCCTTCAGCTGCACATGCAGCATGTGGGATTTAATTCTCTGACCAGGGATTGAACCTGTTCCTCCTGAGAGGGTCAATTCCTAGGCAGGTTGGTAAGAAGTCTGGGGGTCCCCAAGGAGAGAGGGGTCTGGAATTCTCAAGGAGGAGGAAAGGACAAAATTTTTTTCCTCTACATTCCTTAGTCTTAGTCTTAGTCACCTGGAACTGATGATTACACAACAAACTCAGTTTAAACCCTGTACTAAGGACTGGAAAAGGTCAGTTTTCATTCCAATCCCAAAGAAAGGCAATGCCAAAGAATGCTCAAACTACCACACAATTGCACTCATCTCATGCGCTAGTAAAGTAATGCTCAAAATTCTGCAAGCCAGGCTTCAGCAATACGTGAACTGTGAACTTCCTGATGTTCAAGCTGGTTTTAGAAAAGGCAGAGGAACCAGAGATCAAACTGCCAACATCCGCTGGATCATGGAAAAAGCAAGAGAGTTCCAGAAAAACATCTATTTCTGCTTTATTGACTATGCCAAAGCCTTTGACTGTGTGGATCACAATAAACTGTGGAAAATTCTGAAAGAGATGGGAATACCAGACCACCTGACCTGCCTCTTGAGAAATCTGTATGCAGGTCAGGAAGCAACAGTTAGAACTGGACATGGAACAACAGACTGGTTCCAAATGGGAAAAGGAGTACGTCAAGGCTGTATGTTGTCACCCTGCTTATTTAACTTCTATGCAGAGTACATCATGAGAAACGCTGGACTGGAAGAAAGACAAGCTGGAATCAAGATTGCTGGGAGAAATATCAACAACCTCAGATATGCAGATGACACCACCCTTATGGCAGAAAGTGAAGAGGAACTAAAAAGCCTCTTGATGAAAGTGAAAGAGAGTGAAAAAGTTGGCTTAAAGCTCAACATTCAGAAAACGAAGATCATGGCATCCAGTCCCATCACTTCATGGGAAATAGATGGGGAACCAGTGGAAACAGTGTCAGACGTTATATTTTTGGTTTCCAAAATCACTGCAGATGGTGACTACAGCCATGAAATTAAAAGACGCTTACTCCTTGGAAGGAAAGTTATGACCAACCTAGATAGCATATTCAAAAGCAGAGACATTACTTTGCCGACTAAGGCCCGTCTAGTCAAGGCTATGGTTTTTCCAGTAGTCATGTATGGATGTGAGAGTTGGACTGTGAAGAAGGCTGAGCACTGAAGAATTGATGCTTTTGAACTGTGGTGTTGGAGAAGACTCTTGAGAGTCCCTTGGACTGCAAGGAGATCCAACCAGTCCATTCTGAAGGAGATCAGCCCTGGGATTTCTTTGGAAGGAATGATGCTAAAGTTGAAACTCCAGTACTTTGGCCACCTCATGTGAAGAGTTGACTCATTGGAAAAGACTTTGATGTTGGGAGGGATTGGGGACAGGAGGAGAAGGGGACGACTGAGGATGAGATGGCTGGATGGCATCACTGACTCGATGGACGTGAATCTGAGTGAACTCCGGGAGTTGGTGATGGACAGGGATGCCTGGCGTGCAGTGATTCATGGGGTCGCAAAGAGTCGGACACGACTGAGCGACTAAACGGAACTGAATGTATCCTGCTTTAGGACAGTTTCTCCTTCCTGAAAACCTGGCTAATTCTGTTATCTTAAAATGTAAATTATGGAAGTGGGTCTAGTAAGATCTTTACAACCTCCAGATAGTTTTTTGATTCATTATAATAATCAATTAAAAGGTATATAACCCCATTGCTAACACTAGTAAAGGAGGTATTCCTTCTGCCCCCTTCTGATGCCTATGTCAGAAGCTTTCTCTATCCCTTTTATACTTAAATAAAACTCTATTACACAAAAGCTCTGAGCGATCAAGCCTCGTCTCTGGCCTTGGATTGAATTCTTCTCCTCTGGAGGCCCAGAATCTTGGCGTCTTTTGTGGTTCATCAACAACCTTTCACTCCTGCAATGAAAGTGCAGAGTGTTAACCACTGGACTGCCAGGGACATCCCACAGGGGTTCTTATAAGAAATGGCAGGAGGTCAGAGTGAATAGTAGGAAATGTGGAAAAGAAGGTTGGAGTGATGCTCTTTAAAGATGGGGCCTCAAGCCGAGGAATACTGGCAGCCACTAGAATCTAACGAAGATAAGGAAATAGATACCTTCAACTTTCAAAGGAACATGACCCTGATAAGACTTGATGTAGAGTTGTGTTTTCCAGAACTGTTAAAGAATAAATTTGTGTTAGATCACTGTGATTGTTACAGCAACAATAGGAAACTAACACACATTTCTCTTAGGAAAGGAAAGAAAATTCCAGTAGACATTTAATCCAGTATATTAATATATGTGTTTTTTTGCCTGCTTTATACATATGGTAACTGCTTTTTCAGGTGCCAGTTACCAATATTTTTCTTATCAGTTCTACTAAAAAATATGTATGATTCTAAATTGAGTAGTGAATTTAAGGAAAGAATGGACAGTACGTAAGGACACATGCTTAGTGAATCAAGGGAGCTTGCTATGACAGGGCTTGATGTCTTTGTGTTGGTTAGAAAGGCTAGGCCAGGCTGTCGTGAACAACCCCAAATCTTGGAGTGACAGAAGCTTCTTTCTTGTTTGTGCCAAGTCTACTGCATGAACAGGTGACCTGACAGGGAGTTCCCTTCCATGTGGTGGTTCAGTGTGTCACACTGTCATATTAACCTCTGCTTACACACTAGCCAAGGCAGGGCCCGAGAATGCTAGAGGGTTTCATGCCAGCAATTAAATACTTCTGCCTGAAAGTGACACTCATTGGCCAAAGGAAGCCATGTGGCTACATCTATGTAATTTCAAGGAAGTGGGAAAGTGTAATAATACTCCTTTGTGCCGAGGGAGGAAACCTAGGGATACAGGGAAGCAACTTATATGTCTAGTCTATGACCACAACTTTGTAGAGTATTTTAAATAATTTTGGAATTTGCATATGTCCTTCAAATATATAGTGATAGATACATGCTCAAATCTGAGTTATCCATCTTCTTTCTTAAAAGTGTTTTAAGTTCTGAATTTCCTCAGTATTGTCACAGACCCAGATTTCAGTTTAATAGTTAATGCTAAGAAATTGAATACTATGATTAATAAGCATTAACAAATGAAGTTGATTGTTAATATTATATTCTTTTAAAAGGCTTTAAAAAGCACAAAGCTAAACAAATGAATGTAAGTAATCTAATAATGAAAAGAGAACCCAGGTGGTGCTGAATTAAGTATTTAGTAGCATTTGTAAAGAAATGGAAAATCATACCTAATTATATGATTGTGCTTACCTTTCCTCGGTTGGAAAGCCTTTGGCAGGCAGTGCATTTCTATAGGCATTTCATGGTGATTTAATATCAATTAACATCTACTTGCAGCAAAATGTTGATAGTAAGTTTTTAAATTCACAGGCTTGACATTTTGCAGTGTAATTGGGCATATGAAGGAGATTTCCAGGTTACTGCTAATAGCACCTCAGAAAGATGGAAAGTGGATTTTAATCCTTTGCCAAGGAGGCTAGCGAATCCCCTTGCTGCAATTTAGGATATATTGCATCCAGAAATAGACAAAAGAATTGTTTATTCATTTATTTTGTTTTTCCTTTTTACAAATTAACTAGTGTTCCAAGTTCAGTTTAGTTCAGTCGTTCAGTTGTGTCTGACTCTGCGACCCCATGGACTGCAGAATCCCAGGCTTCCCTGTCCGTCACCAACTCCCGGAGCTTACTTAAACTCATGGCCATTGAGTTGGTGATGCCATCCAACCATCTCATCCTCTGTCGTCCCCTTCTCCTCCTGTCTTCAATCTTTCCAAGCATCAGGGTCTTTTCCAATGAGTCAGTTCTTTGCATCAGGTGGCCAAAGTATTGGAGTTTCAGTTTTAGCTTAAGCATCAGTCCTTCCAATGAATATTCAGGGCCAATTTCCTTTAGGATGAACTAAAGGATGGTTAGATCTCCTTGCAGTCCAAGGGATTCTCAAGACTCTCAAGTCTTCTCCAACACCACAGTTCAAAAGTATCAATTCTTCAGCGCTCAGCTTTCTTTATAGTCCAACTCTCACACCCATACATGACTACTAGAAAAACCGTAGCTGTGACTAGATGGACCTTTGTTGGCAAAGTAATGTCTCTGCTTTTAATATGCTGTATAGGTTGGTCAAGCTTGCTCTTTGGAAGGAAAGTTATGACCAACTAGTGTCCCCAGCATGCAGTAATTAGGCCCCATGTTCCTGACAAGGGGCATTCTGCTTAAAGTGGTCTTTAAATGCCTCTTGGTGGAGTTATTATCTAATTCAGACCTTTTTTTCCACCCTTGGAAAGGAATCAACATGTTCTACAGGCCCTGCCAACCAAGACCTTTAGTAGTTTGCTTGTTTATTGACTTTGTTTTAATCACCTTCTTAAAAACATTCTCCCTAACCCCTCAGGGCAAGATGTGGATTTGTTTACACCTTGGTCTTTAACTTCAATATGTGGTTACTAATCACTAAATCATTGACTATATTTCAACTTTTCTTACGTTGCTCAGTGTCTACATGGAGAAGAGTCAAACCCAGAGTCCCTTTAAAATTAACAGGAGTGCCAGGTAGTCTGAAAGTCAAATAAGAAACATGTTCCTTTTGATGTAGAATCAGACAAGTATGAGATATGAGTGACCATTATTATTATGTATTTAATATGCATAGAAAAACTGATCTATAGCCTTTGAGAGTGTTCTAGAAGTCTGGAATGTTCTTACTGTTGGCTCTATCTCAGATCAGTCCAAAAGTCAAACGGAACAGCAGCTTCAGGGTATTAAATTAGAGCTTTCTAGACTCATGCTCTGGGTAGACCTCATGACGAATGGGAATCTGCTCTCACTGGACCCTACAACCATTCATACCCAGCTCCTCTGTATAGTTCCTACCCCTACTTCAGTTCATAAGGAAGTTGCCTCTTCTTGATAACTGAAACCACCAGTAAGGATGGGAAAAGGGAAAACCCGTTTCTGGCTTGAAATACAAGATGAGAAATAATTTTCTCATCAGTGTATCTCCCTTGCATTGAGGAAGTGATTTCGTGTGAGTTATTATGAAAGACACTCATCAGCAAATACTATCTGAGTACTAACTATGTGCTAGGCTTTGGGCCAGGTACTGAGGATTAAGCTTTAAAGCAAATGGAATCTCTGCCTTCCTGGGAGTGACCAGTGTGAAATTCAGAACAAAAAACAGCCAAGAACAACACCATATGATAAATGAGATAAAGGGAGAGTACATGGACTCTGGGAATACCAAGGAGGGGCACATAACCTGTACTGAGGAACTGGGAAAGGCTTCTTGGACAAGGAGGAGATAAAACAAAGGATAAACAGGAGTTGGGGAAAAACTGGGGACTAGGCTTAGAAGACAGTGTGACAGGCTGAGGAATGAGCACAAGCCAAGACTCGAAAATGAGAGGGAGCATTTGAGGTAGCGAAGATCTTTAGGTGGAGTAGAAAGGTTAGAGTTGGGGCTAGCATGGCAAGCATAGGCATAGGCTGAGATAGCATAGGCATACTAAGGAATTTTGCTGCATCTACAAGAATGAGATTTATTGAAAGATTTTTAGGCACAGGGTGACATGATCAAATTTATATTTTAGAAAGATCACTCTGGTTTCAGCTTTAAATGACCTGGAGGACTTAAAACCACACATCTGTGGGAAGACCAGTTAGAATAGGACTTCATTAGTGTGACTGATGGGCTTCCCTGATGGCTCAGCAGATAAAGAATCCACCTGCAGTGCAGGAAGCACAGGAGATGTGTGTTTGATCCCTGGGTTGGGAAGATCCCCTGGAGGAGGAAAATAGCAACCCATTCCAGTATTCTTGCCTGAAAAATCCCATGGACAGAGGAGCCTGGTGTTTCACGGTCCAAAGGGTCACAAAGAGTTGGAAACAACTGAACACAATGTGATGTGAGTGATGCTGTTGCCTGATTGAGCCTAAGGACCAGATGGTTGTTTAGATGCTAAGTCATGTTCAACTCTTGTGACACCATGGACAGTAGCCTGCCAGGCTCCTCTGTCCATGGGATTCTCTAGGCAAGAATACTGGAGTGGCTTGCCATTTCCTTCTCCAGGGGATCTTCCCAACCCAGGAATCAAACCCAGGTCTTCTGCACTGCAGATTCTTTACCAACTGAGCTATGAGGGAAGCCCAAGGACCCGAAGGTAGAGGTATATGGAAGAAGGAAGCATGACAGCCATTGAAGACTGGTGGTTAGCTAAGGCACAAGGTCTGGTTTAGGTAACTGGCTTGATGCCGATGCCATTTTCAGAGATC
Source organism: Oryx dammah (assembly GCF_014754425.2). Taxonomy (NCBI): domain Eukaryota; kingdom Metazoa; phylum Chordata; class Mammalia; order Artiodactyla; family Bovidae; genus Oryx; species Oryx dammah. Next base: position 24,308,093 of record NW_024070188.1, read on the forward strand.
AGAAACAGGAGTAAGAGCAGGTTTGAAGAGAGAAGCTAAGGAGTGTGATTTGGTCATACAGGGTTTGAGGTACCCTGTGAAGATGTCCAGTAGTGCACTTGATTGCATAGCTCAGTGCTCACAGGAGAGAGCTGGTCTGCAGATAAACTGGCAGTCTCCAGCTTTTAGCTGGTAATAGAAAATGTTACCTGGAGTGATCTCTAAGGGCAGCAAATAGGCACAATGCCAAGGAGTATCCGCAACTGAGAGATAAACCCCAGGCAGGAACCCACAGAGAAGATGAGATAGAAAAGAAAGCTAAGGAGTGCTAATTCTACAGAATCATAACTCTAAGGAAAACCAAGATGAAACTAAACACAGGCCCAGTTTTTAATACAGTTTAATATAAGAAATCAGGAAAGGTCAAGAAATGTTAGGAACTGGGGCTAATGAAAATAAAAAAAATACTTTTGCTTTAATATCTATAGGAGGGAAAGGGGGCAGAGAGAGAGTGTGTGTGTGTGGTTGTTTGGGATTCAGGGAAGGAAACAGGGAATGTGGGAAATATTGTCAGCAGATATTACTTGCATTCCCTTAACTCAGTCATATATGGAATGTTTATTCCCTTAACATATATTTAGAGCCTACATATAGAGCAGTTTTCCTATGGCAGTGGATGATACACAAGGAGTACAAGTTATAGCTGGTCCCTGAATCTTGTGATCTTATCAGGGATGCAACACCTGTATCATAACATGAGTAGTGGAGGCAGCATGTGATGAGTACAGGGGCTTATATAGAAAATAAGGTCTATAAGAATTTGGAAGAAGGAGATATTAATTTTCACCATGTGTGTGGAACAAAAAGACAAGACACAGAGCCAGGCATCTAATGTTTGAACTGAAAATTTTTTACAGGTTTTGAATTGTTAGAAAACTACCTACAAGGAAGATAGGCTCCTAGATTTATCCTCCTCCATGTCCCTTTCTGAACTCACCAGGGTTAATGCTCCATTTTTTCAGAAGTGCCTCTGGCTTCTGAAAGCAACATTCATCAGGGGAGGAACAATTAGTCTTTGTCTCTCATTAGTAATAGAATCAACAGCTCAGGGAGGAAAAGCCAGCAGTGACTTTTCAGTCACCCCTTCAACCCCCTAGGTTGTTCTGAGAAATTCCCAAATATCTTGTAGGAAGAACATGCAATATATTTAGCAACAAGTTCCTCCTTGCCCTGAAGTATGCCAGAAACATACACTTTGAAAGCTCATGGAAAATACAGAGAACTTGTGGGTTTTGTTACTTGGCAACTGAGATCTGAGCTGTTAAAATAAGAAATTTGCATTATTTTACAATTTCAAAAATGCAATCCATGTTTCCTTTCTAGAAGGGGAAAAGTAATGTAGAGTCAATATCCTATTGTTTCAAAAATCCACTTTTGTTGGATTGACTTTCCTATGATTATATCCTTGTCATCCAAGTTAGATACCTCATAGGCTGGTGGTTTCCAGGTAAAGCTCAAGTCTGGCTAGAATTCCTAGAAATGCCATGGGAAAACCAAGTCAATATTCAGAGAATGAGGATCATTTTATTAGAGAAGTAGGAATACTCTCTTACATGTTGTGTTGGTGGGAGAAGACATTGAAGAGACAGAGATCAGAGCTATCATCCTGAGATTATAGGGGAGACTCTTGCATCTGCTCCCCTACTGGGAGTTACACCTTCCTTCTTGCTGCCCGGTCCCACCTCTCTTACTGCAGCCCTTAGACTTTAAGGTTGTCCTTGACTGCATGACCAACACAGGAGAGAGTATCAGTGTGGCGCCCATACTTCCAAAATCACACCTTGAAACTAGTACTCTAACAAGAGTAAATGAATGATGAGGAAAATGGACAAAATATTTGATATAATTTCTTGGAGAAAGTGAAATGGAGGATGCCTTTCTATATGGATTAGACTTGGTTGAATGCCCAACTTTGGGTCACCTGAAACTCTAGATGTATTAAATATGTTGAGCACTTCTGGATTCAAGGGTACATCTTACTACATTTCTTCTCCCATCCAGTGTTGTAATGAAAGTTTTGGTATTGTTGAAGAAGAGATCCTGCAATCAGATTGCACATCAGTGAGTCAATAAGAGGGGAATTCCTGGGGAAAATATCCTCTTTTTAAGCTGCAGTTACAGCTAATCACAACCTGGTTCTCTGGCAGGGGTAATTCTTTTGAGTTTAGAAAATGGAGAAGCTAAGTAATGATACTGAGATTTTGGTGTTAAAGGAAATGGTCAATTCTGCCTTTACTGAGAACATCATAGAAAGCATTTTGTTTTGTATTACTTTGTAACAAGACTATAGTAAATTCATGAGGATGTACTTTTATAGTATTGACACATAGGCTAAAATATAAGCTTTGTTATTATTTTCACTGATATAGCCCCAACTACCCAGAAGAGTTTCTGGTACATAATAGATTGGCAATAAATATTTGTTGAATAAATGGATTCTGAGTATATGATGTATCAGTTCAGTTCAGTTCAGTCGCTCAGTCGTGTCCGACTCTTTGCGACCCCATGAATCGCAGCACGCCAGGCCCCCCTGCTCATCACCATCTCCCGGAGTTCACTCAGACTCACGTCCATCGAGTCCGTGATGCCATCCAGCCATCTCATCCTCGGTCGTCCCCTTCTCCTGCCCTCAATCCCTCCCAGCATCAGAGTCTTTTCCAATGAGTCAACTCTTTGCATGAGGTGGCCAAAGTACTGGAGTTTCAGCTTCAGCATCATTCCTTCCAAAGAAATCCCAGGGCTGATCTCCTTCAGAATGGACTGGTTGGATCTCCTTGCAGTCCAAGGGACTCTCAAGAGTCTTCTCCAACACCACAGTTCAAAAGCATCAATTCTTTGGTGCTCAGCCTTCTTCACAGTCCAACTCTCACATCCATACATGACCACAGGAAAAACCATAGCCTTGACTAGACGGGCCTTAGTCGGCAAAGTAATGTCTCTGCTTTTGAATATGCTATCTAGGTTGGTCATAATTTTTCTTCCAAAGAGTAAGCGTCTTTTGATTTCATGGCTGCACTCACCATCTGCTGTGATTTTGGAGCCCCAAAAAATAAAGTCTGACACTGTTTCTACTGTTTCCCCATCTATTTCCCATGAAGTAATGGGACCGGATGCCATGATCTTCGTTTTCTGAATGTTGAGCTTTAAGCCAACTTTTTCACTCTCCTCTTTCACTTTCATCAAGAGACTTTTTAGTTCCTCTTCACTTTCTGCCATAAGGGTGGTGTCATCTGCATATCTGAGGTTGTTGATATTTCTCCTGGCAATCTTGATTCCAGCTTGTGTTTCTTCCAGTCCAGTGTTTCTCATGATGTACTCTGCATATAAATTAAATAAGCAGGGTGACAATATACAGCCTGGATAGTATATAATTGAGTATTTTTTCTAATATTTCATGGAATTAAATTCTCCCTGGAATGGACTGTATTTCTAGACAAAAGTCTCAAATTATGGCCTTTGTAAATCACAAATTCTGAAATATTAGGTTAACTGAAAGAAGTTTAACCATGTTCAATGAAATGTTATCTTTTCATTCTAAAAGCCAACAAATCTATGAATGTAGATTATTTCTCAAGCAGTTTTCACTTATAACATTCCATGATTTTTATAAAAACATATCCACTAGTTCTACTTGACACATATTTTATTCCTTTGGAGAATGGTTTGGGAAATTCTAATCGATCAGTGCCAACTCATGTTTGGTGGGTTGTCCAGGGCATCACTGCATATAGAAGAAATATTATTGACCTCTGTAGACTTTAGCTGACTATCTGCTCAGACAATCAATTAATGTGAGTATACTGTTCATTAATCGTCTTCCAAGCATTGTACTGGTGCTGTTGCATTGAGCATATAGTTGAGAAGACAGGCAAAAAACAGTAACTAATAATCACAGGTTGTGAAAAATTACCATCACAAAAAGAAATGGGGCCAAAATAGAAGGTGAGCTATTTTGATAGGGAGGTCAGGGAAGGCCTTTCTGAAAAGGTCTCATCTGACAGATGAGAAGGGTCAGCCATATTCAGGAGGAAGGGGCAAGCATTTCAGGCAGAGAATACAACATAAGCAAGTGAATCACACATTTAGAGCTTCTTGTATTTTCAGATAGAATGATATGATGCCCAAGATTTGCTTTAAAATAGTTCAAGGGAAGGCTGGGGAAGGGGAGTATATAGGTAGAGAGCATTGGCCATATAGGGATGACCATTGACATGATGTAACTGGTACGTAAAGATTTATTATCCTATGCTCTCTTCTTGGGTATGTTTGTACTGTTTGACAATAAGATTTTTTTGAACTTTTTTTGTTTCCAGGTTGAGCTATTATCTCATTTTGTTAGTTTCAGAAATAGGACCCTCTTTCATCATCCACTGTTTTTAAGAATATTGGAACCACAGGTCTGAAGAGAGTCATGTTAGAAACATTTGACTGGGGGAGTTCAGTCATTTCTATAGCCCTTAGTATAGACCAATCTCTGTTCCAGAGGAGAAAGATTTTCATATATTTTTATGAAGTGAGAGAAAAATAATATTTAAGAAAGTTTGACCAAATTCTGCTGTTAAAATTCAACTTTTGGGAAGTATAATTTACATGAAATAAAGCTCACATATTTTAAATATACAGGTTGATGACACTGTGGAACTGTATCGAAGTACAGAACACCTCCACCTCTCCAGAAAGTTCCCCTTTACCTTCATGCTCAAGTCTCCCCTTCCTCACTTTAGAAAATCACTGATTTGATTTTTATTATTATCTATTTATTTTGGTTGTTCTATAATTTCATAGACTGTAACCATACACCATGACTTTTTGCCATCTCCTTTCAGTCAGCAGACTGTGTGATTCATTCCTGCAGTGATGCATAACAGTCATTCATCCTTACTGAGTAGGATACTCCATTGTATTGCTGTGCCACAATTTATCCACTTGCTGCAGATATCAGGTTGACTCTTGGTTTGGACCACTGTGAACAACACTTGTGTACAAGTCTTTTGTGTGCATATATGTTTTCATTTCTCTTCAGTAGATATTTCAGAGTGGAATTACCGGGTCAAATAGTAAGTGTATTTTTAACCTTGTAAGAAACTTCCAAACTGTTCTTTGAGGTAGTTGCATCATTTTAACACTCTTACCAGCAATGTATGAGAATTCCTTTTGCTCCCCATCTTTGGCAGTATTTCATCTTGCCAGTCTTTGATTTTAGCCACTCTAGTGGATATGAAATAATGTCACATAGTGGTTTTAATTTACATTGCCCAAATGACTAAGGTTGAACATCTTTTCATGTGCTTATTGGATATCCATATATATTTTTGAATATATATGAATATTGGATATTCATATATACTAAAGCCTATTGACCTTTATGATAAGTAGCATTATTTTTCTTTCATTGAGGTGAAAAGTGCTTTTCATATTCTGGATAAACTCCATTAGCAGTTATATGTGTAGCAAATATTTTTTTCTTAGTCTGCCTCTTTGCTTTCTTGATGTTTTCTTTTAAGGAGAACAGGAGGATTTAATTCTAATTAAATCAAATTTAATTGATTTTATTTTATTTTTAGTACTATTTCTGGCCTAACTAAAATATATTTGCCTACCCACAAGGCCATCAAATATGTTTGGGTTTATTTCTGAACTCTCAGTGTTATTTCATCATCTTAATTGCTGTAGCTTTATACTGAGTCTTAAAATTAAGTAGTGTAAGTTCTTCAATTCTGTTTGTCTTTTACAGAATAATTTTTTTTCCTTAGATCCTTTGTATTTCCAAACACATGTTTAGAACCAGCTTGTCATTTTCTTAAAAAAAAAAAAACTTTCTGGGGATTTAAGTTTGGTAAGACAATGCTGAGTTTTTCAATCCATGATCATGGTATATATTTCCATTATTTAATTCTTTAAAAATGTCCCTGGCAATAATTATTGCTTTCTGCATAAAGATCATGAACAGCTTTTGTTAAATTTTTATTTCTGTTTTATGTCATTTGATCCCGCTGTACATGGTATTCTTTTAAAATCTTATTTTTCCCCTATTTTTGTTTCTCAATTTCATTTTTTAAAATTTATTTCTAATTGGAGGATAATTGCTTTACAAGAGCTTTATTATTTTGAGATGAATATATTTGCAAGCTTAACAAACCATGTCACTAGATTTTTCATGAATTACTTCTCACAAAATATGATGAAACTTATTTAATTTTATAGCAAAAAACTGAGATACCACAACGTAAAATAATTTAAACAAGCTGTTCAGTGCACACAGTCCTTCTCAGTCTTTTACCAGGCCTCTCTTAGATGGAAGAGAGTTGGAGATATATCACTGTGTTCCTATATACTGGAAATGGGAAGGAGATAGCTTTCTCCTTTATACTGATAATATCCCTAGAAGGGAACAGAACTTGAGGATCACTGGAGGGAAAAGGAGCGAGCATTGTCGTGATTGTCCAGAGAACGCGTACTAAGTGTCCTCCATTGTGTTTTTTACAACAGTCACCTTACACAGAGCCCCCTGGGGAGTCACTGTTCTTCCCCAGAAAGATCCTGATTCTCTGGGCTTAAGTCTGAGCATATGACTTTCTAGTTGAGTACGTTTATTTATATATATATTTTTTGAGTTGACCAACTATTTCTATATGGGCTTCCCAGGTGGCCCAGGGGTATTGAATTCGCAGAAGATGCGACTTCAATCCCTGGGTTGGGAAGATCCCCTGGAGAAGGAAATGGCAACTTACTCCAGTATTCTTGCCTGGAAAAATCCCATGGACAGAGGAGCCTAGCAGGCTACAGTCCTTGGGGTCCTGAAGAGTCAGACATGGTTTAGCAACTAAACAACAACAAAACTAATTCTATAGGGGACTTATGGAGAAGGCAATGGTACCCCACTCCAGTACTCTTGCCTGGAAAATCCCATGGATGGAGGAGCCTGGTGGGCTACAGTCCATGGGGTTGCTGAGAGTTGGACACGACTCAGTGACTTCACTTTCACTTTTCACTTTCATGCATTGGAGAAGGAAATGGCAACCCATTCCAGTGTTCTTGCCTGGAGAATCCCAGGGACAGCGGAGCCTGGTGGGCTGCCATCTATGGGGTCGCAGAGAGTCGGACACGACTGAAGCAACTTAGCAGCAGCAGCAGCAGCAGGGGACTTACAGTGATTTTTATTTTCTTCTCTAAAATTAAGATGGTACATTTTCTTGCTTTGATGTTTTGTAGAACTTTTTTCAAGGATCAAATGTTAAGGCTCACAAAAACCCTTTGTAAACAGCAAGGGTTTAGCAGAATGTCAAATATCAAATCTTTTAAAATGGAGCCCTTTTTTAATGTCTAGGCAGAGAAATTTAATTACTAGTGACAACTGATTGTTGCTGTTGTTGTTTTTAAATTTGGTACAGGAAGACGTGACAGAACAGGACCTTAACATACATTGAATAAATAAGCAGTATTATCATCCGTTTGCAAATAAGAAACTGAGGTTCAAAGAGATCAACTTGCTCAAGGTTCTTCCATGGTTAAAACTTTGCCTTGTCTACAGAGCAAATTGTCTAATTGAGAAACTGAGTGTTGGAAATGAGTGTGCAAGGGTAGCATGGGGATACTTGAATAGGGGATGCAAGACAGTTTAGAACTCAGCTGAGGGCCACTTGGTTTGCTCCCTACTTTTCTTTGTATCACCATCCCTGGGCACCACATCCATTTAGAGTCTCAAAGGGTCAAGGCAGTCCAAACTCTTTAACACAGCTGGAATCACACATCCCAGTTTATTACTGAGGTGTTTGCATAGATTTCAGTTTATTTACAGTGTCTGTACTGAAATTTATCTTTGGAAGTTGCAGTCAAATAATGTTTCTTAAGTCTCTCAATGTACTAGACTGGTAGTAAATGCTGGGTAGGAAGTCCATGATATAGCCACTAACCTCCAAAAGCCTTTTCTCTAGATATGAGCACAAGACATATCCTAGGCAGATAATTCCCAGCAATATATAGGTAGTGCTTTAGGATACATAGAATATTATGCTCCAGGATACGGACAGAGTTGAGAGCATGAGGGGGATTCTACGGGTAGCTGGAATCTCACTTGGGCTTTGAATGGGAATAAAACAGGGAAGATGTATCTCCTGATATGGAATGTGAGGAGACTGGGAGTATATGTTCTCTGCTTGAAGAACCTGAGGAGGCGCATGTGGTTGGAGACGTGTCTATTGTGTGGTGGTTAAGCACAGGGTTGGAGGGAGACTACCTACATCTTAATGGCCACCAGTGACTGTCTTTGAGGTTCTGAATATCTATCTCCTGTGGGCATGGGTGGACACACACACACTACTTTCTCATCTGTGAAGTAATGGCAATGATAATGGTTATCTCCCAGTGTTATAGTGAGGATTCAGGGAAACAGGGCATGAAAGCACTTAGCACACTGCCTGATACAAAGCAAACACTGATGCAGTGATAGCTGTTTTCATTACTTGGATGCCAAAGTAAAGCAGAATTTTGCTTGGCTTCTGTCTGTCACCTTCCAAACTTATTTGTATTTGTAACCATGAGAAAGCTAGGGCTGCCATAACAGGGTAACGTAGACTAGGTGACTTAAACGACAGAAATGGATTTTCTTGCAGTTTTAGAACCTAGACGCTCAGGATCAAGATACTGGCAGGTTTCATTTCTCCCAAGGCCCTCCCTGCTCACTGTGTCCTTGCAGGGTCTTTTCTTTCTGCACAAACCTAGTGGCTCTCCCTCTTCTTATAAGGTCACTTGTCCAGTTGAATTAGGGTCCACTCGTATGACCTCATTTAACCTTAATTGCCTTATTAAAGGCCCTTTCTCCAAAGGCAGCCGCATTCTGAGGTCCTAGGGGTTAAGGCTTCAGCATACAAATTTGGAGGGGGTGGGGACAAAATTCAGGGCCTCACTGTTACCGTTCCTACTTCTCTGCTTTCATAGTGTTATGTTTTCTTGTCAAGGTTAATCCTTCTACATGGCCTCCATCCCATCAGGTATTGCCTCCTTGTTTTCCAGTGGCTTGATATTTGGGGCTTCATATCATATCTCCTTTTGCTATTCATTTACTTATTTTTTAAAAAAGAGATGGATAACTATAAATCTTTCTGGCTTGCATATATACTATTTACTTCCTCCTTAGTTAAATTGAGAAAATGATCTTTGTTTTAAGATTTTTATATGGGCAGGTTAGGTAGTAGCAAGTGACATACTAGGTGTGTGTGGATATGCATGTATGTATGTGTAGGTGGGTGCATTTGGCAGTTAGCATGAAAATTTGGAAATCCTAATTCATATTTGGACAAACAATTTAAAAAATGCTTGCTCTTCAATTTTAAAAAGTATCAAAAATGGGAAACTCATCTAAAGAAAAAAGCAATCATTAAAATATAAATGCTGGGGAAGATTGCTTGTCTATATTCAAAAGGCAGATCATTGCTTTTAAATAGAGCAGAAAAGGGTAATGAATATTTCAAAGGGAATGTCAAATAAATGGGCACAAATGTATAATTTACAGCTCCAACATGGTAGAACAATTTAGAGTTTTCCTAGCAACAGGCGCTCTGATGAACTGTCAAGGGTGCAGAGATGCTGAGGCCTCTGCTCTCTCAGCTCCCCTCCAATCTCACTGAATTCCTGCTATTTCAGATATGCTGTAGACATGGTGTTAACTTAAATGGTACCCAGGGAGAAAAAAAAAGCGCATGCTGTGTATGGAGAAAAGCCCAAGTTCTTCCTCTTTTTATGAGCTGCCAAATCTTGCTGCTGGTGTTTACATTAAGAGAGAAATGTGATATTAATATTTAGCTCACTCTGCAGAAATATGCATTTAAACGGGGGCAATTTCAGCATGCAGGCTCCAGAGGAAGATCTCTGTCTCTGTGTCTCTCTCTCTCACACACACACGCACACGCACATGCACGGAGAATGTTTTCTGGCTCCCATGGCTAAGAACTTTCAATTAAATGTGGAGTATAACACATGGCCAGCAGAAGGAGGGGGCCCAGCAGAATGACAATGATTACAGCTGCAGGGTAGGCCCGGCATGCAGGAGAGCTCTGTGAGCCCTGCTGGAGATGGAGGTCCCATATCCACAGCTGCAACATCAAAGAATCCTGGTGACCTAGATTCAGCTATAGATCAGGGACTGCTTTGGCCTGCGTGGCCACCATTAGGCCAGCAACCTGCTCGCAGTTTCATGGGGTTGCCTGGCAAACAGCGCTGACCCATTTCACCATGACAACTCAGGCCGCTCTATTAAAGGCCAGTGCACAGGGTAACACTTGCTGCTGGCATTTTAAAGATTTCAAAATTAAGTTTACTCAGAGTTTCTGAAAAACACATTTAGAAAACCCAACCAAAGCTGACATTCTTTGATGGTGATGGGAGAGATGGAGAAATGTGAGAAAGTTGTTGTTAGTCTTTTCCATGTTCTAAACTGTCGACAAATCTATCCATTTTATGTTTTACTCAGCCAATAGCATTGTAATAAATAAGTCTCCAAATAAAGTGAATTGATAAACAGAGAATAAGTAGGTGAAAAAGCTAAGGGATTAACTTCCATGGCCATATATATCCTGGTCTATTAAAATAGAGTATATAGAAACTAATAATTTAAAATCTCCTGATAAATACATGAAAGTATTTAAATGTGGATTTATTATAGCTTTAGCTCAATCTTGAACTGCACAGAATTGAGTTTCATTGGAGAACTAAAATAGTATGCCCCACAGCAGGGAAAAAATGGGTCTGTGCTTTGGTAAATTCCATTTAGTAAGTGCAATTTAGGAAAATCATGGCCTGGTTTGTGCATGTGATTGCATTAAAATGCAACCTCTGCTTCTTTTTTTTTTTTTTTTTTTTTTGACAAAAACCATAGCACAAATTTGAAAGCATTTTCAGGTCTTTATATTGAAATCCATGCACCATTCTCAGCACTGCTTTTTTGGTTGTTGTTAAACTTAGCTCAGGAGATTAAACCTCAGAACTTTCTCAGTGAGCTTGGTTGTTCCCTATGTGGAGAAAACAAAATCAAAACAGGCCAAAGAATTGTTTCATATGATGCAGAGTCTATTCCCAGTGACTGATCCTATCCATGAGCCATGTAGGTTTTAACTTGAGGATGATAGTCATACACAGTCTTGACTTTCAAGGAGGGGAAGGGGAAGGGTAGCCATAGCTTGGCATTGGAGAATCAATCCAATACCATTTGTGGAGACATGGAATAAAACTATAGAGTATTTTTGTAAAATAAATGAGCCATTCACTCCCTTCATAACAAAGACGTTAAGAACTTTTCCTCATTCTCTCTTACTCAGAATTTTTCTTCAATGCTTAAAAAGGTTTCCTTTTCCCTTGTAAGATTTCAGTCTACTTTCCAGATCCCTACTATCTCAGAGTCATCCAGGAGCAGTCTCCATCCTGTGTGAAAGAATTGACTTCTTGTTGGAAAAGCATCTAACCATTTGCAGTCATGTCACACTTTATCCCAAGGTCCCCTGTCATCCAAGGGTTTGTTAAGTTAACTGAGCATCTAATACATTGTTGCAAACTAGATCAGAAGTTAGAAAGCAAATGCTGTTTGAGGACAATAGTGGCTGTGGAATCAATCATTCAACTTTCAAGGACAATTAAAGATGAAAATTACTTATCCAAAATACCAGAAAGATATTAATAGTCACTCATGGGCAAAAATGGAGTTGTAAGTAGGATAATCATACGTTATAGCTCACCTGTCATCCTGATATAATTAGAAATGGTGGCCTTTTTGTATCCTCATTTGAATGATAAATCACATGGTCTTCCCAATAATTTTCAGTGCTTCCTTCAGTGTATTTCTACAGTTTAGTTTGCTGTCTTTTGTTGTTGTTTAGTTGCTAAGTCATGTCTGACTCTTTGTGACCCCATGAACTGTAGCCCACCAGGCTCCTCTGTCTTTGGGATTTGCCAGACAAAGAATACTGGAGTGGGTTGCCATTTCCTTCTCCAGAAGATTTTTCTGACCCTGGGATCAAACCTGCATTTCCTGCATTGCAGATGGATTCTTTACCACTAAGCCACAGGGAAGACTTCTTGTCTGCAGCTATGATTTTATCGGGAAGAGTGTTATCTTTAAAGCCTAAGGTCACCACCTCTTAGTAGAAGTTCCACCCACTTTCACATGATACATTTGGTCATGATCTTGTATCCAGGAGTGACCATAATGTCCACTGAGAAGTCAGAGGTTCAAATTAGTGTCTTGCTCTCTATAAGATAATCCTCCATATACCCTTCTCTCCTCAATTACATGCATCCATTAACCTTCCCCACCTTCAGGGTTCTTGCTCATCTCTCCTGTTCCTTTTCCAAGGCCTTACATTCTCAGATTCTCCACTAGCACCCATCTGGAAATAACTGAAAAGAGCTTTAAAAGTTTGCTTTTTGGAGGGGAGGATTAGTTGAAATTGTGAAAGGAGGAAGGACTTGAAAGACAGAGAGAAAGCTTCCTTGGTGGAATTTTGGCATTAATCCTTAAAATCAAACTGCTCAGACAGCTTCTCGTTTATTTTTACATCTAAGTCATCAAAGTCAGTGAAGCCAATAGACAGATGATCAGCAGGACTCCCCAGTGTAAATGATCTGAAACATTTAGGTAGAAAACAGCCTTCTATAAAATATTTTCATTTCTTGGGCTATGAAGCCATGTTATCAGTTCAGTTCAGTCGCTCAGTTGTGTCCGACTCTTTGTGGCCCCATGAACTGCAGCACTCCAGGCCTCCTTGTTCATCACCTACTCCCGGAGTCCACCCAAACCCATGTCCATTGTGTTGGTGATGCCATCCAACCATCTCATCCGCCTTTATCCCCTTCTCCTCCTGCCCTCAATATTTCCCAGCATCAGGGTTTTTTCAAATAAGTCAACTCTTCACATGAGGTGGCCAAAGGACTGGAGTTTCAGCTTCAACATCAGTCCTTCCAATGAACACCCAGGACTTATCTCCTTTAGGATGGACTGGTTGGATCTCCTTGCAGTCCAAGGGGCCCTCAAGAGTCTTCTCCAACACCACAGTTCAAAAGCATCAATTCTTCAGCTCTCAGCTTTCTTCACAGTCCAACTCTCACATCCATACATGACTACTGGAAAAACCATAGCCTTGACTAGATGGACGTTTGTTGACAAAGTAATGTCTGCTGTTTAATATGCTGTCTAGGTTGGTCATAACTTTCCTTCCAAGGAGTAAGTGTCTTTTAATTTCATGGCTGCAATCACCATCTGCAGTGATTTTGGAGCCCCCCAAAATAAAGTCTGACACTGTTTCCACTGTTTCCCCATCTATTTGCCATGAAGTGATGGGACTGGATGCCATGATCTTCGTTTTCTGAATGTTGAGCTTTAAGCCAACTTTTTCACTCTCCTCTTCCACTTTCATCAAGAGGCTCTTTCGTTCTTCTTTGCTTTCAGCCATAAGGGTGGTGTCATCTGCACATCTGAGGTTATTGATATTTCTCCCAGCAATCTTGATTTCAGCTTGTGCTTCATCCAGCCCAGCATTTCTCATGATGTACTCTGCATATAAGTTAAATAAGCAGGGTGACAATATACAGCCTTGACATACTCCTTTTCCTATTTGGAACCAGTCTGTTGTTCCATGTTATATGTTTCTGAAAACGACATTTATGAGAAAGCAAATACGTAGATCCAGAATGTGTTTATCATTTCATACTTGGAAGACAGGTAATATTTGAGATCAGTGTAATGTAATGCCAGGGTTTTTGATATAAAAGAACAATGTATGCATGCCATATTTACTTCCTTAATTAAATTGGCATACAGCTAGCAATCTGATTGTATGGTAATTACTTTTTATTGTGTGAGGGGGAAAGTCTCATGATACAAATACATTCTGGTGAATTGTTTCCCATAGAACAATTTTAGAAAAATATAGGGTAGAGTATTTCATTAGATCATTCAAAATCCTTCTAATGTCTGTGATATTATTTCCCTTCCACCTTTCAGTCACTTATTTATTAGCTTTTATGGTTTCCCTTGCCCCAAGGTATTTAAGAACTAGTGAAAACATTATCTTTGCAAATGCTTTCAGACATCCAGCTCAGAATTTCTGCACAGTGTTAATGGAATGCATCATCTAGACATGCACTGTCTTGTGGACTGAATCATCCTTGTGAATTGACCATGGGTTCATTTATGCTTTAACTACAAGCATCATTTAATGATGCAAATGGCCAGTCCATTTCTGAAATACTGGAGCATCCATTAATGGTAAAGATTCATTTGCCCTGACTGGCAAAAACTATGGTATTAGGTTGAGATTATTTTATTCCTAATGCAAGTAGGATACATATGAGGATTTGGTCCTGGTATCATCTTCCCCTTGGAATTTTTAAATAAGAAATGGCTTATAGCATGATTTGTTCACAGTCTGTGTTAGTTATCTTATTGACAGAATGATTTTCCATTCTTTAAAAAAAAATCATGGTCCTTCTTGTTTTTTTCCTTAAAGCTCTATTTTTATTGATATTATTAATTCAGTCACTCAGCGAGCATCCAATCAGTAACATCATTCTCTTTCAACATGACATTTTTCCAGATATTGTGCCATGCAAGATATGACCTGCCCTCCTCTGGGTTGCAGTCTGGTGGGAGGGTTAATACTTACACAGGTAGTATTCTTGGCAGTGATGACAGGCTATATGAATACATGATGAAGACTGTATACTCCAGAAATGTGATATAGAAGGTATTCTGGCTGTGGCAGAAATAACATTTGAAGCTAAAGTGTGTAGACTTGGTTTTGGTAGTCTGGGCTAAGTGTTTTACTAAGCCACAGCATAAGTAACAATATGGGCACTAGAAGGGCATTCTGTGATCAGAAAAGAGTCTTCAAAAAGTTGCATTTAGAGCTCAACCTTGAGTAATAGAGCTGGAAACTGGAAGAATAGTTGGGAGCCAGATATTAAGGCTAAGTGGTTTGGTCTAAATTCTAGGCAGTGAAGAGAGAGTGAGATTTTAAGTAGGAGCTTGGTGACTTCTGTGTGCTTTAAGAGAATGATTAAGGGCAGTTTGCAGGATGAACCACAGGAGGGAAGAAGGTCAGTTGGGAAATTATTGCAACATTCAAGGTGTGATGTGATAAGAACTGGAAAGGAGGTAGTAGCAATATGAATAAAAGGAGAAGATACAGAATGTAGAACTGTTATTTTATTTCCCTGGGGAATTGAGTTTGTGTTGATTAGTAAAGCAATAAAATCAGTTATGTTTCTGCTAAGACTTCAAAAAATGTACAACTTATTTTGCCCATGATTTACTTATGAAACAAATTCAGTCAGTGATTTAAAAAAACATTAATCAAGTGATAGGTAATGATTATCCTCTTAAGTTCAATATGCTTCCTTTTGCAACCTTTCACTCCCCACACTCTGCAAGAGCATGGGCACATTATACACATTCCCTGTTCAACCTTCCCCCATCCCTCTGCGACTGATGAAGCATTTCTGTTTGAAGACAGAGAAACTACAGCACAGAAATTTTAAGTATACAGGGAGGCACAAAGGCAATATTCCCACTAAACCAATTTTCTTTAGCAAGAGACAGATTAGGATGGCTTTAAGTGGCAGTTGGTTAACAGTGAAATAATCTGAGCAGGTCAAATTTTTGATGAAATGTCTAATGGGGGATAATTAAGGTTAAGTATATATGGAGGACTGGGATTTGTCTTCTAATGAGGAACCGTCCTTAATTGCTAAAGCTGGCATGAATAATTTAGGATGTTTAGGACAATGACATTGGATTGTTTTCTTCAATCCTCTGGAATAATTTTTATCTTCTTAGTCAAATTTACAAAAAAGAAAAAAAAAAAAAGGCTTGCTAATACTTGACATTGCATTGAATAGGTTCCAGTCGACTAGTTGCCTACATGGGACTAGGCTATGTAGGGATTATCCTTGACTCATCAATGGGAGGAAACAATCATGAAATCAGATAGAACATAAGCTGTAGTTGAATGCAAATTTTGAAAGCGTTACTGAATATACATCCCAGTAAATTACACTAGGAAGCAATGATTTAAATGAACCAATTACTATGGAAATACACTGGTTATACATTGTGTGTTTGTGTATCTATCTGGGTATATAAAACTTCTGATTTTGCATATGTATATGATGAAGTAGGAACAGGGAGAGAGAAGGAAAAGGAGAGATTTTACCCAAAAGTGGAATTTTCTGAGTATTTATGCTTAAACTATCTTTTCCTTAAACTACTTAAAGACCTATCCTTCACTGTTTGAAATAGAACTCATCCTTTTAAGGTTTTATTTTATTATTCATTTTTATTTGTACAGAGTTGTCCATTAAGGTTGTATTCTACCGTGCTATGACTTTTATCCCAAATGACAGAATTACTGGACTTTGAAAGCTGACATGGGGGAAGAAGAAAAAAAAGGAAATGTTTATACCTCCTCATTTTGACATGGCTCCTTCAGAAATCTGATACTAAATATCTTCCTGCATCTGGGGGAGGGAAGAAAGAGGGCATACAGGCATTCTGTACCTAATGTTGAAATAAAACCCTCTATTGTCCACCAAGACAATAGAACTAGTCTATAATAATGTAGTACAAGTAGAGCAGAAACTACACAAACCAGCAATGCAATCTTTGTTCCAGTGTAATCTTCCATATCAACCATCGACAATCCCGAGGTAAGAGAAAGGCCTTTCTCCTATTTCCCATACATAACTTAGCACCCCTCCTCTCTCTCTCCTTGCTGTATAGGAAGCAGTGTAATAAGGCTCCCTTTGGGATGGCTAAACATGTTTGACAACATAGGAACTGTCCTAAATAATGGCCAAAGTCTCCAACTAAGCCCAAATGCTTTGTATGGATAAACAAAGTAGTTAGCTTCATTGTCTGTTTCAAAGTCTGCAGGTGTTTCCTTTGGTGGGAAAAGAAGTCGAAATACTGAGAAGTATGATGATCCAGGGGTGCTCACAATCAAAGGGCTCCTTGGGAAGGTAGCATTTCAACTTTTGTCAAGAAAGACAGTATCTTTCTATAGGAGTATGAGGCCAAGACACAAACATGCCTAAAACAAAATATCCAAGAACGTCGGGAGGAAGGCAGAGCGCTGAATACACTGAGGCTGACACAGAATCAAGTGTTCACTAATAGTTCACTACTCCCTAGCCCTCTGCAAGGTAGCGGTACTGGGTGGCTACCGCACGAATGAATAAGATTAGTGTGCTGCCCTCCGCATGGAGCTTTCATTCATAGTGGGCATTCGACCCAAACACACAGACAGGTATCAAATAAATTGTTATTGTTCAGTTACTCAGTCATGTTAGACTCTTTTGTGACCCCATGGACTGTAGCTCGCCAGGCTCCTCTATCCAAGGGATTTCTTAGGCAAGAATACTGGAGCATGTTGCCATTTCCTACCCCAGGGTATCCTTCTGACCCAAAGATCAAACCCACGTCTCTTACATCTCCTGCATTGGCAGGAGGATTCTTTACCACCTGAGCCACCAGGGAAGCCCCGTCAGATAAATATCTCCTAGAATTTTTCCTGAGCGTAGCCACATTTGAGCCCCTAAAATTGCTTGAGTTTGTCTGTAATTAGTCTTGCTGAAACCCATGACTTCAAGTTATATGCAAGGGTCAAAAACAATTAATTCCCAAAACAAGTCATGCCTTTTTACAACCATAAAATTAACCTTTTGTTTAAGAGAAAATTCAATCTGTTAAAAATGTTTTATGAATGAGAGAAACTAGTCTGTAAAGATAAGACCGTTAAGAATTGTGAAAGCAGTCACAATAGGACGATTGCATATTCAAAAAAAATTGAAAGGACTTTGGAAGAAACTTGTTTATGCTGTTATCTTTGCTTTACTGGAGAACAAAAGGGATAGAAAGGCTCACAAAGTTCATAATCTCTTGACATCCTACCCCCCTCATTCTGGGTAAGACTGGTCCCACATCTTTTAAGTACACTTTTCATTCTGGTACATGTCTCAAGGGTCTGTCACATAGAAATGTTCAATACTGAATAAAAGGTGGAGGGGATATACTAGTGAATAAAAACAAGGACCCTGATCTCATAAACTTTATCTTCAATAGTGAAGACATACAATATATACAAAAATATTTATATATATATGTGTGTGTATATATATATATATATATTTTTTTTTTTTTTTTTTTGAGGAGAAGAATGTTGCAAAGTCCAGGGTATATGGAGATATTTATGGAATTGTTGAGTGGCTGTTTTACATAGAGCTATCAGGGAAGGCCTCTTTAGCCAAGGGACAATTAGCTGAAACCTGAATGATGTGAGGGAACTTGTTAGGTAGATATCTGGGAACAGTGGCTCTAGACAGAATAAACAGCAGATGCAAGGGCCATGGGACAGGAGTCTCTCGCGTTTTCAACACTCTGCAGTCAGTGTGCCTATAAGAAGCAGATGGAGGCAGAGAGTGGGAGGAGATGTGATCAGAGAGGTGAAAAAGATGAGGAAATAGATTATGAATGGGTCTTTAAGGCAACATTAAGGAGTTTGAATTTTATTCTGAATGAGATGGGTAATTTTTCCAGAGTGTAAAATGAAGCTGAGAGGAGGACATCCATAGTTCGAAAGTCATCTTGAACAAAGATCATTTTGTTTACACCAAGAAAGTTTGGGTTAGGTCTGCAAAATAATATTTGGATTTTAAGGCATTTAATCATTGGAAAAATTAATCAAAAAACAATAATAAACCTCATTCCCTAGAGATATTTAGGAAAGGCTGATGTTTATTTGACATAAACTACCATCTAGAAAACAGGGTCAATGTGCTTTTCCCTCTCCTAGCCGTTTAAGCTAATTCATAGTCAATTTGATTAACCACATAATCAAACAGATTTAGTAATTAAGACCACAGGAAAACTGGAATGCATTCAGCTCTTCAGCCTATTGTTTTTCATCAGTAGGTACTTCCCAGGGGAAATATCCATTTGACTGTCTTTAGAACACTGGTTCTTCTTTATTTAGACTATGAACAACTTCAATAGGTCTTCAGTTATTTATTCTAAAAAAACAAAAATTGTTTTTGAGATAATACCTTGAGGGGCTGGACATGATGGCAACTTGGGATAATGTGCAAATTAATACCAAATTGATATTTTAAAAATATTAGCCCAATACTCATCATAGTGAGAATGCAGAGAAACAAATTGTCTTTTATTAAATGTTATATACAAACCTGTTTCTTAACAGTTACCTTTCACTGCTCAATAAGAACATTCTGCTAAAAACAGTTAAGTAAAGATTTTCTTTTTCTGTGTTTTTTTTCTCCTTTCATCTGTGGTTTTTCTGTGTGTGTGTGTGTTTTTCATCTGTTTTTATTTATTTGGCTGCTCCAGGTTGTAGAGTGATCTTTAGTTGCAGCATGTAGGAACTTAGTCCCCTGACCAGGGATTGAACTCAGGCCCCCTGCTTTGGGAGCCTGGAGTCAGCCTCCGGACCACCAGTAAAGTCTTTCTTCTGCACTTTTTCAAAGCTTCAATTTGTTGATGACATGGTGAAGTGTTTAATATTTAGATAATAAAGCATTCCCATAAAGAGCACTGTGCTGAACAATTTTTAATGTCAGAATTCAGCTCTCCGTGATCTTCAGTTGAAAACCACTATGCAATTTCTCCAAGATACTCAACTACAAGAGTTTTACCCTAGTAAGGAACATTTCCTTTATATTTTTCCTCTCAAAGGCAATGAGAATGGGATCAGTGCACACCTCAGCCCAGGCTAGGTCTCCAGCATGGATCCAGATCAACCAATTTGGTAATAAAATGAAGGATCTCCCTCAGCCCGGTTCAGTTCAGTCACTCAGTCATGTCCAACTCTTTGCAGCCCCATGGACTGCAGCATGCCGGGTTTCCCTGTCCATCACCTGGAGCTTACAACTCATGTCCATTGAGTTGGTGATGCCATCCAGCCACCTCATCCTCTGTCGTCCCCTTCTCCTCCAGCCTTCAGTCTTTCCCAGCGTCAGGGTCTCTTCCAATCAGTCAGTTCTTTGCATCAGGTGGCCAAAGTATTGGAGTTTTAGCTTCAGCATCAGTCCTTCCAATGAATATTCAGGAATGATTTCCTTTAGGAATCACTGGTTGGATCTCCTCACAGTCCAAGGGACTCTCAAGAGTCTTCTCCAATAGCACAGTTCAAAAGCATCAATTCTTCTGCACTCAGCTTTCTTTATAGTCCAACTCTCACATCTGTACATGACTACTGGAAAACCATAGCCTTGACTAGATGGACCTTTGTTGACAAAGTAATGTCTCTGCTTTTTAATATGCTGTCTAGTTTGGTCATAACTTTCCTTCCAAGGAGTAAGCGTCTTTTAATTTTATGGCTGCAGTCCCCATCTGCAGTGATTTGGAGCCCCCAAAATAAAGTCTGTCACTGTTTCCACTGTTTCCCTGTCTATTTGCCATGAAGTGATGGGACTGGATGCCATGATCTTAGTTTTCTGAATGTTGAGCTTTAAGCTAACTTTTTCACTCTCCTCTTTCACTTTCCTCAAGAGGCTCTTTTGTTCTTCTTTGCTTTCTGCCATAAGGGTAGTGTCATCTGCATATCTGAGTATTTATTGATATTCCTCCCAGCAATCTTGATTCCAGCTTGTGCTTCATCCAGCCTGGCATTTTGTATGATGTACTCTGCCTATAAGTTAAATAAGCAGGGTGACAATATATAGCCTCGACATACTCCTTTCCTGATTTGGAACCTTTTGAATATGGTTCATATTCACCATTCAAGATGGTGCAGTAGAAGGACACGTGCTTCTCTTTTCCCGCAAGAACTCCAAAATTATAACTCACTGCTGCACAACTGTTGACAGGAGAATGCTGGATCCCGCCAAAAAAGGATAGTCCACATCCGAAGGCAAAGGAGTGTCCCCAGCAAGATGGTAAGAGGGGTGAAATCATGTTTAGAATCAAACCCCATACCCACCAGAGATGCTCAGAGGAACCTTGTGTGCACCAGGACCCAGAGACCCCACAGAGACTAAGCCAGAACTGTGTTTGAGTGTTTCCTGTGGAGGGACAGGTCAGCAGTGGCCTGCCGCAGGGGTGGGGGCTCAGGGTGCAGTAGCATAAGCCCTCTGGTTATAGCATAAGCCCTCTTGGAGGAGGTCGCCATTAACCCCACCATAGAGCCACCAGAACTTACACAGGACTGAGGAAACAGACCCTTGGAAGGTATAAACAGAACCATGTGTGCACTAGGACCCAGGAGAAAGGAGCAGTGACCCCACAAGAGACTGACCCAGACTTGCCTGTGAGTGTGGAGGAGTCTCCGGTGGAGGCGTGGATCTGGAGTGGCCTGCTGCAGGGTCAGGACACTGAGTGGAGCAGAGCGTGCAGGGGACCTATTGAAGGAGGTCGCCATTATCTTCATTACCTCCACCACAGTATGGCCTCAGGTCAGACAACAGGGAGAGCACATAGCCCCGCCCATCAACAGAAAATTGTTTTAGAGATTTACTGAGCATGGCCCCGCCCATCAGAACAAGACCGTTTCCCCCACAGTCAGTCTCTCCCATCAGGAAGCTTCCATAAGCCTCAAGCCTCTTATCCTTATCCATCAGAGAGCAGACAAAATGAAAACCACAATCACAGAAAACTAACCAAACTGATCACATGGACCCATAGCCTTGTCTAACTCAAAGAAACTATGAGCCATGCCGTGTAGGATCTCCCTAGACAGCCTCTAATGTCTTTTCAAGGTCATGGCCCTCAACTGCCTTTACCCATCACTACTTCCCAGAGGAATCACATCCCTCATCCTTTCTCCAGACTTTATTTCCCCAACTCAGCTTTCTAACACGTTGTCTGTCACATGTGAAGGTGGGGTGGGATAGCATGGAGGAGAAGGGAAGGAGCCCCTTAGACTGTTTTCTGAAATCATTTTCTCTGAAAGTTCTGTCCAAACAGTATATTTGCAGTGGGAGCATCTAGAGTTACCGTTTGGAGAGCAGAAATCAGCACTGTAGCTCTGAGCGGAATTGCCATGATGCTCCTGCTGAGGTCCAAGCCTTATGAAGGGGAGGGAGGGTGGTGGGGACCAACTCCTCTGAAAAGCACATTTCTTGTTAATAACAGCCTCCTCATACTGAGTGCCTATAAGGAGTTATTTAATTTAATCAGCCTAATCGTTCTATGATGTAGCTATTATTATCTCTATTTTACATGTTAGGAAATTGAGATGTGGGAGGCTTAAATAATTTATCCAAGGTCACACAGTTAGACAGTAGAAGAACAAGCAGTCAAACCAAGGGCTCTTTATGTTCACAGTTTGTATCCTTTCCACTATATGAACTGCTTCTTGGTTCAGATTTCTCTGGGGGAAATGGTAGAATAATTCAGTAGTCCAGTGATTCCAGGCTTCGAGGCACAGAGAGTAACCTTTCCACTGTATGTGCAATTGGGGTGCTATGGATGTGGGTAGGCCCACGTGTGGCAAAAACAGAAGACTGATAATTCCTTCCCTGCACCCCAAGAAGCTCTACGGTAGTCCATCCCACCCCAGTGGCATTGCGAGGCAGTGTTGGTGACCTTCCTGTAGTGACACAGATACAGTAAACACAGACCCTGAGGGGAGCCTGGTGGACAGGTAACTCCTCTGTGACTCAGCCCCTTACTCGTTACATAAACTCAGAAGCCCAGACAAGCCCCCCGTCCTCACACATCATGGCACTAGGGAGATAACCCCACCTGAATCTGGAATCCCACCTTCTTGAGAGGAAGCTGATTAGCACAGCACATTCCCAGTGCCTGACCAAGGCCACACAGAGGGGAAAATAACCATTCTTCCCTCAGCAGATGAAACCTGAGCCTTGTATTTCACTCTGCTAATCACCAAGTAAACAAGCTCTTTTATGCTAGCATCTGTGAGGGCTACTTCCCACACTGCCTCCTTCCCCCGTGCCTGCCTGCCTGCCTGCTCTCACCAAAATATCAGCAGCATCACAGGGCCACCTTAGCCCCAGAGGAGCCCTGCTGTCCTGAGGCCTGGGCCATGTTCCACAGAGGCCTGGGCTTAGGGACTTCTATTTCCTCCTAGGGCCAAACCACCCCCTTTGGTGTGCAATATCCATGAGCTGCTTTGGCAACTGTAGAGACTCTGTCAGTGGTCTCTGTAGAATTTTCCTGGATTCCAGAGTTTCCTGCCCCTGCTGGATCATGGTTAATTCACTGGCAGCACTGACTGCTTGAGAATAACTCTTGGTTTTCTTCAGGTTTCTTCCTTGCCCAACGCAGGCCAGTTCATGAAGCAGTTCACACACACTGGTGCCAGATTTATAAAGTGTGAATTGAATTCTGCCCTTGGCCTTCTCTGCCCAATTCCCCCAACTTTCCTATTGTAACTTCTCTTAAAACACAGCCACATTTCCTTTCTAAAGCCCTAGGAAATCCTGCCAGATTAACAAATGGGGGGAGGGGGAAGGATGATTTTTTATGCATTTTCGTATGTAAGCTATAAACAGTCCCTGTTCTTTGCAATCTTCCTTACAGAGTGCCTGTGAACCAGGGTAGTTATGCTCCAGGTTTTCTAAGAGGAAAAGCAGAGACCATTTCTTTTTTTTTCCTACTGCCAACAACCAAACCAAAACAAAAAAACAAACCCAAATGAAGTGAATTGGAAATGAAGTCCAAGAAGCAGAGGCCTTCTGTCTTTTAGCTCAACACTTGGTGATTTGCTTGATTATACTTCCCTCGGCCTCTCTCTCAAATCTCAGAGGCGCAGACTCATTACCCCATTAGGATTTGGCTGCAGAGCCCGAAGGGACAACGAAAACAGAGACGAATCTGGTTAGGGTGCCAGAGCTAACAACCTCTTGTGTGCAATAAAACCAGACAGCATTTTTGATGGACCACATTCTCATTGCATTTGAACAGTCTTGGAAAGCTTCCATGGCTGCTGATTTCAAATAAGAAAACATGCCATAGGGAAGCAGGGCAAAGAAATGTCCTCTGGGCTCACCTCTAACACATGTGGGCCCAGTGCAAGCATCCAGTTGGAGGTGCACAAGCCATATGCTGAAACACTTAAAAGTTAGGGTTCAAGCTTGAAAACTCTTTTGATAAAATGTAAAATATGCTCTATTCTCCTTCTGTGATAAAGATGTTTTTATTGATAATCTAGTGGCTGGGTTCAAATCTGAATTTCTCTGACTCCTTGGAGTTTCATTCTGGATCACAGTGGTCAGGGAGAGCTGGCCTCTTAGTGCTCAACGCACTGTCCTTGGTCCCGGGTCCATGCCCTTCTCTTCACATTCTGGCTCCCAACTGCAATGTGTGTGGCCTCTCAAGCTCCTGCTGGACCCTCTACCTCAAGTGTCCAAGTCCCACCGACACTCTCACCTTCAGTCTCCCCAGGGCCATTCCTTGGCCTAGAGATGTGCCCAGTTGCATTCAGGTGCACAGACCCAGGAAAGAGGCCTCATACAGTTCCTGGAAGTTGACTCTGGCTGGTTGGAAAGGGAATTCCAGAGTACTGGGAAACTAAAGTATGCTTGAGGGCGTGTATCGGGGTTGGGGGGAATATCTTTTTGGCCCCATGGACTCTTCATCCCATTAAGAGAGCTGCTGTTAAAAGATGAGGTTGGACACAATTGTAAGATACAGGGTACAGACAAGTTGGCCCTCTCGCTTGGATTTATGGATCGTGCGTATAACATAGGTCCTTTATAGGAGGATGTTTCCCTTAGAAAGTAAATTCTTGCTACCATGACCACTACAGTATAGCAGATGGAGATTCATCAAAATAATGTGCTCTTAGCTTCATAAACTGGTTTGGAATGAATATATAGCTGTGATGGTTCTCCATTATGGAGGCATAGTGATATCACTCAGGGAATATTTCTATGACCCCACACGTAAAGATTCTGATTTAATTTGGTTTAGGGTGGAGTCCAGGCACATGTATTTATTTTTTAATCTTTTTCTAAAGATTGAAGTATAGTTATACTCCATTTATAGTTATAAAAATATTGGCTGTATTTCTTGTAACATTTCGTACAGAGTAGTTTGTACTTCCTCAGTCAGTTCAGTTCAGCCACTCAGTCATGTCCGACTCTTTGCAACCCCATAGACTGCAGCATTCCAGGCTTCCCTGTTCATCACTGGAGCTCACTCAACTCCTGGAGCTTACTCAAACTCACGTCCATAGAGTTGGCGATATCACTCTATGGTGATAGCAACCATAGAGTTGGTGATACCATAGCAGCCATCCCATCCTCTGTCATCCCCTTCTCCTCTTGCCTTCAATCTTTCCCAGCATCAGGGTCTTTTCCACTGAGTCAGTTCTTCCTATCAGGTTGCCAAAGTATTAGAGCTTCAGCTTTAGCATCAGTCCTTCCAATGAATATTCAGGACTGATTTCCTTTAGGAATCACTGGTTGGATCTCCTCGCAGTCCAAGGGACTCTCAAGAGTCTTCTCCAACACCACAGTTCAAAAGCATCAATTCTTCAGCACGCAGCTTTCTTTATAGTCCAACTCTCACACCCATACATGACTACTGGAAAAACCATAGCTTTGACTAGATAGACCTTTGTTGGCAAAGTAATGTCTCTGTATTTTTAATATGCTGTCTAGCTTGGTCATAGTTTTTCTTCCAAGGAGTAAGAGTCTTTTAATTTTATGGCTGCAGTGATTTTGGAGCCCCTCCAAATAAAGTCTGTCACTGTTTCCCCGTCTGTTTGCCATGAAATGATGGGATCGGATGCCATGATCATAGTTTTCTGAATGTTGAGCTTTAGGCCAACTTTTTCACTCTCCACTTTCACTTTCATCAAGAGGCTCTTTCATTCTTCTTTGCTTTCTGCCATAAGGATGGTGTCATCTGCATATCTGAGGTTATTGATATTTCTCCTGGCAATCTTGATTCCAGCTTGTGCTTCATCCAGCCTGGCATTTCGTATGATGTACTCTGCCTATAAGTTAGATAAGAAGGGTGACAATATACAGGCTTGACGTACTCCTTTTCCTATTTGGAACTAGTCTGTTGTTCCATGTCCAGTTCTAACTATTGCTTCTTGACACTGCATACAGAATTCTCAGGAGGCAGGTCAGGTGGTCTGGTATTCCCATCTCTTTAAGAATTTTCCACAGTTTGTTGTCATTGTACTTCTTAATCCCTTAATCCCCTACTTTTGTATTTTCCCTCCTTTCTCCCCTCTCCCCACTGATAACTACTATTTATTCTCTATATCTGAGTCTGCTGCTTTTTTATATTCACTAGTTTTTTGTGTTTTTTAGATTCTACAATTGGGATATCATACAGTATTTGTTTTTCTCTGACTTATTTTACTTAGCATAGTGCTCCCCAAGTCCATCCATATTGCTGCAAATGAAAAAATTTCATTCTTTTTTATGGCTAACTACTATTCAATTGTGTATATGTATACACACAATTGAATTGATTTTTATATATATGTATTGATAGATATAGATATATCTACTGATGGATACTTAGATTGCTTCCATGTCTTGGCTCTTGTGAGTAATACTACTATGAATGTTGGGGTGCATGTCTCTTTTCAAATTAGTGTTTTTGTTTTTTTCAGCTATGTACCCAAGAGTGGAATTGCTGGGTCATATAGTAATTCTATTTTTAGCTTTTTGAGAAATCTCCATACTGTTTTGCCTAGTGGCTGTACCAATTTATGTTCCCATCTACAGTGTTCAAGTGTTCCTTTTTCTCTACATCCTACCTAACGTTTGTTATGTGTGTTCTTTTTGATGGCAGTCACTCTGACAGGTGTGATATCTCATTGTAGTTTTGATTTACATTTCCCTAATGAACAGTGATGTTGAGCATCTTTTCATGTGCCTGTTGGCCATCTGCATGTCTTCTTTGGAAAAATATCTGTTTTGTTCTTCTGCCCACTTTTTAATTGTTTTTTTTTTTTTTATGTTGTTTTACCTGTTTTTATATGTTGGATATTAACCCATCAGTCATATCATTTACAAATATTTTCTCCTATTTAGTAGGTTGTTGTCTTTTTGTTTTGTCAATGGTTTCCTTTGCTGTAGGCGCAAGTATTTTTAAAAAGCTCCTAGGTGACTTTATGAGCAGCCAAAATTGAGAACCATGCAGTCCAGCCTAATGATATTGCTTCCAAACGCCAAGAACATTCACCTTTGTGTTTACCTTACTCCTAAAAACTCAAACCATCATGGCTCAGGAGATGTTCATTTCCAGCATAACAGGGCCCCTGTGCTGTAGCCTACAGTCAGTTCTCTGCTTGCAGCAATGAGTAAGACTGGTCTACATAGATTCTGCTAGAGGTAGGCAAAGCTCTTAACTGTTTTCACCATGCCAGATGAAATTCAAAATATTTAACATTTAATAGACACTGCAGCAATCCATCTAGACAGACTCCAACTGTAGAATACTGGTTGGTCTGACAGATTCCTCTAATTACTCCTTCCAGAAACCCCTTAGAATGGATGTTACAGTGTATATTTATCAGGAAGGTGGAGATCTGTGACCCAGATTCAGGTCTTCTGACTCCAAGTCTTGAGTTCTATCAATTGCAGCAGACATCTTTTCTAGTTCCACAAACATTTCTTTAGTCTATAATGCTGGCCTAAGCCAGGACACTTGAAGGAAGATATATTACTGGCTTCATATAAAACACTACCTACAAAATGGATTACCTAGTTTAAATCTAGACAAACACCCGAAGGGAAACAACAGCTTAGAGCCTCTATTTGAATGACATTTATTTCTGACCTGAGTAGTCTGCTTTTTAATTCTGAAGTTTATGTATGAATTCCAGCATATACTCAGAGCTGTGCTTACCCTTAACAACTGGTCACACTCAAATCTTACAAGTACAGGATCCACAGTTTTAAGGTTGTAGCTCCAACGTGACTTGTGTAAGTTTAAGTATCTGATAACTTACATCTTATTTACTTAAATTCACTAAACAGAACAGGATCTTTCATGGCCATCTAGTCTACTTCTGTTTCTGGGAAAGTTTGCATTTAAAGCATCCCAGAGAAAAAACTTCCCCACTTGAAATACAATTTCTTTCTCTACTCAGCAGGGGAGGCTTCTATTCAAAGCTCAGGTCAAGGCCTATCTTTGTGACAAAGTAATTCATTTCAAGTCTCTGTCCTCAGCAAGGCAGATTCAGGTTCTGGGAAATGGAATTTTGTACAATTTGGAGAGTTCCCTTTATGATAAATAAAATGAACATTTATTTAAGATGAGAAAATAAATCAAATATTGTATTGTTTACAAACATTTCCATGTATAAATCTTCTCTCTTCAATAAGACTATAAGCTTCTTGGAGGAAAGGATCATGTCTTATAGCTTTTTTCTATTTCTCCACTTTACTAAGCATGTTATTGATGCTCAGTAATTATTTGTGGATTGATTGGCTATCTACTAATTTTTGTAAATTTCTATAGAAGTTAAAGTGATGGATTGATCAAGATAGAATGGATTTAATTTGGGAAAGTTCCATATTGAGTATAGAGGTGTACTCAAAACTGATTTTTGAAGAAGGAATACTTGATTGGAAAGGAGGGTGTTTGTATGGGGAAATGGGAAGTTAAAGGTGTTTAATGAAGCTTTTTAATTTATTAAAAGAAATATGAATTTCTAATAATTATCTTCACTGAAACATAATCCACTGGGTATAGAAACACATTTAGACTCATTGAATGAGGTATTTTCAGTAAAATTTTCAAAATCAATGTCGTGGTTTTTAAAGTAATTGTAGTGATGTCTAATTATCAACAGACAAGTTGCCCATTTATTTCCATATATAGAGGGAAGGAAAAGCAAACAAAGTAACAATAGGAAATTCCCTGGTGGGACAGTGATTATGGCCAGAAAGAAAAAAAAATTCTACTCATAGACAAAATTAAATGATACAGAAAATCATATAAAACAACAACAACAAAAAAACATCATCCGCCCCCCCCCCCAAAAAAAACCCCACAAACAATGGACAAGTGATTGGAGTGAATCAAAATTTCAAAATTTCCTTAGGGCCTTACCACTCTCCAAATTTATCCAAAGAATGGCGACTCTTCATGTCTGCACAGGCCTTTTAATGAGTGATGGAATGGTTTACAGGCTAACTATGAGGATATGCTTTATGTTTTCACATCTGTGATTTCCATTTACGCCTGCTTGTGAGGGGACTGAGAGGGTGATGAGATGCCATAAAGTGGGAAATGAGCTCTCTTACCCACCATCTTCTCTCAGATACTTAATAGGTGAAAACTATGAGAACATGAAGCTACAAAGAGGTCCTGGCATCTGTCCTAAGTCCTGTGGAATGGTAACAAGCAGGCAGGAGATAAGCAGGGTATTTTACAGATTCCTTCTCCTAATCCCACTTAAGCCAAATCCTGCATCTCACCTCTGCTACTGGGGGTTGATCAGGGATCCCAGGATCCAGAGATGTCAAAGGGCAGCAGGAGCGCAGCATTCTGAACTCAAGCTTTCCTTTATTTAGACACAGGCTAACTCAATGCCTTATCACTTTCCTATAGATTGTTCTGGTTTCAGTTTACCTTCAGTTTACCCTCCAGGCTGTATGTTAGGTAATTATATGTTACTTCTATCTTCTGATAGCCTGGATATTTCTCATTTTTCCTTCCTCTCTGCGTGAAACATAGTGTGGGTTACATGGTAGGAACTAAGTAAGTATCTCTTGAATGATTTTTTTAAGTGCGTCATCTCAATAAAATTGGGCCTTCACCATGTCTCCTTACCACTGGTCCATTCCAACTTGTTCAGGACTTCACACTGCTAACATAAATTTCCATTGAAGGAAATGTTGATGTTATTCACTGTTCTGGTAATAAACAGACCTCTACTACGTTCATTAGTTCAGATGACACTTCCCTGGTGGCTCAGCTGGTAAGGAATCCATCTGCCATGCAGGAGCCCGGGTTCAATCCCTGGGTTGGGAAGATCCTTTGGAGGAGAAAATGGCAACCCAATCCAGTATTCTTGCCTGGAGAATCCCACGGACAGAGGAGCCTGGTGGGCTATATAGTCCATAGGGGTCACAAAGAGTTGGACACGACTGAACAACTAACACACACACAAGGAAGCTTATTATTAGAAAACCTTACTTGAGTTATATTTCATTTCAAACACAGAGGGGTAAAGGCCTGTGTAGAATATAGGTGACTATTGATTTTATCTATTCTCAAGAAGCTTTCTTATCTCTCTTATTGCATAACAGATATTTTACCTCTAGCCTTAGGCGTAGTCAGTAACAATACTGGCCAAATATTCCCTTAGCTAGAAAGTTGTAGTTAAAATTTGGAACATGAACCAGACAGACTGTTTCCCTGGTTTTGCCACATAGGAACCAAAGGAGAAAGGAGTCACCACTTTCCATTGGGGTTTCTGAACAGAGAGTGGATGTGAAGTTCCTTCAGCTATTGAGCTGCTTAGAGGGAGTCTTGACTGTAACAGAGCATAAGGCAGCTCTTTCAAGGGAAGTGGG
This sequence comes from Oryx dammah, assembly GCF_014754425.2. Lineage (NCBI taxonomy): Eukaryota > Metazoa > Chordata > Mammalia > Artiodactyla > Bovidae > Oryx > Oryx dammah. The sequence continues at coordinate 24,338,648 of NW_024070188.1, forward strand.
GCCGAGAGATGAAGGGAAAGAGGGAGCATGAAGAGAAAAGGTCAGACAAATAGTGGACACTTATTGACCCCAAGATTTAATCATGCTCAAAGTCAGTGCCTTGCTTGGATTTCCTAGTTACAGGAGTCAATAAATATCCTCCCTTTTTACTTTCTTACTTATTCATCTGAATTGGTTGTTTGCCACTGACAATCAAACATTACCTGTGGAATATCCAAGGAAGTTGCCCAAACCAACTTGGTCAGTTTTAGACAAAGCATATTTTACCAAACGTCTTTCCCTAAAAGAACTTTTTCAGTTGAGCATCTGTCTATGCCCCTGGATTGTAGAAGCGATCAACTTTTGCTCAGATGATTTTTATGACATTAAATAAATCAATCATATAAAGCTTTTACCACTTAGCAGATGGTTCTAGTTGTTTAAGTCTCATCATCATCATCCTTATGTTCAATGAGAGTTATTGAGATGGGGACTAGGTTGAGATATTGCTTGGAAGCCAGATAAGTGGTAAATCTATGTTATGCAAGAATATTTTACAGGTAGTACTTGGGGTTTAGTCTGTATGTCTGTAGTATACAGAGTATAATGTGCTTCAGAAATTTTTGTTGTCTTTCTCAGAGCCTTTCCAAGTCAGTTACATAAGTGCATTTGGGGGGAGTTGGCAAGGTTTATTTTTACATGGAAAAACAATGTATCACTTTGACTACACACACAGGGGGAGACAAGAAGTAGCTTACTGATATGCACTAGAACAACTCCCCAAACCAAACAGGATCCTATCCTTTTTTCATGAGCTGCGGTCCAGATAATATCACTTAAAAAAAAAAAAATCTTATGTCACTTCTGGACTAAGGTGAAAATTTTAAAGAAATTAAAAAATTATTTTAAAGACAAATGAGAATTGCTCATCAAAATTAACCCTAAAGTAAACAAAAGCTGTTGACATAGTACTTGTGAAGCTTGCGTGTCTATCCTCTGACTCATGAGGTAATTAAAAGCAATTCTGGTGAATAAATTGACTGTTAACGGGGTAGGAGATGGTAGTAACCATAATCTGGGAAAGATTCCGTAAAAAGACAGAAATTGAGAAAATTCAAACTAAGAAAATCAACCATTTTTTGCCCCAGAGAATGCAAGTTGAAAACATCTTTGTTTTTTCATCCACAATTTTATTTCTGTTCTCACACCCCACCCTCCTTTACACGAATATTAAGAACTAAGGCTTTAGCAACAGGCTTTGGTGGTGGGGGAGGCGGGGGTAAAGGGAAAAGAGTTGTGTATGGCTTTTCATATGTTAATAAGTTGATTCCATGACAACCATTGAAAAAGAAGGGCTCAAAACAAAAGCCACTGCGAGAGAGGATCAGTGCTCTTTCATGGGCGCTGTAAGAATAACAGCCGAGACTCCCTCCGCTGAAAGGTATCTGATGGCCGCTCGTCAAAGGGCTTTGTTTTAGTAGCGCAGAGTCAGTATATAATTAATGCAGAGTTTTATGAGTCCAAATTGCACCCTCAATGATGCTTCCCTTTTAAAAGGTTGTGAATAAGAATCTGAAACCAAGAGGATTTGCTTCCAGGAGGGACCTGAGCTGTAAGCAGACTATCAGTTCCTGTGATCATGCACTTCAGTTTTAGGTAAAAAGGTCAAGGGCTTTTTATCTCTGAGTCTAAGAAAGCATTTAGAGTTGGGCCGCTAGGGGAGTGCGATGGGAATGTCTTGCTCAGCTCTCCAGGCAGCCTTTGAACATGGGCCTGAGTTATCCCAATGACGTGGTGAAAGTGCTGAGGCCTCACCCAGGAGCCGCCCCGTGACACTGGCATTCCTGGGCTTCTGGGACCAATGATAAGAATTCCCAACTCGCTGTTTTTCCTTCCAGAAACATGACCATGACGTGACACCCTCATGACAGATTTCCTAATGCCTCTTACAGCTAAATTTTTGCTTTGACTTAAGTAACCACACATATCAATTAGCTGTTTTATCAAGTTAGCACAATGCATTCCTTCTGGTTAGTTCTAAAGCATTGTAAACTGCTGCATTCAGGAATAATGCTGACTTTACTAATTTTCTGTCCAGCCCTGTTTTTCTCTCCTGTGTGTTACCCAGTTCTTGATTGAATTATATTGTTCCTTTTATTTGTCCCCTTTAAGTAGTTGCCAAAAACTTGCCATGAGTAACTTGTGATACAGTGTTTTCTCTGTTCCGATGGACACAAGAACTTTCATCACAATGGAATGCTTATGGAATTACATATTTCAAAGGACACTAATATGAAAATAGGACTTCATTTGGAGTCAGGTCACAATGATGAATAGTAATGCCAAAATGATTACTAGAAGAATTTGCAATTTGCTTTTAAACTATTGGCTTTGGTCTCCCCTGTAATTCATGTTTTTTTCCTTATAAACTTATGAACTTCTATCAATCTTGCTTTCATGCAATTAGTGTCTATAGTAGTGTTGTTTGATGAAAAGAAAAGAGATATTGTAGCTCTGATGAATCAGAATTTGAGATCTGATGATATTGTTACCAAGATTGTATCAAAAATATGCCAGTTTTCTTAAAAACTTATTTCCAGATGCACATTTTACTCAATAAAGATCTGCATGTGAAATATATCACTATCCAGTAGTTTGGCATGGAGAAGGTGATGGCACCCCACTCCAGTACTCTTGCCTGGAAAATCCCATGGACAGAGGAGCCTGGTAGGCTGCAGTCCATGGCGTCATGAACAGTTGGACATGACTGAGCGACTTCCCTTTCACTTTTCACTTTCATGCATTGGAGAAGGAAATGGCACCCCACTCCAGTGTTCTTGCCTGGAGAATCCCAGGGATGGGGGAGCCTGGTGGGCTCCCTATGGGGTCGTACAGAGTCGGACACGACTGAAGTGACTTAGCAGCAGTAGCAGTAGCAATAGTTTGGCAAAAATCATTAAACCATTCATTCATTTGACAAACTTTAAAAAAATTTGTTTATTTTTGATTGAAGGATAAATGCTTTACAGTATTTTGTTGGTTTCTACCAAACATCAACATGAATTTGTTATAGGTTTATCTATGTTCCCTCCCAACTGGACATCCCTCCCACCACCCTCCCCATCCCACCTCTCTGGGTTGTTACCAAGCCCCCATCCCACCCCTCTAGGCTAAGCCCTAGTTTGAGTTCCCTGAGTCATACAGCAAATTCCCATTGGCTATGTGTTTTACATATGATGATGTTTCCGTGTTATTCTCTCCATACATCCCACCCTCTCCTTCTACCCCCTGCCCACCCCAGCTGTGTCCAAAATCTGTTCTTTGTGTCTCCATTGCTGCTCTGCAAATAGGTTTATTAGTATCATCTTCAATCATTCAACAAACTTTTAATGTCTATTGCAGACCAGAACTGGACTTAATTCTGTTTGTACATAGATGACAATATTTTTGCTTTTCTTGAAAAATTCATAGTTTAGCAAAATGGATAATTATGTTAATAGATAATGACAGCATTTTTATATCTCATCTCCTCTGAAATTAAGATTTGAGATGACTTAGTTATATATGAGAAAAGATAAAAGAGGATGTATAGGTGAAATAAAATGACAGGAAAAGAAAATGAGATCAAAGAATAGAGTGTGCTCTAGAAACAGACCCGAAAATCCTGTATTGTTGCCAGAAGTGATCCACAAATTTAACCTTGAATTTTTTAGCAGCCAGGCCAAAGAATATTGTTTACAAAATTCATGGTGTTCATAAGGGCAGAGCCAGCAAAAACAAATGATAAGACAAACTTTTACTTGTATTGAGATAGGAGAGAAATTTCCCTACCAGATCTGTGAAAAGGTGTGTGCAATGTCATGCTGTGGTGTGTTCTCAATACCATGCTAAAATAAATGCAATCTTGTGGCTCTTATAGGTATTTTGGGTACTATTCCTCAGCTCCAAACAAGACAGACTGAGATTCAGAGTGCTTCCAATGACCACAGAGCTCCTCTAAAAAAAGGAAAGTAGCCATAGTTGGCTTGACCACAAATAACTGTTCTCTGTACTAAGTAGCCTCCCTTCTAACACACACACACACACACACACACACACTCACAAACCTCTCAATTACAAACATCATGGCCACAGCTAATTGGCCTGGGGAAGGGAGGGGCACTTGACTCAAGAGGAACTAATGTTTACAGACTGGCCAGTGGCCTTACAAGGCCATCTGACAAAAAAGGTTTGCTCAGAAAGGGTGATTGAAGTTGAGAGGAAACAATTGGATGTTTTCTTTTGGAGCGTTTGATGTTAAGAGACACACAGAGGGAGGCAATTATTTGGAAGTGTGAGCAGGAACCAAAGGGCACAGAGAGAAAAGTTAGGTTACAAAGGCCAAGAGGCAGCTGAGACAATAAATAGGCAAAAAGTGAAAGGGACACACAGAGCAAGGGATGGGGTGATGATTTCGTGTGGACAGAAATGGTGTCATCAATAAGCTCCTGCTGCTGAACTGGGGCTGGAGAGCCCATCCCGGGAACTGTAGTGTTTTCTGAATGACAGCGGGTTTCCCTGACTCTACTGTGTTCTGCTCTTCCTTCGAGGGGTCAAGGGGTGGGTTTGTGCCATTACTGTAGCTATCTCGAGAGAATCGCTGACTTTTGTCACTGACAGAGGAAGCCAAGTAAGTAGCTGGATGGAACAATTTGAAGTGCAGCTCAGTATTAGAAATCTTACAAAGGAGTAAACAGTGAGGTGCAAACATGTAGTGCTCAAGGTCTGTCTTGATCCAAGGAAAAAAACATATGTATAATGGTGGGATTGCATGTCCTTCAGAAAATCTCCCGTAAGTGTTACTACTATAATTTGTAAATAAATTCTTCACAAGGATTAAGTAGCAGAATTTCTAGTGTTGCACCAGAAAAGAACGTAGAATGCTGATGTTGCCTCTAGTTTGATTAACAGTGTTTTAGTCACTCAGATGTGTCCGACTCTTTGCCATCCCATGGACTGTAGCCCACCAGGCACCTCTCCCACAGACTTCTCCAGGTGAGAATGATGAAGTGGGTAACCATTCCCTTCTCCAGGGGATTTTCCCAACTCAGGGATCAAACCTGGGTCTCTCGAATTACAGGAAGATTCTTTACCCTCTGGGCCACGAAGGAATCTCCATGGTCAATTTAAATCTGGAGGATAGGGTTGATATGCTTTCATAGAAAAATTTTTAAATGTGGAAATTTTCCTCTGTTTATGGGTGGACTTATTCACGATTGCTAGGCTAAGGCAGTGCATGCCTATGCTAAGTGGCTTCAGTTGTGTCCAACTCTTTGCAACCCTATGAACCGTAGCCTGCCAGGTTCCTCTGCCCATGGGATTCTCCAGGCAAGAATACTGGAGTGGGTTGCCACGCCCTCCTCAGGGGTCTTCCCAGCCCAGGGATCAAACCTGTGTCTCTTACTGTCTCTTCTGCATTGGCAGAAGCTTCTTTACCACTAGCGTCACCTGGGCTAAGGCAGTATTGCCTAACAAAAGAGAACAAACTCCTAGCTCTAAATCTCAAACACAAATAAATGCAAATCCAGAAACCCACAGCTCTGTTTCATAGAACAGAGCTACAGAGATGTAAACATGTTAAAGTATGATAGACCATGATAGTTCCCCATGACCGTAACAAAATTTCCATTATAATCTCTTAGAACATCTTGCCTGATGTGGCATTGTTAGAAAGAACCAGTTGAATTTTAAAGTTCAGCTGCCCACGACAATGGTTTTAGTTTTATTAATAACAGAAATGTCCATTGCATATTGGAGACCCTCTTGATCATCACAGTGATCAGTATAGGAGAGGTATGAATGGAGGACTGGGAAGATGAAGGGAAGAAAAAACTCATCAGAACTACAGGGCTTTAGGATGTGGCACTGACTGAACCTTGACAAATAGGGGCAACAGAGAACCCACAGACTCTGAGCCCCTGATGGTGGAGGCCTAGCTGAAAGCCTAACCTATAGCAGGCTTCCAACTCCTCTCTTCTGCTGTGCATATAGGAGTCATTGCAATGCTGATACAGTCACATGCAGAACTGGCTAAGGCAGATGAGGGACTGATATAGAAGCAGTGTAAACACACACACACACACACACACACACACACACGATGAAAAAGAGGGGCATCAGGACCAGCCTCATGGAAAATACTGACTTCTCTAGCAAATTCAGGTTGATACGATGCTCAGTAGTTCTAACTAAGATGGGCATTAAATCATACAGTATACTGAAAAATTTCACAATGCAGTTATGTCCAATACATATCCTAGAGGAATTGAATTCTGTAAGCCTAGGATAAAATCGAACTGGTGTAACTGGGTAATGCTTTCCAAGTCGTCCTGATCTGTTTCCTGATTAGTAGGATCATAAGACCAACCCTTGGTGAGAAATGAATTCCTAGATGTAAATGTCAGAACCCCTTTGGGATCTTACTCCATTTAAGTTGGAGTTTCCTTTGTATGTACCTATGGTTCCTAGGTGGCACTAGGGGTAAAGAACCCATCTGCCAATGAAGGAGATGCAAGAGATGAGGGTTTGATCCCTGGGTCAGGAAGATTCCCCTGGAGAAGGGAATGGCAATCCATTCCAGTATTCTTGCCTGGAGAATCTCATGAACAAGGGAGCCTCGTGAGCTACAGTCCATGGGGTTGCAAAGAGTCTGACACAACCGAGAAACAAAGCGTATGTGCTTCATTTAACTATTTCAGTTCAGTTCAGTTCAGTTCAGTCGCTCAGTCATGTCCGACTCTTTGCGACCCCATGAATCGCAGCACGCCAGGCCTCCCTGTCCATCACCAACTCCCGGAGTTCACTCAGACTCATGTCCATCGAGTCAGTGATGCCATCCAGCCATCCAACTCTATATAGTACATTTCAATGTAAGGATTAGGCCTAACACAAAATGGGAAAAACAAAAACAACTTGTTGGATTTAATTGATTTTGTGAAGTAAAAGGATTCTCAAAAATGAGTTTATTATTTTTTCCTATTTTTTCCCTTAATTTCCCTTTGGTTTGCTAAGTCAAGTCAATTGACTTTCAGAAGTAATTAAGACTTCTAATTTATTATATTTATTGAGGGACAGAACTTGAGAAAGTTTCCAAATGTTTTTGATATTACCGTTACTGATTTAGAGAGCATTACCTAGTTTTTAGAGGCTTTACATTGAAAAAAAGAAACCACCAAAAAGTGCTACTTTTCAATTCCCTGACTGGTAAGTTTTCTCATTTATGTCTCTGCAGTAGATAGATTTTTGGGCTTGATATCAAGAGAACAGTTTGGTTCTTTATGTTGGGCAAATTTCTTATCTTTTAAAAATTCTTGAATGTATCTGTCTGCAAAATAGATAGAAATACATCTGCTATACAGAGGATTTTCTAAAATAAGTATTAAATGAAATAAAATATAGTATACTGCCATCCACAGTCCTTGACCTAGTCAAATAGTTATTTTTCTTTGCCTGTCTTGGTAAGTTGGATAAAAACAGAGCATTGTGAATGCTAAAATTCGACTATCTCATTCTCTTAGCAAGATCCTATGAATAGATTTGGCTTTGGTCATTGTGGAATGATCTCCCTCTTAAGATGACGTCTCCAGGCTGACAAGTTTCATGTTTTGAATAAAATGTGGAACTGTGCATTTAAAATTCCAGCGATGGGTTTTCCTTTTACTTTGAAATTTTCCTGTATGTGGAAAGTGAAAGAAAAAATTGAGGCAGCTGCCTGAATAATTTCAGCCAAACCAAAAAGAGGCTATCATTGTGTGGATCATTATACATGAAAGTGGTCCTTAACCTATCTAGAGAAGTGCTACAGTTCCGTTCTACTTTGATACAAGTACATCATCTTAGAATTGGAGAAATGTGAAGGATAGTATTTTAGCCAAATTTTATTTTTAAACTATTCTTTTATGAACTTCTTTGCTTCATTGGTTTAGTAACTTCATGGATTTATCTTATTTACCTTATTCTCTTCTACCCTATTGGAGAAGGAGGCGATATATACTATTTTATGCTGAGTTTCAAAAAAAAAAAGACTAGTACTTTGAAAATATTTCTTGGGGGACCAGGCTGTTTGTATTTTTCTGGGGAGCTAAGAATAGGTGATGGGAGGATTTTGTGATCTCAATTTCTGCTTCATGAATCTCAACATAATACTCTTAAAAAAAAGTCAGCTATAATGTATACATTAATTACTCAGAGAAATAGAGTTTTTCTGAAGGAAAACATTGAAAATTATCTACATAACAACTAAAACTTTGGAATAGAAATGAAAAATACTGTCAAATATTTGGATATTGTTTCTACAAAATAAAAAACGAGGTATTTTAAAATATTCAGGAATTTGGACCTGTTATTGCTAGAGCACGCAAATCTTATGTTAGAACATCAATGTATTTGTTTTGTAAGGAACATCTATCCAAAACGAGGGTATTTCAAAAGAGCAGGTTCTGTAGAAGATTCTAATCAGATATGTTGTGAAGTTTTTTTAAGATGTGGATACCTAACATAGGAAGGCAGTTGGAAATTCAGAGAAAATGTTTGGTTTATTGGAACAAGTCTTATACTGTGACATATAAAACCTGGGATTGTGTGCTGATGAGTGGTGAGACTTTGGAAAAGATATTTCTCTTGTGCCTTAGGATTGTCACCTGTGGTGTCTAGTTGTGAGAGAGGGCTCTGGATTCAGAATTAGCCAATGGGAAGAGAGGTGGGGCCTCATGTAACTGTCAGTGTGCGATTATTGCCACTTCATTTTTCTCCCAATGCTGCTATGCTCCCAACCCCTTCGTGATAAGAACATTTTCTCTTCCAGGTCCATTTAATTTAAAATATTTGTTAGAGTTGAGGACTGTGAGACCAGGTAATGGGTCATAAAAAACACAATTGAAAAAAAAATGGAGAGTTTGAGAACATAAAAACTGTGAGAATACTGGAATAATGAGTTTGGATACACATGTACATATTCACACTTACTCAAGAGAGCTTCCAAAAGAGAGAAATTAAAAAAAAGCTGAAAGGAATAGCTGAAGATTAGGGCAGAATAAAAGAGAAAGTAATACAATGGAGGAAGAGAAAATGACCAAGAAAGAAAGAAATAACTATTAATTTTTCATCTTCTTGAAAATGGAATATGCAAGGAGAGAGAGACTAAGAAGGAAGGAAAACAGTAAGAATTCCCTACATTTTCTGAAAGGAGAGATAAAAGTAAGATCCTTAAAGGCAGCTTCCAAGATAGGAGCTCAGAGAACTGAATATTGAACTCTATATCTTTTTAAAAAATTGAAGTGTATTTGATTTACAATGTTGTAAAAGGGGACGGAAGGGGTAAATTAGGAGTTTGGGATTAACATATACACACTACTGTATGTAAAATAGATAACTAACAAGGAACTATTGTATAGCACAGGGAACTATACTCAATATTTTGTAATAACTTATAAGGGAAAAGAATCTGAAAAAGAATATACATTTTCTTTTTCCCTTTGCTATACACCTGAAACTAACTCAGTGTTATAAATTTATACTTCAATAATATTTTTAGATGAAGTTAGTAGTTATACTGGTTAGTGTCAAATGCTATGGCTCAACCACAAGTGAAGTTTATTTTTCACTCCATCCAGAATGGATGTTCCTTTGTTCCAGGTTGGGAGGAGGAGGGAGGACTCTATGTTGTCTTCAGGGAACCTGGATGACAGTGACTGTATCATTTTTAATATGTGAAGTGTGCTCATGCTCTGGTTATCAGCATCTCATGCAGTGGAAGGGGAAAATTTCTCAGGACGTTTTATACTCCAGGCCTGGAAAGAAAAGGCAGCAATCATTTCTGCATACTTGCCATTGACTGAAACCCAGTCTTGTGACCCCAGCACAAAGCAGAGGGTCTTGGGAAATGTAGTCTAGCTGAAGAGGAGAATGTACTCTGATGATAGCTAGCAGTCTCTATCATAGTTGCTGACATTTAAAACTCACAGATTTCTCTCTCACACACACACTCCAATTTCTAGCTTCCCCTAAAATGGAAAGACCTGGCAATTCTGATCAGATTCCACATGGCAACAATTGGATGGAACCAAGTAGTAGCTCCCCTTTGGAAGGAGCATCCTATCTCCAGGTTGCTGTCATCCTCACCACTTCTATTTTTGTCCCAACCCTGGTCCTACCTCACGTCATCCAAGCATGATTGACTCAAGCGTGAAGGGATTATACAGTTAGAAGCCTTCTTACAGTGTAATGCTTAGTCACTCAATCGTGTCCAACTCCTTACAATCTTGCGAACTGTAACCCACCTGGCTCCTCTGTCCATGGGATTCTCCAGGTGAGAATATTGGAGTGGGTTGCCATTTCTTCCTCCACGGGATCTTCCCAACCCAGGGATGAAAACTGTGTCCCCTGCGAGTCTTTCATTGCAGATGGATTCTTTTACTGCTGAGTCGCTGGGGAAGTCCTTGGCTCATTAAAACAAATAAAAACAACAGCTAAAACAGGAAAATTTAAAAAAGGTTCTTTAGACTTTTTATACTACCCCAAAGTATGATAATTTACTTTTTTTGCTTGATTATAATCTTGCGTCAAAATCTTTTCTTTAAACATATGTCTTCTGATGAAACTCAGAATTATCTTTTTTCTATATCTTTTTTTCTATAAATCTCACACACAATATCACTTCTATAATGTTCAAACTTTTTTTTTAATTAAAGGAGCTTTTAAAGACATTTATAAAGCACCTTGAAGGAAGAATCCTTTGGATTTTGAAGAGTTTGTCCCCAACATCCCAGCCATCTCATTCACATCTGATTTTTAGTGACTCATCCTTATCAAATTGTTCCAAAGTATTCAAGTTAGTTTTTACAGAGATAATAACTTCTTTCTATTTTACATCCCTATTTTATTGGGTGAAATAATATTTTAAAAAATCATATAATTTACAATAACGAGTACATTTGTCATAAGTAAGTTTGAAGATAAGCACAACTGACTTTTGGTAAGTATGTTAGTTCAGGTAAGCATAAGTTGCTATAACAAAAAAGTCCAACATAGAATAGCTTTACTATGATAGAAGCATTGATATGTTTTCACAGAAGGTTTCAAAAGCAGGTGAGTAGTTGAGGGTGAGTAAAAAATAACTCTTGATGTGATTCTTTTGTTTGTTTGTTTCTTTAGTTAAAGATAAACTGTGATATACCTACATTCAGTCCAAAAATTAGAGAAGAAAGGAGAGTCCAATGCAAGCAATACTATAAAGGAGACAACTGTGAGGTTGTACTTTTCATTACTACTCACATTCTATTGGCCTAAATCTGGTCTCCTAGCCAGCTTGGATAGCTACAAGATGGCTGGAAAATGTAGTCCATAGCTGGCCATGTGTTAACATAGAGAGGAAACTTCTACTACTGAAAGGAGAGAATGAATCTTGGCATTAGCAGTCTCTGGCCCCATAAACATGGAAATGAGTCTTGTATGCTATTGTATCAGTTAGATTTTGCAGCACAACAAACCTTCCCAAATTTAGCTGTAACAACAAACGTTTATTATTCCTCTTGATCCTATGGGTTTGTTTAGTACCTCTGGTCTGGTTGGCTTAAAGGGGGCTGTATGATCTAGGGTGGTCTCATTAAGATGATTTATTTCTGATTCATTTGGTCTCTCATCCCCTGATAAGCTGGCCCAGGATTCTTTTTATAGGTACCTCAAGTGTATAAAGCAAGAAGAGGGCAAGGTTCACAGAATAAGCAATTTTCAGCTTCTGGTTATATACATTTGCTGAAGTCCCATTGACCAAGGCAAGTCATATGGCAATTTCAAGACGCAAGGAGTAGAAAAATAGACATTGTCTTATGATGGCAGAGGCAGCAATATCACATTGCAAAGAAGAGTACACACAAGAAAGGGAGGAATTTGTGATCATTTTTGTAATTTACCACAGCAAAGAAGCAATCTATTAACTTTGAGGGTTCAATTTTTTTTTTTAATAGAGAGTATTGTGTACCCAGGCTAGTCTGTTAAATGAAAATCAGACAATAAAGTTTCTATCCATTTGTTGATGTTTGTTCCTCAAAAGAGAAACAATTGTTTACCTCTACTCCTACTTAGAAATAGGGAAGGATTTTTTAGGTAAGAACACCAAAGTGCAAACCACAATAAAAAGGTTGATAACTAGAATACATTGTGATTAAGAACTAGTTTCATTAGAAATATAAATAACATGAAAAGCCAAGTACAGACTGATTGTCTATGCAGCATATTTAGCCAGAATGGATTATATACCCTCAAACTCCTGAAAATCAATAAGAAAAGGATAAAAAACTCAATAGAAATATGCGGGAAAAAAATACCCAAAGAGTCATTTCAGGGTAGAGGAAACTCAGAGGCCAATAGACAAATGGAAAAAGGCTCAACTTTATAAGACACTGAGGAAGTGCCCATTGAACTCTGAATCAAATACCATTTCAACTCTTAAGATTGGCAAAAATTAGAAAGCCAGACAATGAATGTTGTAAAGGATATGAAGCAATAAGCACTCATGTATTTTGGACAGGAAATAGTATAAATAGTTTGGAAAATTACTTGGCACTATTTTGTAGAGTTAAAAATATGCATATCCTATGACCTAGAAAATTACTCCTAGATTAATAGAGTAATTTCTACCCATGTGCACCAGGAAATGTGTATGATAATGTTCCCAGCAGAGCAATGCATGTGAAAGTAAATGTTTGGAAACAACCTAAATGTTCATTGACATGAGACTAGACAAATATTTTTTATCTTTTTTATGCCATGTCAATTATACAGCTGTGAAAGTCAATTAATCATAGCTACTATATATATGTATATATACAAAATAAACAAGTATCACTGTGAGTGGAAAAAACCTATTTCCACAGGATAAAGTGAGCATCTTTTATATTTTTTAATTTTTAAATTAATTTATGTTTAATTTTTTGCTTGCATTGGGTCTTCGTTTCTGAGTGCAGACTTTCTCTGGTTGCCAAGAGCTGGGTCTAATCTTTGTTGCGGTGCATGGGCTTCTCACTGTGGTGGCATTTCTTACTGCAGAGCACAGGCTCTAGGTGCAGGGGCTTCAGAAATTGCAGCTCTAGGGCTCAGTAGTTGTGGCTCATAGGCTTAGTTGCTCCATGGCATGTGGAATCTTCCTGAACCAGGAATCAAACCTGTGTCCCCTGCACTGGCAGGCAAATTCCTATCCTCTGTACCACCAGGGAAGTCCTCCAATGTGAATACCTTTTATTTAAAAAAATGTTTTTTGTATTAAAAAAAAATACAAAAGCAATATATTGCTAAGGGATACATGTATATGTCATAAAAACATTGAACAAAAAACAGAATGAAGAAAATTTCAGGATGGTGGTATAGGAACAGGATGGGATGCATGAGAATGTGAATAGTATTGCACTGTGTGTTCTTTGGTGTGTATGCACAATTTATAGTTTTAAGAAAAAGGATAGTGGCTTGTTGGCTAGTATTTGCTTAGAGCTTATAATCAGAACTTCTAAAAATATTTCATTAAGCGTCCATTACTCCTGAGGGTTTCAGGATAGAATTAACGCCCTTTGCTTTAAGCAAAGAGGGTCTTTGGATTCAGTGACTTAAAACATATTGACCATTAATTTTGCATTCTACTTCATATTCCATGATTGTGTTAATATTAAATTTGAGCCATTGCCATAAATATTAGTAGAATTTAAGTTTTAAGGAAATTAACCATTTAATTCTATGGCTTTAAGGATTCCCCAACAAACCATAGTATATTTCACATGGTAAACACAGGTTTCCTACCCTATAAAAAGAGGCAACGTTTAAAGTTTTAAATTCTGTGGTGGTTGTAAAACAACAAAAAAAGTAAAGTGGAGAGCCTTAAAAAGGAGAGACAAAAAATTACTATAATTTTGAAGGTATCAAAGAAAGACAGACCCTTACTTTGTATGTAGTATTATCATGTCATGTATGACACTATTATAATTGCTTGTTTCATGGTCTGCATGCCCTCCTAGAATGTAAACTCTTTTCTGGTCAGAGTTGTTCATTTTTTTTATCCTTGTATGACAGCAAAATGAACAGCACCCAGAATGCTCTATAGGAACTCTCTTGGCTCGCTTTCTAATTGCAGACTATCAGATTGCAATTTTGGCAGACAAATCCTGGTGGAGGAAGGACTGTGAGCTGGCCCCTTCCTTTGAGATCTCATCAGTAACAATTGCCGTTTCCTTGTTGGCATCAGGGAGTGATGTGCTCTCCTTAGCTCATTCTGAAGTGAGTGGACATGAGCCTGTCCCTTAATACCACACAGAGTGACTAGTAGCCTTAACAGAAGGTAGTGGATAGCAACAGAGTATATAGCTTACTCAGGAAGTAAGTTAGTGACTGGTTATTCTTGCTCTCCATTCACCAGTCCAAATGTAAACTAACTGCTTTGCCAAATTCTCATTCTGACTTCAATATGGCAATGGCCATCTTTCTCCTACCACCCTATAAGAGTTCAAGGATATCTCGATTCTAGAGTCAAGAGATTGGGGCTGCAGAAGTGAAGGGAATCCAGTTTATCCACGGTCTACATTCTGCCTTTTCAGTCATAATTTTCCATCTTATGATCTATGTAATTTCCATATAATTAACAAAAGGACCACCTTCCCCCTTAAGTGAATACCAGCTCCAACAGGACAGTCACATAAGGACAAAAATGTTTAGCCTCAGTACAAGAGATAGACCAATTTGGGGAGAATAGGGGCTGGAGGGAGCATGAATAGCACGATTGGCAGGGCTGGGGGCATTTTCCATAGAGGTGGTTTTGACAAATGTTTGTTGAGGAAACAAATATTAAAGGGCTAGTTGAAAGTATTGAGTACACTGCAATGATCAGAAGATGCAAAAGAAAACTGAGGAATGAAAACATATGAAGTAGAAAAGTAAGCAAACCAAATTTTAGAAAACAGAGTAATATTGAACAAATTATTATTATTAATTTTTTTGTTGCCAACTTTTTTAAAAACCATAGTCAAGTGTGATTCTACTAATGGCGTGTACCAGCCTTCTGATGGGGACTTTTTCATGACCTAATGAAACAACACTGCAAATAGGAAAACAGCTCTCAAGGTGGAAAGAGAGTCTAGGCATACCAGGTTGGATGTTTTTCAAATCTGATGTATATATTTACTTTAGAAGTCTGAACACATGAACAATCAAGAGAGCATTCCTCAGATTTGGCTTGAGGCAAGTGATAGCCTCATGTCAAGAGTCTAGTTAAATGGCACATCACTTATAATGTTTTGTTTGTTCATTTTTTTTAATAGGAAGGGAGAATTATAGAAAATCTGGGGATAAGAATTATTCATTCACCCAATACACATTTATTGTACATTTCTACATGAAATACTCTGTGGGGTTCTGGGGATATGAGGACTATTTAGACATAGTCTGCTATTCCCCAGTAGCCTAGCATCTAATGCAGATAATGTACATTAGCGTGAACATAAAGGACCTCAAAAGGGTTAAATAACAAAAACAAACAAAACTATGGGAATCTGCTATGGTTAAGATCTATCAAATCTGAACAGTAATTGTAAAATAGAAATTGATAGACTTGAGGGTTAGAATACTATAATGATTGGCAACTGTTTATAAGAAATCTAAAAACTGATATAGATATCAGTGGAATAGATTATGTAATAATGTCTGATTAAAACTGTGTACAACTCTATGGTTGCAGAAATGGTATCTTCCCAGAGAAAGGTACAAGGCTCATAGCAAAGAGCATTTTCTGAATGTACTTTGTGGAAACAGGATCAAGAAAACTGAGATAATTGGAGAGAAGGAAATTGGAGAGAAGAGAGAAGGAAAGCCAGGCAGCCTATAGTTACAGAGGGAAAGCTTACAGTATTTTATCCTTATTGGTATAAGGAATAACAAGAAATCATGATATTGAGGTGATGATTTTCTGGAACTGTAGTAAAGTCCAAGTACATAGGTGGGTGAGAGAGTCAAGAGAGCTGGTAAGCAGAGCAGAATGCTGAGAAAAACTGACAGTGAGACTGATGGGGGGCAAACCACAAATATTTCAGAGTATAAAACTTTTATGCAAGTTTGAACTGTAACATCAGTGGACATGCTATTTGCTTTGCTGGAGAAATGATTGTACCAATTTATGGTTAATATTTAAATAAATACCTTTTACAATTTCATATTTTAAAAGTTGAAATTGGAATGTGATAGAGTATTTGGGGCTAAATGTATATGTAAGGGGTTATTACTATACCATTGTCATTGGTTCCTCCCTTCCCATCTGAGGTAGAAAAAAATAAACCCAAAATACATCTATTGAAAAGTAATGAGAATTCTGATTCATTCTATACACATTCATTAACAGCTTGTTATGGGTAAAACATTATTTTGGATTAGGAAGCTACTGTAGTATTATGTTACTTTAATTCTTCTTAAGCATTTTGATGTCTTTCATTTATGGTTACTGTATAGCTAGTGCTTTTTATGAAGAGAAGGGTATACAACACATGAGTGTTTGTAAACATTAGTTTAATTCCCAGTCAAATTCTACCCAATTTCTTAGACTAAATAAAATAAAAATTGTAGGCCTCCATGGGCATGTGATGATGATACTAAGTCATACTTTAAAATTTTTCAGGTCAGAAAAGTAGCAGGTCGATCTAGTTTCCTACCAATGGCTATCTTTCTCTTCTATCCATGTTCCCAGTTAAAAAACATTTCTCTCCTTAGACTCTTTTGAAAATAGAGTTGGTCATATAATCACTGTTTACCAGTGAGACCATAAGAAGAAATCTGATGGGAAAGGACTGAAACTTCTATGATGTCTTTTAGCCTTTGTTTTCCCCTATTTCCTCCCGGGAACATGGCCATAATGCATCCGTCATCTTGCATCCATGAGGGTGTGACAGCATTTGAAGCAGGGCAGAGAGAAAGAGAGCAGGATGGGCTCTGATGGCATTGTGGTGCCACTTACTCCAGCCCTTCCATCTTGAGACTAACATGTTTTGTGAGAAAAATACATTCCTATTTGGCTTGGTCTCTGTGGTCAGGTTTTCATTTCATGGAATTTAAGAGAGGGAGAAAACAATAATTCTAGAGGAAGAAATGGGAAAAAAAAGAAAAAATGAGACAAAATACAACACAGTAGAAAACTATTTTCTCATACTCTGAATTCATATAAATTTTTATGAAGTAGTAAATATTTCTACCTAATAAGTTATAGCTCATTCAGTAAGTACTGTAGCTCACTGATTCTGAGATGTACATTTTTTCATATTTTTATATATTTTTATCACTGACATTGGATGTTTTTCAATTGCTGTTGGCTAGGTGGCACTCCTATTGTGGATGTTATTATTTGCACACCTGCAAAAGAACTAGCAGAATTAGTGTCAGGGGCTTGAAAGAAAATTCTGAACACAATGATAGAGCTTTCTTGTAAGAAATTCTGCATCATCATGTCTCTCAATTGCACAGATGATGCCACTGTGGGGAAAACAGAAGTGTTACCAATTCTCATACAAAAACATGGTAAGAGAGTTAAACTATGCAAAAGCTTTTTAAATGCCTTAACCTATCTATTTTGCTGATGTTTTCCTTCTTATAGATGCATACGAGTAATGTATGATCCAGAATAAATTTAAATGGGCTTGTTTAGTATGTATAAAGTTAAAATTCTAAGAGAAGAAATTTAATTTGCAGTTTTTTAGTCATTCTGTTGTATTAGTTACCAAGTTGTGTACGATTCTTTTGTGACCTCATGGACTATAGCCTGCTAAGCTCCTCTGTCCATGGTATTTTCCAGGCAAGAATACTGGAGTGGGTTGCCATTTTCTTCTCCAAGGGATCTTCCCAACCCAGGGATCGAAATCCCATCTCCTGCATTGGCAGGCAGATTCTTTAATTCTTTACTGCTAAGTCATCTGGGAAGGCCCATTTAATCATTCTTAGTGGCATATAAAATCATGGGTTGTTTTATAAGATATCACATCATAGGTTTGATAACATACCATAAAGGTCTGCTCAGCCTGGAGTAACGGTTGGGCTTTATTTTCATGACATGATGTTGTATTAATAATAGAACATAGGCCTTAGGGAAAAAGAGGCCAAGGTAACAATGTCCCAAAGTAACATTTTGTGGCTGTGTGCAATGGGCCTAGCAGAGTCCCTGGCAGTTATATTGCCTTAGAGACTCATCCTGTGACTTGCTTTGAATTCTGGGCTAAATCCAGAGGCCAGATCCCAAACTTGACAGGCAAATAATATATATATTTGTAGGATGAAGTGATTTCTAAAAATTCAAATCAGTTTCATATACCATGCAGGTTTGTCTGGTATTTTTAACTTCTCTTCAAGTGTAATGTTTTTGGATAATATATTTATACTTTTGCCTTTTAGAATTTCTGCATCTGAACTGAATTTCAGTAACTATATTGACTTTTCTCATATAGAGTAGGTTTTAATATGCTTATTTTAAAAGGGAGAATCTGAAGTGTCAAGACGTAAGTGACTTGCCTAAGGTCACATAGCTAGTAAGTGGCATAATAAGGATTAGAATTCACATTTATCTGTTTTAAAAGTCCATGTTCTTTATACTGTGTGTAAATTAAAGTAAGCCTCCCCCTCTCTAAATCACACATAATAAAATACTGGAATCATAGAGTAAATTGCTAATGTGCTATGCTTAGTAGCTCAGTCATCTCCGACTCTTCGTGACCCCATAGAAGAAGCCAAATATCACAACCAAACTGTGCAAAGTTCAACTGTAAAAATTAAAGCAAAACAAAACAAAGCTAGTTTGTATTAAAAAAGAAGAGGGAAAAAATGAAAAAGAAGATGGAACGGAATAAAATTTCCTACGTAATGAATAGAGAATAAAAGAGTTATGGTTATGAATGATAAAAAATTTTTTTTAAATGTTTTTGACAAGGACAAAAATGATAACTTGATTGCCAAGATGCTTTTTTTTCCCTTTGGTTAATGACCTTTTAAAGGAAGTCAAAATGGCGGAACATGTTTTGGATTATTACAAAATTTCCTCATTGAGAGTCTGATTTCCCAGTTTCCTGTCAACTTAAAAGTGATGATACAGAATCACTGGCTTTACAAAGTGGCAGCAAAACCAAGTATGACAAAGACTTGTTTAGTTTGACTGGCCAAAATTTATTAAGATGATCAGTGCAATTTATGATGTGTGACTGTCTGAGCTAAATGTCGGTCTTTAGAAATTAGTTTCATTTGAAACTCACAAACTGATTTTTCACATATGAAACCAAGCCTTCCCATAAATAAGAACTTCATTCCCAGAGTGTTGAAAATAATGAGAGGGGTCCTGTTAATGGATTAGAAAGAAGATCCTGTTGTGCTCCTGAGGACAACACAAGCCTTTAATTTGATTAGAGAAAGAATTGAAAACTTGAGAAATTTTAGAAAAGTATTCAAAACTGCATAATTGTATTTTTTAATTAATTTCTTTTTAGTATTTTGAGTTAAACCCAACAACAAATGGATATGTATTGTTAGCTATGGCTTTTAAACTTCTAATATTTCTATTTCTGTATTGTTGATATTTAATCCATAAAACTATTGTCTGATACAAATTATCTGACATATAAAAGATACTTTTTTTTTTTGGTACTTTGAAATGAGAAGGAGTTATTTTCCAAACACAGAAAATTAACCATAAAGGCTATGGTCTACTCCAGCAGGATACATTATTTTGTTTTTTAAGAATTTTTTAATCATACACAATTATTTGAAGCAAAGAACATTTTCCCTCTATTATCCTTCTCTATAGAACTAAGCAAGATGTAACTTGAACCTGGGGAAGCTAACCAGACTCTCCAGTTTGAGAAAAGGAGCATGGGTAACTATGTGAAAGCTATAATCAGGAGGCTTTTTGTTTGAATAGAAATATTTCAAAAGCTTCTCTTGGCAAAGCTTAATATTAGGTTAAATCATTATGAAATTTCAGTTTTATAGGCTCAAAAATGGATGAATAGCAATAACGTTACATACTTCCACATAATGCACTGAGATACTGAAATTTGCTAAAGATGTAATGATTATTGGCTCAAGACACAAAAAGCAACTTTGGGAATAAAAAACTATGTTGCCTGTGAGAAGATAAATATTAAACGAAAGTAACTGTGTCAAGTCTTGTCAAAGTGAATCCCTGGACCAGCAGAACGGCATCACTTGGGAATTTAAAAATGCTTACTGTAACTCCTCCCTAAATCCTATAGTGGGGGGTGGGGTGGGGGGGTGGGGAGGCAGCTAAGAAACTTGTGCTTGAATTAGCCGTCAGTTGACTTTGATGTATGCTGACATTTAAGAACCATTGGACTATGTGTTTCCTAGCATAAACTATGTCCTCACTATCACTGAGACTTAAATTGAGTTGAACTTGCATTTATTAAGTTTACATGCCAACTGACAGAGAAAACACAACAATGGCAATCTTTTTACTTTATACATTTGATCATCGGTATTATTATATGTTCATAGTACTGTCTTTTATGCTATCCTTTCATTCTCCCATCTGGAAAATCTTTGATGGTAGTAGGAAATGCTACTTTTGTCTTATCAAAGGAAGTGAGATTTTGAAGACAGAAATAAAGCCACTTGGCACACATTTAATCATCATTGTAAGGTTTTTAATTCATAGAAGTAAAGACCTAAATGAAGAGAAGGTGGTTTGCTAACTGGAAAAAAAAAATGATAAGAGAAAGGAACTAAGGGACAGAGATTTGTACAGTGTCTAGTGTTTTGAGGAGTTTTAAGGTGGTAGAACAAACGCTGGAATGCCAGTCTTATAAGCAGGTCCAAGACTGCTGCTCAGAGCATGAAACCAGGATTATAGGTTCCATAAACTTGCTAAGGTGGAGTATATTAGCTCCTTTAGTGTAGGGTTATAGCAGAGCAAATGCTTTTTTGTGTTTTGAAACATATTTTTTCAAGTGAGAAGCAAATGAAAGTAATGAATAGAAAATACCATTAAAATGATTGTTGGATTTATAACTGAAAAAGTGGGTTTCAATAAGATAATGGAAAGTTTTTGACATTCTTGATTGCTAATATTTTGAGATTCACCATTTTGTAATGTTTTATTATACTTGAAAGTATAAGATTTTATGATTTTAAGCATCATCAAATAATTTGAACCATTCCAATTCATGAGAAGGATTAGATATGACACACATTTTGTCATGTATGTGACAAAAAACCTACAACAAATGGCCCTAATGGAGGAGTTCCAGGCCCAGTTCATTTATGGCTGAGGAGAAGACAAAATGGTCACATTCAAACCTGCTGGCATAACACTGTGGGAGCTTTTAGGCAATGAAATGAGTAAAAGAACAAATAAGTACTACAAGGGTAGAAACAAAAATAGCCTTATACTATGTACCAGAAAATTTAAGAGGATCAATATATTGTTAACATAATAAGAGGACAAAAAGAGACCTGAATAAATGTAAAGATATACTTAATATCACATATATTTCAATTTGTCAGAATTTAATATATAAATGATATCCAGTCAAAATCCCAAGAGAATTTTTGAGTAACTTTAAAAATTGCTTCTAAAATATGTGTACAAAAATAAAGGTCCATGCATATTTATAGTAATTTTTAAAAAGGAAGCCAAGGAAGAACTTGTCTAAGCAGAACTTCAGGCATATTACAAAAATGTTTAAAAAATGTTGTACTAAAAAAAAAAAATTAAAAATGTGGTACTAGCATAGGAACGTATAGGTAGATAGTGGAATGGAATAAAGTGCAGAAAGAGGAGAAAAAAATGTGATTGAGGTGACTCTGGAAATTAGCAAGGAAAAGATGGATTCTTTAATATAAGCAATAGAAAAATTAGGTCAAGACATGAAGAAAAAGAAATTTGTAATTTATGCTTCATATTACACATATTGCAAGAAAAGAAAAAGAATCCACTTCAAGTGAATTAAAGGCCTAAATTTGAATGGCAAAAATTCAAAGCTTTTATGGAAGAAAATACAGGAATTTATCTTTGTGATTTCATTTAGGGAAACCCCAGCAATATCCCAGAGCACAAGTGAGAATATCTAAATATAAACATTGTTTTTTAACAAAGGATTCCATAAGCAAAATTAATTGGCAGGAATGGATTAGAAGAAGATATTTATAATGTGAAAACAAAGTACATACACAACGTGTATATTGGTTTCCTGCAAATAAGGAAGAAAATTTGTAAACCCAATAACACATGAATGAAATATATGAATAAGAGTTCAGGAAAACATGGGATAGGGATTGAATAGTTAATAAATAACATACACTTACTAATTTAAACAAAAATGAGTTATTATCAGATAGGCAAAGGTTTGAAAGCCTCATAACATCAAGTTCTCATAACATCAGTTGCTAGTGGAGTAAGGTGATGCAGTCACCTTGGGCAGTAATTCACCAGTATTTAGTGAAATTAAATATTCATGTAACTATGATTCAGCAGTCCCACTCCTGGTGAGCCTCTCACAGAAACTCTCCTCATATTCATAGGAAAATCTGTTTCTTACAGTGTTAGCTGTGTTAGCAAAAGAGAGGGAGGCAACTGCATGTGACCATCACCAGAAGAATATGTAGGTATCATGTGAAGATGCAAACCGTAAAAACTAGGTTTACCAAGGCTATTGGGGTCTCCCAGGAGATCCCCAGTAAGGAACGATCCTCTTCTTTTCTTGGATTCTGCATAAATGGAGTAATAAAAACAAGACTCCATGGAAGTCTAAATATTACTCTTATTGTTGGATAGTGCAGCACTGGAAAATATAGTTTAGTGTGAGAGAAAAGGGAACCATTACCTGAAAACCAGAGTAGGCAGAGTCTCCACCTCTGAGCAGAAGATAAAGTGGACCCCCTGCAGGCAGCTAGGACGTGTGAGAAAATAGGCAGAACAGAGCAGAGCATGCCAGCCAGCCATTCTCAAATGTACCAAGGGAGAAGTCACTCTACCTCTCAAAGGCAGAGTGCAAAACAAGGCAGAATGGGGCTCTTTATAGGAAATTGACATTCCTTGTGAAGATTAACAATAGGGATAGATCTAAAGGCATAATATTGGTGAAAATGTCAGGAATGAGACAACTTATAGTTCAGTAAAATATACACATGTTATTTTTTAAAAGTACACAAAGAGCATATTTTTGAAGCTTGCAAATACAGGAAATATACAGAAGGTAGATTAGAAAGGTGGGGAGTACATATACTTTGTAGATGTCTATGGGAGATTTAAAGTTTAAAAAAAAATAGTAAAAGAGAAGTTTTGTACAGATAAAGGAAGATAGTGTCACCTGAATTTAGGTATATGAACAATTTACTCCTGTACTACTGGGATTAAAAAGGCAACATTAGGGATGCAGAGATGATATGGCATTTTTTATTACTCTGTTACTTGCATTCGTATATATGACCAAAAAAATCCTACCACAAAAATGAAGTTAATAAATGATAGCAGTTATCCCAGAACTCAAGGGTGGACAAAGTATTAAGCTTTTTTTCTCTAGGGTTTAGAATCTTTTGAGAGACAGCTTTCATTTTTACACAAAACTTTTACTTCTAAGGAGAGATGATTATTAATCAGATGATGTTTGTAAGAGAGAAGGGAAATCAAACAAATCATTTTGATGTTCTAGGTACTTTTTTTATACACTTCCTGTGCTTTTCACTTCCGGAGCATGCTTTCTGCTATTGTGTGTCCCACTAGTGATTGAGACATTTCGTTAACTCAGTTTATCTTGTTCCCAGAATCTGAGGGGATAAACAGAACCAGTTTTGCTATTTTTGTTACATAAATATCTTATGAGAAATCTGCTAGCAACTGCCCCGCCGTGGAGCCCGGCAGGGGCCAGGCTAGGGAGGAGGGGATTGCCAGCTGGGCTGGGCCTCCCTGGCTCAGGGATCCTCGAGACTGGATGCCATCTTGAGGCAACTCCTGCTTGGGCTGTGCATACAGCACAGGGCTGCTAAGCGGCACCCACTCCGGGACTTGGAAAGTACCCCTCAGCCCCACAGTAGACAGATGGTATTTCTTCTGCGTTTGTGTGGAGGGGGTGGGGGAGTGGTGGTAACAATGAGCAGCAGTAGCCACTTGACAGGCTCCCTGCTGCCAAGAATTTGCATGACGAACGCTTGCTGCCATCTGGAGAACTTCAGCTCATTGAGGAAGAATCAGCATCTCAGCCTCACGATTCTCTTTGCCCCAGTCTGTGCCGAGAATCTCTTTTCCCAGGGGAGGAAGAGAGCAAAAAGGCAAATCAATCTGACGAACGGAACCTGGCCTGAGGGAGGCAGGCTGCGCCATTCCTTAGGGGAAGTCCCGGTGAGCTGGACGATGCTGGTCTAGTCCAGGGGGCGTGTGGACCAGGCTGGCATTTCGGAATGGATTAGGTCAGTGGAGTCCGTCACCTTTTGAACAGGGCTTTGTTTATCTGCCGGTAGTTGGTGGAGGAAATGTGAAATGAGGAGAAAACTCAAATAAGGAACCCCTTTCCCATGACCTCCAGCGTGGAGTTCAATGAGGCAAAAGACTGACCGTACACCCCGGGGATCTGGTCACAGACCACAGTGTTAGGTACTGTAAACACATGTGTGGGCCATTTAATTAAACACATAACACAGCTTTCCAGCTGCTGAGATACTGCATGTTTAAAACAAAAGGTATTTTTCAAAGTATGAAAAAAATTCCACTTAATATTAGTTATTGTATTTTTAATATCCTTTCCTTCCTTGTTATGGGAAACTTATGGTATTTTTTCTCTTTTTTCTTTAAAAGGTATTTTTTTCCTCCAAAATATCTTTAATATTTAAATTTTATTAGGATCAAATGGTATCTTAAATGAAACATTTTATTAGGAGATTATATCCTATAAGGGCTATATGTAATACATAAGACCAGATAGCTTTATGCCTTAGGGTTTCTAACCTTAAATAACACCAAGCCAACTCCTCATTGGAAAAAAGAAATGGACTCATATATTAATTATGGAATTATCAAATAAGTGGGAGTAGTACCACATTCAGGGGCTTCCTTGGTGACTCAGATGGTAAAGAATCTGCTTGCAGTGCAGAAGATGTGGGTTTGATCCCTGGGTCAGGAAAATCCTCTAGAGAAGGGAATGACTACCCACTCTGGTATTCTTGCCTGGGAAATCCCATGGACAGAGGAATATTGTGGACTACAGTCCACGGGATTGCAAAGAGTTGGACAGGACTGAGTGGCTAAGACTTTCACTTTCAGTGCCACATTTACCACTGATGCTCTGTGAGATTTGTGAAAGTGGAAATTGTATTATGTTTCTCCTCAGTGCCCTAGCACCCAGCACTATGAGGAGAGTCTATGTATTTCTGCCTTGGGTATTAGGAGGTATGAATTACAAATTAACAGCAAACTTCAGCCCAGTGGAGGACTTGCTAGAAAGGTGCTGGAAAGCCATCATATGGACTGTAAAATGGTGAACAGCCAAGACTAGAAAGGAAGGGCCAGCAGCCAGGCTGCAGGAATGTGGAAATTGCTTTAATGATAAGTATGCCTATATTCTGGTGACCTCCAGCCTTTGAATCTAAATTTCAAATTCTCTGAAGGTGAATTTTGATGGGCCCACCTTGGGTCTGGGTCAGGTGATTGCTCTGGACCACTCAGAGAGGGGAGGAAGGTGGCAGGCGCAAGTAGTACAGCAGCGCTGTTGGTGCTGACTCCGGGTATCACAGACAGCTTCCACCCAAGGGGCAAGGCATGTCTCCATCTCATGTCCCAGCTGCACTATGAAGTCATTGAGGAGTCACCTGGCAGTATCAGAGCTGAGGCATTCTGGTTGACTATATATTGTTCAGAACACAAGCTTAATGCTCTGTTTGCTGGCACTTAAAATTTAAATTATTTAAAACTTGTAAGTGTATTTCCCTATCTTATTTGATGGAATTATTGAGGTAATTTAGTGTTCCAATGATTCAGAATTATAATTATGCATGTTAATTTTTATAAACTATTGTAACATGATGCTCTCTCAGGAACCACTGAGGGGTAGAAGGGACAGGCCTGGACTAAAATGAAGAGAGGGAGGTATCTAGGATGTAATATTTAAGAAGGCACTCAGGCTAGCATGAGAGTAAGTTAGGAGTATTTCCTTAAATGTTACATCCTTGCTGACTCACTTGCTGTGCCCGTTTGGGCACTGGTCAGAGGGTATATTTAACCTTAAACAAAAATGACTTCATACTATTCACCTAGGTGGTTTTGTCATCTGTTGCTTCTGAAGAAACCATTGTTTTGTAGGGCCCTCATTACAATCACTCTCACTTCTCCACCCATTCAGACTTGTCTAATCTTCTTTAGTTTGCTATAACCATGGTGTTGTAAGAGCCCTTTATTCCCAACCCAACACCAGTCTAGGGAAATCCTGATTTAAAAATTTCCATCCTGTAGTTCCACTGTCACTATGAATGTCAATGATCTGATATTTATATGTACAGAAGTATTCAAATCAATTTGAAACTTTCATAAAAGAGTCACTTTGAAATAATACTAAATGAGTAATCATTATGTACAGATGTATTGAAATAAACACGTTTCCTAGTAGGACATGTATCCTGATTTTTACATTTGAAAAATCCAGCAATTATACCATAATCTAGCGAGAACTAAAACTTTAAAGGTAAAAAGCAGACAGTTACAATAACACAATTATATACTGTACTTTAAATCTCTATAGCAACACAGTTTTTGTGTGAGTCCTTGAGGGTGATTCTAGTTCTGGCCTGTGGAGAAATAGCTCATGACATTTATGACAGAGTCTCACCTTTTTTTCTAGGCTCCAGGTAGCCCCTGAGAACCTAATGCTGAGTATAAGAGATGATTGCCAGACAGAGGTGATGTGATGGTGAGACAGAACATCATTCACCTGGAAGGGAAGGCAAATCTTGAGTTGTGTTCTTGGCTGTACTCTAACTTGTGAGATTACCTTAGATAAGTCACTCACTCTGTCACAGTTTTCAGGTCTGTAATTGAACTAGACAAATTTGAAGTCCCCTTTGGATGTAATATTTTCTATTGCCATTATTTCAAATGAGAGTTGACAACATAAAACTTGAAAAACATTTCTACTGTTTCAGGTGATCTATTGAGTTGGCCAAAATGTTCATTTGGGTTTGTCTGTAACATCTTATGGAAAAACCTAAATGAACTTTTTGGCCAACCCAACACATACATCAGTGAAATAATTAATTTTTAGGGTTTTCTTTGTGGTGCCTGCTTGATATTCATCCCAAGAACAAAATGCTGTGCCTATGTGACCTGTGATTATAGCTGAGTCATTCCAGTGGTATGACAGTTTTAGTTTTTTCCAGTATCTGTATACAACTTTAGGAAAATTGAATTTAAAAAATTAACCAGTGGGTAGTTTGCCTGCTAGTTGAGGAACTAGCTCACTCTGAGGACAGAATTAAAATGCCCATGTTTTCTGGTATTATAGAGAGCTGTGTATATGTGCTCAGTTGTGTCTGACTCTTTGTGACCCCACAGACTATAGCTCGCCAGGCTCCTCTGTCCGTGGAATTTTCCAGGCAAAAATACTGGAGTGGGTTGCCTTTTCTTTTTCAAGGGGATCCTCTCAATCCAGGGACTGAACCCGTGTCTCCTATGTCTCCTGCACTGGCAGGCAATTTCTTTACCAATTGTAGAGAATTAGTTTTTGTTTAATTGAAAAAAAAAAAAACCACGCCAGAAACAGACATCTACTTCGGTTAAATGGTCTTGCTTGCTTTTGTGTCTTTTACTCTATCAGTGTAATTGTTCTTTTAGGAGATTGTTATCTCCCCCAAAAGACATGTTGGTATCCTAAACTGACTCACCTCAGAATGTGACGCTATGTGGAGATAGGGTCTTTACAAAGATATTCAAAATAGTCTTTATGGTGGGCCCTAATCCAGTGTGACTGATGTCTTCATAAAAAGGGGAAACTTTAACACAGATATGCACACAGGAAAAATGCCACGTGAAGAAGGCATAGATCTAGATTGGGGTAATATTTCTCCCAGCCAAGGAGTTCCAGAGATTGCTTACATGCCACCAGAAGTTAGGCAAGAGACATGGAACAGATTCTTCTTGTCTACCTTTAAAGGAATCAACCCTTCCAGCACCTTAATATTGGCCTTCCAGCCTCAACTGTGAGATAATAAATTTTTTTTTAATTAATTACTTTTTAACTTTACAATTTTGTATTAGTTTTTTGTATAAGCCACCCAGCTTGTGGTACCTTGCCTAGTAAACTAATGCAGATACCTATTAGTGTATCTATGTCTAGATAAAATCCCATTATTAATTTCAGTTTTGGTTTTGAACACACACATTCACATGCACAAAGATTCTAAAATTATATATGTAGTTTTTAAGATCTCAGAGTGAAACAAAAAAAAGTACTTTTAAGGAGACCCCACAGAATTTGTACTTTATACACATATCCACTAGTAGCTTGAAAACGTAATTGCTTTCTGTGTCTTATTTTATTATGAATCTTATTTATTCAGTAACCTCATTTATTGATTATGATTGGAATAATTTTCAGGATCATCTTGCTACTCAAAAGCACAAAGAAAATTAGAAGTTTAGAGCATTTATGAACCATTACTAGGCAAAAATTTTCTGCAACAAAGAGTGGTCCCATCACTCTCCTAAAATGTACAGTGTCATGCCATTAGTGAATTTATGAAATATAAGAGAATTCATATCTTTCTTTGGGAAATGTTGATAAACTATCCTTAAAATTGTGACTTTCTTGTTTATAATCTCATAAAATAAAATTCTCTAATTTCCTTGTTTTTTCCTTCCAGTATTTCAGAGTTCCCTAAAGGAAGATTATTCTTTCTAATAGCTAAGTAAAATTCCCCCTTTTTGGGATTTATGCTTGAACTTTTTTACATACAGTTAGTTAGAAATAAAGAGCCAGTTACTGAAACTACTACATATAATCTCATGGAGGTAATGAATATGGAAATCAAAGATATAATATTTTTAGTTACTTCTATTTGCTTCACCAGTTTTTTTTTAATTAATTAATTAATTAATTTTTTTTAATTTTTACTTTACAATTCTGTATTGGTTTTGGCATACATTGACATGAATCCACCACAGGTGTACATGCGTTCCCAAACATGAACCCCCCTCCCATCCCCCTCCCCACAACATCTCTCTGGGTCATCCCCGCGTACCAGCCCCAAGTGTGCCATATCCTGCATCGGACATAGACTGGCAATTCGATTCTTACATGATATTATACATGTTTCAATGCCATTCTCCCAAAGCTTCACCAGTTTAAAATAAGATTATATGCTTATAGAAATGTTTTCCTTTCTGGCTCACTAGACTGTATTTTTTTCCCACTCTTTGATATAGGGCAATTTAAATATACCATTTGAGCCAAGGAAGCTAGCAAGAAATAATCACAATTTTAAAGAAAAATAAGAAATTGTAACAGTGTTTAAGTGGGAGATTGCATTTTATTTGGATTCTGTTAATTACTGCTACCAGTCCACAAGCTGTTGCAAAAAGTCCCCTGGAGATTATTTCCAGTCTATTTATAGAATCTTCATAGAAGAAGCTATGAGAATGTCTTTTTATGATATTCTCTTTAGGCTTCCATTTTCAATAGCTCACAATTAGTTGTCTGGAATGAGGATGTATGTTAGGCTAAGTATGCAGGGGTCATAATTTTCTGACCCACTTCCTTCTTCATGGCCAAATACATTTGGGAAGAATTTTTCCAGATTCTGTTTGTTGTATTAACTTACAATGACATCTTTTCAACTGTCTTGGCTTTAAAAGTGTCTTGTAGCTTTAAAGAAGCAATTTCCCATTTTAAATGATCCATTACCATGCCTACAAGAATGTGGGTAGCTACCCACAGTGGTGAATATACTTGTGGAGAAAGCTTAGAACTGAGATGAGCAGACAGATTAAAGATGGGAGAAAATTAATGCCTAGACAGGAGGTGGATTATAAAGGGAAGCCAAGGGTAGCTTCTTGTAGAATGGACTCATTTTAGCAGTTTTCTCTTTCTTCAGGTTACAGTGGAAGTTATTGTCTTCCTTATTAGCAAATTGAAATTGATCCTTTCATTTATGTACAGTTCCTCTCTAAGAAAGAATTCTTTATTTGGTTTTACTCATCAGTTTCCACAGAGTAGAATTTTGTACCTTTCTCTTTGGCATCATCTGTCCATTTGAGAAGTGCAGGGCTTCCTTAATTCCCTAAAATGGGTTTTGTGTATGCCAGAGGGCAGCATGTGACACTCGCCCATCTGGCACGTAAGTTGCCACTTGGCTGCCCCCTGTGTTGCCACCCAGGACCCTTGCCATTCCTCCTCCGTCCAAAGCATTAGACTCCAAGTCCCCACAGCCCCTTGCTGACTGCTGTCTCTTC
Organism: Oryx dammah; assembly: GCF_014754425.2. Classification (NCBI taxonomy): domain Eukaryota; kingdom Metazoa; phylum Chordata; class Mammalia; order Artiodactyla; family Bovidae; genus Oryx; species Oryx dammah. Next base: position 24,369,111 of record NW_024070188.1, read on the forward strand.
TCCCATGGCAGATGTCAGGGTGGGAAACACTTTGAGGGCCAAACAGTTGCTATTACCAGCCTGGCATAGACTCAAATCCTCCTCTACGGGCAAAATATAACAACATTGAATATGTTTGCCTCTTAGTCTACAATCACTTCCCTCCTTTACCTCAATCCCAATTCCTACCTTAATTTGACTCATTGCTTTAACTTGGAATAGATCTGATAGGACTAATGTTGCCCATCGTGCTTGCCATCCCCAGTCCTCACTAAAGAGATCTTTGGGTGAGGAGGAGGACTGATTCATGCTGTCTTTAATCAGCTGAGCTTAGAGTCCCTTTGAAATTTTCCTGGTCCTTGGACATGCAAATCCAAAACCATTAAGTTTTTGCAGTCTGAATAGATTATCAAGCTAGTGGAAGTGCCACAGAATCCATAGAAGAGGCAAGAGGTGTGAATGGATTTGATCCCTCTAATGATGAAAGATCAGCTTTGGCATTATAAACTCATACTGTTTTTAGAGCAGGAGTTATCTTAGAATCATTCATTTAGCATATTTTACAAATGAGAGAACCGAAAGTCCTATGGCTTGGTTATATATGGTTTGCATATTGGTGCTATTCTTATTGATATTCTATAAAAACATATGTCATGAAATTTATTATTATAAGTACTTTGGATTTATGTCTATTCTTTATGCATCTAACCTTTGAATGTGGGCAATCTTAGGAACAAAGCGTTTCATTTGAATGAGACCATTGAGCGCTAAGAGTCTTTCCTAGGCATGGCATTGAGACATTTCTCAATTACACTCTGAGAAAATGTTTTTCTTCCACTATTTGAGTTTATGGGAATAGCTTTAGAAAACATCATTCGTATTCATAACTGTTCACTTATTCAATAAGGTACTTTTGAATATTTATTGAAAACTGGTAGGCACTAGACTAGGTACTCGGGATATAGTGAGGAACAAAACAAATAAGATTCTAGATGCTAAAAATGAGTGGCTTATATTTTTATTTAATGGGCAACTGAATGTGGTCTTAAAACTATAAATCTAGTTTGTTTTTTTTCCTTGTGTGTTTTCCTTTTCTTTAATATCACCATCATTGCAAAGTGTTTGTTAAGTACAAAGGCTATTAGGTAGAATGCATTTAGCTGTGAGGGAAAGAAAAATCAATCAGATTCAAACTGGCTTAAATAATAAAGGGAATTTCTTGGCTCTGTAATTTAAAAGTCCAGCTGGAAGGTGGGCTTCCAGCATGGTTTAATCAAGGTTCCAGGTCAATTGCTCAGTGACTGTTCCAGCTCTGTCCAGCACCATGCATGTATCATGTTACTCCCTGAAAGGCTTCTCTTGTGGTTGCAAGATAAATACCAAGAGAAAACAGGGTTTGATTTTTCTCACTCATAAGAAGGAAAGAAAGAGTATTCTTATCTTAGGATTCCAAGCCAGATATTGAGATGACTCAATTAATTTGATTAGAGCATATGTGTATAACTGAACAAATTATTGTGGCCAGGAGAATAAAATATGTCATTTGATTTCAACTAACCCAGGACCTAAAATTGAGAAATCTGTGTGCAGGTCAGGAAGCAGCAGTTACAACTGGACATGGAACAACAGACTGGTTCCAAATAGGAAAAGGAGTACGTCAAAACTGTATATTGTCACTCTGCTTATTTAACTTATATGCAGAGTACATCATGAGAAATGCTGGGCTGGATGAAGCACAAGCTGGAGTCAAGATTGCCAGGAGAAATATCAATAACCTCAGATATGCAGATGACACCACCCTTATGGCAGAAAATGAAGAACTAAAGAGCTTCTTGATGAAAGTGAAAGAGGAGAGAGTGAAAAGGTTGTCTTAAAGCTCAACATTCAGAAAACGAAGATCATGGCATCTGGTCCCATCACTTCATGGGAAATAGATGGGGAAACAGTAGAAACAGTGGCAGACTTTGTTTTTTTGGGCTCCAGAACCACTGCAGATGGTGATTGTAGCCATGAAATTAAAAGACACTTACTCCTTGGAAGAAAAGTTATGACCAACCTAGATAGCATATTAAACAGCAGAGACATTACTTTGCAACAAAGGTCCGTCTAGTCAAGGCTATGGTTTTTCCAGCAGTCATGTATAGATGTGAGAGTTGGACTTAAAGAAAGCTGAGTGCTGAAGAATTGATGCTTTTGAACTGTGGTGTTGGAGAAGACTCTTGAGAGTCCCTTGGACTGCAAGGAGGTCCAACCAGTCCATCCTGAGGATATCATACTTGAGTGTTCATTGGAAGGACTGATGTTGAAGCTGAAGCTCCAGTACTTTGGCCACCTGATGCGAAGAGCTGACTTATTTGAAAAGACCCTGATCCTGGGAAAGATTGAAGGTAAAAGGAGAAGGGAACGACAGAGGATGAGATGGTTGGATGACATCACTGACTCAATGGACATGAGTTTGGGTGGACTCTGGGAGTTGGTGATGGACAGGGAGGCCTGGAGTGCTGCAGTCCATGGTGTCGCAAAGAGTCGGATATGACTGAGCGACTGAACTGAGGACCTAAAATTGGAGATAAGAGTAGGATTGGTTTCCCTCAAAGTAATTTAGCTGGAAGGAGAATAGGGCCAAATTTGAGGGCTATTTTACAAAATGGGAAGTGAATGATGAATACCAAGTAGAAAATCATCAAATATTTACTAGATAAATTTTGGGATACTACATCAGGTTCTATGATCATGCTGGTTACCACTCATGGAGATTTATTTAAAAAGTTGAAAATGAGTTTACATTTTACATTGTTCAAAGCAACAAAGAAGAAAAAGTTAACAAATTAAATATTCAATTCAGTAAGAAAAACTTTAATAAAACAAACCAAAAAAAGAAATTAAAGAAATCAATAAACATAAAAACAGAAATTAATTACTGAGAAAACATAATGAAATTCTTCCTTTTGTGATCGTAGAAAACTGTTTACTTTTAAACCAGTTCAACACACTGAGAAAATCCCATGAACAGAGTAGCCTGGCGGACTACAGTCCGTGGGATCACAAAGAGTTGGACTGAGTGACTGAGTGTGCATGTCTGCGCTTGTGCGCATGCACGCGCGCGTGCGCGCGCGCACACACACACACACACACACACACACACAGAAAACGGAAATAAACTAACAAGAACAACAAAATCTGTTGGATGACATTGAGGAGCTACCAAGGTAGCAAGGACTTGAAGGCCAGAATTCTGGAGAGAAGAGCCCTAAAAGATGAACCCCATTTCTGGTGCCACTTTTTATCTTAAGGCATTTGCCAGTTAGAAGCATAGGTGAAGGCTGAGAGGCTAGAAGTTTTGCAGAAAATAATATTTGAGAGGCTTAGAGGCTCAGCAGATTTTAGGGTAGTCTTATGGGGCTGGGTGCCCCAAACTAAAATTGAGAGCCAACTTGAGAGTCCCTTGGACATCAAGGGTATCAAACTAGTCAATCCTAAAGGAAATCAGTCCTGGGTGTTCATTGGAAGGTCTAAAGCTGAAACTCCAATACTTTGGCCAACTGATGTGAAGAGCTGACTCATTGGAAAAGACCCTGATGCTGGGAAAGATTGAAGTCAGGAGAAGAAGGGGACAACAGAGGATGAGATGCTTCAATGGCATCACCAACTCAATGGACATGAGTTTGACCAAACTCTGGGAGATAGTGAAGGACAGGGAATCCTGTTGTACTGTAGTCCATGGGGTCGCAAAGAGTCAGACATGACTTACTGACTGAATAGCAATAAGAAGGAAGAGTTGCTTATAAATACCCAAGGTTTTCAACTGGGGCTCCCAAACAGTTACACCCTAGGAGTATGGGCTAACTTTAACAGGGAAAACAAAGTCCCAGTTTTGAGTCATTTTGGGTCTTCCCTGATAGCTCAATAGGTAAGGAATCCACCTGCAATCCAGGAGACATGGGTTCAATCCCTGGGATGGGAAGATCCCCTTGAGAAGGGAAAGGCTCCCCACTCCAGTATTCTGGCCTAGAAAATTCCATGGACTGTATAGTCCATGGGGTCGCAAAGAGTCGAACGTGACTGAGTGACTTTCACTTTGAGTCATTTCAATCAACTTTAATCAATTATATTAAAGTGAAAATCCTTTGCCTTAATTTTCTGTAAGAAACAAAAGTAAATCCCATCTGGACAAAGACACCATTGTCCAGAGTTTCAAATTATTTTTTATGTACAATGTCCAGCATTACATTAAGAAATTTATGGTCATGTTGACCAAAAACTAAGAGAGAAAAATTAAAACAGACAATAAAATAAGACCTACAAGAGATCCAGATATAGGAATTATCAGGCATGGATTTTAAAATATTTGTGATACATTTTTTAAAAAAAGAATGGAGAACGTTAGCAGAAAACTGGAAAAAGCATAGATAAGTTAAAAGCATATTTGAGAGCTGAAAAATTTTTAGTAATTGCAAGTAAGAACTGGATATATAGGTTTCATTAAAACAGATTTAATGAATTAGCAAATTGGTAAGAAGTAACTATCAAGAAACAAAGAGATGGAAAATACATAAGCATCAGAGACCAGTGAAAGATGGGGAAAATATCTGACATATGTGTACTTGGAATCTAAAAAAAAGAAAGAATATGTGGTAGAAACATGAAGAGGTAATGACTTAGAATTTTCCAGAAAACAGATGGCAGTAGATAAATGATTCAAAAGCTGTTTATGATCAAAGCAAAACAAATAACAATGACAATAACAAAGTTAGCTAATATAATCAAGGGAAAAACAAAATAAGATTCCAAAAATGAATATAAACTATAGATATAAAGGATATTGAATTATAATAAGTCTGTACTTATAAATTTACAAGCTTAATTAAATGAATAATTTCTAGAAAAATTTAATGACATTCATTTAAGAAGACATAGAAACTCTAGAAATTAATGATAAATTACCTCCAGAAAAACATGGCTTGGGTGGTTTCATAGATGAAATTCTATAAACTGTTAGAGAACAGATGATTCACACAATATATAAAATTGTTTAAAAGCAGAGAAAGAAAACATAAAACCTTCCAATTTATTTTCAGTGCTCATGATGATAACAATATGAAAATCTTCCTCCAAATGGCATAGAAATCTATAAAATATTTCATTTAGAAATAGATACCAAAAGTTTCACAACTGATATCTGGCAATTTATTAAGAAAAAAGGCAATCATATTCCGGCAATACAAGAAAAGTTTAAATCATAGAGTTACACTGATATATTTCTATCACATTTATAGATAAAAGAAAAAAACAATATTGCCTGCTTGGTGGTCATCAGACTTTTTTTTAAATTAAGTTTTACTACTTTGAGAGTTAGCATCTTGTGTTAGAAAACTAACATCATCTTTGATTCTAAAATAGGAGAAATCCACACCATACCAGTGTCTGAAAAAGCAAAAGAACATTAGGAATTTTATATTTCTTGCCTTCTTTAGAATCTATAGTGATATGTTACTTCATTATTCAACTTTTGCACAATTAAATTTCCTGCTGTTTTGCAGAAATGTATTATGTATGAAAATAATGCAGGGGATACATTTCAGTTCATCAAAGGGATAGATAAATAGTTTACAGTTCAGTTCAGTTGCTCAGTCATGTCTGACCCTTTGTACCCCATGGACACTAGCACAACAGGCTTCCCTGTCCATCACCAATTTCCAGAGCTTGCTCAAACTCATGGCCATTGAGTTGGTGATGACATCTCCTCCCCTTCTCCTCCTGCCTTCAGTCTTTCCCAGCTTCAGGGTCTTTTCCATTGAATCAGTTCTTTGCATCAGGTGGCCAAAATATTGGAGTTTCAACTTCAGTATCAGTCCTTGCAATGAATATTCAGGACTGATTTCCTTTAGGATTGACTGGTTTGATCTCCTTGCAGTCCAAAGGAGTGGTTTAGTTGCTAAGTCGTGCCCAACTCTATTCCTGGGTCAGGAGGATCCCCTGGAGATGGAAAGGGACTCTCAAGAGTCTTCTCCAACACACAGTTCAAAAGCATTAATTCTTCAGAGCTCAGCTTTCTTCACAGTCCAACTCTCATATCCATCAGTTCAGTTCAGTTCAGTTCATTTCAGTCGCTCAGTCATGTCCGACTCTTTGCGACCCCATGAATCGCAGCATGTCAGGCCTCCTTGTCCATCACCAACTCCCGGAGTTCACTCAGACTCATGTCCATCGAGTCAGTGATGCCAGCCATCTCATCCTCTGTTGTCCCCTTTTCCTCCTGCCCCCAATCCCTCCCAGCATCAGAGTCTTTTCCAATGAGTCAACTCTTTGCATGAGGTGGCCAAAGTACTGGAGTTTCAGCTTTAGCATCATTCCTTCCAAAGAACACCCAAGGCTGATCTCTTTTAGAATGGACTGGTTGGATTCATACATGACTGCTGAAGAAACTATAGCTTTGACTAGACAGAGCTTGTAACGACTCTGCTTTTTAATATGCTGTCTAGGTTGGTCACAGCTTTTCTTCCAAGGAGCAAGTGTCTTTTAATTTCATGGCTACAGTCACCACCTGCAATGATTTTTGAGCCCAAGAAAAAGTCTATCATTGTTTCCATTGTTTCCCCATCTATTTTCCATGAAGTGATGGGACCGGATGCCATGATCTTGGTTTTTTGAATGCTAAATTTTAAGACAGTTTTTCCCCTCTCCTCATTCACTTTCATTAAGAGGCTCTTTAGTTCTTCTACACTTTCTGCCATAGGGTGGTGTCATCTGCATATCTGAGGTTATTGACATTTTCTCCCAGCAATCTTGATTCCAGCTTGTGCTTCATCCAGCCTAGCATTTTGCATGATGTACTCTGCATATAAGTTAAATGAACAGGGTGACAATATACAGCCTTGATGTACTTTCCTGATTTGGAACAGTCTGTTGTTCCATGTCTGGTTCTAACTGTTGCTTCTTGACCTGCATACAGATTTCTCAGGAGGCAGGTAAGGTGGTTTGGTATTACAATCTCTAAGAATATTTCACAGTTTGTTGTGATCCACACAGTCAAAGACTTTGGCATAGTCAATAAAGCAGAAGTAGATGTTTTTCTGGAACTCCCTTGTGTTTTCTATGATCCAACAGATATTGGCAGTTCATCAAAGGGATAGATACAAAATAATATGCACTATTGCAATATTGTTAGACAAGCTTTGATGAAGTCTTCTTGGAGGGTAACAAGGTTGGATGTATTAGAAGTTTAAAAAATATTAATTACCTATGTTATATCAATTTCATTTCTAGATATTTATGTCAAGGATACTACTATGGTGTATAAAATGATTTATGTTCCAGGATATCCTATTCATTGCAGCATGATTATGAAAGTAAAACATTGGAAACCACCTAAATGTCAACAAGAGATTAAGTAAATTATGATGAAGCTGTGATTGGATACTATGGCTTAAAATATTTTAATGGCATGAAAATATTAGTTATGTGTTGATAAAAAAGTCACAATTTTTTTTAAAGTCACACTTCTATAAACAACAAAAATGTATATTATACACAAGCAGACAGAAGAGATATAGATCAAAATCATAGCAGGAATTCTTTCTTTCAGTAGTATTATTGCAGTTGATTTTCATTTTCTCCTTTGAGCCTTTCTATAATTCCACATTTCCAAATTTCCACAATAAACATAAACATATCCTATTTTGGTAATCAGAGAAATATTATTTTAAAAGTTGTACTTAAAGTAAGGCAAGAAGGAGAGGTTATTTCTTTTCAGGAGAGCTGGAAACTTTGTAATAGTTTCCAGCATAACAACTATGACTGGCAAAATCATATTATTTCTTTTTCCCTCCTTAGTTAATCACTCCTGAGATACTAATTTTGTCCTCTTAAATCTAACATTTAATCAGAAGAGGGTCCAATATGGCAGTATCAGTTCAGTTCAGTGGCTCAGTCGTGTCCGACTCTTTGCAACCCCATAAACTGCAGCACGCCAGGCCTCCCTGTCCATCACCAACTCCTGGAGTCCACCCAAAACCATGGCCATCAATTCCGTGATGCTATCCAACCATCTCATCCTCTGTTGTCCCCTTCTCCTCCTGCCTTCAATCTTTCCCAGCATCAGGGTCTTTTCCAATGAGTCATCTCTCAGTATCAGGTGGCCAATGTATTGGATATTCAGCTTCAACATCAGTCCCTCCAATGAACACCCAGGACTGATCTCCATTAGGATGGACTGGTTGGATCTCCTTGTAGTCCAAGGGACTCTCAAGAGTCTTCTCCAACACCACAGTTCAAAAGCATCAATTCTTCAGTGCTCAGCTTTCTTCATAGTCCAACTGTCACATCCATACATGACTACTGGAAAAACCATAGCCTTGACTAGATCGACCTTAGTTGGCAAAGTAATGTCTCTGCTTTTTAATATGCTGCCTAGGTTGGTCATAACTTTCCTCCCAAGGAGCAAGTGTCTTTTAATTTCATGGCTACAATCAGCATCCACAGTGATTTTGGAGCCCAGAAAAATAAAGTCTTGACACTGTTTCCACTGTTTCCCCGTCTATTTCCCATGAAGTGATGGGACCAGATGCCATGATTTTAGTTTTCTGAATGTTGAGATTTAAGCCAACTTTTTCACTCTCCACTTTCACTTTCATCAAGAGGCTCTTTAGTTCTTCTTCACTTTCTGCCATAAGGGTGGTGTCATCTGCATATCTGAGGTTATTGATATTTCTCCCGGCAGTCTTGATTCCAGCTTGTGCTTCCTTCAGCCCAGCATTTCTCATGATGTACTCTGCATATAAGTTAAATAAGCAGAGTAACAATATACAGCCTAGATATACTCCTTTTCCTATTTGGAATCAGTCTTGTTCCATGTCCAGTTCTAACTGTTGATTCCTGACCTGCATACAGGTTTCTCAAGAGGCAGGTCAGGTGGTCTGGTATTACCATCTCTTTCAGAATTTTCTACAGTTTATTGTGATTCGATCCACACAGTCAAAGGCTTTGGCATAGTCAATAAAGTAGAAATAGATGTTTTTCTGGAACTCTCTTGCTTTTTCCATGATCCAGCGGATGTTGGCAATTTGATCTCTGGTTCCTCTGCCTTTTCTAAAACCAGCTTGAACATCTGGAAGTTCACGGTTCACATATTGCTGAAGCCTGGCTTGGAGAATTTTGAGCATTACTTTGCTAGTGTGTGCTGCCACGGCTAAGTCACTTGATTCGTGTCTGACTCTGTGTGACCCCATAGATGGCAGCCAACCAGGCTCCCCTGTCCCTGGGATTCTCCAGGCAAGAACACTGGAGTGAGTTGCCATTTCCTTCTCCAATGCATGAAAGTGAAAAGTGAAAGGGAAGTCGCTCAGTCATGTCCGACTCTTCATGACCCCATGGACTGGAGGCCACCAGGCTCCTCCGTCCATGGGATTTTTGAGGCAAGAGTGCTGGAGTGGGGTGCCATTGCCTTCTCCGACTAGCATGTGAGGTGAGTGCAATTGTGCAGTAGTTTGAGCATTCTTTGGCATTACCTTTCTTTGGGATTGGAATGAAAACTGACCTTTCCTGTTCTGTGGCCACTGCTGAGTTCTTCAAATTCGGAGCCGCTGCACTTGTGTGCCGTTGCAGTCACTGTGTTCATGCGCATGGCAGTATAGGAAGACCCTGAACTCCCTTCCTTCCATGGACATATCAAATCTGTAGGTGTTATGAAATAATTTTTGCTGAAAGAGAACTGTGGATGAGCTGAACAGCTCCCAGCACAATAAGGGATAAAAAAGTCACAGAGAGATAGGCAGGAGTGGCAGAGATGTAGTCTGTCTAAAAACCCTACCTCTGGCAGAGTATCTCCCTGAGCATGAGGAGTGCCTACCTCACACTGGGTACCCAAGGGGCCTGAATGAAGAGATGAGGTCCTCAAAATATCTGGCTTTAGAAACCAGTGGGGCTGACATCCAGGGGGTCTGAGGCCTGTGGGGATCTGGGATACTTCCTTTGAGGGACTCAGGAGTAGACTTACTCATCCTGGGACTCAGTGTAGTGAAGGCTATAGTTTGAGACATGACTGTATGATATGTGAAGAAGGTTCATTTGCTAATCTTAAAGAACTTAATCATAAAGCGTAGATGCACAAAAAATGAGAAAGAAATCTAAACATAATGCTAAAGAGAGTCATAAAATCACAAGAGAAAAAAGCAGTAGAAGAGAAATGAGGGAGCCATTGACAGGAGGCAGGTTAAGGCAAGTTCTAGGATGATAGCTCTACAGCTATGCAGTGGGTCTGGAAGAGCATGCAGTCCAGAATGGAGAGAGAGTGAAAGAGGTCTCAGAGGGAGAGATTTCCAGGAAAACATATGCCATGGTGAGACTATCTGATGCTTTTGATCATGTGAAAAATAGTATTATGAAATGTTTTATGTATTAGGTTTACACTTTTGAGGCAAATTAGATATAAGTTTTATGTATAGAAGCCTAAATCAAAGAAAAATTGAAACAATTATATGCTTTTACAAATAGTAAAAATACTACAGAAATGGAAACAAAATCATATTATACTACTTGGCTCAGCAACAAACAATAATTACACAGTTATAATAAAGTATCTGCATTCAGGAATTTAACCAAAAACTGTTGTAAACATACACTAGGAAGATGGTGGGAATAGGAAATGATTAGTAGTGTAAGTGAGAGGGTTAGTGTAAGAGAGAAGAAAATATCTACCGTAATTGGAAGTCAGTAGATCAAATAAGATCTTCACTACCCAGATAATCACAATGGTGTGATCACTCACCTAGAGCCAGACATCCTGGAATGTGAAGTCAAGTGGGCCTTAGAAAGCATCACTACGAACAAAGCTAGTGGAAGTGATGGAATTCCAGTTGAGCTATTTCAAATTCTGAAAGATGATGCTGTGAAAGTGCTGCACTCAATCTGCCAGCAAATTTGGAAAACTCAGCAGTGGCCACAGGACTGGAAAAGGTCAGTTTTCATTCCAGTCCTAAAGAAAGACAATACCAAAGAATGCTCAAACTACTGCACAAATGCACTCATCTCACATGCTAGTAAAGTAATGTTCAATATTCTGCAAGCCAGGCTTCAGCAATATGTGAACCGTGAACTCCCTGATGTTCAAGCTGATTTTAGAAAAGGCAGAGGAACCAGAGATCAAATTGCCCACATGTGCTGGATCATCAAAAAAGCAAGAGAGTTCCAGAAAAACATCTATTTCTACTTTATTGACTATGCTAAAGCCTTTGACTGGGTGGATCACAATAAACTGTAGAAAATTCTGAAAGAGATGGGAATACCAGACCACCTGACCTGTCTCTTGAGAATTCTGTATGCAGATCAGGAAGCAACAGTTAGAACTGGACATGGAACAACAGACTGGTTCCAAATAGGAAAAGGAGTATGTCAAGGCTGTATATTGTCACCCTGCTTATTTAATTTATATGCAGAGTACATCATGAGAAACGCTGGGCTGGAGGAAGCACAAGCTGGAATCAAGATTGCTGGGAGAAATATCAATGACCTCAGATATGCAGATGACACCACCCTTATGGTGGAAGGTGAAGAAGAATTAAAAAGTCTCTTGATGAAAGTGAAAGAGGAAAGTGAAAAAGTTGGCTTAAAGCTCAACATTCAGAAAACTAAAATCATGGCATCTGGTCCCATCACTTCATGGGAATTAGATGGGGAAACAGTGGAAACAGTGTCAGACTTTATTTTTCTGGGCTCCAAAATCACTGCAGATGGGGACTGCAGCCATGAAATTAAAAGACACTTACTCCTTGGAAGAAAAGTTATGACCAACCTAGATAGCATATTGAAAAGCAGAGACATTACTTTGCCAACAAGGTCCATCTAGTCAAGGCTATGGTTTTTCCAGTAGTCATGTATGGATATGAGAGTTGGTCTGTGAAGAAAGCTGAGCACCGAAGAATTGATGCTTTTGAACTGTGGTGTTGGAGAAGACTCTTGAGAGTTCCTTGGACTGCAAGAAGATCCAACCAGTCCATCCTAAAGGAGATCAGTCCTGGGTGTTCATTGGAGGGACTGATGTTGAAGCTGAAACTCCAATACTTTGGCCACCTCATGTGAAGAGTTGACTCATTGCAAAAGACCCTGATGCTGAGAAAGATTGGGAGCAGGAGGAGAAGGGGATGACAGAGGATGAGATGGTTGGATGGCATCACTGAATTGAATGCCATGGGTTTGGGTGGACTTCAGGAGTTGGTGATGGACAGGGAGGCCTGGCGTGCTGCACTTCATGGGGTCGCAAAGAGTGGGACATGACTATGCGACTGAAATGAACTGAGATGATTAGTAACCATATTAATTACAAGTATAGGGGTAGAAGTCAGAAAAAAATAGCCAAGACATTTTTGCAAATATTTGTATTGGGAAGTAAGACTAGGTTGGAAGTGTGCAGTGGTAGATTTTAGTTTTCACTGTGTTTTCTGAACCTACTTGAGTTTTCAAAACCATAGATTTGAATTACTCTGATAAAATTAAACACCAGTTACTTTTAAGAGAGCATTTGCTAGTGAGGGGCAAAGCTAGTATGGGCAAAAGAAAACTAAGATCATTTACTTATATTTCTAGGCGTATCTCCAGAAGTAAGAGCATTTAGTCTGCTCTAAGCTCTTTTAACATCAGAATTCTTGTGGTCTCTGCCTTAGACTTGGATGTGGTCTTCAAATTCTGTACACTTGCCACTCTACCATGTCATCTCAAAATCATTTGGAACATCAGTTGATGTAAAAACAACTTGACTTCAATTATTTCCTTGAAAGGATTTTCCTTTTCTACTCTTCTTGGCAATGAAGACTGGACTGTGGGCTTTCCCAGAACTGGCTTGTTGTTACGCAGTCCACTCAGTCAACAAAATTAAACATAAAAGTGTTTCTCATGTTTCAAGACCTAGTCTTTGCTGTAACAGCTTGTTGATACTGCACCACTGGATTGATAACACTTAAGTGTCTGGCTTTGATTGTGGTAAAATGCAATCAGCTGTTGACATAGAAAATATGAATAAAAATCCAGAGGGCAGATTTAGAGTATGTTTATGTGTGGGGTTGATTTGGAGGATGGAGTTGGAGGAGGAAAAGAATTAGAGAGGAGACAATGGAGAGAGACTTGAGGCCACAAGTATATAAGCTCAACAGCCTCCAATGTTTGTCTGACAGCCCTAACCGTGGAGCAAGCTTCTTCGAAACTTCTTTCTACTTATGATAATGGCAAAGTAAAAAGAAAAGCATATCATTGTTTTTGACTTAGATTCTTAACCACAGTGGAGAATGTGATAGCTTATTTGCAAATCATTTGTTCTCATCTGAAGGGGCTCCCATTGTTAATGCTTCTGAAGCTGAAAATGAATACTCTGGGATTTTATCCACTGCCACTTGCCTAGCTGCAGAGAGAAGCATTGACTTAGCTTCCAGACCCCAAGGCAAAGGTTCTAGGAAAGCCTGCTTAGGTGCATTTTAAGAACCTCTCACCTATCACTTCTCTATTTTCTCCTCAGCCATTCATGGTAGAATTCAGAACAGGTTGGAACTCTGCTCCATTTTATGCCTGATAATTTAATGGAAGTTAAAGTGCAGTTAATAAAGGTAAATGACTAGGGAAGTAATAGCTATGGCCAAATTCTCCCAACTTCATCAGCAAAGGAAAGTTTGCAAGATATTTTAACAGCTGAATAGTCTAAGTCAACTTCTGGTGGGTATGAGTGATTTCAGAAAGGACGTCTCATGGCCATTAAGAATTAAGGAAACCAAATAATCATGTGGTATTATTTAATTCGTGACCATCTTGAAAGTTTTCTTTGTAATCTGGGTTGTGACCATTCACATGACAATTTGATTTTAAAGAGTTAGCATTCCACCAGTCAATTTTCTTTCAATTCTTATTTTTATACTCCTGACAAGTGAATACACTTAGTTGAGGAAAATTAAGTATTTGTGTAATTATGTGTTTTGTTATTCCTCATGGTCGATGACAGCATTTCAGGTCTTCTAAAATTACATTATCTAAGAAGAACTAATAATATGTTCTAGTCTCCACTCATTTTGTTAATAGACACAGGCTACTCTACATCACCACTCAGATTTCTTCAAGTACTAATGGCATTTGCTACCTAATGATCTGTGACGCTAGAGCTGAGCTAATGACTACAAGGTGAAGAGTATTTGTCAAAATACAGTGTCAAAAAAGACATTGTATATTGTTACAGTGGTAGATAAGCCTTAAGGTTACAAATATTTTTCCCCAATTACTTTTAATATTTAATTAATAATATAGTCAAGTTTCGTAATACACTTCTATGCTTTCTATAAATACATACACACACACACACATATATATATATGGACTTTCCAGGTGGTGCTGGTGGTCAAGAACCCACCTGCCAATGGAGGAGATGTAAGACACTCAGGTTCTATCCCTGGATCAGGAAGATCCCCTGGAGAAGGACATAACCCACTCCAGTATTCTTGCCTGGAGAATCTCATGGACAGAGGAGCCTGGTTGTCTACAGTCCATGAGGTTGCAAAGAGTTAGACATGGACATGATTGAAGCAATTTAGCATGCATGCATATATGTGTAAAAATGGGTAGGAGGGAGTGAGTGGGTTTCAGCCTTGAAAACATTGGTGGAAAGATATATTAAATTAGTGATGTATAAAAGTCATTTTACATTCCCCTTCTTACTCTCTCCCTTTCTCCCTCACTCTCTCTAAATATGTATGTATGCCTGTGCACACATATGTATTAATAATGTATATAAATACATATACATACACGCCCACATGACTATTCCTTCTATTATGTCTCACACTATGTATGTCTGATAAAATGCAAAGAGAGAAGTAATGCTGGGAAACAATAGGGTCAAACACTAAAATGGAAAACTCCCTTTATTTCTCATCAGAACGTTGTCAATCTTTTCATCTTCCAGGACAAATTCATTTTGGTTTTCCCTAAAGTAAAAATGAATGGTTATCTACAATTCTTTTCATATTGAACTCAAAGTTCTTCCCTCCTTGGCCTTATCTGGTTTCAACTGCTCCTTAGAATGAACATTGTATATTTTCTTAGTCCACAAATACAGACAAAGCTCCTACTCTTCTGATTTGCCCGAGGGCAATGTGGTCTAATTCTCAGAGCAGTGCTGTAATGTATTTGTATGAAAAAGAGCATCCTTGAGTGAGTCACTCTACCTCCCACAGACCAGTGAGTCGCACATGTAGTTTCAGAGCCCTGGTCAGAGAGCCCAAATTGGACTCATCTGAGCTCACTGTGAACCCTGAAAACAACATCAGGGCCTGGGGTTATTTTAAATTTCAGCATTTTAGCATCCATTCTTTTTCACTACCATGAGTAATTTAATGAGGGTTAGTTTTAATAGACTAAGATATTAAAGAGTCTTTTGTATTTATGAATGAATTATTTAAAATATACTCCATCTTTAAAGCAAGCAATTATCTTTTTTCAAAAGACAATTTCTAAAAACAGAGATTTAAAGATTTAAGTGTATATTTTAACTTTTTGAAGCTATAATGAGTACCATTCTGGAAACAAATAATTATTTCCAAAGGGAAAATATAATAAGGCAACAGAAAGCCTCTTACAAAGTACAATTTAAAACAATAATACATTAACAACTTTTTCAGTTCAGTTCAGTTGCTCAGTCCTGTCCAACTCTTTTGCGACACTATGGACTGCAGCATGCCAGGCCTCCCTATCCATTACCAACTCCTGGAGCTTACTCAAACTCATGTCCATTGAGTCAGTGATGCCATCCAACCATCTCATACTCCGTCGTCCCCTTCTCCTCCCACTTTCAATCTTTTCCAGCATCAGGGTCTTTTCCAATGAGTCAGTTCTTCGCATCAGGTGGCCAAAGTATTGGAGTTTCAGCTTCAGCATCAGTCCTTTCAATGAATATTCAGGACTGATTTCCTTTGGGAATCACTGGTTGGATCTCCTTGCAGTCCAAGGGACTCTCAAAAGTCTTTTCCAACATCATAGTTCAAAAGCATCAGGTCTTTGGCACTCAGCTTTCTTTATAGTCCAGCTCTCACATCCATACATGACTGCTGGAAAAACCAAAACTTTGACTAGATGGACCTTTGTTGGCAAAGTAATGTCTCTGCTTTTGAATATGCTGTCTAGTTTGGTCATAGCTTTTCTTCCAAGGAGCAAGTGTCTTTTAATTTCATGGCTGCAATCCCTGTCTGCAGTGATTTTGGGCCCCCCCAAAATAAAGTCTCTCACTGTTTCCATTGTTTCCCCATCTATTTGCCATGAAGAGATAGGACCAGATGCCATGATCTTAATTTTCTGAATGTTGAGCTTTAAGCCAACCTTTTCACTCTCCTCTTTCACTTTTATCAAGAGGCTCTTTAGTTCTACACTTTCTGCCATAAAGGTGGTGTCATCTGCATATCTGAGGTTATTGATATTTCTCCTGGCAATATTGACTCCAGCTTGTGCTTCAACCAGTCCAGCGTTGCTCATGATGTACTTTGTATGTAAGTTAAATAAGCAGGGTGACAATATACAGCCTTGACGTACTCCTTTCCCAATTTAGAACCAGTCTGTTGTTCCATGTCCAGTTCTAATTGTTGCTTCCTGACCTGCATACAGATTTCTCAGGAGGCAAATCAGGTGGTCTGGTGTTCCCATCTCTTTAAGAATTTTCCACAGTTTGTTGTGATCCACACAGTCAAACGCTTTGGCATAGTCAATAAAGCTATACATTTTATAAGCTAGTCTATAGTATTTTGTTATAGCAGCCTAATCTGACTAAGACAGGAGAGAGGAAACAGGTTTGACTCAAGAAGATAGTTTAAGTTGAGGATTGTACTACTTGTCCATTGCTGTGTAATAATATTAGCACAAACATGGTGGGTTAAGACACATGCATTTTTATCTTACAGTTTCCTGGGGATTCAGATTTGAGGCACAGCTTAGCTGATACCTCTGCTTAAGATATCTCACAAATGCTGCGATCACTGCTGACTGGGATTGGGGGTATTATCTGAGGCTTGATTGAGGAAGGAGCCAGCGCTATGCTCAGAGGATTACTGGCAGCATTTCAGTCCTTGTGGGCTGTCAGATGGATGGCCTTCATTCTTTGTTGGAGGTAATGCCCAGCTCTTTCCTTGTGGATTTTCCAAACGTGACTGCTTGCTTCCTCAAGCCAGGAATGAAGGGAGAGTCTCCGGGTAGGAAGGATGTTACAACTTTATGTAATGTAATCTCGTATATGTAAACCTGCATGGGCTTCCCTGGTGGCTCAGCGGTAAAGAATCTGCCTGACAATGCAGAAGACATGGGTTTGATCCCTAGGTCAGGAAGATCCCCTGGAGATGGAAATGTAAACCTGATCCAGTATTCTTGCCTGGGAAATCCCATGGACAGAGGAGCCAGGTGGGCTACAGTCCATGGGGTTGTAAAAGGGTCAGACACGACTTAGTGACGAAGACAAACAGCAACAATCCTGTACACCATGTCACCTTTGCTGTATTCTGTTGGTAAGGCACAGATTACAGATCCTGTCTACACTCAAGGGGAAAGATTACACATGGTGTAAATACAGGTGTAAATTACACACGGCGATAATCAAAAGAGTCACTTGAGGGTCTTTTCACCACAAGGAACAAAGCTGAAAAAAAAATCAGGAAATAAAAAAGGGTCCTTGTTTAATGAAGATATGGATAACTGTAAATGATTATCTTCATTGTGAGTAAAAAAAAAATCTAATTTCTTATGTCTTACTGATTGAATTTCCAACTTGAACTTTCCGTTGTGATATACAGGTTATTGACAGTACCCTGACTTTAGGAATAGATTCTGTCCAACTCTGTGTAGGCTATTTGATAAGCAGTATTGATAAATATTTTCCCCTCCCTGGTAGTTATATGTGGTGCAGCCATGAGATGTTCAGCTTAATGAAGAGGAAATGTGGTGAGGTTTTTGGAGAGGATCTGGTTACTGGAGGGGAGAAAATCCCTTTGGGGAAGAATTTACCACACTTGCATCTGAGCAGTTTGATAGAGAAGAGGCCATATTTGGGCAGAGAATAATGAACAAATTACAGAAATTAGAGCAGGGGAGTGGCAGAGCCAAGAGGTTAAATCAAGCAGCTTGACCCCAGAGCCTACAGTCTTCAACCCTCCCCATCTCCACCCAGGGTCTCTGAAGTGTTTGGGTTCTTGGTGAAAGGGAAATCTCAGAGGTCATTCAGTCCCAGCTCCTCAGCTTCAGATAAGGAAATTGAGGGGGTCCATGAAGATTTAGCCTCAAGTCATGAAATGGTCCTCTGGCATAGCCAGCCCCAAAAATTAAAGCAAAAATCAAAGTACTGCTTTGAAACTTTCTTGGATTTTAATTCTTAATTTATAGGAGGGCCCTTTTATGGTTTCTAAAGAAGAGGTTGAAAAGAACTGAATATCTGAAGAATTCCTTCAGTCCTCTTCTGCTTGGGGTTTTAGGATATAAAGTAATTCCATTAAATCTATGTTTTAATAGCAGCAGCAGCATGTCCCTGGAAAGAAGGGATACATATCGAGCATATCATTTCTCAGCCTTTTTTTCCTTCTTCATTCCTCTACCTCTTCAGGACAAATCTAATGTGAAGCTTTTGAAAATTACATGGGATGAGGGCTGGGGAGAAGCTTAACTAAATCTAATCAAACTTCATTATCTGCTAACTTCAAAGGGAAGCCAAGTATGAAGGACATGTGTGAAGATTTAGCAGGCAAGAGGCTGTAAGATATCTTATGACAGTTTGCTTGAGTATGTTGCAGTTCTAAGTGTTAGGAGCATTTAATCAAGCCAGAAGAAGCCTTGAGAGAAAAATAGGTACTACTACTAGAATCTAAAGAGGTTCAGGTATGTTAGTAATAATCAAAGCAGGTTGATCGGTTATCTGAAAACTCGGTGCAAAGTGTTTGATATTACAAACAACAATCTGATTACGTCTTTCTTGGTTGGAACCAATCGATTACTGTCTCATTACTGTTCATGTCCAATCAATCAACAGGATGACAGGTTTGGGAACAAAGACCAGATATAGAACAAAAGATGAAAAGCTAATGTGGAGAACATGCATTTGAATTTTCGTGCAGCTGTTTGCTATGTAATCTTCCTTTCATTCACAATTAGTTCACATCTATGTCTCTAAAGATACTCTAATCATTAACCCCAGTGGTCTCAAGTTCTTTAAATGTACACACTGAGACCCAGGAAGGTGAAGTGGCTGAACTTGGCCACAGGTCTAGGTGGCTACAAAGCCAGAGTGTTAGCTAAGGTCTTCAACACTTTGCACATTTTGTCAAGACTCAGTTTCCAATCCGGTTCATTGATGTTGATTTAACAAAAAAAAAAAAGTTAAAATAAGATAAAAAGTTAAAATAAGAATGAACTTCAGTGATTATTTCATTTCCACTGAGGCATTGATTTTTAGCTTTGAAATGCTGCAACTTTTCTAAACTTTAGGAGGCTGACTAGATGCTGAAAGACTTACTTATTGCCTAAAATCTATTTAGAAATTCTTAGATGAAAGGTGCTACATAAAATTATTCTTATGACAGAGTGACTGTGTGGAGCCGGGTTTGTGTTTGGCTAGGATGCGTCTCACCTGGTTAGCCGGCAGCCAGGTTCTTTGGGGAGATGATGTATGCCTGTTGCAATAACGGCCAGAGAGAGGGAGGCACTGGCACCAAGGCTTCTTAGAGAAAGCCCCAGGGTAAGCCCAACCCAGCCTCTCCTCCCACTAATTGTAAGTTTTATTATTATTATTATTTTACCTTTTATGTTTTAAGGTCAACATCTTCATATTTTAAGGTTATAAGAACTTATGGGGTAACAGCACTTTATAGTTAATGAAACATTCATATAAGTTATTCCTTTGGAGAGTCTTAAAGTCTGTAAGATATGTAGGTAGATATCACCATACTGTTTGGATGTATAAGCACAGACGATTATTAGAATCACACTGTCAGAAAATGACATTCTGTACCAGAACAAGGCTGCTTCCCTAGCTGAGCTTCAACCTTAGCAGAGGTAACATTGATGTCATCTCTCCCAGGCGTGCTGGGGCATCACTGCTGAGTGGGAGGTTGGCAGCTCTGGCAGGATTACTGAGAGGGATTCAGGTTATCCTAGTCAGAAGTGCCAGGAAGTTAGATCTCTGCCTTTGGTTTTATCACTGTGGGTTAGGAGGTTTTGTGGAAGAGTTGCCTCATTCCTCTGGGCTTCAGGTCCATGCCTTACGTCATCTAGGTGACTGTGCACTGGAGTAGAGGGAGACAGACACCAAGGCTGCTTCCCAAGGCTGCTGTGGGCAGTTGTGCAGGCTGTGTACTACCCAACTTTAGGGGCGCCATTCAAATCAAAGATGTTATAGATGTTCACATTGACTATGATACTGTAACAGAGAGAAGGAAAGTTGCGGAAAAGGTGTTTTTCTAATTTATACAAAAGTTGAAGGCAACTAGGGCTCTGAATCAGGGCAAATTTATGGAAAAAGATGAGAAATAAGCAAAGGAAAAAAGTTATTAGAATTTTATTCACAGTCAATCTAGAAGGCAATTTATGAGAATACAACCCAGTTTATATTTAAGAGCAAAAAGAAAATCCAGTAAATTCTACATATTATAAGTGTCTCATCAGATAACACTGTGAGTATAGAAACTTCAGACAGCAGCAGGCCTGATTTTTCAAAGAATTAGATTTAATTAGAAAATAAATCTACAATACTTCAAGTATCAAACAATTTAGGAAAAGAGGAACTTTTTTCCACCTTATTTCACAGGTGACTGAGAGATCTAAAGATTCTAGGTCATTTAAGAACTTGCCCAAAGGATTATTTTCATTTTTCCCTAGCTCTGTTTGAGACTACTCTCATACTCAATACTTCCTCAATTTATACCACAGTGAAAGATGAATCAGTTCTAAGGAGTAAAGGTTTAAAATATTTTACTCAGCTTGGACGGGATTTGATTGAACTAAAGCTTGACTAACAGGAGTTTGAAGTTGAAAACTGAGTGCACTTGTATGTCAATAAACTAAGGAGAGCCCAAAGGAACCAGAAGTGAGAGTATCAAAGAAGTAAAATAATGAGTTCTGCATGTTGAATGCAACAATAAATAAATGCAACAAAATAGCAGTCATTATGCATTTTTCCAAAATTCTATAAAATTCCTATTTTCTAATTTTATTTCCAATCAGTTCCTTATATTGCGTGGAAAGAATTGCAGGTATTTCTCAAAGAACTTGTAATAGCTCTCTCTCTCTTTTTTTAATATCCACATTTTAACAAAAATTAATCTCTGGCTTCAATTGTTCAACAAAACCTCTTGGTGAGGTCCCTCAAGCAAAATCTACTATCTTTCTCATTCTTTTCGGTCTTGATGTTGTTCTAACAGTACTGGCCACCTTTTCATCTTGGGTCCTCTTGATTTCTAAGCTTATGTGCACCTTTCACCATCCTCTCACTTATTTCTCTTTTTGTTCACACTTTTCTGGACTCTGCTATTTCCTCATCTTATATTCTGCAAAAATATGTGTACATATTTTGGTATGTGCTTTCTGAGCATCTTTATATTGACATTTCTCCAGGTTTCTTTTTTGAACTCTTTTCCCATCTCTACATTGTTGGTCATATCACTGTATTGTTTTGCTTGACTGGCCTACATCAGTTTACCATCCATCTTGTGTTTCTTTCCCTCAAATATTTCCAAAGTCCACTCTTGACATCTTTTCATTCTATAGTCACAGAGCCTCCAGCTTGCTGCCTTTAGCAACCCGTTTGCTAATTTCTTTGTCTTTAGTCTATCTTAATCTGAACAGCTGCATTCACACAAAGAATATCATTTTCTTTTCTTCTTGTAATTTCCAGTAAACTGTCACATCAAATTTATGTATCTTCTCAAGCAATTCTGGTCTTTCCATGGCCCTCTTCCCTCTAATCTCATTGCCCTCTGCTCTCTGTAAGGAATTATATGACATGGTTCACCCAAAATAGTCTTGCTTTATTCCTGTTACTCTAGAGCAGTTATTAATTGTGTCTTCTTACTCTCCGGTGATTGCAGCCATGAAATTAAAAGACACTTACTCCTTGGAAGCAAAGTTATGACCAACATAGATAGCATATTGAAAAGCAGAGATATTACTTTGCCAACAAAGGTCCATCTAGTCAAGGCTATGGTTTTTCCAGTGGTCATGTATGGATGTGAGAGTTGGACTATAAAGAAAGCTGAGTGCCAAAGAACTGATGCTTTTGAACTGTGGTATTAGAGAAGACTCTTGAGAGTCTCTTGGATTGCAAGGAGATCCAACCAGTCTACCCTAAAGGAGATCATTCCTGGGTGTTCATTGGAGGGACTGATGTTGAAGCTGAAATTCCAATACTTTGGGCACCTGATATGAAGAGCTGACTCATTGGAAAAGACCCTGATGCTGGGAAAGATTGAGGACAGGAGGAGAAAGGGATGACAGAGGATGAGATGGTTGGATGGCATCACTGATTCAATGGACATGGGTTTGGGTGGACTCTGGGGGTTGGTGATTGACAGGGAGGCCTGGTGTGCTGCGGTTCATGGGATCGCAAAGAGTCAGACATGACGGAGCAACTGAACTGAACTTTCAAAATTGTCCTCTTTAGTATTAAATTATAAGGTCATCCTACCTTAATGGGACCTTGGTCATGACTGTGTCTACTACACAAATATACTTTGCAATTCTCCGTATTTGAGTTATTCTTATGCTCCTTGGAATACGGAATGAAGCAGGGCAAAGGCTAATAGAGTTTTGCCAAAAAAATGCACTGGTCATAAGCACTGGTCATAGCAAACACCTTCTTTCAACAACACAAGAGAAGACTCTACACATGACTCACCAGATGGTCAACACCAAAATCAGATTGATTATAATCTTTGCAGCCAAAGATGGAGAAGCTCTATACAGTCAACAAAAACAAGACCAGGAGCTGACTGTGGCTCATATTATGAACTCCTTATTGCCAAGTTCAGACTGATTGAAGAAAGTTGGGAAAACCACTAGACCATTCAGATATGACCTAAATCAAATCCCTTATGATTATACAGTGGAAGTGAGAAATAGATTTAAGGGACTCGATTTGATAGATAGAGTGCCTGATGAACTATGGACAGAGGTTCGTGACATGGGACAGGGATCAAGACCATTCCCATGGAAAAGAAATGCAGAAAAGCAAAATGGTTGTCTGAGGAGGCCTTACAAATAGCTGTGAAAAGAAGAGAAGTGAAAAGCAATGGAGAAAAGGAAAGCTATAAGCATCTGAATGCAGAGTTCCAAAGAATAGCAAGAAGAGATAAGAAAGCCTTCCTCAAGAATCAATGCAAAGAAATAGAGGGAAAGAACAGAATGGGAAAGACTAGAGATCTCTTCAAGAAAATTAGAGATATCAAGGGAACATTTTTGTGCAAAGATGGGCTCGATAAAGGACAGAAATGGTATGGACCTAACAGAAGCAGAAGATATTAAGAAGAGGTGGCAAGAATACACGGAAGAACTGTACAAAAAAGATCTTCATGACCAAGATAATCATGACGGTGTGATCACTCATCTAGAGCCAGACATCCTCGAATGTGAAGTCAAGTGGGCCTTAGAAAGCATCACTACAAACAAAGCTAGTGGAGGTGATGGAATTCCAGTGGACCTATTTCAAATCCTGAAAGATGATGCTGTGAAAGTGCTGCACTCAATATGCCAGCAAATTTGGAAAACTCAGCAGTGGCCACAGGACTGGAAAAGGTCAGTTTTCATCCCAATCCCAAAGAAAGGCAATGCCAAAGAATGCTCAAACTACTGCACAATTGCACTCATCTCACACACTAGTAAAGTAATGCTCAAAATTCTGCAAGCCAGGCTTCAGCAATACGTGAACCGTGAACTTCCAGATGTTCAAGCTGGTTTTAGAAAAGGCAGAGGAACCAGAGATCAAATGTCCAACATGTGCTGGATCATCAAAAAAGCAAGAGAGTTCCAGAAAAACATCTATTTCTACTTTATTGACTATGCCAAAGCCTTTGACTGGTGGATCACAATAAATTGTGGAAAATTCTGAAAGAGATGGGAATGCCAGACCACCTAACCTGCCTCTTGAGAAACCTGTATGCAGGTCAGGAAGCAACAGTTAGAACTGGACATGGAACAACAGACTGGTTCCAAATAGGTAAAGAAGTATGTCAAGGCTATATATTGTCACCCTGCTTATTTAACTTATATGCAGAGTACATCATGAGAAACACTGGACTGGAAGAAGCACAAGCTGGAATCAAGATTTCTGGGAGAATTATCAATAACCTAGATATGCAGATGACACCACCCTTATGGCACAAAGTGAAGTGGAACTAAAAAGCCTCTTGATGAAAGTGAAAGAGGAGAGTGAAAAAGATGGCTTAAAGCTCAACATTCAGAAAATGAAGATCATGGCATCCAGTCCCATCACTTCATGGCAAATAGATGGGGAAACAGTGGAAACACTGTCAGACTTTATTTTTCTGGGTTCCAAAATCACTGCAGATGGTGACTGCAGCCATGAAATTAAAAGACTCTTACTCCTTGGAAGGAAAGTTATGACCAACCTAGATAGTATATTCAAAAGCAGAGACATTGCCGACAAAGGTCCATCTAGTCAAGGCTATGGTTTTTCCAGTGATCATGTATGGATGTGAGAGTTGGTCTGTGAAGAAAGCTGAGCACTGAAGAATTGATGCTTTTGAACTGTGGTGTTGGAAAAGACTCTTGAGAGTCCCTTGGACTGCAAGGAGATCCAACCAGTCCATTTTGAAGGAGATCCGCCCTGGGTGTTCTTTGGAAGGAATGATGCTAAAGCTGAAACTCCAGTACTTTGGCCACCTCATGTGAAGAGTTGACTCATTGGAAAAGACTCTGATGCTGGGAGGGATTGGAGGTAGGAGGAGAAGGGGATGACAGAGGATGAGATGGCTGGATGGCATCACTGACTCGATGGATGTGAGTCTGAGTGAACTCTGGGAGTTGGTGATGGACAGGGAGGCCTGGCCTGCTGCGATTCATGGGGTCGCACAGAGTCAGACTGGACTGAGCGACTGAACTGAACTGTACTGAATGGTGCAAATATTTAGGGGACATTTTTGATCCATGTCTTAATTTGTAATATTACCTGGCATATTTCTGTATGAATTAATATAGATTATATTTCTGTAATTATTACATTATAGATCTGAGCTCTCTTATTTCATTTCCTCTGGAAAAGAATTCTGTATCTTTTACCATTTGATAATATCCCAGCTAGAATTAAAAAAGAAAAATGCAGTTTTTCCATTTCCAATAAATAAAAAATGTTAAAGTTTTTACTTATACAAGTGGTCCCTGACTTAACTATGGTCTGACTTTACAGTGGTGTAAATGTTATTTGCATTCAGTAGAAATTATACTTCAAATTTTGAAATTTTGATCTTTTCCTGGTTTAGTAAGATGCAGTAGATATTCTTACAATATTGGGCAATAGCAGTGAGCTGCTGCTGCCACTGGTCAGCCACATAATCAAGAAGGTGAGCAACCCACACACTTACAACCACTCTGAACTGCACAGTCATTCTGTGTTTTTTTTTTTTTTTACTTTCAGTACAGTATTAAACAAATTACATGAGATATTTAACACTTTATTGTAAAATAGGCTTTGTGTTAGATGATTTTTGCCCAGCTATAGGCTAATTAATGTAAGTGTTCTGAGCATGTTTAAGGTAGGCGAGGCTAAGCAATGATGTTGGGCTAATTAGATGGATTAAATGCATTTTTGATTTATGATATTTTCAGCTTGTGATAAGTTTATCAGAACCTAACCTCTTTGTAAGTGGAGGAAGACCTATATAAAATTTAGGGATTTTAGCATGTTTAAGTTTTGCACATTGATCTAAGGTCAAAGATTATCTGGAAGTGTTCTTGCTTCCCTCTTGGGTTCTTGCCTTTGGAAAACAGCATGTTGGCAAGTATTCAGGTAGGATCATACAGATTTATCATTATCTACAAAGTGTTTCAGTGGAATTCAGGACAAATGTTAGTCAGTATTAGGGAGAGACAGACGACTGAAATCAACAGTTTCTGTCTCTTTTCTTGTTCCTAAAGGGATTCTGTTGGGCTTTATCAGAGTTGCTGAAAGAAAACAGCTGAGAATTGAGCACAGTGAACGAATTTCCCTACATCCTTCAATAAACGGTAGCTGGTGAAAAGGAATGTAAACATTCTTATAGAAAAAGGAATTCAAAAAGAAACCCTAAATCCTTAAAATTAATAAACCAGTAAACCAAAACATAAAATTGTGCAACTATTTGCATCACGATAAGAAAAGAATTTTAGGTATCTTTTTGAAGAACAATAAACAGTGTATTAAAAACTAAAACAATATTAAATACTATACAATAGAAAAATTATTGAAGGCACCAAATAAAAGAAAGTAAATATAAGCTTCTGTTGACAGAGAGTGATTTTAAGAGTGATGATTCAAGTTGTTGACTTCCTTTGTTTCCTGACCCCTAACCCAGAACTTACGCATTTTTTCCTTAAGCTTATCTTGTACCTTTCACCTTTCCCTGTCCATCAGGGCATTTCAGGAAGCTTCCTTTACTGTAACTTACTCCTTACATGCTGCAGCTGTGGTCACACATTTTTCAGTTGTTAGCACCTGGCACTGATCTCTTAGCATCCCACTTCTGTTTTTTTGTTTATTTTTAAAATAAAGTTACCCTTCACTTTACTAAGATGATACTACTGATTAGCCAGCAATATTAGATATTTCAGGTTGTTTTCTGGACGTGATGATGGATTTATATTGCCCACTTGTATTTTTCCAACATGGTTCCCTGGCAACTATGGACATTCATTTAAGTGAGGGTTTTTCATGTTGGGGGTTGCAGTTTAGGGTCATGAATAGAACTGTGCTTCTTATATTTTGCTGTGTATCAAAATTATGTAGGGAACTTAAAATCTTGAATCTAGGTCATATCATATACCAATTAAATTCAAATTTCTGGGTGAAGGAACTTGAGATCTGGTTCTTGTTTAATCTATGTTCACGAGGGACTTGGGTGTGTAATTTTGTTTTCTTATTATTTTTTTTTAAAACAGCCTTTTTGGTTATCTTTAACAAACAATGAGTTTTACCACATATGTTCACCTGTGAAACCATCACTGCAGTCAAGATAATGAATATAATCCTATGATTGCTCATGCACCAGTGTAAACTCTTCCTTCTCCTGCCCCTTCCCTGCTGTTCCCAGGCAACTGCCAGTCTGCTTTCTGTCACTATAGTATGCATTTTCTGTAATTCTGTAGAAATAGAATCATACAGTACATACTCTGTAAGGTCTGGCTTTTTTACTTTTTACCAGAGAGAAATCGTATGTATCAATGACTTATTTTCTTTTTTAAAAATTGCTAATTCGTATTCCATTGTGTGGAAAACCCATAATTTGCTTCTCAGTTCATTGATTGATGGGCATCTGAGTTGTAGCTATTACAACGAAGCTCCTATGGACATTCATGTACAAGTCTTTGTGTAGGAGCAGGCTTTCATTTTTCTCGTATAAATGTCTAAGAGTAAATTAATGGGATCATATGATGGCAGATGTTTTTTAAGAATCTGACAAACTATTTTTCAAAATGGCTGTATCATTTTGCATTTTTACTAGCAGTATAAGATTTCTAGTTCCTTCACATCCTTGCTAACAATTGACATGGTCTCTCTTTTTAAATTTTTAGTCATTTCGATACAGAATACAGGATGCTTGGGGCTGGTGCACAGGGATGATCCAGAGAGATGATATGGGGTGGGAGGTGGGAGGGGGGGTTCAGGATTGGGAACTCATGTACACCCATGGCGGATTCATGTCAGTGTATGGCAAAACCAATACAGTATTGTAAAGTAAAATAAAGTAAAAATAAAATTTAAAAAATAAATAAATAAAAAATAAAATAAAATAACAAAAAGGCTAATACTAATACATTCTTTCATTTAATTGAGGATCTTCTATGTGATGGCT
The DNA here is from genome assembly GCF_014754425.2 of Oryx dammah. Taxonomy (NCBI): domain Eukaryota; kingdom Metazoa; phylum Chordata; class Mammalia; order Artiodactyla; family Bovidae; genus Oryx; species Oryx dammah. Next base: position 24,397,139 of record NW_024070188.1, read on the forward strand.
CTTTTGCAGGGCCTATAGATAGAACAGTTAAACAAGCAAATAAAATCCTAGCAAAAGTAAAAAAAAATTGTTTTAGTCATTTCTAATTGATCAATAGTGATGTCCCATTGTGGTTTTAATTTGTGCTTCCTTGGTGATGGTTCCTGGTGGCTCAGACAGTAAAGAATCTGCCTGCAATGCAGGAGACCCAGGTTTGAGTCCTGGGTCAGAAAGATCCCTGGAGAAAGAAATCGCAATCCACTCCAGTATTCTTGCCTGGAGGATCCCATGGACAGTGGAGCCTGGTGGACTACAGTCTGTGGTGTCAAAAAGAGTCGGACACAACTGAGCTACTAAAAACACAGTGACTAATGATGTCAAGCATATTTTCATGTCTAGTCAAGGCTATGGTTTTTCCTGTGGTCATGTATGGATGTATGGAGAGATGGACTGTGAAGAACGCTGAGCACCGAAGAATTGATGCACTTGAACTGTGGTGTTGGAGAAAACTCTTGAGAGTCCCTTGGACTGCAAGGAGATCCAACCAGTCCATTCTGAAGGAGATCAGCCCTGGGTGTTCTTTGGAGGGAATGATGCTAAAGCTGAAACTCCGGTACTTTGGCCACCTCATGTGAAGAGTTGACTCATTGGAAAAGACTCTGATGCTGGGAGGGATTGGGAGCAGGAGGAGAAGGGGACGACAGAGGATGAGATGGCTGGATGGCATCACGGACTCGATGGACGTGAGTCTGAGTGAACTCTGGGAGTTGGTGATGGACAGGGAGGCCTGGCGTGCTGCGATTCATGGGGTCGCAAAGAGTTGGACACAACTGAGCAACTGAACTGAACTGAACTATTTCAACTTTTAAAAAATTAGGTAATTTTTCCTTTTATTATTGAGTCATAATTATTTTTAAATGTGTTATAGTTAAAAGTCTACTCTGAGGACTTGCCTTTTCAAATTTTTAACAGTATATTTTGAAGAACAAAGTTTTTAATTTTTATGAAGTCCATTTTATTAACTTTTCTTTTTGTGGTTTGTGCTTTTGCCAGATTCAAGGTCATTAAGATTTTCCTTGATATTCTAGTAGTTGCGTAGTTTTAGCTCTTATATTTAGGTCTATAATTCATTTTTAATTAATTGTGAGAAAAGGGTCAAGTTTTATTTATTTTTCCATATGGACATCTAATTGTGCCAAAGCCATTTGCTGAGAAAATTATCCTTTCCCCAGTTGGATTATCTTGGCGTCTTTATTGAAAACAAACTGACTATATATGTGTGCATCTATTTCTGGACTCTATTCTGTTACACTGATCTATTTGCTTATTTTTATGTCAATTCCACACTGTTTTGATTACTAGACTAAGACAAAATCTGCTAGTATAATTCCTCTATATTTATTCTTTTTTCAAAGATTTTTGACTATTCTAGGTGTTTTGAATTTTCATTTAAATTTGAGAGTTAGATTGTCAAATATTACCGAGGAGGGAGGGAGCCTATTTTGATGGCATTATGTTGAACATATAGATCAAATTAGGATTTATGTTAGCTCTATTTGTTTTTTGGTAGATTCCATAGGATTTTCTATATAGAAATTGTGTTCTCTTTGAATAAAGATTAGTTAGTTAGTTAGTTGCTCAGTCATGTCCGACTCTTTGTGACCCCATGAATCGCAGCACGCCAGGCCTCCCTGTCCATCACCATCTCCCGGAGTTCACTCAGACTCACGTCCATCAAGTCCGTGATGCCATCCAGCCATCTCATCCTGGGTCGTCCCCTTCTCCTCCTGCCCCCAATCCCTCCCAGCATGAGTCTTTTCCAATGAGTCAACTCTTCACATGAGGTGGCCAAAGTACTGGAGCTTCAGCTTCAGCATCATTCCTACCAAAGAAATCCCAGGGTTGATCTTCAGAATGGACTGGTTGGATCTCCTTGCAGTCCAAGGGACACTCAAGAGCCTTCTCCAACACCACAGTTCAAAAGCATCAATTCTTCGGATAGTTTTACTTATTTCCATATTCTCCCAATATTGTTGCCTTTGTCTCTTTTTTCTTATTACGCTAGCAAGAATTTTCAGGACAATGTTAAGTAGAAATAATGAGAGTAGACATCCTTGTCTTATTCCTCATCTCAGAGGAAAAGCTTTCTGTCTTTTACCATTTAAACATGATATTAACTGTTTTTTTTTTTTTTTTTTGGTAGATGCATTATCTACAAAAAAGAGAAAGTTTTCATTTCAAAATACTTTCCCTTTTGATATTTCCTTTGTATCATGGGTTATTTAGATGTATATTTGACTTCCAAATATTTGGGGATTTTCCAGATATTTTTGCTCTTAGTGGTTTCTCAGTTAATTACACTGTGGGCATAGAACAGATTTTGTATGATTTGAAACCCTTTAAATTTATCTAGACTTTATGGTGGTCCATGGACACTTAAAAAAAAAAGAGAAGTGAACATATTCTGTGTTCAAGAATCTATGAGTGAGGGAACTAGGTGTTAGTGTTTTTTCTTTAATGCTTTCCAGATGATTTTAATGTATAGCCAACTTTGAGAACAGATTAGACCAGTGGCTCTCAAATTTAGTATGTGTCAAAAATCACTAAAGTGACTGGCTAAAACACAGATGCTGAGTAATACAGAATTTCTGTTCCAGTAGTTCTGAAATAGAGTCCAAGAATTTGCACATCTAAAAATTTCCCAGGTGATACTGATAATAATATTCTACAACAACATTTTAGGAATGACTGGACTAGATTCTTGATATTCAAAGTATAGACCAGAGACCAGCAACATAAGCATCATCAGTGTGCTTATTAGCAATGTTGAATCTCTGGTCCCCTCTATATCTACTAACAGAAATCTGCATTTTGGTGAAATCCTCTGGTTATTTTTACACATTAAATTTATGACTCAATGGAACTAAAACACTGCTTCTTATTCTGACTCAGTAGGTTTCATCATGCGGCCTGAGATTCTGCATTGCTAATAAGCACCCAGGAGATGTCAATGTTGTTGGTCTGTAAGTCACATTTTGTGTGTGGGTTTGTGTGTGTTAGTTGCTTAGTCATGTTTGACTCTTTGCAACCCCATAGACTGTAGCCCACCAGGCCCCTCTGTCCATGGGATTCTCCAGGCAAGAACACTAGAGTGGATTGCCATTTCCTTCTCCAAAAGGAACTATGGAAAGAAAGAAAGTGAAGCCACTTAGTCGTGTCTGACTCTTTGTGACCCCATGGACTGTAGCCTACCAGGCTCTTCCATCCATGGAATTTTCCAGGCAAGAGTACTGGAGTGGGTTGCTATTTCCTTCTCCAAGTCATACTTTAAGTAGTGTTAAATAAAAATCCAACTGAGTGAATTTTAAAGATCTAATTGGCTTTGTTGAACAAGGTATGGATTGGTTAGCATCCCATCTAGTGAGGAGAAGAGTTCTGCCACACTGTAGAAAAGAAAAGTCTCTTAAAGGTGGGAAAAGGGGTGGCAAAAGGACATTATTAGCAAAGAACACATTGTTTCAGTGGTATTCTGGAAAAAATGAAAAACCTCAATCTAATAATCATAAAACAAAATGTTCCCAGATTGAGGAACATGCTACAAATCAACTGGTCAGTATTCTCTAAAAGTGTTAAGGTCATGAAAGACAAGGAAAGAATGGGAACTGTCACAGATCAGAGGAGGCTGAGGAGACATGACCACTAAATACAATGTGGGATCCTAGACTGGATCCTGCAACACACAAAAATGGACATTACTATAAAATTGCTGGTAAATCTGATTCATATCCGTAGTTGGGTTGAATGTTTTGTACCAATATTCATTTCTTAGTTTTGAAAATTATACTACAGTCTTGTAAGATGCTAACATTAGGAAAGGCCGTCCTACTTTTGCAACTTTTATGTAAGTCTAAATTTATTTCAAAGTGAAAAGTTTAAAAAATGTTTTAGGGACTTCCCTGTTGGTCCATCTATAGGCCAAATGGGACAGGAAAATGGGGTATGCTATTTTTCTGGGTGGAAAGTGAGTTTTTGAAACACCCAAACTCTTAGATGAATTTATGATCTTTCCAGTGGAACTTCTAATCTAAGAGTTAGTCAAGTTCTTCTGGTCTCCCTGGGAAAAAGATAATGCAAGGCAAGATAGCTTTAGAGCAATGGAAAAACAATAATGATTTATGTATTGCAAAAGAGATAGAAAAGGATTTAATTGACCTCTGCATTGTCAGGAGCCTGATGATTCATTATCTTATAGTTAACAGAATGGAACTCTTTTTGGAAAATTTGTTTGAATGGTTGTGTCAAAATACTAATCAAGCCATACCTTATAACCAAATTCATTAGTTGAATTATTTGTAGAGACATCTCAATCTCAGTGAAATGGCATCAAAACCATTTTAAAATCTTTAAATTTCATCTATGCCACCCAGGTGAAAATAGTCAAACTTTCTGTGGACGGTGCCCCTCCCCCACTCCCCACCAAACAAAACCTAAACCAAAAATGTTGGCTTTAAACTAAATAAATCTTGTATTTTCTTGTATTTTCTTGTATTTTCAAATGCTTTTCAGGTCAGTCAAAAATTTTAAAGGGGAATGGAATTTCAGAAGTTTTCTTTTTCATGGTAGGCAGTTAGTATACAAAGAGGTAGATAGATTTTTTCATTGTAATGGATGAATTGAATGTGGACGTTTTAGGCATGTCCTCAAAATTTTCAGCATTCTTCCCATGGAGATGTGGGATCCATGTCCTCTGCTGTGGAATCTGGGCTATCCATAGTAACTAGCTTGTAAGCAACAGATTAGGGCTTCCCAGTGGTAAAGAACCCACCTGCCAAGGCAGGATACATGTGTTCTATTCCTGGGTTGTGCAGGTCCTCTGGAAAAGGAAATGGCCAGTATTCTAGCCACTCTAGTATTCTTGCCTGGGAAATCCCATGGACAGAGGAGCCTGGAGGGCCACAGTCCATGGAGATGCTAAGAATTGGATACGATTGAGCATGCATGCAAACAGTTGATTGTGGTGGAGGTAACACTGGGGAACTTCTGAAGTTTGTTCAGAAAAAAGTCATGCAACTTCTTCCAGTTTTTCTTGGGAAACTCACTCCAGGGGAAGTAGCTGCCATGTAATCCAACCCTGAGACTGTCATGGAGGGGAGGCTATGTGCTGGCACTCTGGTTGGCCCCGGCTCAATGCCCAGCAGCAGCCAGTCTTAGTTTCTAGCCCTGTAGAGCCTTTCATTGACTCCGTCCCAGCTCACACCTCACTGTCACCTCCTGAGACACCTCAACTGAGAACATTCCAGATACGCCCTCCCTCCATCACTGATCCACAAAATACTACCCTCAATAAAGCAGTTTTAAGGTACTAAGTTTTGTAATGATTTCTGACACAGCACATGTAACTAGAAAAGTATCAGCAAATTTATATGAAATCACTGATTTATTTATTCATTTATGTATTTCTGGAACAAATTTGTAAATTTGAAGATCTTTACCTATTAGAATCACACACAGTCCAAAAAAATGATTTACAGTACTGTCTGGTTTTTGTCCAATTTTAATTGTGTATTCTAGATTTTCCATCCATTTATCTGAAAGCAATCACTGATTAATTGTATTCTTAGTGGGGAGGATTCATGGTTTATGCTCAGAAAGGCAGCTGTTGCCAGGAAGGAAACAGGTTTCAACAGGCTGGAGACATAGGCCCCACTTTTTCTGGCTCTAGCCACCTGTTTCAACTGAGCTAAAATAGCCTGTATGCAGAGATTTTGGAAGTAGTCATTAGGAAAGAAAATAAACTATACTCATTTTGAAAACTTAGTTTTATGGAGAGGAAAAAATTTGAAGGCCCAATTTAGGGTATAGTTATGAAAGCAATTTACAAATGATTTAGGATTTCTTAGTGGAGAATTTCTTATCCAAATGGCAAAACATTTGGCACTGCTGATTGCAGGAAGAATATGAAGCTGCTTTGAGCAAGGAGCTTGGTGAGGGTTTATGATGTTGCATTGTCAAAAGTGATGTAGTCTGAGTAAGTCAGTATGCATATACGGCTTATAAACCTGTTCTCAGAGAGTAAGTCCTCTAAGCAAGGCACAGGATATAGTGCTTCATACAAAATCAAATGAATTCACTGTTGTATGAAAATGTATCCATAACTAAGTTATTATAACTGCTATACCCTATGAATTTAGGAACCGTATTAATTTCCTGAAATTTTCAAACTCCTGCCTTTGTTATTTGTCCTTTTTTTCCCTTTAATTAATCCATTAGAAGCAGTAAATTAAAAAGGCGAGAATCTGGGAAAGGAGAAGGAAGAGAGAAACTCAGCCATTTACCTAAGAAAGAGAAAAAAATAAGGTGTGAGATAACATCAATTTAATTTTTAGCTAACACATAAGTGTTCCGAGGAGAATGTTAGTACTTTATATTGTAAGATTTTATATTATAGTACTTTATAAGATAGATTTTATATCTTTTTTGTAATGTTTCAAGTGTTTTGTCTTTTGAATCAGAATTCTTAAAGTTATGTAAATGATTTATTAAATGGGTGGGACCTGACGGTATATATGAGAAAAACTTTTTTTCTCCTTCTATCTTTGAGAGTTCCCTTCCCAGTAACCAGAGACCCCATTGCTTTTGTAGTTGCTTTTAGGTGTTAGACTGTCATTTTTTATTTTTTTCCCCAGCTATGAACAAGATTAATTTAAAAAATTAAGCTGGCATTCAAGTCAGAGGGGTATCACTCACTTCTCCCTAACTCAGGCCTAACTTAGGCGTGGCCTCTGCTTTCCCAGGCATCAGAGGAAAAGGAAGCGACCTGCCTCCCCCCACCCAGTGATTCTTGAGCACTAGTCCAGTTATCAGTCCTCTTTATGGCAGATGCCCAGTGCTTACTTTTCTGCTGATGCACTGGTGAATTCTCTGGGGAGGCCCCTCTGAGTGGATGTCCACTCAGCAATTCTCTCACAGGTGAGGCTTCTTCTGGTTCAGTTCTCTGAAGCTTCTTCCTCTCCTGTTTCAGAGGTACACTCTGTGGTGTCCTCCACCCTATGGCCTGCCCTCTCTACTGGGATCCTTTGAAGATGCCTGGAGCCTGGCTACCTTCTGCAACTTTCTCTTGGCCTAGAGGAAAACTCAGGAAGTGTAGGTTACCCCCATGGTTGCCCTCTCTCCTCGTCCTCTGTTCTAGTTTCCTCCAGACAGCCTCCCATCCTCAGTCTTCTCTAAGGAGAGGGAGCCATTGGTATCTCTCTTCATGTATACCCCCAAAGTTCTGGAGACACTTGTCAACCTGTCAGGTTTTCTCCAGTCCTCTCTCAAGGATAAGCAGCCAAGATTCTGCAGCTGGGCACATACCTAGTTGGAGGGTGAGGTACCCAGTGCTTCTTGGAGAAGATAATTTCAATCTCTAAGAGAGTTTCCCTCACGGCCTTTTTCTTTTTGTGTGTGTGCATGTGTGTACTTGATAGTGAAAGAAACCAGTTTGACCACCTCTTAGTTAAGTTGTATGGGGATGTTTCTAGAACATCTTTTGTAAATGTAGGAGGGGATAATAGTCAACTTTGGTCATTAGCTTTGAAGCCAAACTTCTGAAACAATAGGAAAAGCTTAATTTCATATCTTGTTACATTTGAACTCAGATGTACTCTAGTAGTGATAGATTATGAACAACACAGCTGGAGGGCATTACTCAAATTTTTGCAATTATATTATTTCTACATAACTCAGGTCCATAGTAATCTGTACTTCCTTTTCTACGACCCTTTCACTGTTTGAATCCTGGGAGAGTCTTCAGTTTATCACTGTAAGAATATGCACCTCCACCACCCCCCTCCGCTTTCCTTGTCTTGCACTTTCCTTTTTCTCCTAAATTCCTCCCTCCCTTTTTTCCTTCTTAATCTTCTCCCTTCTACCCTAATTTGTGCCCCATCTCTTTTTTCTCCAGTCTCTCTTTTCCTGATATTTTCTTCCAACAGCCACTGCAGTATTTCACAGTGAGATACAGATTATAAGTAGTTCAGAAAAGAGAAAGCAAACTAGAGCGAAATATAATACAGAACTAAGAACAAACCAAGTATAAAAACACGTTCCATAAAAGCCTACATAGTACCTACAAAAGGATCATGAATCTGATGCTAATTGGCATCCTAGCAGCCAAGAAGAAAACACTGCTTGATCAATTATATAACTTAGAGAGTCCTTGACATAAAAAGAGACTAATTGGACAGAAAAAAACCTTAACTATTGCTGGTAATAAGGACAGACAGGAATTTCTCCTGAGGGTGTAACATTATGAACAAAAAAACCCAATAAACCACCTCTTAGTAGACACAAGAATATTTTTTGTGGGGCTATTTCATCCAGCAAATTTCGATGTGAGCAGATGGCATCTTGCCAAAACTCTGGTTGGTAACAACAATTTGATGAGCGCTAGTCACTGCTTAGCCTCTACAATGTGCTCTGTAGAAAAGTGTGCCTTACAAAGCTCAGGAGAGGAAGAGAAGGCAAACAGTGTAGGCAGCCTAGTTTGAGCAGAGGCCAACACTTAGATCCCCATCTTCATGGAATGTAAGCTAACTGAGTCATATTCCTCCCGGAGAGGAAGTGAATACTGCCTAGAAAATTGAGTTCCAGAGAAGATAAATTGTGCTAGCATGTTTTCATATACAATCTTTAATTAGCATTAGCACACTAGGGCAGTAAACAATTCCCCAAGTCCAGTTGGTCTTCCTGTGGTGTGGAAAGGCCAGGTCCAGCCTAAAGCATACTGCGTGGTAACATTCTAATTCTGGACCTGAAAGTGTTAGGAATAGACAACTACTGTTGCCCTACATTTGAGTCTAAAGAATATACTTTAAATTTAATAACATCAAGAAGACTTTCCAAGAAGTATTTTTTTCGATAGCAGCTTTTATACAAGAGTCAGTTTCTAAAATATTTTAGATGTTTTGTAAATCTCTGTAGGATGTCCCAGAGACCAGAATTCCTAAGGGCAGCATCTCCATCTGATATTTCAGATATAGTGGTGGTCTCTCTCTTCTTGGTGTTCTTGACTTGTTTCTTACTCTTGGTTGGAAAGACATTCTGACTCTTGGGCAGGATTTTTCAGTACATCTGTGGGAAGGGACCAAGGTACCCTCCCACCCCACCCCAATCTGTCATGGACTCATATTTTTATAAAGTCCAATGCAAATGACTAGAAAAATGGTCATGCATTTGGATATTGTTGCTACAAAATGTCAAATTATTAAAAACATTTCTAATGTTTACTTTCATTTTCTGTGTTCAGTTCTTTGAGGGTTGGTAACAGCTTGCAGATGGGCTTATAGTATCTGGGCTCTACTTGAAGAAGCACAGCTCTAAGGTATTAATTACCTGATGCCATTAAAACTTGAATTCTAGGTGGTGTGAAATCAAGCTGAGATGCTGTTTGGCGTAACATCTTCTGACAGTTTTAACTCACTTTCTGTTCCTTTAGAAGGTATTTTGCTGACTTAGCCGATGAGAATATGCCAACTGGCCACCTGAGCCAGTGCTGGCAATACAGTGGGTGGGGCTCAGTATTAAATGAAAATACAGGGCTCCTTATTCAGGAATTATTAAGAATTCCAAGACAGCAATGGCAGGGAATTGAATCAAGTTGCAGGGTCCTTCTGAGGGTAGCAAGTGCTCTGTGCAATTGCCAAGGTCACACACCTATAATGTTTGACTGGCCTACTCAAATTGCTCCTACTGAGCTTAATATCTTAGCAAGACACTGTGCTTACACTGCTGGATGCTCTAGGAGGGATTCCTCTGAAGCTCATTCTAGGGTGTCCTCAGGCCCATGTGGCCTCAGTGTTCGAAGATATTGCTGCTGTTAACAGAGTTGTCCCTTGACATGCGTGTGTGACCTAAAAAAACCATGAACAACAGTCCTTTTGACATTACATTCTGGTGAAGCCAGATGTGTATTAAAGACTGCTGCTGCTGCTAAGATGCGTCAGTCATGTCCGACTCTGTGCAACCCCATAGACGGCAGCCCACCAGGCTCCTCCATCCCTGGGATTCTCCAGGCAAGAACACTGGAGTGGGTTGCCATTGCCTTCTCCAATGTATGAAAGTGAAAAGTGAAAGTGAAGTCACACAGTTGTGTCCGACTCTTAGCGACCCCATGGACTACAGCCCACCAGGCTCCTCCGTCCATGGGATTTTCCAGCCAATAGTGCTGGAGTGGGGTGCCATTGCCTTCTCCCGTGTTAGAGACTACTGTCAGTATAATTCAGCTTTTTAGTCCTTCCAAGGGTATTTACTTAAAACTGGCTTTTGGTTTTCTCTGGTTTCTGAATGCTAGGGCAACAAAGGTAAATAAAAATAATCACTCTGGTGGCAAGTGACAGGATTATTCTTAGGGCACAAGCTATTTGGTTTTTTTTTTCTTTCTTTATAAACAAGGTTAAGTGGCCCAATAGAGTGTGAAAAAGAGGCCCTAGGTTCTTTCGGAAGGTTCAGTCTGGAAAGTGAGAACAGAAAAAATAAAAGGCCTTTTAGGTACACTGGTGTTTACAATTCAATTTTGTTTTAATAGCTGTAAGGCAGATTTGTTCCGTCCACTTCCTTAAACCTTTAATAAAGTCTGCTACATAAAGGCTTTGTGTGATCATTTTTTACTTTTCTTTCTCTGTCTTTCTCTTTTTAATAAGAGTACATTCCTACTGTCCCACATCTGAAAGACAGGACGGTATTAGGTTAGCAAAACTTAATGGACGAGAACTTGGGCTTGGGAACCAAACTGCCTGGGCTTGGATCCTAGCAACAACACTTACCAGCTTAATCTCAGGAAGTTATTATCTTTGTGCTTCAGTTTCCTCTGATAATAGTAGTAGTTCCCCTATGGTTGTTGTGAATATTAAACAAGGTATCTGTAAAGCTCAGAGAACAGAGTTTGGTTCGGTAAGTGTGTTAGCTATTATTATTAATCCATAAGATACATTAATTTGATGAGTACCATAAAAATATAAATCCACTGGAAAGGTGCAGAGATCTTAGGAGCACACTGGGTCACAGGAGTTTATATCAGTCTGATCTGGATCTTAAGAGTCCAGGTTACAGCAGTGGCCACTGTGATTGTTCTAGGTTGGACTCTTTCCTTGTTGAGTTCTTAATGTCTTAGCAGCACCATCTTGATGAGGCCATGCACCCATGTGATGGGCCTGTGTTTGATCCCTGCCATTCATTCTGATATCCCTGGTCCTCCCTCCTTCATTTCAGCATTACCCCTCCAGCTATAGGAAATATCTTGTTTGGGTCTCTATAGTTAGGCTACATGGCTTAATTTTATTTATCTACATAGATTATTTTTTTAATGTGTTTTTCCCAGATATAAATTTTATTTGTTTACTTATATATTTTAATTTATTTTTAATTGAAGGATAATTGCTTTATAATTTTGTGTTGGTTTCTGCCATACATCAACATGAATCAGCCATAGGTATACATATGTCCCCACCTTCTCAATCCTCTCTACCACCTCCTACCCCATTACTTTTCAAATGTGTCTTTATCACACTTCCCTTAGCTGTTTGGCATCCGTCTCCCCCTTCCCCTGTAACTGAGTGCCTGTTTAAGAGCTCTGACGTTATTCACCTGCTCTCACTCAACATCTTGTCCAGGAAAACTGGTTTGTCATCACTCTCATACTAGACCCTAAGGAGAGGACGCTATCAGTGGCCTGTGGTGCTAGGCAGTAAGAAACCTGTGTGGGCCTGCCTCAGGTCCACGGGTGTACTGTCAGCGCAAGGTGTACAAACACTTCCTCTCAATAAAGAATTTAAGAGCAGATAACAGAATCAAAGTTCAGTTGTCCCAGCATAGTTTTTGAGTTATTCTCATGAGCTATTTCATGAATAATGCTACTGTATAATGGTAGTGATGATGATAATAATCTAATATAGGGGACACATATGTGCCAGGCTTTGTTCTAAGTATTTCATATGTACTCACTAATTATCATAGGAATCTTGTGAAGTTTTTTCCCATTTTTATGGATGATTCAACTCTTGATCTCTGAAACTGGGTTCTGTGTTTGTGAAAAGAAAATGCTAGATTTCTGTAGTCCTATTTACTTCAGAGGATAAGAATGATCTGGCCAGGGAATGCAGTAATGTTAAGCTTTAAACCAATGATCTTCAAACTTTGGCATGCATCAGAATTACCTGGAAGGTTTGTTTAAAAAAAAAAAGATTTCCAGGCTCTACTACAAGAGTTTCAGATATAGTGGGTCTGAGTAGTACCTAAGACTTTGTGTTTCTTTCAAGTTTTCAGGTCATGCTGATGCTATGTTGGGCTGAGCCCAATAATGTGAGGTTGTGATGTCATTATTCAGGATTGGGGAGAACTAAGGCACAATTCTATGACTATAGGATCACTTCCCTTACAAACAATTAAACTTCTGCAAGGCCAATTATATATGCACATTTATATATACTTGTATATACATTTCTATTTATTCCACTGTAATGAGAAAAATATCTTTTACTTCTCTTGAAATCTACAGAGTACATTTATTTGTGTCATGGATACTGATGTTAAAAATATTAATAACTATTTTTAGAGCAATTTTAAGTTCACAGGAAATGGAGTGCAAAGTACAGAGTTCTCATAAAATTATTGTCTCCAACATGCACAGCTTCCCCCACCATTAACATTTCCCACCAGAGTGGGATGTTTGTTACTATCAATGAACCTACACTGACACATCATTATCATCCATAGTTTACATTAGGGTTCATTCTTGGTATTGTACATTCTATAGGTTTTGATGAATGTATAATAACATTATCCAAAATCCCACTTTTAAAAAATAAGTTATTTTTAGCTATTACTAAGCAAATAATTTTTCACATTTTCTTTGCTTTTATGTTGTAGTTTTCCTCAGAGATAAAATAATATTCATTTTGCTGAGAGGATCCATCTGTTCCTTGCATCCCACTTCCCCAGCCCTGCCCTCCCAACCACATACACACTCACATACTTTTATTTGTTTTTGAAAGGTAAGGAAGAGGCAATAAAAAGATCTTATTGGTTAATTTAAACTTTTTTTCAATGTTAGGAATTCCCAGTTAAAGAAGCTCTGCTTCAGATTTCAATGGCCAATCAGCCATGGGATTAAGTGGATTAATGTAAAAAGCTTTCTCAAAAAGAAAAAGAAAATCCACTCATTTTCTTCTGAGGGAATGTGTCTGTGATTTCAGTGACCCTAACAATGCAGTATGAAACAGCCACCACACAAATGGATGGCGACAGCTGTACTCTAACACCAGGGAAGACAGTAATTGTACGTGCACTGCACAGTTCTAAGAAGCTGGTCTTTATGTGTTTCCCTTTATTGTAGGTGGTTGGGCTGTCCTTTCAACAATGCTTCCCTTTATTATGTTAGCAATATTTAAAAGGCACTGTGTTATGGGGAAAGAGCTGTATAGTTTTTAAATTCAGTCAAGTGTGAGTTTGAATCCTGGCTTGAGCAAGTTCTTCATCTCTCAGAGACCATTAAAATGGTGGCGATGGAGGACAAATTCTGTCTTCTCAGGTTACTGGGAAGCTTAGCAAAGGGCTATTAAAATGCCAGTGAGTACTCATCATTTTTGGCAAAAGCACTGTGTTAAAACAACCATTCAATATTCCACAAAAACAATTATTCATAAACCAGTTCAGGCAATCATTCATTCATTAATTCTTACTGAGCACTTTTGTAAGTGCTCTGTATGAGGCACCGTAGAGTATTAGTAGTTCTCTTCTCTTACTGCTTTCTTCTTTGTAATAATCTCACTAAGCAAGCTATCAACATGAACTATTTTAGATGGTTATAAAAATATAAGCATAGTATGTTTTCTTTAAATGTTTAAAAGTTAGAGACAGAAATAAGAACCATCTCCAAATATTAAAGTGATTTTCAGGGAAGTGAAATTATGTATGTCCTATGTTTTCTTCTTCATGTTTTATTTACATTTTCTAAATAACTTTTACAAATTTAAATGATTTGGGGATAATAAAAAGGACAACAGGTTTTATTAAAATTTTCACAGTGTTTGGCTAATTCTAATAATCATCATTGCAATAATCAGTAATTGGCCCCACTGTAATGGGGCTTCCCAGGTGGCTCAGTGGTAAAGAACATGCCTACCAATGCAAGAGATGTAGCTTTGATCCCTGGCTTGGGAAGATCCCTTGGAGGAGGAAATGGCAACCCACTCCAGTAATCTTGCCTAGGAAGGGAAATGCCATGGACAGAGGAACCTGGCAGGCCACAGTCCATGGGGTCATCAAAAAGCTGGACACAACTCAGTGACTGAGCATGCACACATGTGCATTATAAATTGGGGGGCAAAGGAAGAACAAGGAAAAAACCTGTGCTTGAGTGTCTTTTAACAAACTTGTAAAGGGAGATGTTTCTTTTATATGTCAGTGGTATCCTGCTATCTTTTTAATTTTCAAAAGGACAAAGGCTAAAGCTTAAAGTTTAGAAATAAGGGACTATCAAAATCATGAGAAATAATAACATGTATCTTTCTGAAGAAAAAATGAAAATCTCTTAAAGAAAGAAAAATTCTTAGAAATCTTCCTCAGGCTCCAGAGTTAAATATTACATATGTTTGCTCTCTTTGGATAAAGAGTTTTAAAAACTTAGTTTCATTTCAGTTCTTTTCAATTCTAATTATACTTCACACTGACTCTAATTACTCAGGTTAATGTGAACACTGATAGGCTTGTCCTGTCCAGGAATATTTACCATGTGACTGATAAGGTCATTTCCCAGATCTGTGATTATGGGACTAATATCCAAGGTAGACCAAAGATGAAATTGTGTAGAGATCTCCACTGCTATGAAATCTGTGACAATGGCAGGTTGTCCTTATATAAAAATTGTTGCTGTTTAGCTGTGAGATGTCAGATGTCAATTGCTCTGAACCACAAACAGAGAAACATCCTGAACTTAACAAAAACATTTCCTTAAGTACAAACTAATTCAACCAGATTCACAGAATATTTCAGAATGTTGAGGTGTATCCAGGGTTTGGGAAGCTTCAGCAGAGCTGTGGATTCTGAAGACAAAATATTAGAGTTGTGGTATTCAGCCACTGTGGGGGTATTTCTGCCTATTGATGATATTGGACACCTGACTTGCCTTCTTTGTCAGTGCTGCAGAAGCCTCAGAATTTATATTTGTAGTGTGAGAATTAAGAAGGCTTGATGACAACTCATACTTCTTTTTTTCCCAGCATGAAACCCAATTATACTTCAAGGGCTTATACCAGCAAAAATAATTATTTCTTATCCAAAGTTGATTCAAATCATTATCATAGCTGTTGGGCCTGAAGTGGGGAGAAAATTACATAAGGTATTATTACATTTTTTAAAAGGAAAACAAAATGTAATGAATACTATTTACTCTCCAATTCCCTATCTTTGAAGACAAATTTTATATAAAAGGTATGTTTCTTATCAAATTAAAGTAGTTTTTATAATGGATTTGATTAGTTAATTTTTAAAAGAGGAAAATATACTTCATGTAATGTGTATATGCTGATGTATGGTAAGAATGCAGTGTTATGTAAAATGATCAGCAGGCAGTCAGTTAGGTCATTCGTGGTGGTCAAATGTGGGTGGTATGGTGGACATCCATACCCTGAGCTCAGGGATGCCATTGCAAGGGAGTAGTGATGATTCCAACTCTGGGTGCTGGAAAAATTTAAGGTCTACCTATTAAGTGGTGCTAGTGGTAAAGAACCCGCCTGCAAGTTCAGGAGACATAAGAGATGCGTGTTCGATACCTGGATCAGGAATATCCCCTGGAGGAGGGCACGACAAACCACTCCAGTATTCTTGTCTGGAGAATTTCATGAACAGAGAGGAGCCTGGTGGGCTACAGTCCATAATGTTGCAGAGTCGGACACAACTGAATTGAATTAGCATGCATACATTGCAATGCAGTTTATTCCACAAATATTTCTGAGACTCTCTGGGCCAAGCTTCACACTTTATTGAGTAGATACCACCACAGAGGCAAACCTCTACCATCAAGGGGTTTGCAGCACAGTGAGGACAGTGAGATACCAACACCCTGATAGAGGCGACTGTATGAGCCTTGAATAGGGGGTTCCCGATGTTCCTTGGGCAGTGGCAAGAAGTTTTGTTTTTGTTGTTTTGCTTTCAATAGAGAGGGCACTGAGGCTTAGAGGAGTCATACAAACAAGAAGAGACAAAGCTAGGAATTGGAGTCCATGTCCTTTGCCCATACTATGCCAACTCCTCTAGGGGTGGGAAGGTCCTGTTGAGGCATGAGATGGAAACAGTAGGACAGAGATAGGTTGAAAAGATTTGTAATGGGTAAGATGAGGTGGTAGTTCTAGAAGGTCTTATAGGTCTTCATAGAACCGTTCAACTTCAACTTCTTCAGCATTACTGGTTGGGACATGGACTTGGATTACTGTAATATTGAATGGTTTGCCTTGTAAATAAACAGATCATTCTGTTGTTTTTGAGACTGCATTCAAGTACTGCATTTTGGACTTTTGTTGACTATGAGGGCTACTCCATTTCTTCTAAGGGATTCTTGCCCACAGTGGTAGATATAATGGTCATCTGAGTTAAATTCTTCCATTCCAGTCCATTTTAGTTCACTGATTCCTAAAATGTCAATGTTCAGTCTTGCCATCTCCTGTTTGACCACTTCCAATTTGTGTTGATTCAAGGACCTAACATTCCAGGTTCCTATGCAATATTGCTCGTTATAGCATTGGACTTTACTTCCATCACCAGTCACATCCACAACTGGGTGTTGTTTTTGCTTTGGCTCCTTCTCTTCATTCTTTCTGGAGTTATTTGTTCACTGATCTCCCATAGTATGTTGGGCACCTACCGACCTGGGGCATTCATCTTTCTGTGTCCTATCTTTATGCCTTTTCATGCTGTTCATGGGGTTCTCAAGGCAAGAATACTGAAGTGGTTTGCCATTCCCTTCTCCAGTGGACCATGTTTTGTCAGACGTCTCCACCATGACCCATACATCTTGGGTGGCCCTACACGGCATGGCTCATAGTTTCACTGAGTTAGACAAGGCTGTGGTCCATGTGATCAGTTTGGTTAGTTTTCCACGATTTGGTTTTCATTCTGTCTGCCTTCTGATGGATAAGGATAAGAGGCTTATGGAAGCTTCCGGATGGGAGAAACTGACTGAGAGGGAAGTTGGGTCTTGTTCTGATGGGCAGGGTCATGCTCAGTAAATCTTTAATCCAACTTTCTCTTGATGGGCGGGGCTGGGTTCCCTCCCCGTTGTTTGATCTGAGGGCAAACTATGGTGGAGGTAATGAAGAAAATGGTGACCGTCACAAGGTCCTGTGCACACAGTGCCACACTCAGTGCCACACTCAGTGCCCTGGACCCTGAAAAAGAGGCAGAAGATATTATGAAGAGGTGGCAGGAATACACAGAAGAACTATACAAAAAAGATCTTCATGACCCAGGTAACCACAATCCACCTAGAGCCAGACATCCTAGAATGGAAAGTCAAGGGGGTCTTAGGAAGCATCACTATGAAAAAAGCTAATGGAGGTGATGGAATTCCAGTTGAGCCATTTAAAATGTTAACAGATGATATGGTAAAAGTGCTGCATTCAATATGCCAGCAAATTTGGAAAACTCAGCAGTGGCCACAGGACTGGAAAAGGTCAGTTTTCATTCCAATCCCAAAGAAAGACAATGCCAAAGAATGTTCAAACTACTGGACAATTGCTAGCAAAGTACTGCTCAAAATTCTCCAAGCCAGGCTTCAACAGTATGTGAATCATGAACTTCCTGATGTTCAAGCTGGTTTTAGAAAAGGCAGAGGAACCATGGATCAAATTGCCGACATCTGTTGGATCATTGAAAAACCAAGAGAGTTCCAGAAAAACATCTATTTCTGCTTTATTGACTATGCCAAAGCCTTGGACTGTGTGGATCACAACAAACTAAGGAAAATTCTTCATGAGATGGAAATACCAGACCACCTTACTTGCCTCCTGAGAAATCTATTTGCAGGTCAAGAAGCACAAATTAGAACTGGGTGTGGAACAAAAGACTAGTTCCAAATCAGGAAAGTGGTATTTCAAGTTTGTATATTGTCACTTCAGTTCAGTTCATTTCAGTCGCTCAGTCATGTCCGACTCTTTGAGACCCCATGAATTACAGCATGCCAGGCCTCCCTGTCCATCACCAACTCCTGGAGTTCACTCAGACTCACGTCCATCGAGTCAGTGATGCCATCCAGCCATCTCATCCTCTCTCGTCCCCTTCTCCTCCTGCCCCCATTCCCTCCCAGCATCAGAGTCTTTTCCAATGAGTCAACTCTTCGCATGAGGTGGCCACAGTATTGGAGTTTCAGCTTTAGCATCAGTCCTTCCAAAGAACACCCAGGACTGATCTCCTTTAGAATGGACTGGTTGGATCTCCTTGCAGTCCAAGGGACTCTCAAGAGTCTTCTCCAGCACCATAGTTCAAAAGCATCAATTTGTCGGTGCTCAGCTTTCTTCACAGTCCAACTCTCACATCCATACATGACCACTGGAAAAATCATAGCCTTAACTAGACGGACCTTTGTCAGCAAAGTAATGATGTCTCTGCTTTTGAATATGTTATCTAGGTTGGTCATAACTTTCCTTCCAAGGAGTAAGCAACTTTTAATTTCATGGCTGCAATCACCATCTGCAGTGATTTTGGAGCCCCCCAAAATAAAGTCTGACACTGTTTCCACTGTTTCCCCAACTATTTCCCATGCAGTGATGGGACCAGATGCTATGATCTTCGTTTTCTGAATGTTGAGCTTTAAGCCAACTTTTTCACTTTCCTCTTTTGCTTTCATCAAGAGGCTTCTTAATTCCTCTTCACTTTCTGCCATAAGGGTGGTGTCATCTGCATATCTGAGGTTACTGATGTTTCTCCCGGCAATCTTGATTCCAGCTTGTGCTTCTTCCAGCCCAGTGTTTCTCATGATGTACTCTGCAAATAAGTTAAATAAGCAGGGTGACAATATACAGCCTTGACATACTCCTTTTCCTATTTGGAACCAGTTTGTTGTTCCATGTCCAGTTCTAACTGTTGCTTCCTGACCTGCATATACGTTTCTCATGAGGCAGATCAGGTGGTCTGGTATTCTCATCTCTTTCAGGATTTTCCATAGTTTATTGTGATCCACACAGTCAAAGGCTTTGGCATAGTCAATAAAGCAGAAATAGATGTTTTTCTGGAACTTTCTTGCTTTTTCCGTGATCCAGCGGATGTTGGCAATTTGATCTGTTTCCTCTGCCTTTTCTAAAACCAGCTTGAACATCTGGAGGTTCACAGTTCACGTATTACTGAAGCCTGGCTTGGAGAATTTTGAGCATTACTTTACTAGCATGTGAGATGAATGCAACTGTGCAGTAGTTTGAGCATTCTTGCTTATTTAACTTATATGCAGAATACATCATGGGAAATGCTGGGCTGGATGAAGCACAGCTGGAATCAAGATTGCTGGGAGAAATATCAATAACCTCAGATACGCAGATGACACCACCTTAATGGCAGAAAGGGAAGAAGAACAAAAGAGCCTCTTGATGAAAGTGAAAGAGGGGAGTGGAAAAGTTGGCTTAAAGCTCAACATTCAGAAAACTAAGATCATGGCATACGGTCCTATCACTTCATGGCAAATAGAAGGGGAAACAGTGGAAACAGTGTCAGACTTTATTTTTTGAGGCTCCAAAATCACTGCAGATGGTGACTGCAGTCATGAAATTAAAAGACGCTTGCTCCTTGGAAGAAAAGCTATGACCAACCTAGACAGCATCTTAAAAAGCAGAGACATTACTTTGCCAACAAAGGTCTATCTAGTCAAAGCTATTGTTTTTCCAGTAGTCATTTACAGATAAGAGTTGCACTATAAAGAAAGCTGAGCACTGAGGAATTGATACTTTTGAACTGTGGTGTTGGAGAAGACTCTTGAGAGTCCCTTGGACTTCAAGGAGATCGAAGGAGTCCATCCTAAAGGAAATCAGTCCTGGATATTCATTGGAAAGACTGACGTTGAAGCTGAAACTCCAATACTTTGGCCACCTAATGTGAAGAGCTGACTCACTGGAAAAGACCTGATGCTGGGAAAGATTGAAGGTGGGAAGAGAAGGGGATGACAGAGGATGAGATGGTTGGACGGCATCCTCAATGGCATCCTCAATTGGCATGAGTTAGAGCAAGCTCCGGGAGTTGGTGATAGACAGGGAAGCCTGGTGTGCTGCAGTTCATGACGTTGCAAAGAGTTGCGCACGACTGAGTAACTGAACTGAACTGTGAAGATGAGGTGACCAACTTAATGCTGAGTATGACTGAAGGAATAAGTAGGGGTGACTCTTGGGTGGAACTCTGCCTTGGGCAAGTAGGAAGATAGTGACACCCGCTACCAAGAAAGGGAGATGGAGTGGTGAGAAGTGGAACAGGAAATGGAGTCATTTCAGCTTTAGATCTATTGTGTTCCTACAGCTTATGCATCTAACTGATGTTTAAAGCTGACAGGAGAGGAGCTTGAATAGGCAAATGGATTTTGAAAGCCTTTGGCATGCAGTTGGTGGTTTAAACTGTGTGTGAATATGACATTTTGTGAATTAGACAAACCAGGATAAGTGGAACAGTCTAATGAATTTCATCCTATCTAGAATCAAATATTTAAGGCAACTAAATTCTTTACTTTCAAAACTAAATGAAAATTAGTGATATGTAACATAAGATTTAACAAATGAATATTATTCAGGTAAAGAATGAAATACTTTCTTATTTATGAAGCTGGGAAACTTTCTTATTTAAAAAAAATTACTCTTCCTCCTTCAAGTGTCCTTGTTCCCCACCATTTCCCTGCAACGGAATTCATATTTGGTCATTTCTTATAGTACAGTTGTAGAGAAAGTGACCATCTGGTGATGTCCATGTGTAGAGTCTTCTCTTGTGTTGTTGGAAGAGTGTGTTTATTATGTGTTCTCTTGGCAAAACTCTATTAGCCTTTGACCTGCTTCATTTTGTATTCCAAGGCAAAATTTGCCTGTTACTCCAGGTATCTCTTGACTTCTACTTTTGCATTCCAGCCCTCTATAATGAAAAGGACATCTTTTTGAGGTGTTAGTTGTAGAAGGTCTTCTGGGTGTTCATAGAGAAGTTCAACTTCAGCTTCTTCTGGGATATAGACTTGGATTCCTGTGGTATTGAATGGTTTGCCTTGGGAAGGAACAGAGATCATCCTGTCATTTTTGAGATTGCATGCAAGTACTGCATTTTGGACTCTTTTGTTGACTATGACGGCTATTCCATTTCTCCTAAGGGATTCTTGCACACAGTAGCAGATATAATGGTCATCTGAGTTAAATTCACCCATTTGAGTCAACTTCAGTTCAGTTCAGTTCAATTCAGTTCAGTCGCTCAGTCGTGTCTGACTCTTTGCTACCCCATGAATTGCAGTATGCCAGGCCTCCCTGTCCATCACCAACTCCCAGAGTTCACTCAGACTCACATCCATCGAGTCAGTGATGCCATCCAGCCATCTCATCCTCTGTCGTCCCCTTCTCCTCCTGCCCCCATTCCCTCCCAGCATCAGAGTCTTTTCCAATGAGTCAACTCTTCACATGAGGTAGCCAAAGTATTGGAGTTTCAGCTTTAGCATCAGTCCTTCCAAAGAAATTCCTGGGCTGATCTCCTTCAGAATGGACTGGTTGGATCTCCTTGCAGTCCAAGGGACTCTCAAGAGTCTTCTCCAACACCACAGTTCAAAAGCATCAATTCTTCAGCACTCAGCCTTCTCCAACAGTCCAACTCTCACATCCATACATGACCACAGGAAAAACCATAGCCTTGACTAGACGGACCTTAGTCAGCAAAGTAATGTCTCTGCTTTTGAATATGCTATCTAGGTTGGTCATAACTTTTCTTCCAAGGAGTAAGCGTCTTTTAATTTCATGGCTGCAATCACCATCTGCAGTGATTTTCGAGCCCAAAAAAATAAAGTCTGACACTGTTTCCACTGTTTCCCCATCTATTTCTCATGAAGTGATGGGACCAGATGCCATGATCTTCGTTTTCTGAATGTTGACCTTTAAGCCAACTTTTTCACTTTCCTCTTTCACTTTTGTCAAGAGGCTTTTTAGTTCCTCTTCACTTTCTGCCATAAGGGTGGTGTCATCTGCATATCTGAGGTTATTGATATTTCTCCCGGCAATCTTGGTTCCAGTTTGTGTTTCTTCCAGTCTAGCATTTCTCAAGATGTACTCTGCATAGAAGTTAAAGAAGCAGGGTGACAATATACAGCCTTGACGTACTCCTTTTCCTATTTGGAACCAGTCTGTTGTTCCATGTCCAGTTCTAACTGTTGCTTCCTGACCTGCATATAGATTTCTCAAGAGGCAGGTCAAGCGGTCTGGTATTCCCATTACTCTCTCAGAATTTTCCACAATTTATTGTGATCCACACAGTCAAAGGCTTTGGCATAGTCAATAAAGCAGAAAGAGATGTTTTTTCTGGAACTCTCTTGCTTTACCATGATCCAGTGGATGTTGGCAATTTGATCTCTGCTTCCTCTGCCTTTTCTAAAACAAGCTTGAACATCAGGAAGTTCATGGTTCACATATTGTTGAAACCTGGCTTGCAGAATTTTGAGTATTACTTTTCTAGCGTGTGAGATGAGTGTAGTTGTGTGGTAGTTTGAGCATTCTTTTGCATTGCCTTTCTTTGGGATTGGACTGAAAACTGACCTTTTCCAGTTCTGTGGCCACTGCTGAGTTTTCCAAATTTGCTGGCATATTGAGTGAAGCACTTTCACAGCATCATCTTTCAGGATTTGAAATAGGTCCACTGGAATTCCATCACCTCCACTAGCTTTGTTTGTAGTGATGCTTTCTAAGGCCCACTTGACTTCACATCCCAGGATGTCTGGCTCTAGATGAGTGATCACACCGTCATGATTATCTGGGTCGTGAAGATCTTTTTTGTACAGTTCTTCTGTGTATTCTTGCCACCTGTTCTTAATATCTTCTGCTTCTGTTAGGTCCATACCATTTCTGTCCTTTATGGAGCCCATCTTTGTATGAAATGTTCCCTTGGTATCTAATTTTCTTGAAGAGATCTCTAGTCTTTCCCATTCTGTTGTTTTCCTCTATTTCTTTGCATTGATCACTGAAGAAGGCTTTCTTATCTCTTCTTGCTATTCTTTGGAATTCTGCATTCAGATGCTTATATCTTTCCTTTTCTCCTTTGCTTTTTGCCTCTCTTCTTTTCACAGCTATTTGTAAGTCCTCCCCAGACAGCCATTTTGCTTTTTTGCACTTCTTTTCCATGGGGATGATCTTGATCCCTGTCTCCTGTACAATGTCACAAACCTCATTCCACAGTTCATCAGGCAGTCTATCTATCAGATCTATTCCCTTAAATCTATTTCTCACTCCCACTGTATAATCATAAGGGATTTGATTTAGTTCATACCTAAATGGTCTAGCAGTTTTCCCTACTTTCTTCAATTTAAGTCTGAATTTGGCAATAAGTAATTCATGATCTGAGCCATAGTCAGCTCCTGGTCTTGTTTTTGTTGACTGTATAGAGCTTCTTCATCTTTGGGTGCAAAGAATATAATCAATCTGATTTTGGTGTTGACCATCTGGTAATGTCCATGTGTAGAGTCTTCTCTTGTGTTGTTGGTAGAGGGTGTTTGCTATGACCAGTGCATTTTCTTGGCAAAACTCTATTAGTCTTTGCCCTGCTTCATTCTGCATTCCAAGGCCAAATTTGCCTGTTACTCCAGGTGTTTCTTGACTTCCTATTTTTTTTGGCATTCCACAAATGTCAGTTTTCACTCTTGCCATCTCCTGTTTGACCACTTCCAATTTGTGTTGATTCAAGGACCTAACATTCCAGGTTCCTATGCAATATTGCTCGTTACAACATTGGACTTTACTTCCATCACCAGTCACATCCACAGCTGGATGTTGTTTTTGCTTTGGCTCCTTCTCTTCATTCTTTCTGGAGTTATTTGTTCACTGATCTCCCATAGTATGTTGGGCACCTACCGACCTGGGGCATTCATCTTTCTGTGTCCTATCTTTATGCCTTTTCATGCTGTTCATGGGGTTCTCAAGGCAAGAATACTGAAGTGGTTTGCCATTCCCTTCTCCAGTGGACCATGTTTTGTCAGACGTCTCCACCATGACCCATACATCTTGGGTGGCCCTACACGGCATGGCTCATAGTTTCATTGAGTTAGACAAGGCTGTAGTCCATGTGATCAGTTTGGTTAGTTTTCCATGATTTGGTTTTCATTCTGTCTGCCTTCTGATGGATAAGGATAAGAGGCTTATGGAAGCTGCTGGATGGGAGACACTGACTAAGGGAGAAACTGGCTCTTGTTCTGATGGGCAGGGTCATGCTCTGTAAATCTTTAATCCAATTTTCTGTAGATGGGTGGGGCTGTGTTCTCTCCCTGTTGTTTGACCTGAGACCAAACTATGGTGGAGGTAATGAAGAAAATGGTGACTTCCTTCAAAAGGTTCTGTGCAGACACTGCAGCACTCAGTGCCCCTGACCCTGCAGCAGGCCATCCCAGATCCATGCCTCTACCGGAGACTCCTGGACACTCTACACATGGACATCACCAGATGGTCAGTACCAAAATCAGATTGATTATATTCTTTGCAGCCAAAGATGGAGAA
The DNA here is from genome assembly GCF_014754425.2 of Oryx dammah. NCBI lineage: Eukaryota > Metazoa > Chordata > Mammalia > Artiodactyla > Bovidae > Oryx > Oryx dammah. The sequence continues at coordinate 24,421,843 of NW_024070188.1, forward strand.
ACTCTATACAGTCAGCAAAAACAGGACTGGGAAGTGACTGTGGCTCAGATCATGAACTCCTTATTGCCAAATTCAGACTTAAATTCAAGAAAGTAGGGAAAACCACTAGACCATTCAGGTATGACCTAAATCAAATCCCTAATGAGTATACAGTGACAAATAGATTTAAGGGATTAGATCTGATAGAGCTTGCCTGAAGAACTATGGATGGAGGTTTGTGACATTGTACAGCAGACAGGGATCAAGACCATCTCCAAGAAAAAGAAATGCAAAAAGGCAAAACGGTTGTCTGAGGAGGCCTTACAAATAGCTGAGAGAAGAAGAGAAGCTAAAGACAAAGGAGAAAAGGAAAGCTATACCCATTTGAATGCAGAGTTCCAAAGAATAGCAATGAGATATAAGAAAGTCTTCCTCAGTGATCAATGCAAAGAAATAGAATAAAAATAATAGAATGAGAAAAACTAGAGATCTCTTCAAGAAAATTAGAGATACCAAGGGAACATTTCATGCAAAGATGGGCACAGTAAAGGACAGAAATGCTATAGACAGAAGCAGAAGAAATACGAATAGGTGGCAAGAATACACAGAAGAACTGTTTAAAAAAGATCTTCATGACCCAGATAATCATGACGGTGTAATCACTCACCTAGAGCTAGACATCCTGAAATGCAAAGTCAAATGGGCCTTAGGAAGCATCCCCTATGAACAAAGCTAGTGGAAGTGATGGAATTCCAGTTGGGCTATTTCAAATCCTAGAAGATGATGCTATTGAAAGTGCTGCACTCAATATGCCAGCATCTTTGGAAAACTCAGCAGTGGCCACAGAACTGGAAAATGTCAGTTTTCATTCCAATCGCAAAGAAAGGCAACGCCAAAGAATGCTCAAACTACCACACAATTGCACTCATCTCACACACTAGCAAAGTAGTGCTCAAAATTCTCCAAGCCAGGCTTCAACAGTACGTGAATCATGAACTTCCAGATGTTCAAGCTTGTTTTAGAAAAGGCAGAGGAACCAGAGATCAAATTGCCATCTGTTAGATCTTCAAAAAAGCAAGAGAGTTCCAGAAAAACATCTACTTCTGCTTTATTGACTATGCCAAAGCCTTGGACTGTGTGGATCACAACAAACTGAGGAAAATTCTTCACAAGATGGGAATACCAGACCACCTGACCTGCCTCCTGAGAAATCTGTATGCAGGTCAGGAAGCAACAGTTAGAACTGGACGTGGAACAAATGACTGGTTCCAAATCGGGAAAGGGATATGTCAGGGCTGTATATTGTCACTCTGTTTATTTCACTTGTATGCGGAGTCCATCATGAGAAACGCTGGGCTGGATGAAGCACAGCTGGAATCAAGATTGCCGGGAGAAATATCAATAACCTCAGATATGCAGATGACACCACCTTTATAGCAGAAAGGGAAGAAGAACAAAAGAGCCTTTTGATGAAAGTGAAAGGGGAGAGTGAAAAAGTCGGCTTAAAACTCAGCATTCAGAAAACTAAGATCATGGCATTTCCCATCACTTCATGGGAAATAGATGGGGAAACAGTGGAAACAGTGAGAGACTTTATTTTTTTGGGCTCCAAAATCACTGCAGATGGGGACTGCAGCCATGAAATTAACAGATGCTTGCCCTTTGAAAGAAAAGCTATGACGAGCCCAGACAGCATATTAAAAAGTAGAGACATTACTTTTCCAACAAAAGTCCATCTAGTCAAAGCTATAGTTTTTCCAGTAGTCATGTATGGATGTGAGAATTGGACTATGAAGAAAGCTGAGCACCGAAGAATCGATGTTTTTGAACTGTGGTATTGGAGAAGACTCTTGAGAGTCCCTTGGACTTTAAGGAGATCCAAGGAATCCATCCTAAAGGAAATAAGTCCTGAATATTCATCGGAAGGACTGATGCTAAAGCTGAAACTCCATTACTTTGGCCACCTGATATTTAGAACTGACTCATTGGAAAAGACCTGATGCTAGGAAAGATTGAAAGCGAGAGGAGAAGGGGATGACAGAGGATGGGATGGTTGGATAGCATCACCGACTCAATGGACATGAGTTAAAGCAGGCTCTGGGAACTGGTGATAGACAGAGAAGCCTGGTGTGCTGCAGTCCATGGGGTCGCAACGAGTTGGACATGAGTGAGCTACTGATCCGAACTGAAGTGAAAGAAAGAGAAAGTCAGTTACGTCTGACTCTTTGTGACCCAATATACTGTATCCCTCCATTCTCCTCTGTCAATGGAATTTCCAGGCAAGAAAACTGGAATGGGTTGCCATGTCCTTCTCCAGAGGATCTTCCCAACCCAGGGATTGAACCCGGATCTCCTGCATTGCAGGCGAATTGTTTACCATCTGAGCCACCAGGGAGGTCACAGTGATAAAGAATCCACCTGCAGTGCAGGAGACGCAGGCGTCAGTCCTGGGTCAGGAAGATCCACTGGAGAAAGAAGGGACAACCCACTCCAGTGTTCTAGCCTGCAAAATCCCATGTCCAGAGAAGCATGCCAGGCTACAATCCACGGGGTCGCAAAGAGCTGGATACGACTGAGCGACTAAACAACATCTACAGATGCTGCTGCATTTCTTTTGTCACTTTTTTTTTCGTTAAGACCCCATGTTTTCAGTTTTCCCCTTCCTATCATTTATACATTCTAGGTAGTAATTACCTTATTTTGCTTGTACCTCGCAAAGCCTCTTTTTCGTATATTGTTTTGTTTTGTTTTTATTGCTGTTTTTGTAGGTCTCTCCAGATAGTTTGTTGTCAGTGCCTCTTTGCTCATCTTAAAAAGCATTCACATCCTATTCCCTGAAACTTGCAGTTTCCGCACACTTAATCACTCCCTGTGAAACCTGCCCATTGTGACCTTCATCTCCTCTGACCGACAGCACCCAGATGCTTCCTGTGAGACGAAGCACAGGCGCTGACTTGTGAGCTACAGGAAGCACTGTCCTTTTTTTTTCTAGTTGAAAATGCTAAAATAGTGTAAAAATGCACTGTGTTATCTCTTGATTATTGGAAGGGTGGTTCTCATAGTTTTTTATTTTCCTTCTCTTTGGTGACGAACTTCCTAACCATTCACATCAATTGCCAACCCCGTACCCGGGTCTGGATAGAAACCAGACACACAGGTGAACTTGGTCCTGCTTGTTGGTGTCTCCAAAAAAAATTTTGGAATTTAAAGACATAAAAACTGTAGACAAATTTGATTGTGTCCTCTATCAGAAGAAACATTACCTATTTTTGAGCAATGAGACCTATTCTAAAATTATTATTTAGAAATATAATTTGATGGCCACACTTAGATCTAAATGTGTCTGATATTCTGCAAGGCTTTAACACCTCCAGCACAATCATGAGGCTGAACAGTTAAGAGGAAATGGTGATTCAATCATTTGTCATACTCCCCTGCTTAGGCTCCTCTACCCTGGAAAGAAGTGGCATCACATCTGAGGCTGATACAATGCTAAAAGCACAGTCAGCAGGATGTCAACCTGTTTTTTAACACTCATTCATTCAGTAAATATTCATGAGAGCCAGTTTTTGTCAGGCACTATGTTAAAGACTGAGGATGAGTGTAGTACATTGGAGAGCTATGCAAGATATTGTGAGATCTTGGAGGAGAGAGATTCAACTCCACCTGGGGTATGGAGGGGGGTACTGCTGTCAGAAAAGCTTTGGGAAATTATATTTAGTTCATTGTCAAAGGTTGACTAGAAGCTAGGCAGGGAGGCAGAGTTGAGGGGTTAATATAGGAATAGAGAGAGTCTGAGCAAAGTATGAGGGCAAAGAATTGAATGCTGTATGGGAAACAACAGTCATTTCAAGCTTTCTGAAATGTGGAGTGTAGACTGAATGGTGAAAAATTAAAGGTATGAGATTGCGTGGCAGGAAATGAGGGCATAGAAGTGGGCAAGGGACCGTGTTCCATGTCAGGAAAGTTGGACTTCATTCTGAGGAGCTAGGGCTCCATTAAAAAGACAGATATTTTAGACATAACTCCAGGGCGAGAGAAAACAAAATAAATGTGAATGAGGTGAGAGAGGAGGTTGCCACTGTGTTTAAGCGGAAACAAGAGACCTAGTTTTAAAGTAGTAGTTGAAATAAAACGGAGTTGAGGTAATGCAAAGTATTTAAGCAGTGACAAGAGACCTAGGAATAAAGTAGTAGTTGGGGTAATACAAAGGATTTTAAAAGTATTTTGAGGTAAAATCATCAGAGTTTTGTGATTTCACTGATTACATATGAAAATTAAGGTAGATGGCAAAGTCAAGGAGGATACCTAGGGTTCTAGTTTAAATATTTGTTTGAACAGCAGTATCATACACTAAGTAGAGAACATAGAACAGGCACAAAATTAAGGGAAATCTAATGAATTGTTTTGGGCATGTTGAATTTGAAATTTTGTTGTTTATTCTTTGGACTTATCCAACCTATAGTTCATCATATATCTCCACTGGGAGATCAGAACCAAGAGTTTGAGCTTGGAAGCCATTAGTAGACATATGGTTGTTAAAACACAGGTGTGGGTGAGACCCCAGTAGGAAGAGAGCATTGTAGATGGAGAAAAGTGCAGTAAAGCTCTGGATCTGAGCAATATTGAATGCTTGTGCAGAGAAAACAGGTGAAAGGAAGATTCGCAGAAATAAGAAAGATCAGGAAGTTGGCTCAGAGACCAAGGGTGTAGAGTTTTAAGAAGCAGGAGATGACCAACAGAATTAAAACAAAGTTGCCTTCCACAGGTAAAGACTGAAAAATAGCCCTTGGATGTGGGAACTCAGAAGTTGCTTGGGTGCTTAGGGAGCAATGAGAACAATTTCAGCCTAGTTATGAAGCAGATGTTAGATTTTGCTGAATTCTCAAGCAAATGGGAGTGTAGGTTGTGCTTTTGAGATATTTGGAGAAAGGGTAAAAAAATTGATGGGTATACCAGAAGATAGAAATTGGGCCAAAGGAGATTGAAAAAAAAAAAAAGATTATGGAAGAGTCTTATACATGTTTGAAGAATATTTAAAGAGGAGGAAGCCAGAAGCTCACCCAAGCCTTCAGTGCCTTTGCTGTCCCACCTGACCCTACACTACAGTGCTTCACTGTGAACAGAAACTCAGAAACTGGGACCTCAATAGAGCAGAATCTGGTTGATCCAGTTTCGGCAACCAGAGATACTCACTGATGAAATATGTTGTCTTTCTGGTTAGCACATTGCTTGGGGGTAGGTTGGGTAATTAAATAAATCAGTTGAAGTGGTATGATCTAACTTCTTCATGTCTATAGAGTGCTGGTGGGTTTTTTGAAGAAAAAAAAAATTAGATGGAGATTGCTTCCCTTGTGGCTCAGCTGGTAAAGAATCCACCTGCAATGCGGGAGACCTGGGTTCGATCCCTGGGTTGGGAAGATCCCCTGGAGAAAGGAAAGGCTCCCCACTCTAGTATTCTGGCCTGGACTTCCATGGACTACAGTCCCTGGGGTCACAAAGAGTCAGATACAGCTGAGTAACTTTTACTTTCACTTAGGAAGGAGAAGGTATTAATGAAAAAAATAAAAACAATGTTTATCATGAATGAATGAATTTTAAAAACTGAATGTGTTGTCTAAAATGAAGATTTTTGGATTAAGTAATCTAGTTTTGCCCCTTATTAACATAGATGATTGAGGGTGACTTGCTTCTACTTTTTTTTTCCCTCCATTTTTGAAATAAAATTTCAACCTTAGGACTCCCTCTCAGAGTCTACTTTCTTTCATTTCTTTTATCTAAAAGAAAGGGGGGTTTATCCTTAAAAAAAAAAAAGTATATATATATATATATATATATATATATATAGTGATTCTAGATACATAGGTGTCAAGTCTAAGCAAAGGACTTTGGGTTACTCCTGCTTGGGCAGAGCCATAGAAGGACTTGGCTGGGGGTGCAGAATGAGGGCATTTTCTACTTTGTGAACAAGACTAGTAATATTCACCATTTTTTATTATGCTATTTAGGCAGGCCTTTAGGCTTTTACGGATATTCTTATGCAGAAATATCACATTTTATCTGTGATAGATATATTCTTGAAAATTAGTAGATAAAATCTTACTCAAATGCAGCAAAAGAGTTATGTAAAGAAATCCTATAGCAAATCTTTTGTTAAACCGAAGGGGCATTTTTAAGTGGATCTATTGAGGAGACAGACATTTTTGTGAATTGGGCTTTGTCACATGGAGGTTGAAGGACATCTGCAGTAGACAAAGCCCCCCCACATACAGAAACCAGAGAACTTTAATCAGAGTCACCTCTAATTTGCTTCAGTGGGTCAAGCTCTGATTAGCAGTAGTAAATTCTGAAGATCAGGGTTGAGGTCTCCTGCATACAAGGGTAATTCCACTGAGCTACTGGAGGATAAAGAAAGTAGGATGTCCCCCAGAATGTTTGTAAGGGGACTGAACTGGGGCCAATATAGTCTGGAGCACAGATGATCCTCAGCTTGGATGCAGACGATAAACAACCATAGCACAGAATAGTCTGAAGCACAATCACTGAACAGCTCTTGAGTCAAAGCTTCAAGATGATTCTATCGCACAAGGGCTGAGTGTTAAGTAGGGACAGATTTTGCAAACATCAGATATACGTGTAAAGAGAACTGACATAGTTCTTTGATTTTTTATCTCTAAACATTGCTTTAATGTATATTTTAGTAGAATTAGTTATCATATACTCTGAATTAGTTATCATATACTCTATCAGCCTTATAGCTAAATTTTATGAGTGTAATTACATTTCATTTGTTTGTGTTATCACTTTTGTTTCACTCCTTTTTTTTAGCTTCCTAGTTGCTTTTACCTTTATTATTAGCATTAGTGTTAATGCCACCCTTTTCTGTCAGACATTGTCTTGGCATACCTTCTGTCAGCACCCTCTCTTTTGGACATTATTTATCTTATGTTTCTCATTTACATGAAATATGAACACATAGAGAAAAATATCACACATTTTATTCCTACCTTCAAATGCAGATGTTTAGTTGATACCCTGTTCTAGGCATGCATTTTGCTTTTTCTGCTTTTAAAGAATGACAGGCAATATTTTGCCATGCCTTAAAGTTAATACAAGACTTTCATATTCACTAGTCTGCTCATTTTTCACAACTATCCTAAGACTAGGTGTTATGAGGTTTTTTTGTTGTTGTTTTTTGTTTTTTGTTTTTTTTTTGAGTAGGAAACTGATGCTCTTGAAGATCATGCAACTCTGCATGAGTAGACAAAGTACCATGTTGTCAAAAGAATACTCTTGGGGAAGTCGGTAGGCAATTCCCTCAAATAGACTTAATGAATTTCCATGATTTGAAATAACCAGAAGGAGTGTTGGAAAGCAAGTGAGTTAAGGAAAAATAACAAAAAGCAGCAGCAGCAGTTACAGTCGCATCTTGGGCCACCCAGAGTTCCCTGGGCAAGTGTCTTTTGACTGCAAGACCTTACAGAACCCAGCTCCCGACCAATTCCCACTTTTTATTGGAAGTTTTTTTTTTTTTCCCCAGAGTTCAAGATTGCAAAGAAGAGAATGAATATTTTGTATTCATTTAGATTGTGCAAAGACAAAGATGGTGGGGCTTGGCTTGCAGCATTTGGCAGGTTGAGGGCTCCTGACTTCATTAACTATGAGGTTTTCACATGTGTACAAACATACACATATACAAACACATGTCTACAGATACATAAATCAAGTTAGTAAAAAAGAAAAATTAGACAGAGTTGGTTAATTTTTTTGTGTGTTCAGTCACTTAGTCGAGTCCAACTCTGCGACTTCAGAAGAAGCCCATTAGGCTTCTCTGTCCATGAGGATTCTCCAGGCAAGAATACTGGAGTTGGTTGCTATGCCCTCCTCCAGGGGATCTTCCCAACCCAGGAATCTAACCTACATGTCCTACATTGCAAGAGGATTCTTTACCTGCTGAGCCATCATTTTAATTCATTTTAAACTTAACTAATAATTACCTTACATGTATCTAATCCTCTTCTTCTGAATAATTTATTTAAAAATATATTACTGTTACAATGGAACATATCCAAGGAAATAATCCCTAGAAAATATTGGGGAATCATGCACTTCATATATTAATGAACCTTGAATGCCACCAAGATACAAAAGAGTAAAAGGAAACCTAGGATGTACATCCTTGCATGTGAAGAATTCCAATGAAGAAGGTGTGCATGGAAGGTATCTGTTTAGTTAATTATAAAAACAAATTCTCAAGAAATTATCATCTCCTTAAGTTCCTTCACTTTGTAACTGTTGATTTGGGCCCTAGCTGAGCTGGTTATGAAATAACTAGCCCAGAAGTAAACAGCACATGACAGCTGCAGATTTACTGGTAAATATCGCCGCATATTTGAGATGTACTGGGGAACACAGAGCTCAGTGATTGCATCTCCAGGTGGGAAATATCTTTCGCTGTGATTTTCATGCTGATCTGGAACATAGTTCAGGCAGAACAGTGAACTTCACATCTAGGCACCTCCTTTGGGAAAACTCATAATCACGGTAGCTATTTTTGCTCAGCACCCATCAACGACTATGGAGTTCCATGCAGGATGATAGCACTTTTATCTCCTTAACTTAGAAAGGCTGCCATGTGAATGCCAATGGATATATGAAATCACAAAATACCCTTCAAGGGTGAGGAATTCTGAAAATGATCAATCAGGTGATAGATACATCAAAACAAGATTAATAACTTCTCCTAAAGGCATGCAAAGCAGTAGTAAACTATAGAGAGAAATTTTATTTGGATGAAAGGTTCCAGGCTTTTATTGTGATGTTTTTTTCCCCTAACTTCAGAAAATTAAAATCTATATTGAGCTTCTAGTGTTTAGAAATCTTTAAGCCTATAGGAATCATCACTGTTTAATTCGAACACAGGAACTGTGTTATGTTTGCCATAGACTAGGAGAAGGCGATGGCACCCCACTCCAGTACTCTTGCCTGGCAAATTCCATGGACGGAGGAGCCTGGTAGGCTGCAGTCCATGGGGTTGCTAAAAGTTGGACACGACTGACCGACTTCACTTTCACTTTTCACTTTCATGCATTGGAGAAGGAAATGGCAACCCACTCCAGTATTCTTGCCTAGAGAATACCAGGGACGGGGGAGCCTGGTGGGCTGCCGTCTCTGAGGTCTTACAGAGTTGGGCATGACTGAAGCGACTTAGCAGCAGCAGCAGCAGCAGCAGGTTGGATTTGCTCACAGACTTTCAGGAACTCATAATAAAGACAACAAAACATCACTACACATCCTTCCGTATATGAGCACCTGGATTTCTCATCATTACTAGTGGGAACATAAAGTGGTATACCACTTTGTAAAACTGGCACTTTCTAATAAACGCCCTTCTTTCTTTATAAAGGGTGTTTATAAAGGTATATGACTTTGTAAAACTGGCAATTTCTAATAAAGAAACACCCTTCTTTTTCTTTATGAAGAAAAAGACCTTCATAAACCTATGAATGGTGGCTTTGTTCATAATGCCCACCCCCCGTGGAAAAAACCTAAATGACCATTACTATCATAGTGAATAAACCATCTGTGGCATATATAAATATAAATATAAATAAAATGTGACTACTACTCAGCAATGAAAATTGCTAATTTGCTAATAAATCATTTTAGCACAAGAATCCTGATGTAAAAAGTAAATGGATGATTCTGTTTACATAAAATTCAAGAATAGGTCAAACTCATTTATGGTGATAGAAATCAGGATAGTGATTATCTGCAAATGTGGAATGTTATGGATGGTGAAGGGACTGAAGAAATTTTCCAGAGTTGTGAAATACTATTTTAATCAGGTTACATTGAAATATAATGCACTCTGAAGTTCATCAAGCTGTGCAACTAAGGTGTTTTATTGTTCAATATATAAATTATACTTTAAAGTACTATAAATAGTACTTTAGAAAAACTCAAGATATTGTTAAGAAAAGAGAGATAATAATATCAGTTTATGTTGAATCCTCAGGGAGGAAAACCTGAAGAAGTGGTAGAGGTGTTGAGGAAACAGTTTAATCTGCCTTTTGCTTGTGGTGTTTTGGTTGAGGGAGGAGAAAGCTTGTGCATCGCTGCTGGGAAGTGTGGGAGGATGGAAATAAAGGTAACCGAGGGTGGCGTATGGATCAGATCTCTAACTTAGAGAGAATGTGAGCACAGCTATGTTTCTATACCTTAAGGGCCATATGATTTCAATACATCAAAAGAAGTACCTTTAGCAAGATAGTGTCCTCTAGAAGTAATAAAAATAATGGTGGACATGGGGGATGCTTGTCCTACATAAGGCTGGGAAAAGTTGTCCAAGTTATGTATAAGTCAGACTTGATTCAGAATGCATCTTTGGGGCAGGGATGTTATTTTAAAAAGGAATAAAAATTCTATATGAAAGAGTAATAGATGAGTCAGAGACATTGAGTATTAAAATTACTGTGGCTTCAGCTTTCTTTGAAACTGGTGAGTCTAAGGCTTTTGGGTTACATTCCAAAGAAGATGGTATGTGCATATTTATTTTCATTGAGTGCTCTTGGGCCCCAGAATCAGTACTTAATGAGTTTGATGGGTTTGAGCATCAATTTTATTGTTATAATCTGTTAGAAGTTAGAACTTGACTTTCAATTTCCAGACTTTCAGAACAGTACATGTGAGCTTGCCAGAAATTTTGTAAAATCCTATAGCCAGTCCAGCAGTACCTGTTGAATGATTGAATCTCCATGACAGCAAATGACTATGCTCAGTAGGAGCTGATTCTACTGAGTAGAACAGGCCATTTCTTTTGGAAAGTCTTCCTGATGGTCTCTGAGTCACCTTCAACAGTAGGACTGAGAGATTTCTACCCACAGAGTGGCCTATAGCACCTGGCCAAGTTAAAAGCAGAAACCTTAAAAAAGCCTATTTCCTCATCTATAAGAATGGTTTGTTTCCAAATAAGAAGTGACAAGTACCCATTAACTCAATCAATCTTCCCAAAGCAAAGGGGCAGGGATTTTGCCCAAATGTAGGTTTTCTCTCTGGACACTCAGGTAGTAAAGCTAACCTAATACATGAATTCTTAGCTCAGCATCAATCTGCAGGCATGAGTAAGAATTTCCAGGGCGTTAGATTAAATGGGTAAAATTATTTATTGCATAATAGAAGATACGGAAGTCATGGGAACACAAAGGACTATTGCAATTTTATATTTGAAAAATACCTCTAAACCCTAGGCACTTCCCTTGTGGCTCAGATAGTAAAGAACCTCCCTGCAATACAGTTGACCTGGGTTCTATCCCTAGGTCAGAAAGACCCCCTGGAGAAGAGAATGGCTACCCACTCAAGTAGTCTTGCCTGGAGAATTCCATGAACAGAGGAGCCTGGTGGGCTACCGTCCATGTGGTCACAGAAGAGTCGGACATGAATGAGCAGCTTTCACTTTCTGATCCACCACCAACACTATTGCTTTGCTATAAAATTTTTTTCTCAGCATAAAAATAAATTTCATCAAAATAATTAAAAACTTAAGAGAAGACAGTATGATGTAGTGAAAAGAACATGGACTTTGGGGTCAGCAGATCTGGATTTGAATTTGGTCCTCGCCAGTTATAGTGACTCTGAGTTAGCATCAGTGCAGGTTACAATACTGTGTACTGGGGCCAGATCCCGCAGTAGCTGATGGCAGCAAACATTATTACTCATCTGTGTTGCTTGTTTTATTGGGCGGCCATGCCTCTGGTCTCTAGTTGCTTTATTTCAAACCCCACCTGAAGAAGAAGCCCATATCTTGAGAGCATTGTTGGCCTCACGGGAGAGGGGAAAAAAAGAGAGCCCATGATAAACAATGTTAGATTTCTACTCACTGGCTTAAACAAGGCATGGGGCCAAGCCTGACTCATTGCGGGTAGGATTGTATAATAGACTCATTGGAAGTAGCAGAAAATAGTCTGAATCTAATCTACTACAGTGATCTTTGTGAAGTTACTTCTCTAAATCTGTCTCCTCAGACTGTCAAACAAGGCTAATGATCCCTGTCTCTGCTGTAGTTCTCAGTAAACAGTTGTAAATGAAATGCTCTGAACAAATCTAGCTCTTTTTTTCCCCTTTTTTTGTGATGTTTGTGGATGAGCACTGATTTGCATTACTGTGAATTTCAGAGTTTAGAAATTAATTAACCTTCACAAGCTGTAATTTAGCAAGTGTTTTTTTGGCCACATCTTACTGTGTGCCCTGAAAGTCATTAATTTGAAAGAAATATAGACCTTGCCGTTTTTCTTTTAAAATTTACTAATATAGCGTTAGTTGCTCAGTCATGTCTGAGTCTTTGTGACCCCAAGGGCTGTAGGCCACCAGGCTCCTCTGTGCATAGGATTCTCCAGGCAAGAATACTGGAGTGGGTTGCCATTTCCTTCTCCAGGGGATCTTCCCGACCCAGGGATCCAACCTGGGTCTCCCATATTGCAGGCAGATTCATTACCATCTGAGCCACCAGGGAAAACCAAAATGAGCCCAAGGGATTTCCCAGGCAAGAATATTGGGGTGGGTTGCCATCCCCTTCTTCAGGGGATCTTCCTGCTCAGGAATCAAACCTGAGTCTCCTGGATTGCTGGTAGACTCTTTACCATCTGAGGTACCAATGTTAATAATTTGAATACAAAGTATAATAGTGTTTCCATTATACTTTGTGTTTGAGAATATGGGAAAGTATAAGTGTTCCCATTATGCTTCATATATGAGAATATGGAAAGGAGATTAGCATTATTAGTCTCACGTTATAGTTAAATGAATTAGTACAATAATTTTAAAAAATTCATTAATTCATTAGCAACATTTTAAGTTTTTTCTTCTGATTATTAAATAGTAATATGTATACATTATAGAAAACTGAAAACACAAAAAAAGGATTTAGAAAGAAAGTAATCACGCATAATATTCCGATAATATCCTGACTAATGTTTTGTTATACTTAGATCATTGTTATCTCGTTCTCTCCATGGGTATTATGGCTATAACTTTGCACAACCAGAATCATAAAGCATAGGTTTCTTTTTTTAATACTTGATTTCTTAATATGTTTTACTGTTCTGTCCATTAAAACATCACTTTCAAGGATGTTTAATATTCTTCTGTTACATACAAATCATTCATATGATGCTTCCACCATTGGATATTTCATAAATTATTCAGCTTTCTACTCTTGATTATTTATAATTGTTTTTTGTTCTATTTTGTTTTGCAGTCAGTGCAGCACTGGATTGAACATCTTTAAATATATGTGTTTGTTTGCATTTGGAATTGTTTAAGTCTAAGGTTCTACAAAAATCATTAGGTCAGAGAATGTTTGAAGTACTTGATATGTATCACTACTTTGTTTTCCAAAAATTTTTGACAAATATTGTTGACTTTTTACCATATGCATAATACTAGTGGGACAAAGTTGGCAGTAGGTAGTGATGAGTTGAATTGGAAGATGGGATCCAAACATGAACAAGACCTCAAAGCAAATCTGGCCTTGGAAAGAAAATAAGGTTATAAATAAAAGTGGGGCATAGTGGAAATAATTGAGTGTGGGTTAAAACTGAGAGCAGCCAAGGTCAAGTTACTAAATGAAAACAGTAGCATTTTAAAATCCTAGCCCTGAGGAATGGTGCAAGGTTTTGCGTCCTAACTGGTTTGGAAGACAGAGAACAGACTAGTCAGTGGGAGTGGTCTTGTGTGGGTCTTCCCCAAGGTCACAGAGTTTGTTAAGGACCCAGGATCTGGGCCTTTTGATCTTGTGGTCAGTGTACTTTTCACCACATCACGGTGACTCTCACGCGTGCACTGAAGAGTCAAATTACCACACCAGACATGGTGTAACTGAGTGACGAAATGCATGACATAGACTCATGCTTCCTGAGTCAGTGGTTCTCTATCCAGGGACTATGAGCTGGGTCAGGTAAATTTCACAACAGTTACCGAAAATGTGCTTTTGCTTTGTTCCCATGACTTTCTGCAGATTGGCTCATTGTTTCCCGCTAACCCCACCTCTGACCCAAGTCATCCATGAGAAGACTCTAACAGGCTGTTGCATCCTCAAAACTGCTTTTTCTCTTGATGTTCTCTTCCCCTTGCTCTACAACAAGTCTTTTGCATGTGCCTCCTCAAGTGTTGTGGGAGGCTCAGCATTTATGAGTCAATTTTAAAAACTGAGCATTACTCTGCACCAGCTCCTGGAAGCAGAGCTGTCAACAAGAAAGGTACGCTTGCTCCTCAGAGGGTGAACTCTAATGAAGGGAGACAGACAAAAACCGAGCAATTTAATAGACACAGTAACTTCAGATTGTACAAATATTTTAAAGAAAGTGACAACAAAGGGGATAGAAGGGTGGGGTGAGTTGGGAGATTAGGATTGACATACCCACGCTATTGATAATGTGTATAAAGCAGATAGCTAATGCAAACCTCCTGTATAGCACAGGGAACCTTACTTAATGCTTGGTGGAGACCTAAATGGGAAGGAAATCAAAAAAGAGGGGATAAATGCGTACATATGGCTGACTCACTTTGCTGTACAGCAAAAACTAGTACAACATTGTAAAGCAACTGTACTTCAATCAAAATTTTAAAATGTAGATTAAAAGAAAGAAAATAAAGTAAACCAGATAATATGATAGAGGTGAAGCTTAAACCTTATCTAGGTCAATGGACAGGAAGGCCTCTTTGAGGAGATGCCTTTTAGGTAAGACCAGGATGGCAAGAAGGAGTTACCTTGTGAAGACGGGGGAAGAGCATTCTGTACAGGAAGGATGCCAGCTGCAAAGGCTCCAAATCAGGAACAGGCTTGGCATGTTCAAGAAATAGAAAAACAGTCTGTGTGCCTATAAGGTAGTGAGTGAGAGGGAGTAAAGGAAAAGATAGTCTTAGACCTGGGCCAGACCTGTGGGGTCTGGAAACCTGCCTGTCACCCAGGATTCCTCTCTCCCTGCAGGCATCCTCCACTTCGGATTATTTACCTCAAATTAGCCCCCTCTTTATTCCTCAGAGCTCTCCCCTTTTGCTAGCTTATATCAAGTCTTTCTAGGGTAGTCTGAATCCTTCCTGCTAACATCAGATTTCCTCACCTTAGTTCACTCCCAGGTTAACATAGGAGGGATGTTTCTAAATGCAATCTGACTGTACCACTATAGATTTCAAGTAACATGCAAGAAAGCCTCCCCAGAGCAAACAAAACCTCTCCTTATCTGGTCCAGCCTTGTTTCTTACCATCCTCTTCTGTCTTTACATTCCTTCCCTCTGTATTCCCCCTTATATTCACTTTTTCTCAAGCTGTCCAGAGCTTCTCCCTGCAAACAGATCATGCTTATTTTTGCACTTGTACCAGCATTGACCTCTGCCATGCACACGTGGTCTTTTTTCCTTCCTCTTCATGTCCCTTTAGTGCCCCTGATGCCATGAGGGATGGAACCAGCTGCCCTCCTGGGTGCCTCAGCAACTATTGTTGCGTCTGCAACACACATAGGACTTCTTACATCTCCCTTACTAGGGTGAAAGTTCTTGCAGGTAGGGTCTGAGTCTCATTTGCTTTTCTATTCCCACAGTTAGAACGTGGGCAGTGCCAGGCACAGAGGAGGTGCTCTGTGAACATAGGCAAGAGGTTCTCATCTACTGTGGGTCCCGATAGAAGTATTTGGGCAGGAGGGGCTTTGAGGAACCCTTGCGCCTTCCTCTGATGTGGAGGGCTGTGGCAACTTCATGGTCCCAGGAAATATACTCAAAAAATGATGGTAGTGTCAGTCTTGGTTTATGAGGAAGATACTAAAAATCTCCCCAGTGCTCTGTCTAGACATGTGTGCGTGCTCAGTCGCTTCAGTCATGTCTGACTCTTTGCGACCCCATGGACTGTAGCTTGCCAGGCTCCTTTGTCCATGGAATTCTCCAGGCAAGAATGCTGGAGTGGGTTGCCATGTCCTCCTCCAGGGGATCTTCCCCATAGTAGAGGCTAAATAAATATTTCATAGATTAATGAATGATCAAGTTAATGACTTCAAAGAGAAATTCTTTCCATATCCAAATAACCTTGGCAAGGAATACAACCCTGATCCTCCCATGAAAAGGAGAAGTATATTTCTTCAATGTTTTTCTTATAGCAACATCAGAATTTATTTTGATATTTGGATTTTTCCCATTGAACCTGAGGTATTTGCTTGAACACTTCTCAGGGCACTTCACATATGGATCCTAAGTGTATTGTGTGTGTGTGTGTGTGTGTGTGTACCTGTTTTATTTTCTTATGTTTGTGAACAGGAAATATTGTATTTACATGTCACTTAAGTTTTCTCAGAACTCCCTTCCTACAGTCCCAGGAACCTACATCATACTGGAATGAACTATTTCCTGACAAACCCAGAGAACATACTGTCATGCTGACCCTCTTGTTTGTGTGAACAAACTATTTAAGGTAAACGTATCAGCACTGAGATGTCATTTCCTCAAGACTCAGGCTTTTCGTGTGGTTGATGTGCTCATGTCTGAGTGGATAGACTTTTAAAAATTAAAATACTGGCTAAACAAACCAAAGAACAATATTTTGAGAAATATTAAGATTAAAGCTGATTGATTCATAAATGTAAGAACTCGATCAAATATAATGTATCTTTGTACATTATGATCTATTCAAAAATTCACCAGAAAAGAGCAGATGTAATAGATATGATTGATATTGAGTTACTTACCATCATCACATTTTTAAAAGTTCTGGAGATGAATTGAAAAAACTCAGTGACTGAAGAAATATGAAGGGTGCTTTTATTCTTATTGTGATTTAGGTGTTATGTGAAAATTGCAAAGTTATAGTCATAGTTAAACTAGTCATAGTTCTCTGAAACTGGCAGAATAAATATGATGTCTCTTGTATATATTATGAAAACCACAATTCTTGTAAAATGCATTAAACACTCAAATATGCAAGTGAATGTGGTGTTTCTTTTTTCTCCCATATTTTAGTGTCAAGCAATATAGACTCTATTTTTTTGGGTACACATTCCCAAGCAGATCTCTCTTGGTGTACAAATATACAAAATTATTTTTTTAGCATTAAATAATATTGATCAAAAGAAAATTGCCACATCCATGACTGGAAAGTAGGAAGAGGTAAAAACAAAGGAAATTCTAAAAATACAATTTAAAGAATCCAATTCAGTACCATGGGGGTGTGCCCAGGAATTAATATTTTTGTAGAGCTCCCCAGGTAATGCTGGAGCATAGTCAGGTTTGGGAGGCACTGGCAAAACCTAGTTCTCTCCTCCTGGAATTAGATTTAACATCTGTCAGCCTACCTCTGTACTAGGTAATAGTGCTAAATGGAGTCCTTAGCCCACAGCAAGAGAGAAGGGAGCAGGTACTTCTTACTTCCCTCATATAATGATAGGGACGTCTATGGTCCATGGACATCGACTGGCTGCAACATCTAGCTTTCCCTGTTGGAACTGTCAGCTGACAGAGTTGTTGAGAAATATGGAGATTATTTTAGTGTAATTTGTCATTTCACAGTTGAGGACACCTATAGATAGTGAGTTACTTGGTAAGGTCACACAGATAGTTCTGGAAAGATTTGGGAGTAGAACAAGTTTCCTGAGACTTCAGTGCTTTTCTCATTAGGGAAAAAAAAAAAAAAAGCTCTTTATACTGAGACTTCAAGGGAAAGACTTCTTTCCCTATCACTTTACTAGACGTGCTGTTACCTATCCTTGGACCTCAGGTATTTCCTAATGCAGTAGACACCAGTAGTAATGCCAGCCTAATGCTCCTTCTTCCTTCTTTTGGTAAAAGCCCTTGACTAGTCGTTGTGAGAATGCTTTCTTCACTCTCTTCTGGTTTGAGTGGGTTCACCCCAGCCCCTGGCCTGAGGGACGGGGTGTGAGAGAGGGCATATCACCTAAACCAGAACACTTGAAGATTGAGTGTTTAGTTCCAGGAGGGTGGGACTTATCCAGGCCAGTGAGCATCAGTCAGGGAACTTGTTGGAACCACTGATAAAGAGCTACTCTCTCCTCTGTGGTCCTTATGGGCAAGAGTTGAGCTACTGCTGCTGGTGGCAGCGGTTGGGGACACCCTGCCTGAGAATGAAGACAACATAGAAGAAAAAGTCACGTAGAGAAAGTGAGACTTATCCCTGGTGGCTCAGCCAGAGTACCTGGGTCCTGTCATACCAATTCCACATCTTCTCCTGGAGTTTTCACTTCAGTTCAGTTCAGTTCAGTCGCACAGTCGTGTCCAACTCTTTGCAAGCCCATGAACTGCAGCACACCAGGCCTCCCTGTCCATCACCAACTCCGAGACTTTACTCAAACTCATGTCCATCAAGTAGGTGATGCCATCCAGCCATCTCATCCTCTGTTTTCCTGTCTCCTCCTGCCCCTAATCCCTCCCAGAATCAGGGTCTTTTCCAATGAGTTAACTCTTCGCATGAAGTGGCCAAAGTATTAGAGTTTCAGCTTTAGCATCAGTCCTTCCAATGAATACCCAGGACTGATCTCCTTTAGGATGGACTGGTTGGATCTCCTTGCAGTCCAAGGGACTCTCAAGAGTCTTCTCCAACACCACAGTTCAAAAGCATCAATTCTTTAGCACTCAGCTTTCTTCACAGTCCAACTCTCATATCCATACATGACCACTGGGAAAACCATAGCCTTGACTAGATGAACCTTTGTTGGCAAAGTAATATCTCTGCAAATATGCTACTGGAGATCAGTGGAGAAATAATTCCAGAAAGAATGAAGGGATGGAGCCAAAGCAAAAACAATACCCAGTTGTGGGTGTGACTGGTGATAGAAGAAAGGTCTGATGCCATAAAGTGCAGTACTGCATAGGAACCTGGAATGTCAGGTCCATGAATCAAGGCAAATTGGAAGTGGTCAAACAGGAGATGGCAAGAGTGAACATTGACATTCTAGGAATCAGTTTTCACTTAGGTGTTGATAAATCAACTTATGGCTTAAGCTGATTTGATTGGGTTTCTGTTAACCTGCACATGAGAGAATTCTGCTGATATACTGGGTTCTGTCATTTTGCAGCTATTCCACCATTTCACTGTAATGCTCATTCTTTATTTTTCCTTTTTAAGAGCTTTTTATTAGAAAAGACATAAAGGATTAGTTAGCCATGGTTGTCCTGTTTATCATTTACACAGACCAATTGCCTGGTTATCAATAGCCCTGCCCTGACATGCATTACATTAAGCATGAGGGAAAGTTTTTTTTCATAACTGTTTACACACTGGGCAAGGCCTGTGAAATGTCATCAAACAAAGATTCTTGCTTTTGTGGAATTTAACTTTTTGTACAGGGAGTGATAATCAATGAAGAAAACATAAAAAATTAAATATGTAAATTGTCCTGTGGGTTAGAAGGTGAGAAGAGTTATTTTAAAAATACCATCAACAACAAAAAAAAACAGAGTAGAGGGTGCTAGAAATCCTGAGAGTGTGAGGATTGCAATTTAAAATAAAACTCATTACAAAAGTTACAACCTAGTAAAGGCTTAGTGGTAAGGGAGTTGGGCAGATGGCCACCTGGGAAAAAGGGTGTTTCAGGATTTCAGTATAATCAGTGCCAAGACAAAAATGGAGTGTACCTGTAGTCTAGGAACAGCAAGGAAGCCAGGGTAGCTGCCAGAGCTAACAATGGAAAAACAAAGTCAGAATGATCACAGAGATTAGTTACATTTCATTTACAGTTATCTATGAACACTTTTGTCTTTTACTCTCTGAAATGGAGAGCAAGTGAAGTTTATTTTACTTTATTTTTAAGTTTTTATTATCCTATCTTACCCTAGTCTATTTGATTCTTTTGGAGGAGTGACATGGTGTACTTTGCAAAAAAAAAAAAAAAAAGGCATGTGGGTATAGAGTGGCGAATAGGCTGGGGGTAAGTGTGGAAGCAGGGAGACTAGCTAGGAGGCGGTGCAGAAAACGTCCACAGATGCTCAGCTCCACACTCAGTCTTCTAAACATTCCTCAGTGCCATGTGTCTGGAAGCTCACAAACTATTTTCCTTGACTCCTTTGCCAGCTGGTTTCCACATAGGAATTGCCAATGGAAAGCATGGTGGTAAAATGAATGTAGGAGGAAGAGAGCACCATTTACTTTTCTGCTTCTGGTTGCACCTCCAGTCCAGATGGCAGTAGGAAACGTGGGTAACTGAGCACAAAAAGGAGGGAAAGGCCATCAGCTGATAAGGAGAGGAATGCAAGTGCAGCATGTTTGGGGCAGAAGTGGTGGGTGAACAGGAGTTCAAGTTTGGGCCTGTGAAGTTTGAGATGCTGTCCTAGTGGAGTTGTCAGTAAGTGACTGGATAGTATGGAATTCAGGAACGAGATCTAAGCTGCAGATGTTAATTTGGAAGTTAGTGATGTTATTTAAAGCCGTGAGATGAAGATGACAGAAAAGGAAGATCACCACTGGGATCCTGAGGCTCTCTAATGTTCAGAGCTCAAGGAGAAAAAGAGAAAGCAGAGAAAGAATGAGTAATGATGATGAAAGCCTCAGACCTTGTCAAATCAGCTGATGAGCCAAAAAGATGAGGACCGAGAATGGAAGCTGGATTTAGCTATGTGGGGTGATTGGTGACCCTGATAAAAATAGTTTTTAAAGAGTGTGGGGATGAAAATCTTGGCACTGGCTTATTCATTCACTAATTCATTCAAAAGTACTTATTGAGCATCTGCTTTGAGCCAGTCACTGAGAATTTGAGGTGAACATGAAAGACTTTGCCCTGACCCCTCTAAGTTAAGAGGATTCTGCTTGTAATTACAGGCTATGATATCAGGCAGGGATCAATTTCAAAACAGACCTTTACTACATGTGTGCGTGCTCAGAGGCATACACACCCTTGAAGGCTGAAGAGAGCAAGAAAGACACAGGCTAAGGGAAGTTTACTGTAAGCCCATAGGATGTATGAGAACACTCCTTGCCTCTATGGGCTAGGACTTGTTAAATACTGTTTATCTTGTGAGTGGCTGCATCTGGCATCTTCAAAAGGGGATTATCGACTCTCTTTTTGTTTTTATTTTGGGAAGTATTTGACCGGGTGCCATAATTTGATTTTAATCTGATTTTATCTCTGTAGTGCTTAGATAGTTTAATTGCTGGTTTGATCAGGCACCTAGAATGTGAATTGTTGGAAAAATAACATGCTGCATTCTTGTAGTCAGGACTGTTTCCATGGATTCTCTTTCCTGAATACAAGCAGTTATTCATAACTCTCCAGGGACTAAAACTTGCAAAATAGTATTTTGTTCATCTAAATATTGTTTAATAGAAATCCTGTAAAGCAACATCTGAAACCCTAATATTTTCTTAGGTAAGTTTTGGCATGAGGTCCTATGCAATAAAATAATTGAAACTGAAACAAAACTTAAATGGTAGACATCCTAATATGTGTTTCATTATAATATGGCTCTTAAATATTAATCTCCTGTAATTTTTAAGAGCAAAGTAATCACTAGGATATAATAAAAATGTGAGTATAGCTTGAAAGTTATTTGTTTATAGATAGGAGACCTCTGTAAAGTATAGAGAAATATTATTCTTGCAAATATAAAGCACGTCAGTATTTTGGGTTTTTTGCTTGAATTCTGTAACCCCTACTAATAACCTATAAACAACTGCTCTTGGGCCATGACAATATCAAACTGTGATAAAGTGTGTATATTTTGTTCATTCAGGCAATGAGATTGATCTCTAAAGAACTTGCCTTAACAAGCATCAGTATGACCCATTTTAAACTCGTCCCTGGAGTCCTACCAAGCAGCTGAATACAACATACTCCTACATTCAGAAACCTGAAACGCAAATGATTTGTATCTTAAACGTATTTATTTCAAGAAAGGGATTCTTTCACTGGGAATTTTTATCAGGAAGTGGGTGAATAGATGAGATGGTTTTTTTACTGTTGTAAAAAAATCAGTTATATATTTTTAAAAAGCTGTCTATAATCAAATGATTTATTCTATTTTATAATGTATCTAAAGTAAACTATAAGCTCCAAGTGATTAACAATCAGAAAGTTCATGGCCTGGTTTTAGCTCAAAGAACTTGAAATAGCCAAACACAGCCTTATATGGCCAGAGTGTTTGCCATGTTTTCTTGGATTTCAGTAATAGAGCCCCTGAAATTAGTGACTAGAATGAAAACTTCTTAGTTCCCTAACCCCCCTCCCCCCACCAATTTATCCCTTCGCTCATCCTCCTTTCTCATTTGGTAACCATAAGTTTTTTTTCCTATGTCTGTGAGTCTATTTCTGTTTTGTAAATAATTCATTTTTTGTATCTTTTTTTTTTAGACTCCACGTATAAGCAATACTATATAATATTTGTCTTTCTCTGTCTGGCTGACTCAGTATGAAAATCTCTAGGTCCATCCTTGTTGCTGAGGTAGAAGAGGGAGAAATCAAACAATTCCTAATAGAAAAGTCAACAGAACTGAAGAAAAGAACTAAGACGTTTTTCTCTAGGTCATCTATGGTGAGAAAAATTATTTTTTTGTTTTGCTTTAATTGTGTTGACTTTTCTATTGCTTCTTTCTGTCCTCTACTCTTGAAATGAAGTTGAAAAATTGTTTCCAGGAGTATTAGGCATACTTTTAGCTTATTTCTACCCTTACATGCAACTCCGATCTGGACAGTTTATTAGTTGATGAGACATAATATTGCCTCATTTGTCAAGATTAGATTTGTGGAGAAAAATTACAGAAATATCCTCCCCTTTTACTCTTTGCATCAACATGATTGTTAATTCACGTTTGGCAGTGTCTTCTGCAGGTTTAGAAGTGCTCTCAGAACACGCTGGGAAATAAATGGCTCAGCGTTCACTTCCATGGGTGTTCACTCAGCTGACAAAATTGATGTAAATCAGGATCAGAAGAGGACTTTTCATTATTTAAATTGGAGAGAGTGATGTTCATTGGTTGTGCTTAACTGCTGAGGAGGCTTGGCTCAGATGGTAAAGAATGTGGGAGACCTGGTTCGATCCCTGGGTTTGGAAGACCCCCTGGAGGAGGGCATGGCAACCCACTCCAGTATTCGTGCCTGGAGAATCCCTGTGGACAGAAGAGCCTGGTGGGCTATAGTCCATGGGGTTACAGAAAGTCTGATATGACTGAGTGACTGAGCATACACACACACTGTGAGAGGTTTCCAAATTTTATTTCTTAGAATAAAAGGTCTCCCATAGAGTGCAGTAGGAGTCAGAGAAAACCCAGAGGCTCATTCTAGCCCTTTGCTTCCTAATTACAACCAGAGGAGCTCTTTTAATAGCAATGTGTTAAATTTGCAAACAGCACTACAAAATGGATTTGCTGCTTTAAAACTTAGCATTTGAAGAGATAGGTCTTGTTAAATGAGCATCATAGGAGTGGGGATCTGAACCCAAATGTGCTAGAGTCTGATGATGGTTCCCACAAATCCATTCTCCTTTTTTTCTTTCCAGTGATAGAACCCTGAACTCCCTCATCTCCTCCCATTTTAAAAAGGCTGGTACAAGGCCACCCAACTAGAAAGCTTTATTTTCCAGCCTCCTTGGAACCAGCCCTGTGTCATACGAGTAAATCCAGAGGAGTGAGGTGTGAGCAGAAGTGATGTATGCACTTTCTTTAAAATGCGTCAGTTCTTTAAAAGAAGGAAGTCCACTGGCATCTATTCTCTTCACTTTCCAAGGGGACTGTCATAGCCACCTTAGTGTCTAAAATGGAAGCTATAAGTTGATGATGTCAGTGCCACCCAGCAGATCTTAACTGCTTCTTTTGAACTATAACATGAGTGAAAAATAAAATTACATGTTGTTGTGTGTGTGTGCGTGCGTGCTCAGTCACTCAGTTGTGTCTGACCCTTTGAGACCCCCAGGGACTGTAGCCTGCCAGGCTCCTCTGTCCATGGGGATTTTCCAGGCAAGAATACTGGAGTGTGTTGCCATGCCCTCCTCCAGGGGATCTTCCCAATGCAGGGATCAAACCAAGGTCTCCCACATTGCAAGTGGATTCTTTACTGTCTGAGCCACCAGGTAAGCCCACCTATTTTGAAGACCATCAAGATCCTCTATTATGAAGATTTTGCTAAGCTAGTACTTCAGCCTTTACCCAAAGTAAAGTAACAAAGGTCATGCAAGATTGGTGAGGTCAGTTTCATTAGAAAGGCTGACTTTAAAGAATTTAATCTGCAATGTAATTGGGTTTTATCTCATGAAATAACATGGTACAGAGGAATATCACAGCAATCAGTGCTGTGCAGGCCAAAATGGACAGATTCCGGTCATTACTGTCCTTATTATTTGACACAGCACAAAAGTGGGGCAGGATGAAAGGCAGAGACACATCTAAACAAACGAACATGGGCAGGAATTAAGTGGAGGCAATATTACGGCACCTATGCCTAGCAGTTAGTGGGAACTGGGAGGAAAGCCTGGAATGAAGAGAAATGTAGACAAATGGCATCTGGGGGAACTCTCTCATTATTTATCATTTTGTTCTTTTGCTGCATCTTTCCTATAAGAAACTTCTGAGTCTTTACACAGTAATAACAGTTATCTTACTGACACCCTGGTGCTTCATATGCTCTCCTGATGCACAGGCATCTTCCTGTGGTCTCTTATCCAAGGGCTCCTTAGGGGTTATATTAAACTCACCCTCAGGAGTCCTGCCATGGCCCTACACTGAACATATTAAAACCAGAATTCCCTTTCTCTTCATAGAGGTTGCTTCCCCTATCTATTCTCTGTTTGTCAATGTTACCTTTTTTTTTTTTTTTTTTGGCCACTTTTCTCTGAAGTTTTTTTGACTGCACTCGGTCTCCATTATTTTTCTGGACTGTCTCTTGTTGCGAGGTACAGGCTTAGCTGCTCTGAGGCATGTGGAATTTTCCCGGACCAGGGATTGAACCCATGTCTCCTGAATTGGCAGGCAGATTCTTATCCCCTGCACTGCCAGGAAAGTCCTGAGGTCTTTTTTTTTTTTTTTTTTTTACTTTTCTTTCTCTTTCATCTGTCCAGCCAGTGTCAACACACCCTCCTCCTCTTTCTTTAAACTGGTTTTAGATTTATCCATTGCTTTCTGTTCTCATAGCCACCTACTTGGTCCAAGACCAGAACACATCAAACCCCACACCCCCACAACCTTCTGTTTGGTCATAACCAGATTTTGTTTGTTCTCACATATTAAGATTGGAGAAATGACTCTAGAAGCTGCTCTTAGCATTTGCTTCCTTCCTCAATAACCCGTTACAGTTGGCTCCCATTTATTTATTGCCTATAAGCCATATTTGCCTTCTTGCCAGGCCTTCCATAAACGGTGCTGATGAGATGTGTTCTAGGGTAGTCAGTAAGCACAGGTTTTGGTGTCCTCCTGACCTAGCTTCAAATTCCAGTGTCAGCACTTAATTACAGGCTCTGTGGTATGGCCATTTAAGCCTCAATTTATTGTCTGAAAAGCTATGATAATGCCCCCTTGAGAGGGCTTCTTGAGACATCTCAAATGGAGTGATGTCTGGAAGGTGCGTGGAATAGTACACAGCACACAGTGGGCACTCAGCTCGTGTGCTTCCTGTTGCCTCGCAGCCAGTGCTCCCTCCCCTGTGTCGTCCGCATTAGATTCCTCCTCTCCTGGACCACATTGTCTCCATTCCTTCCTTGGCATTTTCAGGGCCCTTCGCCCTTTAACCCCTCTTGAAGTCCTGCTTTCCTCACAGATGCTTGTCTGAGTTCTCACTGCTTCTGTCATTGACTGACATCTGTCATGTATTCGCTTCAGCTACAGTTCAAGTGCAGGAATCATTCTTATACTTTGCTACTATCTCCAGCATCTGGCTAATGTTGATCACCTATCATTCGCTCAACACTTAGCCATGGATTTACAAATATCACAAAAATAACAAACTCATTAGATGTACTAGTTTACGAATCGTTTTGGAACACATGTGCTCAAGTAGCCTTGCTGCTGTTATGGCCTCACATACCTATTTCTTTGCACTGTCTCCCACATGACTTGACTTGAAGCAGTAATTTGAAGGCTATTTGGTGATGTGGGCCAGAGAGAAAAGGTGAAACCTAAGTGTTCAAGGGAAAAGGGGGCAAAGGTAAGAAGATGTGAAACCGAGAGAAAGGAATGAAGGTCATGGAAAGGGCAGTAAGGTGAATATATAAGGCTATCTCAGCATCATGCTGAATCCTGGATATCAACAGTTTCATCAAATTCCATTCATAAACCTGAAAAACTGGTGTTATCCTTGTATTAACAGATCTGTTATAGGTGAACTATTACACACACATGAAAGGTGGTACAAAGGTTTGCATTATGGATGAACGTGTATTGAGCCAATACTGACTCAGACACGTGGTGCTCCCAGGAGCCTTAGAAGAACTCTCAATCCCAGTCCAAGGCCTGGGATAGTCTGGGATAACCAGAGCACTGCAGATCTGTGGGCAGACTGGGTGACTTCAGAGTTTGGGGAAGTCAGCCTGATGGTGTGGAGTTCCAGGTTAAACTAGGAGTGATTTATCTGAGTCTCCAGCTTCAGTACCCTCTGGGCTTTACCTTTTCACTCTCTGATCTTTAAGGCTGCCAAAAGCTCAGCTCAGTTTTGATGCTAGTTTATTTTTTCTAGATCAGCAAACGACTTCAGAGCAACAGTAGTTTTGTGTTTTGGTCTTACCTCTCTGGAATCTTGTCTTTCAGATTTTGGTCTAATAATTCCTCAGTATCTTATCTTTTTTTAAAATTATGATTATGAATATTTTGTTTGACTATTTTGCTTGTTCTTAATAGGAGTGTAAGTCTGAATTACTTACACTAATTATTAGAGGAAAACTTGTCATTGCATTTTTTTAGATGTAGAAATTGAAGTTTAAAGAGAGATATCTATCCAGTAGAAAGAGCCAGAACTTGAATCTAGTTTGGTCATCCTAAACTTTTTGTTAATTCTGTTCTGTCATTTAGACTAACAGATGAATGTAGTATAATTGGGCGTAATTACTGTGTTGAGTAAAAATTATAAGAATTAATTTCTTATTTGCCTTCTTAGTTGTCTGCCTTTACTTCACTTTTAACCTGGGTTCACAACACTCTCTCCTCTAATAACATTAGTTACCAAAGTGAGTAAAGAAAGTTTAATAAATACTGCTGGCAGTTACTGACTCTATGCATTGTGCATTAAAGAAAACTGAATTTTTTTGGGGGGGAGCGGTTTGTTTTAATCATGCACCCAGGAGATTAAACGATGGACTCAATCTCCATGGGGTTTCGAGCACATAACCAGTGTAATCTTGGTAATCCTCACAACACTACCTTGATGTCTCTGTTTCATAACAAGTGTAATTTTTCAGTAGAAAGTAAATGACTTGAATCTTGATTTTAAAAACTCTTTTTGGATCCCCTGGCTGCTATACACATGTCTGGGCTGCTTCTCCGTATTGACAGTTTTGCCATTTATCTAGCGTGGCTTTCAAAAGTAAGACTTTATAAGGCTCAAGGTAAAAAAAAAAAAAAAATTAAAGGTGTGAAGCTAAAGGGATGTATTAAAGGGATAGCATTAGGATGGTGGTTATGTATTACAGCTGGAATGGAGATTTCTCCTCGTCTGATACAACGTGAATGTAGAATTGGAGGCATCTCACCCAACACCTGTCTTTTGATAAATATAGAAAATTGTGATTATGGATTTTCTGTTTCTATTATATAGATAATTCCCTTAATTTTAAGCTATCACTTTTTAGTAATAAACAAATTTCAAGCTGTGTGTGTACTGTGATTTGAAACTGAAGAATTAGATACTTTAATATTGTTTTTCATAATTAGGCAAGGAGAATAGACACTCCCAAAATTGAAAAAGCTCACCCAATGCCAGAGTTTTTCATAGTTCTAAAAAGGGTCAATAGGAGTATCTTTCTCAAACTTAAAAATCACACAAGCTCTTGTTCAAAGCTTGCCTGCATGCCTTGTATCTAGACACCAGAAAACTGGTGCATACTGCTACTGCTAATCACTTCAGTCGTGTCCAACCCTGTATGACCCCATAGATGGCAGCCCACCAGGCTCCCCTGTCCCTGGGATTCTCCAGGCAAGAACACTGGGGTGGGTTGCCATTTCCTTCTCCAATGCAGGAAAGTGAAAAGTGAAAGTGAAGTTGCTAAGCCGTGTCTGACCCTCAGCAACCCAGTGGACTGCAGCCTACCAGGCTCCTCTGTCCATGGGATTTTCCAGGCAAGAGTACTGGAGTGGGGTGCCATTGCCTTCTCCAGAACTGGTGCATACTGGAGTAAGAAGTTTATCCCTGACCACCACCACTACCTCCCTTCCGCCAACACAGAACTTTTGACAGGAAAAGTCCCATATCCAAACCATGAAGAAGCAGGAAGCTCCGGTTGCTTTTTTGCCACATCCTGGTAGTTGCAGTGTGAATCTTTTGTTAGGAAAGCTGGAAGATCACAATGGGGTAACACGTTAATTTCGTAATGCTTACGCAACAAGAAAAAAATGACTGTTGCACTGGTTGAGGGCCTCTCTAACAAAGACATCCTGAATTAAATATAATAAAATGATTAGGACAGCACAAAACATATGAACCAAACATTTTCTACCACCGAGTCCAACAGAGTCTTGCTCCTCCTCAGTATTTGTGAGTGTGATGGACAATACCAGAGCAAGATCTCATGATGAGATGAGGATTGAAATAACATGTTGTGGGGATTCAAACTTGCATTGTCTTTTTACCAGGAATTATTCTTTCTGTTTCTGTTGTCAGGGCTTTGAAACATTTCTATTTCTCAGAGATATCATAGTTGCTATGGGACATTTCAGAGTTTAGATAATGGACACTTGAAGAAGCACACTGAGAGAAAAGATGGCTTCATGTCAAGACAAGGCTTTGGGAATGAGCTGAAACCACTGTGTGTTTGCATATTAATGAGAGGGAGCAGGTGAACACTAACAAATGGAAGCACAGAGGGTGGCTGGTGAGATGGCTAAGGGGCTATGAAACCCAGGTGATTTGCTACTAAGTACAAACTAATGGAGCTATCCTTTAAGATTCTAACAGGCACCAGCGATCCGTAGGAACCTAGGGGCTAGAAGTATGCATCTCCTTCCTTCTTTATAGTATAATATTTTAGCTGGCATTATAATCAGTGCCGAATTATTAAATAGAAATGTCATTAGTTTCAACATAAAGCACTCTAAGAGTAAGAAGTTGCTAAGGAATATTTAGATTTCAATGAGGTGCAGTGTCAGAATATCATCAAGAGTGCAGGGGTAAAGTCAGTGTGGAAACAAACAGCATTGGTTCAAGTCAGCCCCTCTGAGCCCTGGGACTGTGGGAAGTGATTCGTGCCCTTTCTGAGGCTCAGTTTTCTCAGTTATAAAATGGGGTTAATATAGTTTTCACCTCATTTGTTATAGTAATATCTTATGTAGGTAATTTAGTGTTGTAAGCAAAAGTAAATAGATAAAAATCTGTGTTAAAAAATAGTCTTCTCCCAAAGATTTCTAATTTCTGTGTTTCAAACAGCACTTTTTTGGCATGTTCGAAATATACAAATCTTGACATAGACACATTCTAGAAATCTATGTGTAATCATGTGAAGTGTTTGCCCTGTTCCCATGATCTGTGTATTTTCCCTCTCTTTTTTTCTGTCAAGAAGCCTCAGGCCAGAACTAGGAGTCCCTACATTCCTTTAGGGAAACTCAGTCCCTGGCAGAGAGGAAGGCTGTGGCAGGGGACATTCTTCAGGCCCCCTGCTTCTTTTTTCCAATGTATTGCTTTTATTTATTTATGGCTGTGCTGCGTCTTCATTACTGTGCACAGGCTTTCTCTAGTTGTGATGCACTGGCTTCCTGTTGCGGTGGCTTCTCTCGTTGCACAGCAGAGGCTCCAGGCGCGGGCTTCATTAGTTGTGGGATGTGGGCTCAGCAATTGTGGTGCACGAGTTTAGTTGCTTCCTGGCATGTGGGATATTTCCAGATCAGAGATGGAACTTGTGTCCCCTGCACTGGCAGACAGATTCTTAACCACGGGACCATCAGGGAAGTCTAGCCTCATTCTGTTGGATTCCTGCAACATGGGAAAGGTATGACTCCAAGGGTATGTGTGGAGTCAGGAGGAGCAGATGAAGCTCTAAGGTAGACACTGGGGAATTTTAGTAGCACTGTAGAAATTTAACCAATTGCCCATTCTCTAGTATGAAAATGATGTGGATATATTATAGGGCAGAATTCAAAATTCACATAAGGAAAAAAAAAACAAAATTCACATAAAGGTTTTAAAGAAAATTGGTATTTGAAGTTGGGATAATGTAAAATTCATAATGCAAAATATAGAAGTATTCTATCTTGACATTGAGGTAATGTGAGGAAACTGTAGAGCAAGTCAGTTAGCTCTCTATTCCTAAAATCAGCTGCTGCCACACCTGCCATGCAGGACTACTCTTAGTTTTGTTGGGCTTTTCTAAAACTCATCTTAAGGAAGTAAATGGTCTTTGATTACTTTTTCTGATGAAACAGAGATGAGATTTTTGCTTCCAATTGTGCTTTTTAAAATCTAACCTGTCTTGCTGAATTGTTATTGCTATTCTTTATGCTTGCTAATTTAGTGCTTTATAATGTTGTTTATTTTTTCTCATCCTCTTCCCCTTCTCCTCCCTTTTTATAACCAAACTGAGAATTAACACTCTCCTGGCACTTATAGGAAATATATAATTAGCCATCTAATGCTATATTAGGCAACCATTATTTTTATTATATATTCGGGGATTTTAGATAAGTAGATAAATTAAGGAAGAAAAATTCCCTACTTTTGAAGCTACACAATTTTAATTTGACCCTACATTCATTTTCTCCTATAAATATTTTTGAGATGGAGGAGGAAAATAAAAACCAACAAATAAGTAAGCCTCTTTGACTTGGCATCTTGGATTATATTTTAACCATGTAGAGGTTTTAGCACATTTGAACCCTTATGTCATTGAGTTGTTTTAAAACAACTAGGAATCTTGATTTAAATTTGTATTTAAAAAGAAGGGATTGATTTTAATTGCTGGGTATAAATTATTTAAAGCATGGGTTGGCAAACTTCAGCCTGTGAGCTAAAGCTGGTATGTGTCTTGTTTATGTACAGTCCAAGACTTAAAAATGGCTTTTACATTTTAAAGTGTTGTAAGAAGAACAACCAAAGGACAATATTCTATAGAGACTGTATGTGGTCCACAAAACCTAACTGAAGTTGTTCAGTCGTGTCCAACTCTTTGCGACCCCATGAACTGTAACCCACCAGGCTCCTCAGTCCATGGAATTTTCCAGGCAAGAGTACTGGAGTGGGTTGCCATTTGGCTTTTTACAAGGAAAAGTTTGCTAACCACTGGTCTAACAGATTACACAATATATTTTCTTTTAATTCCTTTTAATGCTCTCTGTTCCATTAACATCCTCATCCTTTCTGGGACTCACTGCTGCTTGGTTGTCCAAACTGTTCGTGGAGTATGTTTTGAGTTAATAAACACAATGCATCATCACTCACAGAAAACCTGTGACTTCTGCTCCTTTCGTGGCTTCTTACAGTAACATTTCAAACCCAATCTCTAAGCTCTATGCTAACTGCAATGAATCTACACTGATCGTGAATACAGTCTTGTCTTCTGGCCATCATTAATCCAGAGTGTTATTATGCAACCATTCTCATTAGTGAGCGGTAAAGAAAAGCAGTAACACTAAAGTTTGGAATACTGGTTAGTCCTCAAAATATATACATGCATGATGAAAAGAAAATCTTTTTCATAGTGAGGAAGAAGGCATGAGAGAAGCTCAGGAATTAACCAGTTAAATAAAAAGCCTTTTTGCTTTGAGAAAGGAGGGAAACAAGGGCAATCCAGTGGTTTGGGAAATTGTATTGTTTTTTTCTTAAGTAGAAATGGACAGGTAAAAAACACAATCCTCTTTCTATGTGAAATTAGAAAACCAATTTTCAATTTCTCTTCCCCTCTCTCTCTTTTTTCCCATAACTAGTGGCTATTTACCCCTCAGAGTCCAGAACATGGGCTCCTGTAGACATTCTGGCTCCCAGATATCTGACTTTGATTTGTACCATTTCATGCAGAATTTCTTTGTTAACTGAAGAAAGGCAAACGGTCGAGTGCCAAGGAAAAGCAGTAAAGCACAGAAAATAGATCTAAAGTAAGGTGATACTGAAACAAATAATAATACCTTAAAAAGCCAGAATAGTATTATAGACGATTATCACACACTGTCCCCACCACACCATGTTTTTTTAAAAAAATTTAGAATGGTTTTCTGTGTGTCTACTATTAGGTAATAAATTTTACTCAGGAATTGGTTAAGTTCCAGATCATTCCATATGCAATTCTCCTAACTGCCTAGTGATGTTCTCATTTTGACATTGATTATATGTGGAAATGAAGAAACAGTGGGTTAGACTAATAGTTTTTACATAGACAGGCAAAGTTTGGGCAGGTTCCTTAAAAATTCCCTTCAGACTGTGGAAATAGTACAACCAACCACAAAGCCATTCCTGGAATATTTACTCTCGTCCAGCTCTGGAGAATTCTTGGTTGTCACATGGCCTTGGAGAAATGCGTGGTCTTGTTTCCTTGCTAAGGGGCCCCTTCCCATGGTGCCGGCTGCAGCTCTATGCTGACCTTTGATGGATGGTGACACCCACTTCCTGGCTGCCAGCTAACAACATCCTTGACTCTTCTTTAAAAGAAGCAAATCTCAGGGAGTGGGTAATCAGCCAAAGGAAGTCAAGAGGAAAGGCAGAGATTATAACAAAAGGAAAAAGTAAATTTGGTTACTTTGGGAAGAATACTGGAAAGCTGCAGATTCTGATGTATTCCATTTACTGCCAGATAAACGTTCAGAGGTGGGTAGTGTTAGAGAATGTATGATTAGCAAGATAACCACTTATTTTCTTTAACACACAGTGCTACATTGCAACTGGCAATGTACTAGACTTGGAATCAAGAGATCGGGATCTGAGTCTTTGAATAGTTGTTCAAATGATAGTACATATGTCTGAAGATGTGCAGGATATTCTGTCCTCTCTAAGTTTCAAACTCACCTTGAAGGCACTGATGAGAGACTGGAAATTTGGAAGAATGGAGGAAAGGGAGAAGTTGCATCGCTTCTATTTGTTCCCCAACCACACAAATGAATGTGTGTGCACGCGTGCACACACACACACATACACACACAGTGCTTCTGGTAGCCCTCCAGCATCATTTGCTTATGAAGGCGTTTAGAATAATGCTTGCAGCACAGAATGTGCTCAGTTGTTGTTAGCTATTATTTTTCTTGTTTTATACACAAAAATGTTCCGGCATTAAATTCATTTGGAAAGGCTGCAACCTCCCTCTGCCTTTCCCATGAGATTTATAATAAAATGTGCTAAAGAGTTTTTTTTTTCATTTAAAAAATCAGTGCAACTTTAGTTATTCCAACATTCTCTAAACCTATTTGAACACCAAACTTTCCCCCCTCAAATACACCAAATATTATATTGTAAAAGTGGGGCTCTATAGAAGCTATTTTAGAAAATGACAGTCTAGTGAGACATCTGTGGAGAACTGCCTCTTTACTTTCTATATGACCTGAAAGGGCTTCTGAACTTCAGTGGTCCCCGTTTTGGTTTCTTCATGACACTGTCAGTTCCTGTGGCAGACGCTGTTCAGGGCAACGCTCTATCATCCATGCCCTTGTATGATCCCCTCCTCATGAGGATGGCCAATAGAATATGGCAAAGGTGATGGATTGTCACCCCTGGGGTTACGTTTCGTTATGAGACTCCATTTTAGCAGATTGGAGACAGAGAAAGAGACTCTCCCACCGACATTAAAGAAGCAGTTGCTATGATGTGGCAGGGCAGTGTGAGCAGCTTAGAGGACCCAGGGCCTCAATGATAGAATGGATAGGAATCTAATTCTGCCAACATCCACGAGCCTGGAAGAGGATGTTGAGCTCCAGAAAGGAGCATGGCCCATCTGACACCTACATTGTGAGATCCTAAGCAGAGGACCCAGTTATACCATACCCAAACTCCTGACCCGTGGAAGCTGAGATGTAATAAATGTATGTCATTTTGAGCTGTTAAATTCAGTAATTCTGTAATTAGAGTAGCAATAGAAAACTAGTATCGTTGCCTACAAAAATCCATCCCCCCTGTTTTTTCATTAATAACAAAACCTAAATTTCCTTCAAAATGTCAAGCTGTCCAGAAAAATACTTTACACTCCTGAATCTCTTTGGTGAAAAGGGAACAAAGGGAACATATCTAACCTAGGAGTTCCAAGTGGAAGTCTGATAAGGATTCTTGAGGCTTGCTTTTCTGATGAAAGGGAAAAATACCCTGGTGTCTCCTTAGTTTTCCCCTTTGAATATATTTCCTATGTAAGGAGCTGTGGCAGTCATACTGGGGCCAAGAGATTCATAGAGGTGACAGCCTTGACCTTGTTGAACCATTTAATCATTACTAGCTTCCATACGTCTCATTATTTGAGAAAAAGAATTTCATGTATTAGTATGTTTAAGCTACGGTTTGTTGGGATTTCTGTTATGGTCGTATAAACATATTCTTTAATGGTTAGTATACTATATGATTTTAAAAATAACCAAAAAACACAGGCAAAACAGCTATGACAGTGCCTGCCAGAGCTGCCCTTTCTCCCTCATACATATATGCATGTGTGGGTTTGCTCTCCTGCTTCTCTGCACTTTTACCCTCTTTCAGTCCTCTCTCTCATCCTTGCTCTATCTCCATTCATTCATTCATTCATGCAGCAAATATCTACTGAGCACATGCTAATTTCTGGTACTGTGCTAGGTCCTGAGGATGCAAACATAAATAAGACACACAGGTTTCCATTTTAACATTTCAGTCCTTGCCTCATTAGAATGAGAAGAGTTTAATGACTGATTAGCTGATTACATTTTAGTGTGATTGAGTTCCATTTGCAATCTCAATATATTTATGAATGGATGATTCTTAATCCAAATTGCCATTATGTCTTTACTCTCAGATACAAAAGTTCCAGGTATTAGTGAGCAGATGATGAAGCTTTTCTTGGTGTGGGGTTGGAGGAGATATGTGCAAGCAGGTGACTGACCTTGGACGACTTGTTATTAGTAATTTCTGGAGCCTTCCATGTGTTTTCTGATAGCTCTTTCTTATTCTCCTTAACTGGCCACAGGACATTCTCTTTCTTGTCTTAAGGTACTCAAACCCTGACTCCTTCACCTCTCTTTTGGCTTCAAAATTCTCAGAAACATATCCTGATTTCAAGTAGACTTTATGTTCTTTTAAGCATAACAGTGTTGTACTATGAACCTCTTATCTGGAAACACCACAATAGAGGTCTCTAACTGATTTCTACTTTTGGTGATAATGACTCAAACCAGTAGTGTAACAATGGAATGCACTCTCTTTGTTAAGATGTTTCTGTGTCCTTACCTAATCATTTGCTACTTGTTTCATTTTTATGTGCTTTACTGCCCTTTATATATTGATTTGACCTATCTCAGACCATAAACTAATCGAAGAGAGAAAGTATGATGCAATTCAAGTCTTGTTGTATGCTGGAAGTCAGTGAATTGTGGTAATGATGTTGATAGACTTTCTTTGAAGCTCTTGGTCACTAGACTTACCATCATTTAGGGTCTAACTAAAATATGCCCAATTCTTCTTTCAAGTGCCAATTACAGAACGAAGCAGAAGTAAACCCAAAGGACATAAACTGTATTGGAGATTATTTTTAGTTTGTGAACTTAAGCTAATTAACATTTGAATGGCCCAACCCCGATCATCTTAAAGACAAATAAGCGGGAGAGGCTGAGGCACACCATCTGACTGCCAGGAGGCCACTGTTATCATGGTCAGGAGAATGCACACAAAGGAGTTCTGATGTTCTGTTTGCATGTCAATGGAATCAACACCAACCACTCTTTTTCACCTGCATTCAGAATCTACTGAGAAAGATGTTCACCCATAGAAGTCAGGCAGTTGGAGCTGGAGAGCAAAATCACCCTTATCATCAAGGCTGCTGCTGGGGTACCTCATGCTTAGTCTGCCAGTGAGACAGGCTTGCTAATAACCTCAGAGCCTCTGTCAACTCTGCTTGACTGCAGCCCCTCCTTGCTGGGGCCCACCTGAATAACACTTACACAGCAGAGCAGGGCAGGCTGACAGATTTTGAAGGAAGAGCACACTCAGATCCTTCTCTTAAACCCACCAACAGAACACTCACTCCTCTTCCCAAGGCGGGATGCTGAATGGGGCCACAGCTAGTGTGAAGCAAGTGAGGGCAGAGTTGTTTTTATGGAAGATTTTTATATTTTGTTCCTCTTGGATTTTGTGCATTTATTTTGATTTTTTAAAAATATTGCATTAAATATTATTTTTCTCAATTATTGAGTTTTTGAGTGCATCCTTATATTTCTTAATTGAGGTGAGTGCCTCAGTAGCCTCATCTGAGTCTGAGCCTTGCAAAAAGATAAAAGGGTAAATGGATGGAGACCCTTCCAGATAGAAATATCAGGAGTAGGGACTGTATTTCTACCTGGTCGGATGTTTAGGAGCTTGATCAACTCTACTATCAACTCTACTGTAATTGTGCAGATACTCATGTAGTCAGAGAAACTTTTTTCTTTAGTCAATATATTGGATCTCTGTTGTTGTAAAAGGAGAGGCAAAGTAAGACAGGTGTCAGAGATACTAGAAGATGATTATAATGTTCAGTAAAGCTACCAAATAACATTGGTTCTAACGGGCTTCAGAACCAAGTTGCTCTTTAAAACAAATACTTGATATGTCTTGCTTTTTCCTTAATTAAGATTCAGAAAATATTTGAGTGTGTATCCAAACATTATGAAAAATGTAAACAGAGATTTGGACTTGTGGAATTTAATGCATGAATGTGTCCAACTAAATCTTCAGGCTCTGACCATCAGAGGAACGGCCTGTTCTGTGACAAGTGTGTGCCTGCCTTTGGAATTCACAACACATTCCAGGAAAATCATATCCTAACTAGTTTGGTTGTTTACGCCAAAGAGGGCATTTTTGCACCTAATTTTTAAACTCTAGTTTGTTTGTATTGAGACAAAACATTCTCACACAGGAAGACACTAGACACTCTTTCTCAGTGGAGGGAGCATTCTCTTTTTGGGGTCAGGAACTTTATGTCTGCAAAGTTAATTATCACGAGACTGTAAACCAGGCCTTCAGGCTCCATGTCTGTGTCTCTGACCTTTGCCAAGGGCACAGTGCCACCAGACATACCACAAGATATGCAAAGGATGGGAGTCTAACTTGAATAGCCTTGTTAGCTTGTTTTCTGGTGCTAATATGAAGAGTCTCATCATAAATCATTTTGATGCATTTGAGAGAGCTCAGTTCAAAAGGTGAAATCATCTAGTATCAAAAATATTACCTTATTAATGTCCACATCTTAAATTCTTTCACTGGGACCTGTAAACATTTACCCTTTCACGTTTAGACAAGATCTAAGCAAGGCATTGGACCAGGTTCATCAGTTTTGTAGTCTTATAAGCTTTGACAAATCAAAAACATTATTTCTGATTTATAGCTTACCTTTAAGTAATATCTAATATCATGGCAATTGGATGGGTTTAATCAGTCATGGGAAATAGATGGGGAAACAGTGTCAGACTATTTTTTTTTTTTTGGCTCCAAAATCACTGCAGATGGTGACTGCACCCATGAAATTAAAAGACGCTTACCCCTTGGAAGAAAAGTTATGACCAACCTAGATAGTATATTCAAAAGCAGAGACATTACTTTGCTGACTAAGGTCCATCTAGTCAAGGCTATTGTTCTTCCAGTAGTCATGTATGGATGTGAGAGTTGGACTGTGAAGAAAGCTGAGCGCCGAAGAATTGATGCTTTTGAACTGTGGTGTTGGAGAAGACTCTTGAGAGTCCGTTGGACTGCAAGGAGATCCAACCAGTCCATTCTGAAGGAGATCAGCCCTGGGATTTCTTTGGAAGGAATGATGCCAAAGTTGAAACTCCAGTACTCTGGCCACCTGATGTGAATAACTGACTCATTGGAAAAGACTCTGATGCTGGGAGGGAATGGGGGCAGGAGGAGAAGGGGACGACAGAGGATGAGATGGCTGGATGGCATCACTGACTCGATGGACATGAGTCTGAGTGAACTCCGGGAGTTGGTGATAGACAGGGAGGCCTGGCATGCTGCAATTCATGGGGTCACAAAGAGCTGGACATGACTGAGCGACTGAACTGAACTGAACTGAATCAATTACAAAAGTGTGATGATTCAAAAGAATTATTCTGAGTCTATAGCTTAGTTCTTGGTGGCTTTCACTAACTGACCACCTGGACCTTTGTTGTTCAGTGTGGCAACACTAGCCATGTGTGGGCTACAGAGCACTTGAAACATGGCTCATCAGAACTGAGATATCCTATAAGTATAAAAGTCACAAGAGATTTTACAGACTTAGTTGGTATTTTGATTTTGAAGAGCTAAATAAAAATCTATCCTAATTTATAATACCTGTTAACTTAATATTTGTGGCCAATATTCTAGTTCTATTGGATAGTGCCATTCTTGATGTTTTGGAAGTAAACATCATGGAGAGAGACACTCATATATTTTGTACACTTATATTTCCTTTGAAGTATTACAGAAGCAGCACTACTATACACAAAACCCCTGTGAAGAGGGTAGGAAGTACCTTTTACTAATGTTTCAAAAAAAAAAAAAGTTCAAAGAATGTTGTCATCATGACTATGATTCATAAATCAGAAAAAGTTTGAGTTCACGCTTCAGAGAGTAAAACATTCAGGGTCAGCTGTTTCATGTATTACTAACTCTTCTTTGGGTCCAGTTTGAAAACAAAAATCTTGGGGGAAGGGTGAAGAGTGCTGTGGACTTGGGAAGCTATGTATAGGTAATAATTTTTACAAAATACCTAATGGACAGTCAGTCCTTAACAAATCTTTGCTCAATCAAGCAAAAAGGGCTTGTGAAGTTAGATTACACCGAAGTTAGAATACACAGAACTGTACAAAAAAGATCTTCACAACCCAGATAATCATGACAGTGTGATCACTCACTTAGAGCCAGACATCCTGGAATGTGAAGTCTTGTGGGCCTTAGAAAGCATCACTACGAACAAAGCTAGTGGAGATGATGGAATTCCAGTTGAGCTATTTCAAATCCTGAAAGATAATGCTGTGAAAGTGTTGCACTCAATATGCCAGCAAATTTGGAAGACTCAGCAGTGACCACAGGACTGGAAAAGGTCAGTTTTCACGCCAATCCCAAAGAAAGGCAATGCCAAAGAATGCTCAAACTACCGCACAATTGCACTCATTTCACATGCTAGTAAAGTAATACTCAAAATTCTCCAAGCCAGGCTTCAGCAATATGTGAACCGTGAACTTCTACATGTTCAAGCTGGTTTTAGAAAAAGCAGAGGAACCAGAGATCAAATTGCCAACATCTGCTGGATCATGGAAAAAGCAAGAGAGTTCCAGGAAAACATCTATTTCTGCTTTATTGACTATGCCAAAGACTTTGACTGTGTGGATCACAATAAACTGTGGAAAATTCTGAGAGAGATGGGAATACCAGACCACCTGACCTGCCTCTTGAGAAATCTGTATGCAAGTCAGGAAGCAACAGTTAGAACTGGACATGGAACAACAGACTGGTTCCAAATAGGAAAAGGAGTACGTCAAGGCTGTATATTGTCACCCTGCTTATTTAACTCATATGCAGAGTACATCATGAGAAACACTGGGCTGGAAGAAACACAAGCTGGAATCAAAATTGCCGGGAGAAATATCAATAACGTCAGATATGCAGATGACACCACCCTTATGGCAGAAAGTGAAGAGGAACTAAAAAGCCTCTTGACGAAAGTGAAAGAGGAGAGGGAAAAAGTTGGCTTAAAGGTCAACATTCATAAAACTAAGATCATGGCATCCGGTCCCATCACTGCATGGGAAATAGATGGGGAAACAGTGGAAACAGTGTCAGACTTTATTTTTTTGGGCTCCAAAAGTCACTGCAGATGGTGACTGCAGCCATGAAATTAAAAGATGCTTACTCCTTGGAAGGAAAGTTATGACCAACCTAGATAGCATATTCAAAAGCAGAGACAGTACTTTGCCAACAAAGTCCGTCTAGTCAAGGCTATGGTTTTTCCAGTGGTCATGTATGGATGTGAGTTAGATGCTCAGCACAGGCTACTAGGTGACCCAGATGCGTGGTAGCATGGCAAGTATTGTCGGTCACTCAAGTCATGTCCAACTCTTTTGTGACCCCATGGACTGTAGCCTGACAGGCTCCTCTGTCCGTCGGATTTTCTAGGCAAGAGTACTGGAGTGGATTGCCATTTCCTCCTCCAGGGGATCTTCCCAACTCAGGGACTGAACCTTTGTCTCCTGAACTGGCAGGCAGGTTCTTTACCACTGAGCCGTGTGGGAAGCTCTAGATGTGTGGTTAAATACTCCTTTTTTTCTTTTGCCTCTTGGCTACTTGGAGGAACAGAAATAAAAGAAGGTATTTGGCTTGTTTTATCATATGCAAGGACTATCTGCTTTTACTATAAACAATTATCAAATAAGCTTAATTGAAATGATCTTGCCTCAAAATAACTGTAGGATAATAAACTTGAAAGCTATTTTATTTAACTTTGATACTGTAATATCTTGATAATATCCAACAGACCAATGTTTTTATGGATCTCATCCTGTGATCCTAAATTGGATTGAAATAATGACTTAGATGTCTTATTGATTTTTTCTTCCAGTTTTATTGAGATATAGTTGATAAACAGCACTGTATAAGTTTAAGGTACACTGTTGTTCAGTCACTCAGTTATGTCCAACACTTTACAATCCCATGGACTGGACTACAACACGCCATGTTTCTCTGTCCTTCACCACCCTCCAGAGCTCGCTCAAACTCATGTACATTGAGTTGGTGATGCCGTGCAACCATCTCATCCTCTATCATTCCCTTCTCCTGCCTTCCATCTTCCCTAGCATCAGGGTCTTTTCTAACGAGTAGGCTCTTCACATCAGGTGGTCAAAGTATTGGAACTTCAGCCTCAGCATCAGTCCCTCCAATGAATATTCAGGATTGATTTCCT